>NC_141677.1:49530500-50220500 GCF_028749965.1 Puma concolor | reverse complement strand
TTGAAATCTCACAGGAATCACTTGCTAGCTCTGTGGCCTAGAACATATTACTTATCCTCTCTGAACATCATTCTTTCATCTCCAAATGGGAGTCATCCTTCCCATCTCATCTGCCCCTGGGGGGTTGTCCGAGATTTCACGGAATAAGCAGTGTTAAGGAACTTGTACATTCCTGGTCCGTGATGGCTACTCACAAATGTTACATCTCCCCTTCCTGTCCCTGACGTCTCCGGGAACTCTTGTGAAGCACACTCATCCTTCACCCTTCCCCACTGGCACTTACCCTAACTAAGTCACCAGGCCTTAAGACAACATAGAAACCCATGGGGTGAACAAGAGCCCAAGATTGTATTTATGGCCCTTAATCTGTCCATACAGGGAAGACATATGAGCCGGGCAGGGGACAGTGGGTGCCATTACCAGATCATTAATTAGCAGCTTGATTGGCCTTGGCAGGAAAGCATTCATCATTTTCAGATGAGTAGAGAGCTGCAGAACCCTTTAGCTGTTTTCCCTCCTTCAGATATGCAGTCCTCCTCTCCAGAGCGTTCCCTCCCACGGTGCCTTATCGAGATAAGTGACAGAGGATGCTGCTGCCATGTAATCTAATGAATGCAAGAGCCCTGAACTCGGAAGGGGGCCGAGGCCAAAGGCTTCCAGGGCTGGAGAGCTAGGCCAGAAACCCAAAAAGATAAAGGATGACTTCTGGAACAAGATGAGAAGATGAATAAACTGTTTGCACATGATGTTCCAGAAAAATCCATTCTGGCTGCCAAAGTAACCCTTTTGGAGGTCACAAAGAAACTCACCAGGGCTCTCACGTGCAAGCTCAGTTAGCAGGGCTTGCATATGATGTTTCAGGCAATCTAGTGAAGCAGGGTTGCCGAGATCCTTGCACAGAGGAGCCAGAGGCCCAGAAAGTAATAGTTACTGTCCAAATTGGAATATCTAGTAAGAGAATGATATGGATTCCAAATCAACACGTGTCTGATCCCAAATGACAGCCTCCTGTGTCCCTCCATGAACAGGGCAGCCACTGACTGATAGTATCTTAACCACTGATTTCCCACTGCCTTTAAACACCCACAGGTCCCTTGTGCTGCTAAGTTGATGTGTCTTTGGCCTCTTTACTTGTCTCTCTTCTTTAGATGCCTGTTCTCTCTGCTTGTAACCATTTCAGATTGACTAAGATTTATGGGTAACGGATGACACGTTCATCGTTAGAAGTGAGAGAGGAAAGTCCACGTTTTTCCCTGTGCCGAGAAGGCAGAGACACTGTCTCAACCAGTTCGTAAAGGCAGGGGACTTTCTGGAAGAGGACCTGGCTGGGAGTTCTCAGGAGAGGGTAAAGAGGTGGAGGGGCAAGGAGTGGGGATAGGTGTCTAAAGGGAATCTCCAGTCTAAGTTGGTAAGTACAGGCCATGAGGTGTCAAGAGAACGTGCAGACCAAATTGCTGTGAGCCCCCAGGACTAGGCTGGAAGGAGAGGAGACTCCACAACCTGTGAAAATGGCAGCACCTAGCCTGGGCGTGGGGGAGCAGGACGGCGATCTGGGTGGCAGCCGAGTTGTTTCCCCAACCAGCGACCTAGGGTTGGAGGGGGCTATCGGTTTGCCAAACCATTGTGCTTAGGGTGAGGGGTACATGAACAATGTTTAGGAAATATCTTAACTTTAAACTTACAACTATAATTGTCACAAAACCATATGCAGTTTTTATTCTCTAATAAAACTAGGAACATATTTATTCATATCTGTGGAAAGTGGATATTTAGATCGGGGAAGCTGAAGTTAAGCATTAAGCTACAATTTTGTTTTTGTTGTTTCACTTGTACTCTATCCCTTCCATCTCTGCTTTAAATCTCACCCCCTGAATTATTTGAAAGAAAGTCCAGATACACCATTTCACTGATAAATGCTTACCTATGTACTTTTAAGAGAAATGGGCTATTTTTTTTTTATTTATATATGAAATTTATTGTCAAATTGGTTTCCATACAACACCCAGTGCTCATCCCAAAAGGTGCCCTCCTCAATACCCATCACCCACCCTCCCCTCCCTCCCACCCCCCATCAACCCTCAGTTTGTTCTCAGTTCTCAACAGTCTCTTATGCTTTGGCTCTCTCCCACTCTAACCTCTTTTTTTTTTTTTTGTTCCCCTCCCCCATGGGTTTCTCTTAAGTTTCTCAGGATCCACATAAGAGTGAAACCATATGGTATCTGTCTTTCTCTGTATGGCTTATTTCACTTAGCATCACACTCTCCAGTTCCATCCACGTTGCTACAAAAGGCCATATTTCATTTTTTCTCATTGCCACGTAGTACTCCATTGTGTATATAAACCACAATTTCTTTATCCATTCATCAGTTGATGGACATTTAGGCTCTTTCCATAATTTGGCTATTGTTGAGAGTGCTGCTATGAACATTGGGGTACAAGTGCCCCTATGCATCAGTACTCCTGTGTCCCTTGGATAAATTCCTAGCAGTGCTATTGCTGGGTCATAGGGTAGGTCTATTTTTAATTTTCTGAGGAACCTCCACACTGCTTTCCAGAGCGGCTGCACCAATTTGCATTCCCACCAACAGTGCAAGAGGGTTTGAAATGGGCTATTTTAAGAAAGATAACCATTTTGTCATTATCATACTAGAATTATGAAAAATAATTTCTTAATATCATCTAATGTCCAGTCAGTTCTTAAATTTCCCTGATTGTTTCCTAGGAACCTGGGTGACTCAGTTGGTTAAGCAACCGACTTCAGTTCAGGTCATGATCTCATGATTCATGAGTTTGAGCTTCCTATGGGCTCCTGTGCAGAGCCTGTTGGATCCCATGTCTCCCTCTCTCTCTGCCCCTCCCTCACTCACTGTGTCTCTCCCTGTCTTTCTCTCTCTCCCTCTCTCTCTCTCTCCAAAATAAATACACATTAAAAAAAAAGAGGAAATAAAACAATACGCATTATATATACATCAACCAAAAGTTCCCCCTCCTTTTCCCCTTATTATTTATTTGTTGAAGAAATGGAGTCATTTGTCTTGGAGAATTTTCCACATTTTGGCTTTGTTGACTTCCCTATGTGGTACTGTTCCCCTAACTTGGTTTGTATAAATTGATAATTCGATCTAGAAGCTTGATTGGATTTGGATTTTTTGCAAAACTATTTCCCATTTGGTGCTGTGTCTTTCCAACTGCATCTCACCAGGAGCAGTGGAAGGCTAGTGTCTTTCCCTTTGGGATGTGAAGATTTGTCAGGGGGTTCAGGTGATGTCAACTGGATCCATCCAAAAAGAAACTTTTCATCAACCTTCCATCCAAGGGACTAGAAGCTATTGATGTTCATTGCCAGGTTCATCATTTTATTAGGGTTGAAAACTGGTGACTCTAACATAAATAAATTTCAGCATTTATTAGCTGGAATTATTCTATAAATAAGAATTTTTGGTCATCAATGGTTGGTTTCCCCTAAAGATAGTTTGTACAGGAAAATCCAGATAAATGTTTGATTCTTTCAGTTTATTTACTAGTTTTCAAAATAATGATCTCGTTCTAGCAACCTCCAATGTGACCAATGAAGACTTTTTGCTATCATTATGCACTCATGGATTTTAACTTCTTTGATACAGTTCAACTCATTGCAAGCATTGTTCTTTTTGATGTTTAAATTGTCCCATCCTTGGCTAATGAGAATTCTTTCAAATTCTGGGTCCTTTTGACATTTCCTTGGTAGTCTTGGGTAATTTCCTTGTTTTCTGGTATAAGATAGACAGTCTAGAATCATTTCATACATTTTCTGCTGAGATCTGAATACTAACGTCTGCATGCTAGGTGATTATTACTACTTGGTTTTCATTGCTTCTAGATATTTTCAGTGGAAATACATATTTGCACAGAGCTAGAAAATATATATTTCTTTTTACTTGAAAAAGAAAAATATGAGTGCACACATGTATTTCTAAATCAAATGTAAGATTATAAGGATTTTATTTAACTTATTTGATTTTGTGTTAATTTTCTTCATGCTTACACTAAAAGTTCTTGACTCCCAATAACACGGTGGGGTGTCTGTGCATGTGTGTGTGTACGTGTAGCTTTAAAACAACAATATCAACAGCACCACTTATTACTAATAAAGATAAGACTACCGAATCCTTTAAAAAAATTTATTCGTATTCTTTTTGTCCATAAGATAAATTCAGTAGAGGTGAAAAATTTCAATGCTATGTTATGAATTTACTTAAAATAATTCTGTATGTGGTAAAACACCACTTTGATACAGAATTGGGTTCAATTCCTTCATTTTGTTTGATTTTTTTCCATTTTCATTTAATTTTGTTTTGTAACTATGTAACATGTCAACAAGGTTCCAAAGTCAAGACTATTCAACAAGGTACCTTCAGCGAAGTCTAGCTTCTGAGTCTGTCCTCTCTATCCTGTTTTCTCCTCTCACAGGTAAACATTCTAAAATAATTAAGTTTTGTTTTCTTTATTTATTAAATAGCAGAAAATAGGCATACAAGTATTTATGTTGTCTCCTTTCTTAGATAAGACTAGCATACTCTTTAGCACTCATCCTTTGTTTTTTAATGGAACAATATCTAAAGATCTTCCTTACTCCTTTTTAGAGCTGTATAATCCTCCATTGTGCAGATGTTCCTGACTTATGGGCATGGGTTAGCTCAGTCTTTTTCTATTATAGCTTTGTGCATGTGTCATTTTGCCTTTTTTTTTTTTTTTTTGTAACATGATCAATTAGCTTTAGAAGACATCTTTGTTATAATATTCTAAGAGTTAGGTAATTAGAGTTATTAATTTGGTATACAAATATTTCTTGATGCTCATTATATGCCAAAGACTGCTAGTTTTGTGGAGAAAGGAAGGGCTGGGCAGAGCAATGAGCTGAATAGGCATACTTGCTTTCATTAAACTTATAACTTAGTAGGGTAAGCAAATGTCTAATAGTGGAAAAAAAACACACAATTAAAATGCATGATACATGATGTGAGGAATAAAAGCAGCAATCTAGAAGGGACCAATATTGGAATGAATGGCAGGGAAAGCATCTAGGAAATGACCATCAGGTGGATGAAGGAGGAGTCAGGCCCAGGTCAGGCCAAGATGTGGAGGAAAGATGTGGCAGGCAGATTAAGCATGGTGAGAAAATGTGCTGAGGCAGGAGAAAGGATCACATTTCAAGCACTAAAAGGACTGTGCAGCTGGATCTTGTGAGCAAGAAGGAGGGTGGCAGGGGGGTGACATTGGACTGATGAGAGTTGAGACTCTATCCTAAATTAAAGAGGATGCCACCAAAGAGTTTAAGCAAGTGTTGTGATCCAATTTTTTTAAACAAATTTATTTTTGAGAGAGAGAGAGAAAGAGAGAGAGAGACAGAGTGAGTGGGGGAGGGGCAGAGAGAGAGGGAGACACAAAATCTGAAGCAGGCTTCAGTCTCTGAGCTGTCGGCACAGAGTCTGACAAGGGGCTTGAACTCACAAACTGTGAGATCATGACCTCAGCTGAAGTTAGACACTCAACTGACTGAGCTACCCAGGCACCTCTTTTCCCATTTCTTTCTTTAATAAATTGTTCCACCTTCTGCGTCCAGAAGGGATTGGGGAGGAATAAGAGTAGAAGCACTAGACCAGTGGGGGAATGGTTAATTACAGGTGTCCAGGAAATTCATGACAATGGCTCAGCCTGGGGGGGGGGGGGGGGTCATAGTAGAGGGGGGAGGGAGTGGGTAGAGGTAGAATAGTCATAATTATTGAATGGAAGGGCTGGACTGGATGAGAAGGAAGAAGGAAGTGTCTGGGATAACTCCTGTTATCCCCATCACTCTGGGACATTTTGAGATGATTATGAGAAACCCAAATGGAAACACAAGAAAGGCATCTGGTGCATATATTTGAACCTTTGAAGCTATCAGCCTAGGGGTTGTAGACACACAGACGACAGGAGGAGCCTGTCTAGGCAAAGGGAACCAAGTGAGAAAAGAGGCTCTAGTACTTAATCTGAGGAACTCCAACATCCGGGCTCAGGGAGAATGAGGTGCTGGCCAAGAAGATGGGCTTATATTTAACAATAAAAGCAATGAAAATTAATTTTCCTTAATAATTCATATTCACAACATTTTGGAACAAAAGAGATCCTAAAGATGTGTATCTGGCTTCACCATTTAAGTGTTAAAAAAAAAAAAAAAAACAGTTGGAGAATTCTGACATGATTATCCATCACTCTAGCTCTGTGCAGGTCACTTGACTCCTGGAATAACACTGACCCCCACACCAAAAGAGGAAATAATCAGTTCACTTCTGCCCATGATTTGTCAGTGATTTTATCAAGATATAATTCATACTTCATTTTTTTTTCCATCTGCAAAATTAGTGCCAAACCTTACTAATATCTAATTCTCTAGATTGAGTCTAACACGAGGTAGAAAAGTTAGCTTGCAAATGCGAAAAAAAAAATGTAAAGAAAAGTTAAAAGCATACAGGGGCTCTAAGGAGCCCTTCTCTAAGGTGAAAGTCAGTTATCTCTTCCCTGGTCTGCCAGAAGTACTATGGCTGTCCTTGAACATCACCACAATCTTTGTTGGAACAGCTGCCATCGTACTTGCCGGCCTTACTGGTCTGAGAATTGATATTACTGACTATAATCAGCATAAACAGCTGTCCACAGCCGTTGTGAATGCTGTTTGCCACATTTTCTTCTTTTCCCTCCTGCTGGACATATAGAAGGATTATACTTCTTGGTTCCCTTGTGGTTGAGTGGGGCCATGTGATTCCTTCTGGTGAATGAGTTCTGAGTAGAAATGATGCCTCACCTCCAGGCCAGAGCTTTTAATTGCTGATGTGAGATCCTTTCTAATGCGCTTGCCCTCAGGACTTGGACTTAGTGGCTGCTCCATCAGGCCAGATTCCTGAGTGATGGTGAGAAGATTCTCCTTGCCAACCCAAGGTGGGCGTGTAGCAGGAGCAAGATACTAACCTTTGTTATTTTAAGCCACTGAGATTTGGGGGTTATTTGTTATTGTAGCATAATTTAGTCATGCGCTGACTGATACCCCGGCTATTTTATTGTCCGCCTTTCGGGGCGCCTGGGTGGCGCAGTCGGTTAAGCGTCCGACTTCAGCCAGGTCACGATCTCGCGGTCCGTGAGTTCGAGCCCCGCATCAGGCTCTGGGCTGATGGCTCAGAGCCTGGAGCCTGTTTCCGATTCTGTGTCTCCCTCTCTCTCTGCCCCTCCCCTGTTCATGCTCTGTCTCTCTCTATCCCAAAAATAAATAAACGTTGAAAAAAAAAATTTATTGTCTGCCTTTCAGAGGCTAAACGGACACCTTATACATTTAGTTCTTCAAGAAGATGTACACGCTTCCATTTTCCCTGATTCCAGACTTTTCTCTTCAAATGCACTTCACAGGAAGTGGGAATTCAAAGTTACCACAGCCCCCTCTATCTCTGGGCCTCTAAGTTCTGAAAGAAAATCCAGAGGTAAGTTCTATAGTTTGCAAAATTCAGTTCTAATGTTGGAGAGGAGTACTCACACCCAAAGTCTGAACCAGGGGAACTGAGGTCACTTGAGTAATTAGTTACTGTTATTATTAATGACTGTTATCTATGATTATTATTTATATATCATAATTATTATGTGACTATGCTGTGCAGGATCTGATGTTCTTTTCATGGTCAGTTCAATATGTGTCTCTTTCCATTAAAACTGTTTCTGTGAGAATCAGCAGGGTGAGGGTATTCCTGGACGTGGCTGCAGTGTCCTCATAAACATGTCCAGTCCAAGTCTTGCATGGCTGCTGTGTTTTGTGGCCTGTCCCAGCTCAGACACACAAAGGCTGACTGGAGGGTAGTCTTTGAAGCAGAGCATGTAGACAGCTAAGTGGAGCTCTGTATTAGAAGCTGGGATCAGTTGAGTCAGAATTCACAGGCAACAGGTCACAGGTGAGAAGTAGGGGTGGGATCCCCAGAAGTGCCACTGAGTAGGTGGCATTACATTTGGGGCCCAAGTATTGCTAAGTAGATGCATTTCGGGGAAAGGCATTCCTGAGCGAGGTCACCGCTTGCACAAAGGCATGCATTCCTTTAGGAAATGAGGAATGAGAGCTGAGCACTACCAGGCTGTAGAGATCATGGATAAGTGAGGTGGGAGACAGAAATGGAGGTCGGGGCGAGGCACGAATATCGAGTGTGGATGCCATGCTCTGCGAAACTTTGGGGGATACGTGTGGGTTAGTGTGGCGTGCTTGTGGCATGTTGTCAGATGGTCAGTAGTGGCCGACGAAGGGCACATCAGAGATGTAAGAGGCTAGACTCAGGAAAACCACTCAGGAGGCTAATCCAGGCCGATGGCAGAAGAGTTGGAAGAAGGCAGGTGTCGGTGTGGAAATGTAGAGGTGGAGCTACATGAATTGGCTCTTAGCTGGCTGAGGAGAAGGAAGACCGTGAAGGTTGGCTTCTGGCTTGCGGACCTGGGAGGCGTATGAAGTCACCACAGGGTGTGTGACGCGATGTGGGGAGGAGTCCTGCAGGAAGGGAGGGTGAATGCAGATTGGGGCAGGCTGAGTTTGATCCATCGGCAAAACTTGCAAGATGGCGTGTGAAATGACAGTTTGCTCACTGATGCAGAGTCGAAGGCAGATCAATTACAGCCGGAAGGAACATGAGAACATGAAAAAAGAAACCGATAACAAGGGGGGTATGAGACCGGGTGGCAGATTTAGACAAAGCACAAATGTAAATCACGTCAACTGCTGCAGAGACTTCCAGTTTTCTCATCTATAAAATCGGGGTGATAATAATGGCACTTATCTCTGTAGAGCTGTCATGAGGATTAAATGGAACAATGCGTATGAAGTCCTTAGATTGGTGCTTTGAATAGAGCAAGTACTTCATGACTGATAGCAGTATTATTCTTATTTGTCAAAAGAGAAAGAGAGAAAGCTAGAGAGAGAAAGGATGTGAGTGGTACATGATGATGGATAGATTTTATTCAGTGCAGAACTCTGAAAAGGTTGATAGCCTGCACCTGGCTCTCTGACCACAGAAACTGCCCATCCGTGGGGGACAACGTTGCCTCACTAAGATCTGAGATCCAGCTCCACCCGAGAGACTGCTCTGAAGTGGAAGCAGGGCTAAAGGTTCTATTTATCAGATCTCCAGACAGTCTTTGGAGGTGGCCACTGAGCTCCTCAAGGGGAAGGATAGGGCAGTGACCCAGGGCAATTCATATCCAGTGTCTGTTGGCAGGTGCCAGGCCTGGATACAGTTTTTCCTTGCGTGAGCAAACAGTAAAAGGAAGGTTCCATGGAATGATTCCACAGCTTAAGGAAAATAACATGTTATCTAGAAGACTAGATTTGCTAGAAAGAGCAGGACTCTAAAGTCATTCACAGGAAAGAGAAGAATGTTTTAGAAAACATTTGTTCTGTATCCTTAAAAAAAGAGACAAGACTTAAAAATCTCTGGAACAAGAGTAAAAACCAATGGGGAAAACAAGGGTTATGGGGAGGGTGGAACCAAACATCAGGGGTTCCAAATGAGAGTTCGGCATTTTGTCCAGCTACTTCTATTTGCCTTGGTGGAGACAGGTCTATGTGAGATAAAATGCAGAGGCAAGGGTGGGCCTGCTTCTAGCAAGGGTGGCCTTGTCAGTACTCCCAGGAAATATACAAAATAAACCACTTAGCATTGAGCTGAAACCCGCTATTACCTCCATCTCCAATTCCAGATCCATCCCTACCTCTTACACACGACTGGAAACTCACCTGGAAACAGGGAGTGCCTAGAAATCTCGACTTTTGCGTTCTTTGATCTTAGCTTGAGAGACTTTAATCGGAAGCCAGCAGTCTTAGACAGACTTTCCCAGTGCTGTGTGGACCCCCTTTGTAAGGATAATCAGGCAGGAAAAAAATCACCACACACCTGGTTTCGTTTGGACTCAGAGCGACAGACTGACTCCAAGAAAAATGCGGAATCGTTTGAAAACCTGGATTTGAATTTCCAATAAAAATGTACGAGTTCTGTGAATTTGTGAAAGAGGACAATCCGTGACAAGGAATCGATGGATTTAAGATGAAAAAAACATAGTTACGCCAAATGAAAAAAATGGCATAGAAGCAGTGATGAAGAGTAGGTGTTGCAGAAACTTGCTTGAGCAGATAATTGGTTGGTAATTGCCATATGGCTATTAGAGCATGACATAAAAGTTCTCCCACAGGAAAAGGAAAATTGTAGAGGTATAAAGATAATGAACACAAAGATGAGAAGACGAGGTCAGATGCACGGAAGTCCACGTATATGTAACGGGGATCCCAGCAGGAGAGCCACGGATGATGTGTGGCACACACACAGAGCTGCGGAACTGTAGACATGGGTCATATGGAAAGTTCAAAAGTGTTTGCAAATAGAACAAAACTAGAAATAAATGACAGAAGGGCAAGAAGACATATTGAAAGCTCAAAAATACTTTAAAAACAATTCTTTATGTCACGTAGAACACCAGAACTGCGATTAGAGACCATTTAGGGAATAATAACTTACACAGAGTATGTGGTTGAAACTAAAGGAACAGATAATTATTTTACTGAAACTGTTCCAGAAACTGCTGCAAAAAGAAATAAAATTGCCAATATCCCTTGAATGGATATGGCATGAGCCTGATAACATCACATAATAAAAATAGCATTTAAAAAATAGAACTGCAGATGACAATCTTCAGGATGAATGTATTCAGTATTTTATAGATGTCAGTTCTTTCCATTAATATACGATCTTAGTATAACCCTAGTCAATATCCCAATGTGATTTTTTTTTCAGAAATTAACAAAAAGATTCTGAAGTTTATCTATAAATGAAACATGCAAGGAAAGCCAAGAAAATTCTGGAAAAGAAGAGGGTAATTGTCACATGGCTAGTAAAGCATATCATAATGTTTCAATGATCAGAGTAGCCTTGAACTAACCTCCGAGGAGAAGGACCAATGGGGAGAGAGGGAGAAGCATACATCCAGAAACAGATGCTTATATGCAGGGATATTTCTAAAATAGTAAAAGTAGTGTTTAAATTAGTGTAGCAAGGGTTTATACCCCAGTAAAATATGTTAGTACAACTAGCTATGTATTTGGCAAAATACTAACAACAAAAATTACAACAGCAGTTATAAACTTAGATCCTTATCAGATTAATTAAGTATAAAATAGTAAAACCATCAAAGTATTAGGAGGAAATCCAGGAGAATAATTTTGTTATCTTATGATAGGGAGGCTTCTTGAATCAAGATCTTAGAAATCTTAAATGAGAATTTGATACAACTGACCTAAAAATAACAACACTGAGAAACCGTACTATTTGGGAATGTAGCGAATGATGAGGTTTTTAGGGATGTTAGTGGGGTTCGTGGGGTCCGGAGCCGACGATCAAGAAAGAATTCTTGACGACGTCTTTGGTGCAAAAATGTGGTTTTATTAAAGCACGGGGACAGGACCCGTGGGCAGGAAGAGCTGCCCTGGGACCATGAGGAGCGACTGGTTATATACTGTGGGGTTGGGGGAGCTAAAGTCCAGGGGAAGTTTGCAGTGAGATTTTCATATGCTAAAGAAGACTCCCAGGATACTGGAGGCCTTGCTATTGTCAAGCTAAGGCGGTTTTTCCCTCTAGTGAAGCATTAAGACAGTAAGGAGTTTGTTTTACTTTGGCTGCCTCTAGTATTTGTCAATGGGTTGCAGGTTATAAGGAAATTTAGTTCTATCTGCCATTTCCTCCTGCCTTTGTTTCCCACATTACTATGGAGGGGTGATGGAGACTCAGTTTCTGCAGGACTGTGATCTGTATCAGTTAACCATTTGTTTTTTCCCTTTTCTTTGTTCTTGGGCAGCCAGAAGTGCCCAAGGAATGTCACACATATTCCACCTGGGGGAGGGGGTGTTTGCAGCCTGTCAGCTTGCCTTGTGCTCCCTCATCAGTGAACACATTTCTGAATGAAAATTTGGTGGTATGTGTCAAAATATAGGAAGTATATATGCTTTTGCTTGGCAATCTCTCTCGTATGAATTTATCCTAAGGAGATAATTGTGCAAACGTATCGACAGGTGTATTAGTCAAGATTCTTCAGAGAAAGAGAACCAATAGGATATTGTTCTGTATTTCTTTTTTCTTCTTCTTTTCTGGCTAGAAGCAGACTTTCTGTCTGAGACTACGTGGCAAGATGCTTGGTCCATCTGCAGGACAGGATAGGACTTCCTGTTAGTTTAGGCCCAAATCCCCACCCTCCGCACAGCCTAGGGGCTCTTGCCATTGGATTGAAGTAAAGAGGCTTTTACAGAGAACAAAGGAAGGGCCACCATAGGCTAGTATCCAAAGGGAATCTGAGGTCCATTAAGCTCCAAAAGTGAGTCTGAGAGTACACCAAACTGAGGCAGGGAGGAAAATGCGAATGTAGAGCCTGAGTGCAGAGAGCAGGGCTTGGGAGCCTGAGGCATAAGGCAAGAGCAGGGTGGTTGAGAGAAGTAGGAAGAAGCAAAGGTTTCAGAACAGTTTATGTTTGTAGCTTGCTAGTAAGTTCCATCCAGGGATTGGATGAATTTAAAGGACCAGGAATGGGGGGCTCTCCCTTCTGTGTAGGACAGGGCCTCTACCGCAAAGTTTTGACATATTCTGGAATATTCCTGACATGGGATGCTGGATTCTGAGTGTTGCCTGTAATAAGGGAGAACACATTCTTGTTGCTGTGTCCTCCTGCCAGCTTTGCTATAGCTCCATGGTACTCCTTTGTTTGGTTATGGATTTATTTAGGTAGCTGGGGTCCTATAAGTGAATATGAACTATAATACCTTCAATTAACATTTTTGGGCATAACTGTTGTGATAGATAATTTTGTGTCAACTTGACTGGGTCATGAGGTGTCCAGATATTTGGTCCAGATTTTGGTCTGGTGTGTCTGTGAGAGTGTTTCTGGATGACATTAACATTTGAATCCAGAGCCTGAGTAACACAGATTACTCTCCTGAGAGTGAGTGGGCCGTACCCAATCAATTGAAGACCTGAAGAGAACAAAGGACTGACTAGGAAGGAACTCCTCTGCCTTCCTGCCTTGAGCTGGGGCAGATTGGATCTACACCAGTGGCTCTCCTGGATCTCTAACTTGCCTCTTGCAGATCTTGGGACTTCCTAGCAGCCACAATCATGTGAGCCAATTCCTTACGCCCTATATAACATATGTTAACATGTATAAATATACCTTTGTCCAGGAAGATCTAACTTAATTCCTTCAATGATCCTAGGTCTTTGAAAACAAAGCTCTGGATTAATGCCTGAATTTGAAATTCAGGTGTCTGGAACATCTTTAAAAGTGTAATCTCCAAAGTAAAGGAAACATATTCATATGGGAGAGGAAAAAAATACATACAATGGAGAAAATAAAACATATAATATCTCAGTAAAGTATCTCACCACCCGTGTGCTTGGTTGTCTACACACACATCCATGTGTACCTCTGCCTCTTCCTGCTGCCCCTCTGCTCACACAGGAAAGCAATTGCATTTCCTAATCATACATCTGGCTGCTTCTACTCCACTAAACCTGCAAATGTGCCTAACTATTTTGCTATTGGTTGACTTTATAGTCATCCCTGAATAATGTTCAATTGGCAAGAGGTTTTAAAGCAACAGAAAGCCCAAGGTTTAATGGATTCACCATCTCCTTCATTTATGTAAAATGGCTTCCAGTAAGGAATTCTGCTACAATTGGCCGCCAGTTTACTTAAGGTCCAATGGAAGATGAAAATAAACAAGTATTAATCCTGAGAACTTTTTTGTGGAATTATGAAAACAGTCTGTTATAAAACACATCCAGATGTCAGCCAGGACTGAGTCAATTAGAATAATAGCTTCAAGTAAAATCAACAAAGGTCAGCCAGTCAGGCTGAGGGGTGAAATCTCCAGAATGCCCAGTTCAAAGGGGCAGGGGAGGCTGCTATTATGTCCCAGCCTTGAGCTTTGTCCATGAAACATAATTGTTTAAATGATCTAGAAGAAGAATTTATGGATCAACATAGTTTCTTAAAAAGATTAATTTTGTCACAGTTTAGAGCAGGTTTATAGAAGACCAAAATAAAAAAGAGTGTGATTTGAGAATGAGAAGAAACTTCAAAAGAGCAAAATTAAAAAAGAAACCTTCCTTTATATATGACAATTATTAAAATTTTATGTCAGTAAAGAAGTTTATTTTTATAAAGACCTGTAAACATTTTTCCTATTGATGTACTAGCTCAATCTTCCAAAGATACACATAAAGACAGTCATTGGAATATTTAATATTAAAACCTCTAGAGTAGTCTAACTTATGGAATATCCCTTACAAAATGATGGTACACTTCCATGGTAGAACAAGATGCAAATATTGAAAAAGGTGATACCTGTTCATCCCCTGCTAGGAAAACATGCCTCACAAATATGAAGTATGAAAAATCGTAATTTTTGAAAAAAGCAATTTTTCATACTTAATACATGCTCAAAAAATTTTTTTTGGTTAGTCATTTTTGGTGTTGGTGTGTGCATTTATTTATTCTTCCCTAATATCGAACCAGCTAGATCTGTACCCCTCAGTCTTTAGCAAATAGCACATGTAAATCTACACATATATATATAAATATATAGAAACATTTGTAAAAAACTGAATATTTATGATTTCAAATTTGACAAACATTCCTAGGTAAAAAGCAGACTATTCATACTGACTTAGCATCTCATTCAGTGTTCAATCTGAGATATAGGTATATTTTACACAAGACTATAAAAAAGGCTACTATAAGTACGTCACTAAATCTGACCACTTTATTAGGTTGAAGTGGAATGGATTAGCTTCTAATATCATTTAGAGAAATAAGCAATCAAAGCACATAATTCAGGGCTTAAAAAAATGGTTTTACCTTAAATTGCTCAACAGCAGGACCCAAAGAAAACTATTCGGTCACTTATACTTAAAAGTAAAACACTCTTTTAAGTACACAGTAGCTAACTCAGAAAAGCTCTTCTTTATGGAGTGCTTGTTTTAGCAGATCTTTTTGTACAAAATAAAGCATTAACTATATTATTATTCAACCATCCTTTTATTAATAAATCTATTGATCTATGTTTCTCCGATTGCCCTTGCAGGGGAAGTCCTGGAAAGAAAGGGCTGTTTGTGGTGGCTACCTCTGGGAGTACAGGGGCTGAAGGCAGAAGATCTATTCATTTTGTGTTATACTTTTCTATATTGTTTGAATTTTTTACTTTGAGCATTACTGCTTTTATAAAAAAATTATTAATATTAGTTACAAGGAGCAGGAGAGGGAGAGAAAAAAGAATGAGGGAATCTATTGAAGTGGGAAAAGCTGACTAATGGCACATTGATGACCTGGATCTTAAGAGGAAATAGGACACCTGTGAAAATATTGACAGCCTCTAAAAATGTTAGGAGTTCAACAGTCACCACAAGAGAAATAGTTTTGCTCATTATGCTTTCTCCAGTGAATGAGTAATTGCCTAAAAAGAAAACATGATGTTGTGATATCAGTTTAGTGCCAGCTGAGGGTTCTGATGGCCAATAGTATCTCATGTGCCTGATGCTGACTTCAGTTTGAAATTCACCTTTTGTTTAAAAAAACGTGACCAATATTCCTGCCCATGGGAAAATCTTTCAGATATTAAGGTCTCTGTTACCTATCTAGAGGGTTTATATGCTACAATTGGAAACCTCCAGCTGTCAAACATCTTGAGAATTTTAGATGGAACATGGCTCTGAAGGCACTTGTCCCAGAAACCACTTGTGTCCTTGCAGACCAGCTTGGAGCAGTGCTGGTATCCCTTCCTCCCTCCCAGATGCTGTTCTCCAGCACAGGATGAACCATGTTCAATTATTTTCTGCCAGGAAAGCTCCTGGTGAATTATCTGAAACAAAGTTCAGTCTACTGGTAATTGCGGATACACAAGACCGAATTAAACATTTTGATGGGATGTTTCACATACTTAAGTACAGCACTTCTTAGAGCCAGAAGATCCATGGAGTTGAGGGTACTTAGTGGTCATAAAAATGGGGCCCAAAGCATGACACATGATAGTATAGTCTGTTTTCCACTTCACTTGGCTCTTGGTGACAAATTCGGTATCACAGTGATCAAATCTCTGAAGGTTAAAATATTTTCTTATTAATTTCCATGTGACAATAGTCTTTGAAAACATGAATATGCAGCAAGAGAACATTCATTCATACACGTAGATGGTAGAGAGAGAGAGAGACTGTGTGTGTGTGTGTGTGTGTGTGTGTGTGTGTGTGTGCATGCTCATGTTTGCATGTATGTATCCAGAAATGGGGTGGAAGAACAAGAAATGAGAAGGAATGGTTTGTTTCCTCTTGTAATTTAAGAAAAATGCCTAAGATAAAGAATTTCCTTTTCCTTTCTTCCTCAGCCTGCTGGCAAATGAAAAAAAACAAAAAACAAAAAAACAACAACAACAAAAAGAAAAGAAAAGAAAAAAGCCATAAACTTCAGGCACTCAAGTCACTGTGCTAAAGGAAGGATTCAAATGTTGTCCAAATGCTATATGGCCACAGGTTTCTACATTTTATGTGTGGTGGTACAATATTAACTCTAAGTAGGCTGTAAAAGTTAAGGAAGTATATCACCATTTCTAGAGCAATTACTAAAAATGTAATGCAATGAGATATTGCTAAGAAGCCAGTAGGTGAATTAAAATGGAATTCTGAATACTTCAAATAAACAATGAGAAAAGTTGAGGATAGTGTATTTAGATCCTTTGGGGACAAATAACAGATCTGAGATGAATGCTGAAAGAAACCTAAGCAGAAGAGCAACAAACAAGCAAATAAACAAGATGGAAACATCTGTACCTCCTCTTCTAGAGAGTTAAAGAATACAGCTTGCAAAATACTGATAAAAATCCTTCTGAAAGAACATCTGAATAAGAGAGATACCAAAATACCTTACCTAAATAAGAACGTTAACAATTAGTACTTATACTTTCAAGGAAATATAGCCATGAGCTCTGTAATCTAAAGAGGAAAGAATGAAATGGAAAGAGCATTAATAAATGAAGAAGAACAATTCTAGCATCTCAGGACTAATGACTTTGTTAGATTTGGTGTTGTCAAAAATAGAACTACACATAAAAGTTAAAAGGATAGTAAAGAGATAATATGGACAACTCTGTGCCCACAAATTTGATAACCTGGATGAAATGGACTAATTCCTTGAAGAACACAACCTGCTAAAACTCACACAAAAGAAATAGATGATCTGAAGAGGACTGTGTCCGTTAAAGAAAATAAATAAAAATTTAATAATCTTCCCAAACAGAAAGCACCAGGCCCAAATGGGTTCACTGGTGAATTCTATCAAACATTTAAGGAAGAAATGATACTATTGTCTACAGTCTCTTTCAGAGGATTAATGCAGAGGGGATACTTCCTGACATTCTATGAGCCCAGCATTACCCTGATACTAAAATCAGGCAAAGACATTGCAAGAAAACTACAGGTCAATATTTCCCATGAACATAGATGCAAAAATTCTCAACAAAATATTAACAAATCAAATCCAAAAAAAAGTATAAGGAGAATTATACACCATGACTCACTAGCCTTTATTCCAGGAATGCAAAGCTGGTTTAATGTTTGAAAATCAATTAATACAATTCATCATATCAACAACAACAAAAAAACACAAAAAACCCCCACATGATCATATCAATAAATGCAGGAAAATCATCTGACAAAGTCCAACACTGATTTGTAATAAAAACTCACAGTAAACTAGCAATAGAGTGGAACTCTCTTAACTTGATGAAGACTGTCTACAAAAAATTGATAGCTGCTATTGCATTTAATGGTTAGAAGCTCAAAGTTTTTGCATTAAGGTCTAATATAAGGCTATGATGTACCCTCTCACCACTTTTTTGACATTGTACTGGATGGAATTCCTTGCTATTGCAGTAAGGCAAGAAAAGGAAGTAAAATGTATACATTTTAGGAAGAAAGGTATAAAACTGTCTTTGTTTGCAGATGACATGATTGTTTATGTAGAAAATCTGAAAGAATGCACCAAAAAACTTCTGGAACTAGTAAGTGATTATAGCAAATTCAAAGGACGCAAAGTTAACATACAAAAGTTAATTGTTTTCCTATATAGTAACAATGAACAAGTGGAATTTGAAATTAAAAACACAATACCATTTACATGAACACCTCCCCAAATGAAATATTTTTAGTATAAATCTAAAAAAATTATGTACAAGATCTATATGAAGAAAACTATAAAACTGGTGAAGGAAATCAAAGAAGAACTAAATAATTGGAGAGATTTTCCATGTTCATGATAGGAAGACTCACTATTGTCAGGTTGTCAGTTCTTCCCAAATTAACTTATAGATCTAATGCAATTTCAATCCAAATACCAGCAAGATACTTTATGGATAGTGACAAATGGATTCTAAAGTTTATATAGAGATGCAAAAGACTCAGAAAAGCCAAACGATGTTGAAGGAGAAGAACAAAGTTGGAGGACTGACACTAACTGACTTAAAGACTTACTATAAATCTGCAGTAACCAAGACAGTGTGCATTGGTGAGAGAACAGACAATGGAACAGAACAGAGAGCCCAGAAATAAAGTCACATAAATATAGCCAACTGATCTTTGATAAAGAATCAAAGGCATTATTATGAGCAAAGACTCTCTTCAACAAATGATAGTGGAAAAACTGGGCATGCATGTGTAAAAAAATGAATCTAGGCACAGACATTACATCCTTCATATAAATTGACTCAAAATGCATCATAGACCTAAATGTAAAACGAAAAACTATAAAACTCCTAGAAGATAACATAGGAGAAAACCTAGATGATCTTGGGTTTGGTGACGCCTTTTTAATACAACACTAAAGAGACAATCAATGAAACAGTTGATAAGCTGGACTTGATTAAAATTAAGAACTTATGCTCTGCAAAACAACAACAACAGTAACAGTAACAACATGAAGAGAATTAGAAGAGAAGTCACAGAATGGGAGAAAATATTTGCAAAAGACACATCTGAGAAAGGACTGTTATCTAAAATATACAAAGAACTCTTGGGGCACCTGGCTGGTTCAGTCAGTCAAGTGTCTGACTTTGGCTCAGGTATGATCTCACGGTTTGTGAGTTCAAGCCCCCACCTTGGTCTCTGTGCTGACAGCTCAGGGCCTGGAGCCTGCTTCGGATTCTGTGTCTCCCTCTCTTTCTGCCCCTCTCTCACTCACTCACTCTCTTAAAAATAAACATTAAAAAAATAAAAAGGCCCAAATATACAAAGAACTATTAAAACTCGCTAATAAGAAAACAATCTGATTAAAAATGGGCCAAAAACCTTAGCAGACACCTCATTAAGAAGATACACAAATGGTAAATAAGCCCATGACATCACATGCTGTTAGGGAAATTCACATTAAAACAACAATGAGATACCACTACACACCTATTTAAATGTTCAGAATCCAAGTCACTGACAACACCAAATGGTGGCAAGGGTGTGGAGCAACAGGAACTCTCATTCGTTGTTGGGACACACAATGGTACAACCACCTTGGAAGATAGTTTGGCGGTTTCTTACAAAACTAAACATTATCTTACTACACAATCCAGCAACTGTGCTTTTTGGTATTTACCCAAAGGAGTTGAAAACATGTTAACACAAAAACCTACACATGAGTGTTTGTTTGCTTGTTTGTTTATTTATTTATATTTTTGAGAGAGAGAGAGAGAGACAGAGTGTGAGCAGGGGAGGGGCAGAGAGAGAGGGAGACACAGAATCTGAAGCAGGCTCCAGGCTCTGAGCTGTTAGCATAGAGCCCAACGTGGAGCTCGAACTCATGAACTCTGAGATCATGACCTGGGCCAAAGTCAGATACTTAACCAGCTAAGCCACCCAGGCGCCCCTGCACAAGAATGTTCACAGTGGGTTTATTTACAATTGCTAAAACTGGGAAGCAACCGAGATATCCTTCAGTAGGTGAATCATAAATAAACTGTGATACATCCAGGAAAGGCATATTATTCAACACTAAAAAGAAATGAGCTATCAAGCCATGAAAAGACAGGAATACAGGCCATTGAATGCATGTTACTAAATGAAAGAAGCCTATCAGATAAAGCTACATAGTGTATGATTCCAACTATGTGGCATTGTGGAAAAGGCAAAACTATGAAGATAGTAAAAAGATCAGTGGTTGCCAGGGGTAGGATGAAGGAGGGATGAATAGGCGGACCACAGAGGACTTTGAAAGCCGCGAAAATACTCTATGTGGTGTTGTAATGATGGATATATGTCATTATACGTTGGTTAACCCATAGACTGTACAACACCAAGAGTGAACCCTAAGACAAACTATGAACTTTGGGTGATAATGATGTGTCAGTGTAGGTGCAGCAATTGTAACAAACGTTCATCACCACTCTGATGGGGGATATTGATAATGAGGGAGAGTATGTACATGTGGAGGCGGGGAGTATATGGGAAAACTTTGCATATCCTTTTCAGTTTTGTTGTAAACCTAACCTGCTCTAAAAAAGGCTTTAAACATGAAAGAAATGGCACTTAAATATGGTTAAGATTTTAGCAATTATACAGGATGTAAAGGATAAAGAATAATCTGGATACTTTGGTAAGTACAAATGACAGGCAGATATGTTCCTCCATACAAATTAACTGATATACTTGAATAGAGAAAATAATATATCGAAACAGAAAATTATATTTAAGCAGGATTTTAAAAAAGGGTTTAAAAGTTTTTTTTTTTTGAAATTACAAGAAACCCCTATATTGTTAAATAAGGAGAGCTTATCAAGTCTTAGGAAAAATAAATAAAAATCACTCACCAAGACATATTCTATGGACATGATTACTTCATAAGGGGAAAATATAATTCTTGCCTCAAACTGTGCCAACTGAATTTTGGGAGAAAATACAAGAGTATGAGAAACTATAAAACTATAAAAGTGTGAGAGAGAAACATCGTGAGCCATGAATTCTATGGACTCAAGTTGTTAGTCACTTGAGAAAGATATGACAAGAAATTTTCAAATAAACAAGGATGAAATTGACTCTTTGTAGCATAATCCATGACATTTTGTGTAAGAATAATATGGAAAGCCTTAAAGATATAAATAAGTTCTGTCTCATAACATGAAAGCACCACATATAAGAATATTTGGACAAAGATGCTTATTACAACATTGTTCATTGGGGCTACACATTGGGAATAAGCTGAATACTTTTCAATTAGGGAACAGTTAAATAAGTTCTGTTCATATCATAAAGTATTATACAGCTGATAAAAGGGGGGGCAAGAAATTAAATTAGAGGAATGTCTGCCTAATATTGTTGAGTGAGAAAATCAAAATGAAGAAAGAACCCATAAAATGATCCCATTCAAGTTATTAAGCAATCATTAAAAAGTCCTACCTACCATCCATACATAAATATTAGGTATCGTATGCAGGTAAATACACACAAATATCAAAAGATGAATGTATATCGTGTGTGATTATAAGAGCAGGGGGCAATGTGGAAGTTCGGTTGTTTGCATGGACTGCCTGAGGGTGAGGGGATGAGGCTGGAGGGCTAGGTGAGTGCCAGGAGGAAGAAGAGAAAAGGAGGAAAAAGTAAAAATAAAAACAAAAACTGCTAGGAAAAAATTTATGTTTTATGCTTTAAAAAAATTTTTATTTTATTTTAGAGAGAGAGTGTGTGAGTGGTAGAGGAAGAGGGAGAGGGAGAGAATAGTAAACAGTTTCCATGCCCAGCACAGAGCCCGTGGAGGGGCTTGATCCCATTACCCTGGGATCATGACCTGAGCCCAAATTGAGAGTCAGAGGCACTCTGACTGAGCCACCCAGGCACCCCATGTTTTAGGTTTTTATGTAAAGTTGTATATATACATGTTTATAAAGAGGTGGATATGACATTAAACATGTTTATAAAGAGGTGGATATGACATTAAATATGTTTATCATTAACAAGTGAAAGGTGTACACATCTTAAGTGTTACACGCGCGCTCACACGCGCACGCGCGCGCGCACACACACACACACACACACACACACACCTAGAAGAGTAATTGCCGTGGCTTCAACTTTGCTGAACACTGCTATGTGACTTCCTTATTAATTGTACCTCTTGCCACCACTTCCAGCGGTGTATAAGAGCCCCACAACCTGTATGCCACTGGTATTTTCAGACTTAATTTTTTTAAGCAATCCAATGGGCAATAAAACTCATATGAATATCTGCTGTATATGTCAAATAGTTCTTTAATCTCTAAAAGTAGTATATTGAGTTGAAGAATAGGTACATTTTCATCTTTGAAAAATTGATATTTTATAAGTCAAATTAATATTGGCAATATCATGTAATTCAACCTCCTTCCAAGTATTGCTCCCATCAATGGTATATGCTTGTTTTCTTCTTTTCTTTTTATTTTTCACACCTTTGCTGATTCTGAGCTCTAGATTTTTCTGTTTTCTTATTACTTTCTAATATGTCGATTTCTATCATTACCTTTATCTCCTTCCTTTCTTAATTATTTGAAAAAAATTCTTTGTGTGCTGTGGATACCTATTCTTTTTCATGTATATTATAAGTATTTTTCACCAAGTTTTCAGGGTCTTTTGATTTTGATTATGATGATTTTGCAGAACTACTTATATTTTACATACTCAAATTTGGGCATCCCTTTCTTTATTATTAATTAAATCTCTGCATGTTTAGGAAGGTTTTATATATCCCAATGTTATAAAAATATATTCTCTTCTGGTACATTTATAATTTTATTTTTGTTTAAATATTTGCCCAAACTGCAAATAAGTTAGGTAGAAGGTGCTTCCTGCCCTCTGTCCCCCAGTCTAGCTGATTTTTTTTGCCAACGCTTATTCAGTAACTCATTGTTCCTCTCTAACTGAAATGTTACATTCATAAGTGTCAATACTTGCATTAATTCTTGGTTGCATTTCTTGATTCTGTCTGGTTCTATTTCTTTGTTGATTTGTGCATCCACGCCCCTGGAATTAAATTGTTTTCTGGCTCTCAACATCTGGCAGGGCAAATCTCACTGCCTCTTCTGCCCCCACCCATTTAGTTTTCTGATTTTTCCCAGTTATTCTTGTATATTTAGTCTTGATATTAAAAAAATTAATTTTGCCAAGTTTCTAAAAAGGAATATGGTTGGATTTTTTCTTGTGATTGCATCAAATTAATTATTACTATGTGACGTATCCTAAGAGTTCCTCTTCCAGACAAAAGCCTGTCTCACCATTTACTTCAGTCTCTTTTATGTCTCTCAAGAGAGTGGGTGAGGCCTTTCTAAGCAAAACAAAACAAGACCTAGAAACTATAAGGGAAAAGACTAATGGATATGAGTACGTATAAATAAAAATAAAATTTGCCAAGGGAAAAAAATGGCAGAAATTAAAAGATGATGTCAAACTTGAAAAATAGTTGCCACACACAGCAGAAAAAGGACACATCGCTAAAATAAAGCCAGGGATTGCAAATCTATCACCGAAACACCAAAACTCAGTAGAAAAATTGACAAAGAATACACACAGGCAATCCATAGAAAAAGACAAGACTAAACCACCTCTACCACCACCACCAAAGCCACATGTTGTTCATCTAACAGCCGGGCAAAAAGTAAATTTCCGTATACTAGCCCGTTTGGCAAGATGAGGGGAAAGGCCCTCTTATACTTACATTTTGGCAGGAGAGCACATTTGTGCATTGTTTTTGGAAAGCACTTGTGCAGCTTCTAACGAACAAAGGACAGTTTTCTTGGACCGTACAGTTGCCCCTCTAAGAGTTTATCCCACAGGCACGCTCTGCGTGTGTACAAAGTTACATAAACAAGGGTGTGGTATGATCTGTGAAGGCAAAAGATGGAGAGCCCTTAAATGCCGATCTGTAGGGGTTTGGTAAAATGTGTTATCATTCTTCCTTATAATAAAATACAACACAGTCTTGAAAAAGAATTGGTCCGTATGTGCGAAATGTATCATTAGAGTAAAAAACTAGATGGGTACTGGATGCTCTCATTTGATGTGAAAAGAATAGGAAAACATACACAAATGAACACAGGGATTTGAATATGCAAGGACATTTTTGGAGGCATACAAACACTGACGATGATGGTTACATCTTACAAGGAGTTTGAAAGTCTGGTTTATGAGGGAGATTTTCTTCTCTTCTCTTCTCTTCTCTTCTCTTCTCTTCTCTTCTCTTCTCTTCTCTTCTCTTCTCTTCTCTTCCCTTCCCTTCCCTTCCCTTCCCTTCCCTTCCCTTCCCTTCCCTTCCCTCCCCTCCCCTCCCCTCCCCTCCCCTCCCCTCCCCTCCCCTCCCCTCCCTTCCCCTCCCCTCCTCTCCTCTCCTCTGTCCTCCCCTCCCCCTCCCCTCCTCATCTCCCTTCCCTTTTCTTTTCTTCCTCCTTCTCTCTTCTTTCTTTCTTTCTTTCTTTCTTTCTTTCTTTCTTTCTTTCTTTCTTTCTTTCTTTCACCTTACGGAATATTTGCATTTTTCCTAACACATACTTATCTTACTTTTCAATAAGTAAAAGAGGATTAAATAAAAACCTAAGAATGAAACAGAGATTTGAATCATCAATGTTTGGCAAATGAATAGTATAGAATCTCTCTCTCAGAAATCAATTTTAATTTGCAACGTTGGCCAAGTTATGAGTTCTTAAGTTTTGCTAAAGTTTTATTCAACCCCATCATGCTTTTAAGTTTTGAGAGCAGGTGGTTTGAAAACCAGATGCGAGGGGAACTGTATTTAGGGATCATTTTCAACTGAAAAAGAAAAAAGAGAGAGAGAGAGACTTAGGTTGATTAACTCGGGTGAGATTAACCTTTACAGAGACTGACATGGTGGTGGGGCAGGGAAGCAAGAGACAATGACAGGTGGATTTTGCTATCCTACAGAAGATACTTGCTCAGCCTTTTCTTTCTCTTACTTCAGCCTCACAGGGATATGTGTTCAAAAACGATTCTCCGTTCCCTTTCTGTACCTGAGTATTATTTTTGTTTTGACCCTCTTTGGCATAAGGATTTTAATTATTGGGACACTTTGGTGGCTCAGTTGGTTAGGTGTCTGACTCTTGATTTTGACTCAGGTGGTGATCTCACGGTTCGTGAGATTGAGCCCCTCATTGGGCTCTGCACTACAGCGTGGAGACTGCTTGGGATTCTCTCTCTCCCTCTCTCTATGCCTCTCCCTCTCTTGCTCTCTCTCAAAATAAATAAATAAACATGAAAAAAAGAATTTTAATTATTTACTCAGCCTTTGGTCTGATGAAGGTTAGAGTCTATTTTTTTTTTTACTAAGATCTTTCAAAATCCTGGCAGTAAGGCTGTCTGTGGGAGTCCTACAGAAATAGGTTGTACTGTATGAACTGAACGATTGCTCATACATCCTTTGCGAGTTCTGAGAGTGCTGAGAGCTTTTTAGAATAGTCTGGAGATAATACCCTGGCCTTGTCCATGCTCACTTTTGAAATAAAGCAGATGTGGAATAATTAGTTGTTGGTTCCATATTTTTGGAAGACGTGAGTAATTTTTTTCCTAAAAGAATGCACAAAGCAGATGCCTTTTACTAAGGCAGGAGGAGTGCCATAATAAGATGATACAGAGAGGCTTATGGGAACAGAGGGGAAGGAGGCTGGGAAGGACTGAACTGAGGAGGAAAAATTCACTGAGGGGGAAATGGTCACAGGATGGATGAGGGGAGGCAAAAAGTGGAAGGGACTGGAAAATGACCCTTAACTTAGGCCCAACTAGGTTAAAAACACATGTGTAAGAAACTCCCGAGGCCTCTGTACTATAAGGGGCTCTTGGTAAGAGAGTGATGAGGATGTTTTCCACTCCTCTTTCTCTGCTAAGTCTCTCCCTTTGGAGATACAGAGACCTGGCTTTCAGGTAAAGCTCCTCTACTCGCCGGGGGTGAACCACTCTCTCGGAGCCTCCGTTCTCTCATCCATGAAACAGAATATTCAGCACCAGCTTCACAAATTGTGTGCCTGGCATGTAGCAGTTCCTCAGTAAACACACATTCTCTTCATTCCTCATGGATTCTTTTTGTCCTAAGCATTACTTGTGAATCAGTTTAGCATTCAGTCTGCCATGTTTTGAACCCTAATCTTATTGAACAAATGTAACATTCTAACACCTCTGAGCATTAGACCTTGACTTTGTTATTTATTTATTTATTTATTTATTTATTTATTTATTTATTTATGAGAGAGAGAGAGAGAGAGAGAGAGAGAGGAGAGACGGAGAATCCCAAGTAGGCTCCGTGCTGTCAACACAGCCCCAATGTGGGGCTCAAACTCACAATCAGTGAGATCACAACCTGAGTCCGAATCGAGAGTCAGACGCTTAACTAACTGAATCACCCAGGTGCCCCATAGATCTTGACTTTAATACCAGAAACTGAACATTATCCTAGTGAGTTACTTCTTACACTGGCTTCTAGATCCTTCTTCCTATGCATCCTGTGATACTGCTAAGCTAGGATTAATATGGTCTCCAACAGACAACTACAGAAAGGGGGGCTGAGGTGTATGTGACAGGCAAGATCACAATGAGTGACGGGCACGGCCAAACGTCAGCCAGTGTCCTCCGATGCTTACCTAAGCTGGTAACAGTCCCTTAGGCAGGTCATGAAACATCAAAATCATGTGGTTCTCCCTTTTCAAATGTTCTTCCTTTTTGTCTGTGGAAACCTATTCATTTTCAGGATTCATCTCAAGACTTTCATATTCCAGAGATTTTTCCAATACCAGCGCGAGGTGTGTGTGTGTGCTGTGTGCGTGTGTGTGTATTGGCCCTGTGTATAATCTGAATGTTCTGGCATTTTTGTGGGAGACCCTTTGGAGCTGTGGGGTGCCTGTATAACCGTTCTTCTTTGGCATGAGAAGAAAATGTGGGGAACGGCAGTGACCATGCTTTTTGTTCTTAAGCAAGGGAGAGTGAGGGGCTGTGGGCCTCTTCACAGAAGATGGATTTTGCAGACTGCAACAGAGGAAAGGAAAGGGATGTGGATGTTTGTAGGTGCTGTGGGAGAAGTCTCTTTTTTCCTAGAAATTATTTATGTTTCCCTTTATAATGATTCTGGAAGAATAGAAAAAAAGCCATTTCCTGAGTGAGATAAGAGAGTTTTGATTGGGCGTCTCTATTGAACCAGTCCCAACTTATCCGAGAATTGTGCTTGGATGTCACTGTTGACCCATCAGTTCAGTCCTAGTAAAAGTAATAAAAGGAGTCAGAGCCCCCTCACCCCATTTGGAGTACTTGTCGGCTTACCTTGCTGAGGCTCACCTTTGCTAGCAGGCCCCCACCCCCCACCTGCCATTTGCCCATTAGAGGAGGCAAGCTGATTTGGTTCTGGGCCACCCAAGGTGATGTCCAGGTGTTCCTTGTCACCGATTTTGGTGATATCAAAGCCCTTCTGTCCTGACATTCCCATCTCCCTGTGATGAGAAGAATCAAAATGAGGTCTGGGCCACAGCGGGGTTTTCCCACATTGGAAAGCTCCTGAACCACTGTGAGCATGCCTTCTTGGACCCAGAACACCTGGACGGCTGCTGGGTTTCTGGCAAAGTGCTCTAACTCTCTTGTGCCAGAGCTGTGCCTGGTGACAATGATGGCGACACATGGTGAGTAAGAAGTTTCTGTCTAGGGGAAGGTGGAATGGGCACAGACTGAAGGTGTTTGCCAGTTGGGATGTGAGCAGAGAATCGACAGTCCAGATGTTGGAGTGCAGAAGCTGACAGCCTCCGAGGCTGGCCTGCTGGGGGCACAGCAGGAGAGGTTCACAGGGAAGGCTTATGCCATAGAGAGGACTGTTTCCCCAGAACTTAGAGAAATAAAACTGCCTGTGCTAAGTTTTAAGGTAGCACTCATCACAGAGTTTATAATGGATTAAAGTTGCAACATGGGATGGCACAGGTCTAGGCTCAAAGAGTAGGTTCAGAGAGCCCAACCCTCCTGCTCAGGTCACCATGTGGTGGGGCAGCCTGTGGGTCTACAGTCAGGGGCCACAGCAGGGCCCAGGGAGAGGGCGGTCTCAGGTCTAAGTGGGAAGCACGGAGGTGAGTCAACTCTGCTTGGGCTCTCCTGTCTGGAGCTGGCCACCCATTGGTGGCCTTGATTTCAGGGGCCCAGAAAGAGGGTGTGGCCAGGAGTACAGCAGAAAGGGTCATTGAGGGCACAGCTCCCTCTGTTGGTGTCCATAAGTCTGTAGAGGAGGCCAAGGTAAGGCCATTTGGAAAAGGTGCCTCGAAATTAAAAACAATTTCACAGAGATTATAGGTAATTTATAGGCAGGGAAAGTGAGCTGGAGAAGTCACCAAAGAGTAGATTAATGATTCCTTTTTAAATAACTTAGGTTTAGCTCTCTGGAAATTGGTGTTCTTCTCTTTAAAAGAAAAAAATGACAGCTGGCCTTTTCTGTAAACATCGCTGACTCTGAGCTTTCCCTCTGAAGCTGGAGTTATTTGGCACATTGTGAGCCTGCAAAATGTATGGAGGGGCTCTGCAGTTCATCATGGAACTTCCAGAAGCTGTCATCTATTTTTTTCCATTGGTTGTGACTTTCCATTACTAAGGGATTAGTGGATGCCTTAATACTCTTGGTCTTCCTAAAACCATGAGAGGAATTCTTCCTAGACTCTGAAAGATGACCCAGAATGAGCTAGAAGGAAGATTTCATTTTAGCCTTGATGAGGCTTCACAAAAAGAAGGATCGATAGCTAGGGTCATGCATCACATAAATTGGACACTGCAGGAGCATCTCATTCAGCATGAAAAATGAGTTGAATGTGGGGACTCTGGGCAAGTTAAGGAAGGACGATTTGTTCTCCCTGGGAGCTGCATCACCTTCAAAGGCGTACGATCAATGAACCAGTCAATCCTTCAGACATGGCAGCCTAGCAGTACTGTTTTTTTTGCATGTCAGTTTTCAGTGAAATTCCACACTTTGCGGGAGGGGATTCTTCTGGGTGATAGTGGATTAAATCCTTTATCTCAAGAATCTCACCATGTACGTGAAGAAATGGGGTGAGGAAAAAGGACATCTGGGGAAACACACACAACTAGGTGTTTATCCACGTGCTCTAACTCTGAGTGCAATGTGAGTGGAGAGACCGGTGACATTCCTGTGATCTGGGGTCACCAGGGACAATTACTTGGACTTGAGTCAGACCTTGAAAATGGTGTTGGTTTCAGCTAGACCCAGAGGAAAACTCACTTTCTCTGAGAAATTGTGTGTTCCAGGGCCGCCGTGGGGCTGCTTTTGTTCCCGCTTCCTAGCCCCTCCACCCCGGGGGACACAGCACCCCTGGGAGTTGCTAGTGGCCAATGTCTCTCAGGGCCCTGCCAGAGCCATCTCAAAGACTCCTGAGTCAGTTCAAGAGATGAAAGTGATACCACTCAGGCCAGCTCTGCCCCTTTCTGCAGCACAGAGCTGGACGACTCACCGTGAACCCAGCATTTTCTGTCGTAAAGAAGTTGCTGACTTTCTGATAAGTCTTGAGCTTAACACTAGCATGCCAGGGGATACTATTTGCCTCATTTACTCTGACTAGGAGCTAGACTCTCTAAGCATTTTTTACTGCTTCCTTGTCCTATCACTTAGAATTTTACAGTTGCATGCTGAAATCACCCAAACTTCCTAGGACACTTTTCTTTCTTTGAAAACAGAAACATTGTAGAGCAAAGTAGAGAGCTAGAAAACCCCTACTCCACTCTGAGTATTAGAGGATAATTTTTTTTTTTTCTGGGACAATTTTGTCAAGGAAACAAAAGCAAGCAAACTGGGGACTGTAGGTCTGTAACCTGGCAGAAGGGGGAATAGCTGAGATTTCTGGTATTTTGAGGCTTGTAGATGCATCCAGTAAAGGGTTGTAGGTAAGAAGAGAATGGGGGAGAGCTCTGGGAGCCGCATGGGGTTTGTAAGGACTTGCAAGAATAGAACTAAGGGCAGTGGGACAATCATGGTGGGTGATAGGCTGGTCCAGCAGCCCCGCAACAGATAAATGTCACTTCAGCACAGAAAGGGACCGAACATCTACTGCACCTTTAACTCCAAGTGGGCTTGGAGGGGTGTGGCTAGCTCTTTGCTCCTCCTACCTTTACTGCATTGTCAGACACATGAAAAGGACCCCAGCTTCTGAGACCCTGGGTCTGGGGAAGGGCTGAGCCTGGCCTGAGACCAGCAGGGGGAGCAGGATGCACAGCAGTAGGGTGGGGTGGGATTGGCAGCCCACAGCAGTCTCAGGAGCAATGTCGCCATCTCACCAGTGCCCTCCTGTGGCAGTTTTAAAATATGGCCCCCAATTCTGTGATATTTCTCCCTTTAAGAGGTGGGGGTCTTTGAGCCCTCACCTTGATGTGGGTGGGTTTTGACTGTTCCCACCAATAGAATGTGGCCGAAGGGAGGCTGTGTCACCTTTGAGGCTGGATCACAAAAGCCTTCCACCTGGTTCTCTTGGGATGCTTGTTCTCAGGACCTTCACTCTGGGACAAAGCTGTCCAGATGTGAGAAGCCACACGGAGAGGCCATATGCCTCCGATGCTGCAGTTGACAGACATTGCTGACCTCAGCCTTTGGGTCATCCCAGTCCAGATGCCAGATGTGTGGATGGAGAAGCCTCAGCAGGGACAGGCCATTCCCATTGGTTCCTGTCTGTGCTCCTGAGCCACAGAATCTGATAACATAACAAAATAGTCATTGTGTGATGTCCCTTGAGTATGGGGACATTTGTCACATAGCTGTAGATAACTTGTACACAATCCAGACATTTTGGCTATTTCACACCTAGACTGTGTACCTTGTCTGCTTGTGAATGATGAGCTAGACCCCTGTTCTACTCACTTGAAGGGAAAAGAAGGGAAAAAGAAAATGCACCGTGTGGCCTGGGAGGAGATTTGGAGACACAAGGGAAACGAGGTATTACCTTGATTATTAGAAGCTGATCAGGTAGATTAGAAAAGAAAAGAAAATTTTAGGGGGAAAAGCACCATAGTTATCTTCAGGAAAACACAGGAAGCCGAGGATAAAATGCATAAAAAATAAATGCTATGACCCCCTGGCATTAAAATTGGAAACAAAATCCTCTACAAAACCTGGGCTAATTTTAGCCTTCTCTCTGCCGTGGGACATCTGTGTGTAACTACGAATGCAAGAAAATATTTCCACACATGCACAGCCCACAAGGTGCTCCCTCTACAAACCCTCCCTGAAGCCTGCACAGCTCGCTGGTGGAACTGTCAAGGGGAGCATCTGAGAATCCAAGAAGCTCTAGTGTGCAAGATTCACAGCGGTGCAAGAATGATGGGAGTCTTCCTGAGGTCCCCTGTTGCCCTCCCTCCTTCTGAGGCTGCTAATTTTACCTCCTGAATGTCTCTTCTCTCCATCTCTTCCCACTTTAACACACTCTCCCCTCTTCTACTCCTCTGACTGAAAAGAAGAGGAACACAGAAGCCTGACCACATCGCTCTGCAGCTTAGAATGCCTCCCGGCCCCCTTTCCAGCCAGTGGTACTCCCCTCCTCTGTGTTCATCCCCGGGCTGGTCTACAGAGGATTGTCCCCTTTGGCCTCCTCTCCTCCCCCTGTGCAGTGGCCGTTTCCCCAGGGAAACCTCCCCGTCACCTGCAGTCCATGCCAGGCCCCACTGTCCCAGCAGCCAGTGTGTTTCCAGGGTGCCGGCACATGTGGTTGTGCCTCTGAGGTCACAGCTGTCCCCTCAATGCCCCCGAGCGTGGGAAGGCAGCATGCTCTCAGGTCTGCCTAGCATCCCAGCCTGCACATGCTTTACTCTGCCGGACAGACAGTGCGTGTTCAGTCACTGGTGGTTGCAGAAACGAATAATGAGCTTCAGCTTCAGTTGAAATTGTCTGCCATGTTCCCCTCTTCCTGCTAATTCACGGGTGTCTCCAGGGTTAGGCTGGTCTCTTGTTGGCTTTTGTGAGTTGTCTGCATATTACGGGCCCTGAACAGGGTGAGTATGCACTGATGCTATGGAGCGAGGCAGACTCCGTTCTGGCTGGCAGTTTGGGAATGAGCAGAAGGTCACATCTTGACCTTGTCCTTCAATTAGAGGGCCACCGTCTGCAGGAAGTTTTCCCAGGCTTTCCCGGCAGGGACAGATTGCTTTCTGCTCCCTTGGGCTTTGTAAAAAACTGCAGTATAATGCTGCTCACCACATTGTATTTTAATGTCAGCTTATGTCTCATTTCACCTAAGCTGGGAGCACTTTAAGGGACCAGAATTGTGTTTGATCCATCATGTGCACAACAGCATGATGTAGCCGGGAGGGATGGATAAATGCTATGGCCTGAGGGATGAGATAAGGATATGAGAGATGCTACAGGGAGCGGGAACCAAAGCAGCCCATACCTGGTCCGGCCTGCCTGACCAAAGGCCTCCTCACCTGTTCACATCCAGGTTCCTGCCTGGGTCACCTTGGGAAGCTCATTTGAACTCTGGGCTTTGAAGACACGATCTTTCCCTCCTACGTATTACGCAAAGAGAAACTAACAAAAGCTGGGAAAAGTGGGGTGTTGGGGAGCCATCCAGATGAGCATGTGGGGCTGGTGTGTTTCAGGGGACACTGTCTAACCTGTACCGCCTGCCCTTGCAAGGGAGGGTCATGTGTGTCACGAGAGCCCGCATTTGACCTTCAGAGGAGCCACCACCCCACCCCCCCAGCACAGGAGTCCCAGTGCATGGTGGTTCCCCATCTGTGTGCACATAGGTGGGAGTCAGACGGCGGGCACTGAGAAGATGCCCAGGTGGGAGTTTAGCTCTTCCCCTTGTCTAAGGACAGATGGAATTTCTCCAGCTTCCTCGTACTCAAGGAGTTCGCATCTTTCAGGATTAGAAGCAATATTCTTATGGGTTTTGTTGTTGTTGTTGTTTGTTTGTTTTTTGTTTGTTTTTTTGCATCTGCCTTTGTGCCTTGGGTACAGATGCTAAGACATGAATCTAATTGTGCTTGGGAAAGATCTGTCCAAAGGGAAAACAGGTCCTGTTACTTCCAAAACAGATGAATTGGGACTAAAATCATTGGGCGGCTCCTCTGAAAGCGAGAAAGCATGGTTTCTGCCCTCAGCCTGCCTGGGTTCGAACCTCAGCTCTGCCACCTAGCACCTGTGTAAACTTGGACAATTACTTAACCACTCTGTGCTTCAGCACTCTCATTGGTGAAAAGTGACCTAATGGTGTCTACTCCTAGGCTTGTTTCGGTGATGAGAACTGGACCCAATCACCATTATATAGAAGTTAGCTTTTACTTTTATTGCTTATTTTTATTTGATGCCAAATCCAAATGATTTGGTATGGATAAAAGCAGGGGAGTGCAACTTAGAGGGGGTGGAGAGGAAAATAATTTAATGATAAATCCAGGCAAAAAGCCTGTATATAAAATTAAACATGAAAAAAAAATGCCTGGCTAATAAAAACAGAGTACTGTTTCTGGCAGGAGCATTATTTTCCATTGTAAATACTATGGTTATTAAGTCCTTGTGTGATTTTTGGCATCTTTTCATTTTTTTGGAGGATATTTTCAATAATTTTGTTTCTGTCTGACTACCCTTACATGACTTCATAATGCTATTTGGGGGAAATTATGGGAGCTGAGAGGCCCTAATAGAGAATATTAAAAGCATAATCTCCGGGTGTTTTAACAATGTTGTCATTGGTGTTTTCAAAATGTGTTTTTGCTACATACACAAGTTGTGATGTTTTCTGAGGAATGTACTGTATTTTATAATGTTATAAGGAAAGAGTCACAGACTTGGATTCTATTACAAATATATTGACATTATATTATAGTTTGTATTTTCTTTTTGTAATTGTATTCACTGTCTTCAGTGACAAAGAGGTTTTAGCACACGAGAATATCTTGTATATTTGGAACCACTTAGAGCAACTGTGACATAAGCATAGAGCATTATTTCTAGGATTTTATTTAAAAGACCTTTCTCTAGGGGCGCTTGGGTGGCTCAGTCGGTTAAGCGTCCAACTTCGGCTCAGGTCATGATCTCATGGTTCGTAAGTTCGAGCCCTGCGTCGGGCTCTGTGCTGACAGCTCAGAGCCTGGAGCCTGCTTCACATTTTGTGTCTCCCTCTCCCACTGCCGCTCCCCTGTTCACGCTCTGTTTCTCTCTGTCTCTCAATAATAAATAAACATTAACAACAAAAAAAGACCTTTCTCTAGGATCATTCTGGACGCTCTTGATGGATTATGGAAGAAAGAGTTTAGGTTAACATGTGAGACTGAAAATTCACCTCATTATAAAATTTGGCTACATTTACCTGCTTTCACTAAAAAAGCTGAAATTAAGTAGATATAGGATTCCAGATATCTGGGCAATTGACATCATGTGTGCAAAAGCATGTAACTGAATTAAATTGGTTTACTCATGTGTTTGGAACTGTGTGGACACTCCTTTGATTCACATCCTACCCACAAAGCAACTTTATTTTATTAAAAAAATTTTTTTAAGTTTATTCATTTATTCTGAGAGAGAGACAGAGAGAGTGGGCAGTAGAGAGAGAGAGAATCCCAGACAGGCTCTGCATGGTCAGTGCACAGCCTGACTCAGGGTTCAAACCCGTGAAGCATGAGATCATGACCTGAGCCAAGATTAAGAGTCAGATGCTTTACTGGCTGAGCTACCCAAGTGCCCCCATCCCCCAGCAGAAAGCAACTTTAAAGGGCAACAGGACCCGCAAAATTTCTTCTCAAACAAGCACCATCCTGAAAGTTTTGTTGCAAATGCCATTGTACATCTATTTTTCACCAGTATGTTATGGTTCATTTGCTTCAAAAGAAACATTTTAATTTGTTTTGTTTGTTTTGATGGCTTTCCACCTGCCAAAAACAGCCTTCTAGTACCTTTTCCCCTGGCTGGCTTTTCTACACAAATAAGAATGGTCAACATTCATCTCATCCTGCCAATTTAGAGACTTTGCTTGGGATGTTGTCCAGGAGGTTATGGGAAGAAACTTGTTTTGAAGCTGATTTAACATCTCATGGTTTTCTTGTTATTACGTAACACTTTAAAAGGGCTGAGACCCTTGTGGTTCTGTCCCAGAGCAGTGTTGTGGTCAAGTGAACACAGTCCAGCTACCAACAGTTATTTCAAAATAATTCAAGTTCTTATATTTCTCAGAGAAGAAGGGGGAGGAGGAGCAGGAGGACGGCAAGGAGGATGGGAAGGAGGGGAGGGAGGAGGAGAAGTCACAGAGCTGGAAATGTTGCTTTGGATCCCCTTTTGTTTCTCAGGTTGCCTTGCGTGGGTTAGCTGTTTGATAACCCCTCTTTAACCTCACCCCACTCCACAATGTCCCTCCACAATGTCCTTTTCTTCCCTGAGTGTTAATTTATCATTCCAGACTCAGAGTTAGGAAAGTCACAAGGAATCTGCCTGGCAAAAAAAGCAACTTCTTGGAGGAGAGGGCTGAGGGCATCTGAGAGCCGAGTGGGAAATGGCAGATGCCTCATTGATGAGCAGGTGCAAGGAAGGCTGGGATGGACATTCAGTCATTTGAGAGAACATTCAGCTCTAGACACCTTTGAAGCTCTGAATTTCACTTTTTCTTCTTCTAAAAATATCGTGCTTATTAGCAACTGCAGAGAGTTCTTTCCAGAACATTAGAGTGGGCCCGGGCTGTTTCCACGGGAATGCTTTCTTAGTAACAGGAAACCGGCACAGCCCAGTAATACTCTTCAGGAACATTCACTGCCGCCTATCACTCATGGTTTTCCTCACGGAGATGCTTCCCCTCGGTAATATTTATAGATGGTCCTTACAGGCAACGTGAAAGGAATTTCCCTGTTGCTTTCTAATTGTATAACTATAGGCTGAGTACAGCTGCTGGGGAGTTCACCTACTTTGTGAGGAAGGAAAGGAAAAAAGAGAATATATACTGCGATATTGACCAACCCCCCCCCCCCAAATTCTGGGGTCTAGAAAGCAGCAAGGGGGGAGAAATGCCACGCAGCCTGTATCATAAACCTGTGTTCAGTCAGGGGGTCTCTACCCCACCCTGGTTCTCAAAGCATTCGCTTCCCTAGTGCAGTGTGTCTGGATCAGGGCGTGGTATCAGGACTTCCTGTCCAGGTGGCCATTCTGGACGCAGAGGAAGGCTCTTTGGACACCAGTCTACAGAACCAGTCTGCAGAACCGTAAATCTGTACATTTGTTTCCTGGCTCTTTCCACTGAGCACATGTGAGATATACAAAGCGCATCGTGCACAGCTCCATGGTTCTGGTTACCTTTGGCGAGTGTCTCCTTCCCCAGAGCTTGGCTGACCTGCCTCAAGCATGGCTATTCCTCCCTAGGTTCTATTTCATGTGATATAGTCCTGACAGCTAAGTAACCTTCATGTCCATGTTTCTCAGATGAACAAATGGAGGCACAGAGAGACTTATATCCTTTGCCGAAGGTGACACAATTTGGAGTGGAATCCAAATCCAGGAATCTGGCATGCACTCCTGGACTCTGACCACTTGGCCCTATCAGAGTAGAACAGACCTGGGGCCAGCCCTGTGCCGAGCCACAGGAAGACGTCACCGTAGCCTGCAGTCTCCTGGGCGATCAATGCGATTGGCCAGTGCCACAGGGTCACCATTGCCTTGTCACTAAGAGGCTGCTTGAATGCGGCCCGTCAAATGCATCTTCTTAGACCTCTTTTGCCAGCTCTATGCTTTTATGTGCCCCTTCCAATTTCAGTAAAAATCTGGAGCGCTCCATTACTCCAAGGAGAGGAAGGACGGAGCAAACAGCAGTTTTCATCTTGAAGCGGTGCCTGAGTGCCGCAGTGTGTCCCTGAGGCCAGCTCTGCCTTTAGGACTCTGGGACCAGACAGTAGCAGGACCGGGACTGCAGATAAGGGTTCACTGTAAGGGACTACTGTGGTTTGGTTGCATTTCCTGGTAAAACAACTAACTGCAAAAGAGTTCAATCGGCTGATTTAAAAATTCAAGATACATGACTTTACCTTCTCACCAGGAATATTCTCGCCATAAGGACACTAAGCTGATTCTATAAAATGTGGCAAATATTACCCACCTTGCAAGGTCTTTTCTGTTCTCTCTCTCTCTCTTTTAGGATTGGAATTAGTATATGTGAAGTGCTTAGTGTAGTATTTGGCAGAGTAGATACTCAAAATAATAGCTACCATGAAAAGTATAGAATTTATGTGGCACACATCCCCCCATTCCTTCTGCCTTGTAAGCATCCTGTTGAGCAGTTGGTAATTCCTCACTTGAAATAGGTTATAAATAATTTTGATTAATACACACCATAATATACCTTAAAATTCTAGAATTTAAGTAAACGGTTGGTTTTCTCCGATGTCTTTACACAACTATCACCCTTTGAATTTCCAAATAAAAGAAGGAAAACAAGCTTCTTCTTGCATGGGTCCACGAGATTTTCCCCAGATGTGAGACCATCTCCTAACTCATACTGATTAGCTTCTAGACGTTTCATCATTTCACATCTTTGCTCAACTTTTGCTATTTGTCCAGATACTGGAAGCTCAGCCATATCCCGACCTTGGTCCCACTGGGAAAAGGTACTGTTCCCGTCCCCCTCCCAGAATTGCATCCATTTTCCTTCCCTTTAAATCCTCCCAAAAGACTAAGAATTTACTCACTGAATAATAGAATGTTCTTTCACACTACCTTCAGTTAAACCCTGGCCAATTATTCCTTAGAAGTGACCAGTTTAATCATCTAAGGACCAACACATGAGAAGTAGAATTGCTGGAAATAGCCATTTGCAATTCTTATTTCAAATGCAAACCAGGGTTTGGAATGTGGTGTCAAATTGTTGCAATCAGGTCAGATCCCTCGTGCTATTGCCCGAGATAATATTTTTCCTACTATTTGCCTAAGAACGGAAGACTTTCCAGTGAGTTAAAGGAGTCAGACTTCCTCTGCATACTTTCTAATGGAGGAAGGAATGAAAAAAGAAAGAAAGGAAAAAGGGAGGAGAAGGGAAGTGAAGGAAAATGAAAGAAGGAAGGAGGTAGGAAAGAAGGAAGGAGGGAAAGAGGGAAGGAAGGAAGGAAAAAAAGTGCTCTATGGCAAAACCCAGTGATGTGATTCCCATTTTTGGGAGTATGAGTGACTAGATATCTAGAAAAACCATACAGTACAGAACATCTAAAAATTCTGGATAAAAGGTTGAAAAACATTTTTTTTTTTTATTTGACAGAGAGAGAGCAGAGAAGAGGGAGAAAGAATCTTTTTAAAAAAAATTTTCTTTTTACGTTTATTTTTGAGACAGAGAGACAAGAGCATGAACAGGGGAGGATCAGAGAGAGAGGGAGACACAGAATCAGAAGCAGGTTCCAGGCTCTGAGCTGTCAGCACAGAGCCTGACACAGGGCTCAAACTCACGGACCGTGAGATCATGACCTGAGCCAAAGTCGGACACTTAACCGAGCCACCCAGGTGCCCCAAGGAGAGAGAGAATTTTAAGCAGGCTCCACACTGTCAGCACAGAGCCCGACGTGCGGGGCTCAGCTCACAACCTGTGAGATCATGACCTGAACCGAAACTAAGAGTCAGACTTTTAACTGACTGAGCCACCCAGGTGCCCCCAATTAGTAATATTTAAAAGAGAACAAAATAAAACTAAAATATTGTCAAGTAAGAGCAAATAAGCTGGGAATGGAGTGAGCAGATTTTATAAGTTCTAAGGTCCTTTAATGATTTGGGAGAAGGATAAGAGTACTGGTATCATCTAAACTGTTTTCAGTTAGAGTTATCTGTAAAAACGTAAAGAATACCTATTTAGAAGTAATGTAGTAGGAATGAAGTGCAGAATTTCTAAGTCAGTATATGAAGAAATAAAATGAGAAATTAAAAACAAAACCCAAAACCTCTAGTAGGCCAAAAGAAGGAAAATAAAGAAAAAAATAGAAAAAGAAAGCCAGATAAAAAGCATAAGCATAATATGGTAGAAATAAGTAAAAGTACCCATAATCACAATAAGTGTAAGTGATATCTTCTGTTTATTTAAAAATGCCTATTAGGGGTGCCTGGGTGGCTCAGTCGGTTAAGCGTCCGACTTCAGCTCAGGTCGTGATCTCTCAGTCCATGAGTTCAAGCCCCGCGTCGGGCTCTGTGCTGACAGCGCAGAGCCTGGAGCCTGTTTCAGATTCTGTGTCTCCCTCTCTCTGACCCTTCCCTGTTCATGCTCTGTCTCTCTCTGTCTCAAAAATAAATAAAGGTTAAAAACATTTTTTAAAAAAAAAATAAAAAAAATAAAAATGCATATTAGACTGAAAAAACAAAATCTAGCCATAAAATGTTTATGAGACCCACCTAAAACATAAGAGCACTGAAAGTTTGAAAAACAATGATGGAAAAATATAACAGGTATATACTAACTAAAGGAGATCTGGCAATGTTACAGTAATACCAGAAGAAAGATTTTAAGGAAAAAGGAATTCCTGGAGAAACAGAGGATGACTATTGATAAAACATTCCACTTCTAGGAAGATATAATATATTAAACCTGGGTTCACCTAATAAATCATTATTATAAAGACCAGATTCTGAGTCCACAGTGTAATTAAATCAGAAATCAAACCCTAAAGGATATTTAATAACATCATCATCTGTTTGGTAGTCTAAAAACTTACTTCTAAATAACCCATGGGACAAAGAAGAAATTATAATGGAAAGTGTTTAGGACTGAAAAATAAGATACTACATATCAAAACTTTCTTGTTATAGCTAAACTAATATTTAGAGAGAACTTCATAGCTTTAAATGTTTACATTAAAATGAAAAGGGTAAAAACACAGACCTTTTATCCAATAGAAGAAAATAAATACTAAGGAGTAGAAATTAATGGAATAAAAAGCATAGCTATAATAGATCAGATGAATAACATTAAATTTACTTTTTCGAAAAGTCTAAAAAATGACAAAGTTCAAACCAGGAATGAATGAGGACATAATCACAAATGGAACCAAGATTTAAAAGCACTAAAATGGAATATAATGAAGCCCTTATAATAATATATATGAAATCAGATGAAGTGGAAATATTTACAGAAATTATAAATGACCCAAACTGACTCAATATGAAATAGCAAACATGAATCAATCTATGTTCATGAAAGACATGAATTCTTTTTTTGTGTGTGTTATACAAATTCTCAAACTTTTAACCTTTTAACTATTCTGTTTTTATTTATTTATTTTCCCTTTTTTTAACATTTAAATTTTATTATTTATTTATTTTTTTTTAATGTTTATTTATTTTTGAGACAGGGAGAGACAGAGCATGAACGGGGGAGGGTCAGAGAGAGAGGGAGACACAGAATCTGAAACAGGCTCCAGGCTCTGAGCTGTCAGCACAGAGCCCGACGCGGGGCTCGAACTCACGGACCGCGAGATTGTGACCTGAGCCGAAGTTGGACGCTCAACCGACTGAGCCACCCAGGCGCCCCTAACATTTAAATTTTAGCAAAAATACAGTGCAATATTGGTTTCAGGAGTAGAATTCAGTGATTCATCACTTATATATATCACCCAGTGCTCGTCACAAGTGCCTTCCTTAGTACCCATCATCCATCTAGCCTGTCTCCCAGACACCTCCCTCCATCAACCCTTAGTTTGTTCTCTATCATTAAGAGTCTCTTGTGGTTTGTTTCCCTCTCTTCTCTTTTTCCCCCTTGCCATGTGTTCATCTGTTTTGTTTCTTAGATTCCACATATGAGTGAAATCATGTGGTATTTGTCTTTTTCTGATTGACTTTTTTTTTGCTTTGCTTAGCATAATATATTCTTGCTCCATCAACATCATTGCAAATGGCTAGATTTTACTTTTTTTTTTTTTTTTTTTAAAATTTTTTTTTCAACGTTTATTTATTTTTGGGACAGAGAGAGACAGAGCATGAATGGGAGAGGGGCAGAGAGAGAGGGAGACACAGAATCGGAAACAGGCTCCAGGCTCTGAGCCATCAGCCCAGAGCCCGACGCGGGGCTCAAACTCACGGACCGCGAGATCGTGACCTGGCTGAAGTCGGACGCTTAACCGACTGCGCCACCCAGGCGCCCCTAGATTTTACTTTTTTTTGATGGCTGAATATTATTCCAGTGTGTGTGTGTGTGTGTGTGTGTGTGTGTGTGTGTGTGTAAACTCTTTATCCATTCATCAGTCAATGGACGTTTGGGCTCTCTCCATAATTTGGTTATTGTTGATAATGCTGCTATAAACCTTGGGGTGCATGTACCCCTTTGAATCTGTATTTTTGTATCCTTTGGATAAATACCTAATAGTGCAATTGTTGGATCATAGGCTAGTTTTATTTTTAGTTTCTTGAGGAGCCTCCAGAGCGGCTGCAGCAGTTTGCACTCCCCACCAACAGTGCAAAAGGGTTCTCCTTTCTATGCATCCTTCCAACACCTGTGTTTCTTGTGTTGTTAATTTTATCTATAATTTTTTTAATGTTTATTTATTTTTGAGAGAGAGAGAGACAGACAGACCGAGAATGGATTAGAGACCATTCTCTAATGGCAGAGTGTGAGCAGGGGAGGGGCAGAGAGAGAGGGAGACACAGAATCAGAAGCAGGCTCCAGGCTCTGAGCTGTCAGCACAGAGTCTGACACTGGGCTCCAGCTCACAAACCATGAGATCATGACCTGAACTGAAGTTAGATGCTTAACTGACTGAGCCAACCAGGCACCCCTTATGTTGTTAATTTTAGACATTCTGACAGGTGTGAGGTGGCATCTCATCATGGGTTTGATTTGGATTTCCCTAATGATGAATGACATTGAGCATCTTTTCATTTGTCTGTTAGCCATATAGATGTCTTTGGAAAAGTGTCTATTTATGTCTTCTGCCCATTTCTTAACTGGGTTGATTGTTTTTTGGGTGCTGAGTTTGATAACTTTATAGATTTTGGATAGTAACCCTTTATCCGATATGTTATTTGCAAATATCTCCTCCCATTCCGTAGGCTGCCTTTTAGTTTTGTTGATTGTTTCCCTTGCTGTGCAGAAGCTTTTTATCTTGATAAGCCCCAATAGTTCACGTATGCTTTTGTTTCCCTTGCCTTTGGCGACGTGTCTAGTAAGAAGTTGCTCTTGCCGAGGACAAAGAGATTGCTGCCTGTGTTCTCCTCTAGGATTTTGATGGTTTCCTGTCTCACATTTAGGTCTTTAATCCATTCTAAATTTATTTTTGTGTGTTGTATAAGAAAGTGGTCCAGTTTTATTCTTCTGCATGTTGCTGTCCAGTTTTCCCGGCACCATTTGTTGAAGAGACTTGTCTTTTTTTAAAAATATTAATTTATTTTTGAGAGAGGGAGAGAAAGAGGAAGCACGAACAAAGGAGGGGCAGAGAGAGAGGGAGAGAGAGAATCCTAAGCAGGCTCTGTGCTGTCAGTGTAGAGTCTGATGCGGGTCTTGATCTCATGAACCATGAGATCATGACCTGAGTTGAGATCAAGAGTCAGATGCTTAACTGACTGAGCCACCTAGGCACCCCGAAGAGACTATCTTTTTCCATTGGATATTCTTTCCTGCTTTGTTAAAGATTAGTTGGCCATACAGTTGTGGGTCCATTTCTGGGTTTTCTATTCTGTTCTATTGATCTACATGTCTGTTTTTGTGCCAGTACCATACTGTATTTATGACTACACGTTAATTCTTAGCTAAAAAAAGATTATCCTTAAAGAAAATACCAGGCCCAATTTTATAAGCAGTTTGACTGAATGCTTGAGGAACTCGAAATTGTAATCCTATATAAAAACTTTGAAATGTTCACAATAAAACTACAAAACTAAGATGAGTAAAAATTGGAATGGAAGAATTGTAAATATGAGAATTTGCAGTTATATTACTGTCTATATGCTAAATCCCACAGAATATACAGTGAATTAAGAGAATTATAAGAGAGCAAGGATGCTGGATATAAAATCCATCTACAAAGTTGTTTACATTTTTGTATACCAAAAATAGCATTAGAAACATTATTAAAATAATAAATTTGAAATTTACCAGATAGTGTTTAATAGAATGAATTCAGATTCAAACTCCCTCTCCATCATTTCTAGTTATATGACCTTGGTCAAGTTATTTAATCTCTCAGTGCCCTGTCTCTTTACCTGTACAATAGGATAATGGAATAATAATTATAACTACCTGATATGTTTGTTAGAGGAGTAAACCAGTTAATGCTTAGAATAGTACTTATAGTAATTTGTATGTAACATTAATGTGAAAGGCAAGATTAAAAAATTTTTAGAAGAACATACCTTCTAATGGAGATTAGAATTAGGAGAATATCTTTATGACATCCATGGTTTGGAAAGATTTTTCAAACAAGATGTAAAAAGCAAACACCAGAAATAGAAAGATTAATAAATTCAACCACATTAAAATTAAGAACTTATCTTCTTCAAAGGTACCATGAAGAAAGTGAATAGACAAGCCAAAGAGAAAAGATATTCCCAATAGATATAATCACAAAGAGTTAGTATTTAATACATACAAATAAACCTACAAACCAAGAAGAAGACAAAGAACCCAATAGAAAAACAACTGAAGATACACTTTGTACAAGAAGAAATATTAAAACTCATTGAACATATGGAAAATGCTCAACCTCATTAGCTATCAGGGAAATGCAAATTAAAACCACAACATAAAATTTTAAATCCCCAACTTGGCAAGAATGGAAAGAGTGACCATACCAGCTGTTGGTACAATAGGAACTCTTATGCATTGCTGGTGGGGGTATAACATAATCATTTTGGAAAAAAAAATATGGCATAACCTATTAAAGCTGAAGATAGGATCACCTACCTAATCATTGGGTAATTTGTCTCCTGGGCATAAACCTTACAGAATTGCTTGCCGTTAACTTTTCTATCATATTTTCTAATTAATAATATAAAGTATTCAAAGACCTGTGTGTGTGTGTGTGTGTGTGTGTGTGTGTGTGTGTGTGTGTGTGTGTATTTGGCTGACCATATGTCTATCTATCTATCTGTCCAGCCAAATGCTAATACATTTTTTTAAAACCGATCTTGTTAATATTGATAACTTACTTTTTCCTAGGAAAACTTTTTTATTTTATCCAAGTTTTCTCAGTTATTACCAGATAATTGAGCATAAATTCTCTAACAATTGCTTTAATGTTCTTTGTGTTTGGAATGAGTTTTCCTTTTTCATTTCCAATTTGGAGGATTTTTTGGTCATATTGTTATTGATTAAGTGATTCATTCAATAAATACGTATTGAGTGCTTAGCATACAAGTATGATTGTAGATGTTGAAAATTGTGTGAAATTTTTTGTCTAGTGGGGGGAGATAGACAATAACCAGGTAAACATAAATAATGTAATTTCAAACCCTGATAAGTATCAATAACAAAACCTATGTGGGGCAAGAGTATAGCAAATGAAGTGGAAGGGAAACTATTCTTTTTTAATTTTAACATTTATTTATTTAGAGAGAGAGGCAGGGGAAGGGGCAGAGAGAAGAGAGACAGAATTCCAAGCTGGCTCCATGCCATCAGTACAGAGCCTGATGCGGGGCTCGACCTCGCAAACTGTGAGATCAAGAGTTAGATGCTTAACCAACTGAGCCACCCAGGTGCCCCTGGAAAGCTATTTTTTATTTTTAAATTGAGGTATAATTGACCTATGTAGACATCATACTAGTTTCAGGTATACAATGCAATAATTTGATATTTGTATATATTGTGAAATGGTCACCATAAGAAGTCTTATTACCATACATAGTTACAAAAACTTTTTTTTTTTCTTGTGATGAGTACTTTTAAGATTTACTCTCTCAGCAACTTCCAAATATACAATATGGTATTATTAAGTGTAACTGTCATGCTGTCCACTATATCCCCATGTACAACTTTTTTAATATATTTTTTAAAATGTTTATTCATTTTTGAAAGAGAGAGAGACAGAGCATAAGCATGGGTGGGAGAGAGAGAGGGGGAGGGACACAGAATCTGAAGCAGGCTCCAGACTCTGAGCTGTCAGCACAGAGCCTGATGTGGGGCTCGAACTCACAGACCGCGAGATCATGACCTGAACTGAGGTCGGAGGCTTAACAGACTGAGCCACCCAGGCGCTGCCCCCCTCCCATTTGAAACTTAAAAAAAAGACTTATTTATCTTATAACTGGAAGTTTGTTCTTTTGTACTTTTTGACCCTTTTCACCCATGTTGCCCACTCCCCACCCCTCTGCCTCTGGCAACCACTAATCTGTGTCCCCTGTATCCATGAGCATGGATTTTGTTTCTTTTTTAATTCCATATGTAAGTGAGATCATATGATATTTGTCTTTTCTCTATGGTTTGTTTCACTTATCACGATACCCTCAAGTTCCATCCATGTTGTTGCAAATGGCAAGATTTCATTTTTTAAAAATCACTGAATAATATTCCATTGTGTGTATGTATATATATGTGTAGTATATATCACATTTGCTTTATCCATCCATCAGTGGACACTTGGGCTGTTTCCATATCTGGGTTATTGTAAGAAAGCGCTGCAATGAAACTTGGGTGCATATATCTTCTAGAGTTAATGTTTTTTCATTTTTTTTTGGATAAATACCCAGAAGTGGAATTGCTAGATCCATAGAGTAGTTCTATTTTTAATTTTCTGAGGGACCTCCTGATTCTTTCCATAGTGGCCGTACCAGTTTATATTCCTACCAACAGTGCACAAAGTTTCCCTTTGCTCCACATTCTCTCCAACATTGTGGGCTCGATCTGCAATTCCCTGATGACTGGTAATGTTGAGCATCCTTTCATGAACCTATGGATAATCCATATATCTTCACTGGAAAATGTCTATTTAGATCCTCTGCCCATATTTTAATTGGATTGTCTGTTTTTTTTTTGTTATTGAGTTGTATGATTCTTTTATGTATTTTGGATATTAACCTTTTATCAGATATATGTTTTGCAAATATTTTCTTCTATTCTGTAGGTTGCCCTTTTCATTTTGTTGATGGTTCCCTTTGCAGGCAGGAAACTATTTTTCATAATGAGAGTGTCTATAAGGAGGTGCCCTATTCTTCCATTTATAGCATTTTTTGCTTGATACTTAATGATACATTATTGGACACATAAAGGATTATGACAGTCAAATGTTTTTTTCTGGATTATATACTTTTTTAGTATAATATGGTCTTAGTGTAATATTAATGCCTTTAAGCTTTAAATTCAACTGGTTTTGTGATATTAATATGGAAGGCCCTGCTTTGTTTTCATTTCCGCTGGCTGGTTCCTGGTACACCTCTGCCCTGTCTCTCTTCCAACCTTTCTGAGTTGCTCTGCTGAGGGCCATCCTCATTCATGTAGCATATGGTAATTTTTTACCCCAATCAAATGTGTCTTACTTACATGCATCATGGTAACAGATACACTTGCTCTTACTTCTATCCTCTTTCTCTGTTTTATGTTTCTTTGAATGGATATTTGTGTTTTCTGTATTTTACTAAGTGGCTGATGTTCTCTTTGATTTTTTTTTTCTTTTAGTAATTGGGAAAGTGCCTTCTTTCCTTCTGTGTGAGGTCACATTTAGGACCCAAGGGGCTTCAGAGCTACTTTCTGAAAGCAGGTGCCTCACTGGCTGGTGAGAGGCTGGGTGGCAGCAGGCTGCTGGGGACATGCCACTTCACTGCCTGGCCTTGAACTGCCTGCCAATCTGGGTCAGGGAACGGGTTTCTTTTTTTTTTTTTATTTAAAAAAATTTTTTTTTCAACGTTTATTTATTTTTGGGACAGAGAGAGACAGAGCATGAACGGGGGAGGAGCAGAGAGAGAGGGAGACACAGAATCGGAAACAGGCTTCAGGCTCTGAGCCATCAGCACAGAGCCTGATGCGGGGCTCGAACTCACAGACCGCGAGATCGTGACCTGGCTGAAGTCGGACGCTTAACCGACTGCGCCACCCAGGCGCCCCAGGGAACGGGTTTCTGTCTGATTCCCACTGAAACGTCAGAGCTCAGGAGCCTCTTTTAACAGGCGCTGTGGTAGCTGGTGGCCCTGGTGGGGTAAGGAGACAGCTGGCCCACGCAGCTGCCCTAAAACCACCTGTCCAGCCTCGGCTGGTGAGACCATGATGCCGGGCATGAATCCGGATGTTGAGGACCATTCCTCACCCTTCCACGTGTCCCCATGTCCCCACCCTGCCTGGCATGGCACTGTTATAGCTCAGCATATGCAGAGAGTCAGGAGAGGCCTGGAAAATTGGCGCTGCCCAATCACCCGCCCCCTTATGTGCAGACCAGGGGGGTTCCAGGAGCAAGGACAGCAAGACAGGCTGTGCATGACTGAGCTCCCATCGCTGGACACGTGGGCCCTGACAGGGGGATGTGCTCCCTGGGACAGACACTTGGGGGGGCAGGTCCGAGGATGGAGAAGAGGTGGGGGCTTCAGGCTGAGAAGCACAGGTGTGGGCTGAGGCACCAAGGGAGGAGGGGACCTGGGACATTCCGGGACAGAGGAAAGGCAGATCTTAGGAGGCCTTGACCTCTCTGCTCACACCTTGAAATGAGGAGGACCCCAATCAGAGGCAGGATCTGTTATGCAGGTATTGTATGTAATCAAGGAAGAAAAATGTTAGAATGAATTAAGGCAGTGGTGGTGGGTTTAGGAAATACGAAAGTGACAGAGCTGAAAGAACCTGGGAACTGACCGGCGGGCCGAGGGAGGAAATGCCCAGGGAACATGAGGTCATGACAGTGCCCTTTAGGTTGGGAGGAAACACAAGGTGAGTGGGGATCAGGGCAGGGGTCATTGTGAGGGGAGAGCCTCCACTCAGTGGTCTGCCCCATTGGGACTAGAGGCTGGGGGAGGGTAATGACACCCGCAGGGTGGGGTGGACGCTGCAGGCCTTGGGGCCATGCCCTGTCCTGTGGGGTGGGGGTCTGCCCCCTGTGAACTGTTCTCTGGACATGGTGTGAGAAGACACAGAACAGGAGCTCCAGAGCTGCCAGGGACCTGCCCTTGGGAACTGGCGTGTGGGCAGCTGCCAATAGAGAGGAGGTGCCAGAAGCTTCTTCCAGGGACACTCCTGAGGAAAACAAACAAAAAAGAATGAATGACTGAAAGAAAAAAGGAAGATTAGGAGGAATGGATGGAAGAAGGAAGTAAGAGAGTAAGGAAAGATTTCATGAGTTGCTTTCTATGTGGCAGAAGTGATAATGTTACACATATCGTATTTACTTATCATAATAATCTTAGTTTGTTGCCCTCATTGTCAAGATAAGGAAACAGAGGTGTCACAAGGGTAAGTAATGCTGGGGCCGGGAACCAAACCCTGGCATTTGGGATTCATGTCTCTTGGCTCTGCTGCCTCTAAATGGATAATGAATGGAGCAAGTGGGATAGGGAATAAGATGTATACCATAAATAACTTATTTTTTTAAATGTTTATTTATTTTTGAGAGAGAGAGAGAGAGAGAGAGAGAGAGAGAGAGAGAGAGACAGAGCACGAGTGGGGGAGGGGCAGAGAAAGAGGGAGACACCGAATCCAAAGCAGGCTCCAGGCTCTGAGCTGTCAGCACAGAACTCACGAACTGTGAGATCATGACCTGAGCCGAAGTCGGACGCTTAACCAACTGAGCCACCCAAGCACCCCTAACATGAATAACTTATTGATTGCACATAGAAGTCTACAATAATTGTGATCTAAACAGTCTATTGCGGATTCATCTATGCTGTTAAAAGATAGGACAGCGGTTACCCTTGGTGATGCAGCGACTTAGGACGGCACGCGGGAGGCTTCTGTGGCACTAGTCGTTCTGTTTCTTGAGCTGGGTGCTGGTTACTGAGCCTGAGACATGGGGAAGCTTAGATTATTTAAATGTGAAGTCTTAATGGCAGGCGTGGCATCTTTGGGCAGTTGAGATTATGGCTGATGCAATTAGTAGAGTAATAGAATGTGTCACTGAGTTAATGGATGCAGTGTTCCTGGAATGTGAGCACAGTTTCAATCCGGGCATAGATCTGTTGCCATGGATGAGGGAATCTGTTAGGACTCTCCAAGCTCCATGGGGCTAGAGACACTCGAAAGCTGAAGCAAGACAGGTTGTTGCTTCGGTTCTCTGACACACAGCTGCCAAGAGCCTCATCCAGCTGGCTTCCTGCAGGTTGGGATCGGAGGCTCATCCATGCACAAGAACTTCTGGACACAGATGCCTTGGCTTCAGTATTTGGTTCAAACAAAAGGCATTTTTGTAAGCCTCTGTCTTTTTGCCCAGCTTTGAGTAAGTTCAGCTCAAACGTTGCGAGTTGCTTTCGGCTCTGGCCAAATTCTGCTGTTTGGAGATTTGTTTTGTTTCTTTTTGATGCTCTATAAGTCAACAATCGCAACATACAGCAAGGAGAAAACATGTGGTGAAGACAATGAAAACCAGATCCATGGCTGCCAAAGAAAGAGGTGAAAAGACAAAACCTTCTAGTTACATAAGAGCACAGTTCAGGGTGTGCCTCTCCAAGACAGAACGCTCTCTGGCCTGGTGGCGGAATCCCTCATGGGCGAGTGCTTCTCTATCTGGGTTTGATAAAGATAATTCATTTCATCTAGTGTAATCTTCAAGCATTCTGTGGCTTTTTTCCCAAGATCTTTCACCTACTTTTTAAATGCAACCGAGAGTGGAGTTAGGGTTGGGCTGGAAGCAATGATGAAAAGTTGGCAATTCAGGGCTTTACGTTCCAAAAGCCATCTGCATCTCACCATTGCAAGGCGGGCTTCTGAAATCCTTTTTAGTCATAGAAACCTCATGAAATTCCATGAACAAAGGAAGACATGAAACCCCACCTCCCACAGAATCTGCTCCACCAGGTGGGATAGATGCTCGCATTCCAGTGATTTGGAAGCAGGGCCAATCTGTAAGGGGGGATTGAGAAACAGGGAGGGGCTCTCCAGTTTGTCACTCAGTCATCCATGAAAAATTTGAGTAACATCCCCCTTGACATTAGAACACAGGACAGAAATGCATATTTCTGACTTCTTGAAATCTGGCTGATAGTTCTAATGGAGCAAGTCAGAAACCTAAGAAATGATTTATCGTCATGAAGTGGTTGACACACTTTCACAGCTAATATAGCACCCAAAAACAAAACAAAAAACCCCCAGCCTAGTGGGGTGGAAACAAAAGAAATTGCCTTCCTAACATCCTTAATCATTTTAAATTATATATCCATATGTTTATGTATTAGCTCATTTTTTTTCCCCATCAGAAGATCATTAGTTCCCTGAGGATGAGGCCTCTTCTTCTCCCCCTCCATTTCTATTCTCCAGCTCCAAAACAATGCCTGGAAGAGTGTAGCTGTATAATTTATATAGTCATTTATTTATTTAACCAAGATTTATTGAGTGCCTACAAGTACCCTACTGGGTACTGTTCTAGAGGATATCATAGTGAGCAGAGGGACAACATTCCTGTCCTCCTAAAGCTTACATTTGAAAGAGATGAGAAAGATGCCCCTCCCTCTCACTCCCCCCCCCCCAAAAAAGGAAGAAAGAAAGGATGCAAGAAGAACAGGAAAGTAATAAGGTGGGGAAGAAGATTATAGATTATGTGAGTATATGTATTGGTGGGGGAAAGTGGGGAAGTGTTGTTGGAATTTATACAGAGCCGTCCAGGAAAGTCTTCATTGAGAAAATGCCATTGTGTTGGGTTGTCAAGGAGGTATGGATTTATGAGAAAGAATTCTAGCCACAGGAAGCCACAAGTGCAAAGGACGTGCAGTGGAAGCATACCCTAAATTCAAAGACCAGCTCAGAGGTCAATATACTAGAGCAGAGAGGGCAAGCAGTGGCAGAGATAGTGGGAGATGAGGTCAGAGAAGAATGGGGACCAGATCGTGTGGGATCTTGTGGCTGTTTGACATTAGTGGCCTTTATTCTGAATGAAATGGAGAACCAAGGGAGGATTTTGAGCTGAGAGGTAACTTGATCTGACTTGAGTTTAGTAGGACCACTCTGGCTGAAAATACATTAAAAGGTGGCAAGAGTAGAAACAGACCAGTAAGGGGTTACTGTGATGGTCTAGGAAAGAGGTGATCAGGGCTTGGACCTGAGGTTGTTGGTGGAGGTGATGAGACATGGTATGATTCTGGATATATTTTGACATGAAGCCAACAGGTTTTCTGAGGGATCAGCTGTGGTATGAGAGAAACAGAAGAGTCAAGGATGGCTCCAAGACATTTGATCTGAGCAACTGGGAAACTGGAGTTACCATTTATGGAAATGGGGAGGCTGTGTGTGATGTGAGCTAGTTATAATGGCAGGGGGGTTATATTGGATTCTAGGTATGCTAAGCCTTAAACTTTCTGGATGTCTCCAAATTTCTTCCTAACATGGTTATCTAAATTATAATTCCAACAGCAGGAAATGAACATTTCCATTTCTCCACTTTTTCCCCAAGGATTGCTGGACTGATGCCTCTAAGGGATATTATATAGTCATTGTGTTTCCCTGATTATCAGGGAGTATAAGCCAGTTCATACACTTATTGACCTTTGGATTTCTTCTTTTTTGAACTGTCTATTCATATTCTTTGCCCATATTTTCTATTTTTACTTTTCTTATTTGTAGGTTCCCTTTATATACTCTGTATATTTCTTGTTCTATCTGTTACAAGTGTCTTCTCTCAGTCTTGGTTGATTTTAAGTGTTGGTTTTGCTATCTTTAGTTGTAGAGATTTGTAGAGATTTGTAAACTTTAATGTAGTCCAATTCCTTCATCTTGGTAATTATGTTCAGGATTTTTGCATCTAGCTTTAAAAATTCTCACTTTCCCTGATGTCATAAAGATATGTACATATATTTTCCTCCAGAAGTTTTCAGTTTTGTCTTTAACATTTGACTTTAATTTACTCATTTAACAAATACTTCAATGTGCCAGATGCTATTTTAAGTGCTTGACAAGTAATTACCTCACTTAATCTTCATGACAACCATAAGAGTTATGTAGTGTTATTATTATTCCCATTTTATGGATGAGGAAGTTAGGGATGGGGAGGTTAAAGAATTTGCTAAGGATCACAAGTGGCAGAATCTTTAGTCCATTTGAAGTTACTTGATATAGTGTGATAAATTTTTCTTTCTCCATACACATAGCTGGTTGTCATGGCACCATTTAATAAATAGCCCATTCTTTCTCAACCGATTTATAATGCCATCTCTGTTGTATTTCAAGTCCCCATAAATGTGAAGATCTATTTCTGGGCTTTTTGTTAGATTAGTCCCTTGGTGAATGCTGTACCATTTTAATCACTACAGCTTTTTCATAAGTCTCAATATTTGGTATGGTATGTCAGTTTTTTTTTTGTTGTCTCATTCCTTTTATTCTTGACTTCAAACAAAATTGTCTCAGTTATTTTGTTAATTTTTTGATCACTCCAACAAGTTCCATGAAAATCCCGTTTGGAATTTTAATGGGAATTTCATTGTACATGTGAATTATTTGAGGGAAAATTGATATCTATATGATGATAAAATCTACAACCATGACTATAATGTCCAATCCAGCTTATTAGGTCTTCTTTTAAATTTTTTTAATGTTTGTTTTTGAGAGGGAGAGAGACAGAGCACAAGCAGGGAAGGGGCAGAGACAGAGAGAGAGGGAGATACAGAATCCAAAGCAGACTCCAGGCTTTGAGCTGTCAGTATAGAGCCTGATGCAGGGCTTGAACTCATGAACTGTGAGATCATGACCTGAGCCGAAGTCGGACTCTTAACCAACTGAGCCACCCAGGTGCCCTGGCTTCTTAGGTCTCTTAAAAAAGCTTAGGGGCGCCTGGGTGGTGCAGTCGGTTAAGCGTCCGACTTCAGCCAGGTCACGATCTCGCGGTCCGTGAGTTCGAGCCCCGCGTCGGGCTCTGGGCTGATGGCTCGGAGCCTGGAGCCTGTTTCCGATTCTGTGTCTCCCTCTCTCTCTGCCCCTCCCCCGTTCATGCTCTGTCTCTCTCTGTCCCAAAAATAAATAAAAAACGTTGAAAAAAAATTAAAAAAAAAAAAAAAGCTTAAAAAACTTCTCCATATTGGTTTTGCACCTCTTCTGTTGGATTTTTTCAGCAGACTTCATACTCTTCAAATTTTTTTTTTTTAACATTTTATTTATTTTTGAGACAGGGAGAGACAGAGCATGAACAGGGGAGGGTCAGAGAGAGGGAGACACAGAATCTGAAACAGGCTCCAGGCTCTGAGCTGTCAGCACAGAGCCCGACATGGGGCTCGAACTCACGGACCGCGAGATCATGACCTGAGCCGAAGTCGGCCGCTTAACCGACTGAGCCACCCAGGTGCCCCATTCATACTCTTAATATTGTAAATGCAATCCTCTTTCTTAAAATACATTTTCTAATTGGTTGTCCATAGTGAATATTTATTCTTTTATATAAGTCTTATATGTAACCACCTTTCTCTTAGTGGTCCTAATAGTCTTCCTAAAAACACTCTTGGATTTGGAGGAGTTGCTTTTGCATTATGCCATGATCTCTTCTATAGGCCTTTTGCATTTGCTGCTTCCTTTCTCTATAAATCTCTCCCCACCTTTACCACACCCAGCACATAAGCCCCTTTCCTTCCCTTGGCTCATAAGCTTAATATTTGTTTTGCTGAAAGATATATCCCAATCTCCCTGATGTGGTCACTTTCATCAGCACCAGGGAGTTTACCACAGAGGCTTGAAAAAGTGATATGTTAGTAGAAACAAGATGGATAAATGAGTCTTCACCTAAACCAAACACAAGTACAGCAAAACAAAACTTAATAAAATGGCTTCTGCCAACAATGGAGCAGTGAGTGACAACGATCTCAGGAAATATTTCATAATGGATTTTTAGAAATGGTAGTTTGTGAGCCCCAACAAAATGAAACCATAATCATCAGTTGCTTTAGTAGGTATCGTATGACCATAAGATTGGATTATTGGAAACGAGTCAGTTATTCATTCATTTGACAGGCTCACTGGTCTAGAAGAGTTGGATTTGTTTGGTTATTTGGTTCAAGACATGAACAAGGACCGTTAATGTTACTGATCGCCATTTCAGTTAACTATTTCTGTCACCTTCGTGATAACCCACACCTAGCACCATTTTACATGACTATCACTTGTTAAATAATAAACTCAAAGTTAGGTCTGTGTACACTTGGATAAGTGAACCTATCTGAGGATTGATATCATGTGAAAGGGAAATTGTGCAGAGGCATTTTGGTGAGATGGTTTATGGCTTCTTGCCTTAACGTGGGGTTGATTGAAAATTGATAGAACCGGGAAATAGGTTGGAATACAGTCCAGAATTGAAAAGAACTATCTGGAGCAGTTGGCATGTGGAAGAAATTAATTGCATCTGTCCAAGAGGAGGCCAACATGTAGAAGGAAGAACCACACGATTGTGAGAACAGACGTACTGTGACTAAGTTGCTTTGTAAAGTCATGCATTCATGCAGGATGTTCAGGGTGAGGCAGAAGCATTGCTTGGCAGGTAAGATTGTGTGGCGGGTACTGTCCTTTCTAGCCATCAAATTGCCTTCTTTTTGAGATTCTTACTAAGAGACCCAAAGGAAGATAAGCCTTGCCCCACTTCCAGCCCTGGTTTCACAGGCCCATAGACAGCTGTGGCACTTGTTGGCTGCTATGGAACAAAAGCCCTTCCCAGTGAAGGAGTTTCTATTTAGTGTGCTCTTAGCAAATTTGTTCATACAAAGGCAAAGGATGGAATCAGCAGTCAGAAGACCTGGCTGCTGGGACCTGTGATCTCAGGTGTGCTAATTCTCAGTTTCCATGTATAAAGAAATGAACAGTAATAACTACCCACAGTGTTGTTGGGAAGATATAGTGAGAATACGTGTATGAAATCTGTACTGGTAACAATATGACGGCCATGAGATGCCAGACGCATTCTCACTGGTGCTTTTATTTGATAGTTCATAATGATTTGTTCCAAAATTATCAGAACTTCCAACAGCTATATAGATGTAAAAATTATCAAAGAAGTTCATAGTTTTATGTATAGGTATTTTCAAAGGTAAGATAGATGCCTCTTAAGTACTTTTTGTAGCTATAAAAGGAAGAGATCCAGTGATTCTGGAACTTTACCCCATGTAAAAACATCAAATAGTTATGCAAAGGGAAAGGCCAACTTGCTAGTGGCTCCCCATTCATGGGCCCTGAAATACATGAGTCTTCCTACTGCCCCCTGAGCTTTAGAATATCTTCCTCCACAGGGCAGTAGGTAACCCCAAATCTTGACCCCTCCAGCTGTCCACATGTCCTCATCCTCCTACCTGAGCAGACATCGCTGCAGCTTATGTGTCTGCACCATTGCAATCCTTGCCTTTGTGGAAGTGGCTGGAAAATGACAGGGTGGTTACTAGGTAAGAGGAAGGGCAGAAATATCTACTGTTCTATTTGTAGTCACCTCACACACGTACTGCAGACCCTCATGGAGATGACTGGAGCATTAAGACTCAACCAAGGCAAGTTTCTCTCTCAAGAAGCTTATGACAGTGTCCAGGTGCCCATATTCTATTTCGGAATTGGAAATGATAAACCACGAGTCTCAATTTAATTCAACATTCAAACATTTATGGAGTGCCTACCATGCTCTACCATGCTCTAGGTTCTATACTGAACTTGGAGTAAAAAACAAGATTTCTACCAATCAGAATCTGGTGAAGGGGCAGACACACACATACACCCACACCCACCCACACACATACACATATATACAACACGGTCACATATATACCATACACACTCCCTTCCACATACACATCTCACACACACCATACACACATATGCTGTACACTGCCTCCCTCACATAACACATATACACATACCACATGCACACATCCCTTCCACACACACCACACATCCAGACACCCTCCACACATCCAGCACATGCATACATACAGTGTCCCCCCCCCCCCCACACACACATGTGCACACACACATATACATTCCACACATAGAGTAAGCTAGTTCAAGAAGGCAAAGTCAGTGTGAAAGATTATGAGGACCTATGCTAAAGGTCATGGAGCTGGAGGGAAGGCAAATAATAGTCATAAGTTACAATTGTACTCTGTGTATAATCACATTCAATAACAGTTACCCAAGCTCACCTGCAGAGAAATAAAACAATGGGCATTGTGAGTCTATGAGTAAGAATTGTCCAGACAAGGATCTGGGTGGTGTTCTTGGACCAGGAAGTGGGACTATCTCCTTGGTATTAAGTAGTCATAACTACTAGCAGCACTGAATGTGATTGCCAATCCAAGAGTTTCTTTTGGTGGGCAAGGCCTCCCTTTCTCAGATCTACCCTGAATTCACCCACCCGTCTGCCAGGTTTACCCTGTTTTTACCCTGTGTTTACCCACAAGAAAAAGGAAGGGCTGGGATGGGGCTGTCATTCATAAGTTCTTGGACTAGGGATGAGTCAATAAAAATAATCACAGCTACTTTTTAAAGTTTATTTATTATTTTGAGAGAGAGAGAGAGAAAGAGAGAGAGAGAGAGAGAGAGGCAGAGAGAAAGGGAGAGAGAGAATTCCAAGCTGGCTCCACATACAACGTAGAGCCCGACGTGGGACTTGATCTCACAAACCATGAGACCATGACCTGGGTTGAGATCAAAAGTCGGATGCTTAACTGACTGAGCTACCCAGGTACCCTAATAGTCATAGCTATTTTAACAGCTATGATAGCACATGGGATTGTGACAAGAAAAGGTGCAGCACCCAAGGTAGAGTCTGAGTAACTCTGAGTAACCAGGGAAGGAATGTTTCCCTGAAAATTGTTTTATATCAGAGCTGAAAATAATTTTAGAGGATGAAGTGCTCAGAAAGTTACAGGAAAACGTGGCCTGCCTCAAGCTGATGAGAGAATTGGGACTGTGCAGGTGGGGGAGCTGTGGGAATGGCTGGAACAAGGACAGTACACAGACAAGATCGGTCATATCTATGCAGGATGACCATCTCATGGGTCACAGTGACAAAAGGGTACATTTGGCCTTCATCATTTTCTCCCCAACTGCTAGTAGGGGGCCTGTATATAATAAAGGAAATACCTGCAGGGAGGTAGCCTGAAACCAAGTCCTCTTTGACTCGCAGCTTTCGAGGGGGGCAGTTGGCACGGAGCTGGGAGAGACGATGCTCACTGTTAATCCTTATGCCACTTGCACGCTGGCATTTATCCCTCTATCCTCCAAATCCAAGGGGAAAAGTCATCTTCCTCCACAATTAGTTCCACTCAGTCTTGTGGCTTCCATGCCACAGGCTATGCTGAATGTCTTGAGGGGGCTTCTCTGTAGATCTGCCTGGCCGCATCCCCGAGTTTTCAGCAGTGACTGAGTCAAGATTCAAACTCAAGTCTGTTGACTCAGACCTTTCTACTTTTTCCCTTGGACCATCACCTTCCCTGGAGCGAGGAAAGAGGATGGATTTTGGGCCACACTCATCCCAGCTTTGATAGAAAATGTGGCTCCCCTCTGGAAGGCAGTATGGGGGTTCCTCAAAAAGTTAAAAATAGAACCACATTACAATCCAGAAATTGCACTACTGGGTGTTTACCCAGGGAATACAAAAGTACTAGTTAGAAGGGACATATGCACCCCGATGTTTACGGCAGCATTATCTACAATAGCCAGATTATGGATATAGCCCAAATGTCCATCGACTGATGAGTGGATAAAGAAGACGTGGTTTATATGTGCACAACGGAATATTACACAGCCATAAAAAAAGAATGAAACCCTGCCGTTTGCAACAACATGGATGGAGCGTATCATGCTAAGTGAAATAAGTCAATTAGAGAAAGAAAAATGCCCTATGATTTCATTCATGTGTGGAATTTAATAAAGAAAACAAATGAACAAAGGGGAAAAAAGAGAGGAAAACCAAGAAACATGCTCTTACGGAGAAAAAATTGACGGTTACCAGAGGGGTGGTGGGTGGGGGAATGGGTAAAATAGAAAGTGGGGATTAAGGAGTGTGCTTGTGGTGATGAGCACCGAGTGATGCAGGGAAGTGATGAATCACTAAATTGCACTCCTGAAACTAATATGACGCTGTATGTTAGTGAACTGGAATTTGACTAAAAACTTAAAAAAATTAAAAAAAGAAAAGAAAAGAAAACGAAGCTTCACACACTCTGACCATCAACCCACCTTCTTTTGTCTTTGGACCCCAAAGGTCTTCTCTCAACATTTCAGCTAAATCCTAACAAGACTGGGGCCATGGGTTGTTTCGAGAGAATCTAGGGGCATTTTCTCCTGCCACAACTCCAGTTTGGAGCTCAGCAATTCTATTTCTGGCGACTGCGTCCCACAATTACTTCTCTTGTCATACCCTGAAACATTGGCAGGTGCATAAAAAAGGAGCTGATTTACAACACACCCCATTCTTTTTTTTTTTTTTTCTTTCCATCCTTGGCATTCTCTTCATAACCACTCCTTGAAATAGTTATTTTTATTTTATTTTATTTTTTTAGTGGTTTGTAGTCTTTGTTTTAGGTTTGTGTTTGTTTTTGCTTTCCATCTTCAAAGGAGAATTGGCAGTCAGGGCTCTCTGGTTACTTCCTGATAGAATATCCACAATCCAGGAAATATTCTTGTTCTTTTATTTTGGAAGCAGAAGCTCCCGGGGCTTTGTGTTCTCCACAAGGGTGGTAGGTCATGCTTAATGGCCCAGGACCATTGGCAATCCACAGGGGGGCAGAGCCCTCCCTGCAAGCTCTGTGCAAGCAAAACACTCACTTCACCGGTGTCCCCATTACACTCTGATTCAGTTACCTAAAATTAACCTATTAACAGTCCCTGGGGAAACAGTTTGGTTTCCTTCTTCAGGGCCAGTCACCATCAGTGGGAGAGAATGGGACAGCTGAGTGCCTGTCCACAGTGTCCTGGTGCCCAGGGTCTTCCAGATGCGCTAAGCCTTCCTTTCCACCTGGAAGCTGGACCTCAGTCTACTTGCACCCCCTGTCCCCTGCAGAGAAACACACAGGGTGGGATTCTGGCTCCAGCTTCTCCCTAGGGTGTGGGGGGTTTCCTTCAGCCTCAACAAAGGGATCCTTCTGCAGAATTCCCCAGACAGTGTTAGGGAGTGTCCTCTTTTAGAAGAAAAATGTGCTAGTTTTCTGACATGTTCCAACCACACAACTTTTTCCCTCTGGTGTCCATCTGCCTCGATAGAGATCCTTTCACAGAGCTGTGAAAAATCCTGCCATTATGGGTTAACCATGAATCTCAAGTAGGCACTGATGAAGACAACAAAGAAGGGAGTTTTGCATCTTCTGTTGGAGACGATTGTAGAGCAGGGGGCCAGGGGGGAAGGAGATAAGCAGATGGGCACACTGATGTTTGCTCCCTGGGCTTTGCACCAGACAGCAGATATGCTGGAAAACAGACAGGGCTACTGAGGAAGGGGACAAGGGGTTGCTTGCACCCTGCTCCCTGCTTAAGGGGCAGTTGCCATGCAAAGTGGGGTCAGCCGGAGAAGGATCCCATAGGATTCTCTGTTCAACCTTGGGCTCCTGTTTGTGGGGGATGCTGAGTTGACAGCCAGTAGGCCCACCATAGGGTTCATCATGATGAACAGTTACTGCATATCAGAGACTGGGGCTCCTGGCACAGGTGAGGAGTGCGAGGCACCATCATGGGGCTGTTCTGAGGTCAGCTGATTCTGCAGAGAGGGAAAGCTGGGCCCAACTGAGCTAAGGAATGATAGACTTCCCCATGTAGCTGGTTCCTAGCACTGGGTCAACTAACTGTTTCACACACTAGAATTTTTGTTTGGCACCTGGGTGTAGGCTCTAGAACTCATCGCCTTCCCTCCACTGCTATGAGACTATGTGATTCCTCTCCACATCCATCCAGAAACTATATTGGAGAGAAGTCCGGGAGGGATGGTGGAAGTAAGAGAGATTGGGCAGTTACCCTCAGAAGGCATCATTACTCTGAGGAAGGCTGACACTCTGGAGTGACAAAGTTGGGCACATTCTGACTGATGAACCAGGGCTGTAACTTACAGGACCTTCCATGCTTTACATAGTACCAATTTATGTGGTCTATTTTCTCAAACATTCTGCGAAAACAGCAAAGGACAAACCCCAAACTACCAATTGTTAAGAACTTTCCAGAATCTCCTCTTGACTGATTCCCTCTTTGGTGTCTTTCTCCCCACCAATATTTCCTGGAGGAGGAAGAAATATTGTCTCAGAGTTCACCTTCAGGACTCTGGTGGAGCCAGACACACCAGGGGGCTGTGTGCTTGGGACATGAACAGCGTGCTCGTTTGTTCATTCATTTGGTGAAAGCCTCCTGCTTCCTCCCTCCGGGAGCAAAACATGAGGGCCATAGAGTGGCCTTTTCTCTCTCTCTCTCTCTCAAATCATCTGCTCACGTAACAGATGTGATAACCAGAACCAAGCAGGGCCTGTAGCTCCAGATCAGGCTGACTGCCTGATGCCTATCTTGGTCTCTTCCTCTGTTCCGGGGGGCCTGGCGTGTGGGGAGGGCAGGGAACATGTCTGAAGCTGCTGAGATGAGCCTTGGTTGCTGCTCTGGAAATACGAAGAAAAGGGACACAGACGTGGTGGCTTCTGACCCCCTGACTTCCCAAATTCACATGAGGATGTGCAATTTATTTATTCCCTTAATTATTAGGATCGGTTTCCCCACACAGTACGTGCTAGTGACATAAAGATAGATGAGACTCATTCCCTGTTTTCAAGATGCTTGCAGTCGAGTGTGGAGAACGATAATTGCAATATCTTAATTAGTGACCCAATGATAGACATTACAGGGCTAAAAGGAGGAAATGATCGGTTCTAGAGAAGGAGAACTTAATATATTAATATAAAAACTTAGGTAGGTGGTTGGGTGGCCGGGGGACAGAGATGGGATTGAGTCCTCCGTCATAATATTTATTTCCTTTGGCATTTAAAATCGGAAAATTTTTAATGCATAAAAACATAATAACTTCCCACAGCACTGAGACACTGTGACAATTTTATATTCATATACATGCTCAGAAGAATACACTTATAATTCCAAAAGAGAGACATGCTGAACTTACTGAGCAAACTAGAGGGAAAATAGTTTCTTGGGTTATTTTTTAAGACCACTTGGCATTGAGTGCTATTCATGCCAAATATTAAGAAGCTGGACAAAATAAGAATGCAATGAGAAACTTCAAATTTTTTGCCTCTGACCAACAATACCTTTTTGATATCGGTTATGTCTTATTTACCCAAAAATTATTTTTGTGATTTTAAAAGTGGGTGAGGAAACGATGTAAAAAATAGCTGCTCCTTACTGAGGACTGACCTCTGTGTTAAGTGCTCATTCCAAGAACAGGAAGCATTTGAAGAGAGACTTGAGAAGGAGCAGAAATGTTTCTGATGCTGACAGCAGGGGAGACGGCGGCATGGCAGCCCAGTGGTGCATGTCAGCCCTTGTTGTCTTGTCTGCAGGGATAAATGGGGAAGCACCTGGCAGGTCTGCGAGGGGGAAAGGAGTGAAGACTTTCTGTTAATTGCATTATGGGGAGGAGGTCTCCAAGCGTGAGGAGGGTGCACCAAGAATCAGGTACACCGAAACCAATCCCCATGGCCAGCGGTCAGTGCAAAGCCAGGCTCTTAACCCTGAGGTCAGGTAGTCTTAAAGCCAGTTTGTCTTAAATCATTTCCTAATCCCAGAGCAGTACAGCTCAGGGAAGTTCAACAGGAAGTGAGCCAGGAGTAATATAGAAGCCAGCAAATGCAACCTGCACAAAACAGCTTTACTCAGCCCCTGCCATTTAGGAGACGAGCATCCCGAGGGAGAAGGGGAATGGCATCTCAGTAAGGACTCGTGGTCAGTGTGATCAGACAGGGTTCTAGACAGGAAGAGGTGGCGGTAGTGAGGGAGGAGCTGGGCCACATGAAGAGCTTCAAGCGTGAGGAACTTGAATTGTTCTTTTGGCAGTAGACAATAGGAGCCTGACAGATTTTGAGCAGGGAGCCCATATGATCAAGTTTCTGCTTTAGAAACAAAGCAAAAATCCTGGAATTATGATATCAGAGCTGGAAGGGTATCAGTCATCACTGAATCCTAGTGCTCTCCTTATATAACAAGCAACTTGCTAACATAATCAAACCCTTTATTTAAAAGCAAAAACAAAACAAAGCCAAACAATACAACCACAAAACCCTTCCTGTCACTTGACTGTGGGTCAACATCCTATTTCTAACAGGCACATCTTAATTATTGGCAGCTTGGCTATTTGATTCTATCTCTGTAGCAGGCCTGAGTCTTTACTATGAAAGAATCCCTCTAGAATGGTAATCTGGTGTCCCATTTTTCCTTTATCCCTTAGGCTGGACTGACCCAGGGCAAAAATGTGATATTGGTGACACTTATCTTTTACTCTTCCTATAAGACAATATGAATTAAATAATGTTATTTAATTATAAGAGAAATTTTTAATAAAAACAAATTAAAAAATGTATACATAGAGTGCAAATGACTTAGACTTAACAGGTAACTGATCTACTCTCTTAAACTAAAATACTTTCCCAGATAAGACCTAGAGGAGTTACATGACTTACCTGAACCCACACAATTAACTGGAGGTAGAGCTAAGACTAGAGAACATAGTTCCCAATGTCCTTTCTGTTTTATTGTTACTTCTTTACTTTGGTATTGATTAGAGACTATTCCTGTTAGCCCTTGCTGCCTAGTAACTATCCAGAACTTAGTGACTTAAAACAATAATTGGTTCTCTTTCATTGTTCTGTGGTTGAGTGGGTGGTTGTAATCACCTGCTGGCTGGAGTTGTATTTATCTGAAGTCTCAACTGGGCAAGACATCCAAGATGGCTCCCTTGCCTGTCTGAGAGCTAATGCTGGGATTATTGGCTGGAGCTCTTAAACATAGACTCTTCATGTGGCCTATGTGCCTCATAGCATGGCAAATGAGACTTCCAAGAGACCTACATGTAAGCTGTGATGTTCTTTATGACCTAATCTTGACATCCCAGCAATTCCTTTCTGCCATGTTTGTTGGTCAAGCAAATCACCAAGAGCAGCCCAGATCTAAGGGGAAGGTAATCAGAGCCCACTTCTCAGTGGGAGTGAATCAAAGGAATCGTGGTTCCCTTTAATCTGCCACAGAGAAAGTAGAGAGAATGGGGTAAGCGGTGATTATACCGAACAACAGAATTTGAGAACCACTGTAGTAAGAACATAGGACAACACAGACATGAATTGAACTAATTCAGCAGAAGGCTTGTGTCATAGTTTTAGGCACCAAGTATACAGAAACCCAGTCTCTGTCTTTTAGAACTCATATTCTAATAGAACACAGACATTAAGCAGATAAGCGTTCAGATTTTCAGTGTTATAACAGAATTACAGAAGTGCCTACTGATTCTTGAATGTATCCACCCATCCATCCACCCATTCATCCATCCACCCACCCATCCTTTATGGAGATCCTAGGGGTAAGATCACTTAGTTCACTGAGTTTATATTCTAAGAGAGAAGAATCATTGCATTTGGTCTCAATGATACCAAAAAATTGAGATGGGGAAATGGAGTGAGGGATTGGGCAGGAAGGGAGTTGCGTTTTAGGTAGAGTGATTAGGGAAATTCTTTAAGAGTACAGGAGAAAGAAACTGATACCTGAAGGATGATAAGGGCTCAACCAGGTAGAGATTGCCAAAGATCTATTTTTCCTGTATAAATAAAGGTCCTGAGGCATGAATGGTCTTGGAGTGTTCAAGGAACAGAAGGAAGGGCAGTGTGGCTGGAGCTCTGTGACTGGGGAACAGGAAGTGGAGATGTGAGGTCAGAGAGGGCCTGCCTCAGTGCTGGAGTGCACAGGGTTCTCCCTGGGAGTCACTGCTCCTCACAGAGCAGGTGGTGTGTGAGCTGAGTCTTGAAGGATATAAACTGCACTTGGGTCAGGTGGGTTTATGAAGATTTGGGGGGTCATGGGAAGCTCGGGTTGGAGGCAAGAAAGGATGATAATAAAGGTTATGAATGTTTATTTATCCCTAATTACGTTCCATGCCGAGTGCTGCAGGCTTTATCCTGTTTAAACCTTATAACCTCTTTTTATTAAATAGGTCCTGTTATCCTTATTTTACAAAAGAGTAAATGAAGGTCAGTTGTCAGATTTGGGGGCTTGTTGACTTTGAGGTCAACAAATGTCAACAAATGACTTTGAGGTCAAATGTTTCATAGGAAACATTTAAGTGGAGATATCTATCTATCTGTATCTATCTATATCTATATCTATATCTATATCTATATCTATATCTATATCTATATCTATATCTATATCTACATCCTCTATCTCTATTATCTCTATCTATCTATCTATCTATCTATCTATCTATCTATCTATATCTGCAAACCACTGGAATCACACCTTGCTCATATCAGGCACTGGGTAAATCAGTGTTGAATAAAATAGGGGTGACATACAGATTTGGAAGTGAAAACCTTCAATGTGTGCTACTGACTTTGAGAGTGTAGATGAGTGCCTGTTTTGCAGCATCATGGGCACTGGGACGGGTTGCTGACTTGCCAACTAAAATCTGCTTTACTTTCCAATACGTTCTATGACCACTGTGGTGGCCGTGTGTCCTTTCTGGTCAATAAGTCTCTGAACCTCATTCCTGTGTTTAGGTAGAGCTTTTGTTGCCTTAATGAGCAGAACCTACCTCCCACCAAAGAAAGGACAAGGCTCCTTTGAGCTAGTGTGCGGTCACATGACCCACACTTTGAGAATCAGATGCACCTGCCTGAGCTTTGAAACAGAAGCTGGGCCACACAGCATCTATTTTGGAGGTGTCATTAGAGGGACTCGATGTGGTGACCTGAGGCTACAGGGACAGAAGTTCCAGGCAGGATTTAGAAACCAGGGTTAGAGTCCTTGTGGTGCGAGGTACATATCTGAGCCCAGTAGTGTCCCTCTGGTCTGTCTGAGTTCTCTCATTTTGGCTTAATTTTGTATATATTTGGTTTCTTAAAAAATTGCCCTGTTCATTTACATAATTATATTTATTGTGTGGAGTTGAACATTGTCCTCTCTTAAAATTATTTAGTCTCCACTGTGTCTATGTTTACATATCCTTTGGTATTCCTTTTTTTTTTTACATTCATAAAGGGATGCATTTTATTGAAAGATACTTATCAAATATCACTTTATATGAACAATTAAGAATGAAAAATAAAAATTTTGTGAAACTTAGATGTAAGAAAATGTGACACATCTGTGCATTTTTTCTCTGAGTGGTTTCATTATTGTTTTTACACATGAGTGTTTTTTAAATTATTGTTTTTTAGAAAATGTCTTCTTATATCTTACTAGATAATTCAGATTTTTTGTAGTGAGCCCATATTTCCTTTGCACTCAGAAAAAAACAAGATGTTATATGAAGAAAAAATTGATCGCATAGCAATGAAAAGTTACTCTAAAAGTTATATTTAGGCATATGACAAGTAACAGATACCTATATGAATCTTTAAACATTTTTCCAATAAAAAATATTTTTAAATTTTAGACAGAAGGAGAGTGAGCATGATCTGGGGAGAGGAGCAGAGGGAGGGAGGGAGAGAGAGAGAGAGAGAGAGAGAGAATCTCAAGCAGGCTTCACACTCAGTGCAGAGTGGGAGGTGGGGCTCGATCCCATGACCCTGGGATCGTGACCTGTGCTGCAATCAAGAGTTGGACACTCAACCGACCGAGCCACCCAGGAGCCCCTGAAAAAAAATTTTTTTTTAATGATGCCAGTTTCCCTACTGCTTTCCTTGGCCAAAGGCCATAGTTTTGGTATGAGGTATCCTTAATTGTTATTCAGTTTCAATTTTGTTTCTATGTTTAACTCTGGATTTATTTGAACGTGCAAGTGCTTAAAGTTGTTGGATCTTCTTTTGTTATTAATTTCTGGTTTTATTACATTGTGGCTAGAGAAAGGAGTCTGAAGGATTTTAGTTTTAAAAAATACATTAAGCGTTTTGGGGGGGGGGCGGCTAGAATATGATAAAAGTTTGCCAGTGTTCCAAAGATATATAATGTAATATGTACTATCTGTTGGGATGTAGTAAAACACACCTGTATACACACAGAAGCACATTGTCATGCGCATATATTTATATATCTAGTCTAATGGTTAGCTGTATTAGCCAAGTCCTGGAGTCATTTCAATGCAAGTTTGTTGAGGCAGACTTATCCATTTCACTCTCTTTTTTGCTTCTAGTATCTAATACGATCTCCTTCATACAAGGACATCTTGAATGAATTAGAACAATTCTTTTTTTTTTTTTTTTTTAGGTAGTGTCATATTTATGATGATTAAAAACTCCTCTAGGAATTTGATTTTTTAAAGCTTCTAAATAAATTTTATTAAAATACTATTAGTTTTAAATATCATCTGTTAACCCTGAAATGTTATGAACTAATATAGTTTCTCATACTTGGTAGCAGTTATAAAACCTTGACAATTTAGAAGACCGTGGTCAGAACATGGATAGATGCACAGAAGATGTCCTCATCTGAGTTTTATACTGTATACAATGAAATCGGATACATATGAATTACAACAATTCTTACAGCTTTTCTTTCTGTCTGAGGCATCATTGTCAAAGTGGTGCCAAACTCGTCTGTTTTGGTCATGTAGTTTTGTTAAATTTGTCTATTTAAAATATATTCAAGTAAGTTATTTTGAAGCATTTGGGTACCTAAAGATTTGTGATACTTATATTGGTATTCATTTCAAGAGTATTTATTAAATGCTTGTTATGTCCTAGGCACTGTGCTAAGTAGTAGGAATACAATGGCAAATGAAGAAAAATCTAAGCTCTCTGCATTTCATGATTCATACATGTATACTTATGGAAACAAATAATGAAATAAATAAATAAATAAATAAATAAATAAATAAATATTAATTTGAAAGAATGCTGTTTGCTCTATGAAGGAAGCAAAGGAGCACATGTTAAAGATGGTGAGGAGAGAGCGATTATTGACGGGATGGTTGGGAAGTTGTCCTCCCTGTGGTGGGGACGTTGAACCTGAGGCCAAAGGACAAGGAGAGTGAACCCCATGAAAGCTGAGGGATGGTCCTCCAGGCAAGGGAAAAGTATCTTCTATTAATATGAAATCGCTTCTCTTTCGTGTGTTTCAGCTGAGTTCAGTATTGATGCTTCCTTTTTTTTTTTGATACTTACATGATACACATAGTAATCCACACAATCATAAAACCCATACAATTAGCTATCAATATGCTTTTTAAAAGTTTATTTATTTTAGAGAGAGAGAGAGGGAGAGAGCACAGGGAGGGTCAGAGAGAGAGGGAAAGAGAGAATCCCGAGTAGGCTCCTTGTCAGTGCAGAGCCTGATGCAGGGCTTGATCCCACTAACTGGGAGATCATGATCTGAGCAAAATCAAGAGTTGGACACTTAACCAACCAAGCCACCCAAGGCCCCCAGGTATCAATATTTTTATAGCACTTTTGTTGGTCTTATAAACAAAATAATCTTGGATTCTCCCACAACCCCCCCTCCCCACAACCCACCTATACTTTTTCAAAAAGTTTTTTAAAATTTTATTTATTTAGAGAGAGACAGAGACAGCACGAGCAGGGGTGGGGCAGAGAGAGAGGGAGAGAGAATCTCAAGCAGGCTCTGCACTGACAGCATAGTATGTGACATGGGGCTGGAACTCATAAACCATGAGATCATGACCTGAGCCAACACCAAGAGTTGCCCAAGAGTTAACAGACTGAGCCACCCAGGTGCTCCTAATCTCTTTCTATTTTTAATAATCTGATTCCTGACATTTTCCTAGATGCTTTTTGCTCCTCTAGTTTTCAACACGGCTTGACTTTTCTGGCAAGTTTTATATTGGGGCATTATTTATTTCTTGTCCTTCTATGGCTCTGTTAGCAGCCTAGTTTTTGTGTTAATCCACATAATTATCTTTGAATTTCTTTGAGGATAATGACTGGAATCATTCCTCCTCCCAGCTTTATTGAGATATAACTGACAATGAAAAATTATGTATTTTGAAGGTGTACAACATGTTTTTTAAATTCATTTTCATTATTTATTTATTTCAAGTAAACTCCATGCCCAGTGTGGAGTGCAATATGGGGCTTGAACTCGTGTCCCTGAGATCAAGATCTGGGTTGAGATCAAGAGTCGAATGCTTAAACGACCGAGCCACCCAGGCATCCCCAACATGGTTTGATGTATGTATACATTGTGAAATGATGACCACAACTGAGCCAATTAACATACCTTTCACCTCACATAGCATAGCTACCTTTTTCTTTTGTTTTTTAGTGAGAACAATTAAGATGTACTCACAGCAAATTTCTAGTGTTCAAAAAAGTATTACTAATTAATGCCACCACACTGTACATTAGATTCCCTAGAGCTTGTCCATCTTCCATAACTTAAACTTTGTACACTTTCACCAACATTTCTAAATTCTGTGTTTCTTGCAATACCTCTGTTGCCTCAAGGGCAAATTATTCTCCTGGTCCAGCTTGTTGTATCTAATTCACACAGTTGGTTTTCCTCAAGTTTGGGGTGAACATTTAGCATTCACACTTACAAAGAAAGTTCTAGATTGGACACGGATTGTACATTAGTGTACCAGTTAGGATGGTCACAGTTCAGTTTCCCCTGCCAAGTTCTCCATCCTGTTCCCTACCCAACGTCATTCTTCTTTGGCAGGAAGGTGATGTTCAGGAGTAGGCACATGAGCTGCCCCTGACCCCCACCCAGCCCCGCTCCCACCTTTGGGGCAATACTGAAGGTATTGGCCTGGGGTGAGAGTGCATTAGGAAATGTTAATACTACCCCAGATAGGTGGTTCTTTACCTTTTAACCATAAGGGCAGAGAGACGTTCCCAGGCTACTGTCATGCTGTTTTGCTTGGCCCGGTGCCTTTCTGGGACCCTTCTTTGGTACTTCCCTCTTGACCCAGAGTGAGAAATTCCCTGGAGTTTTTGGTCCCTGTTTCATGCTTTTAAACATTTGTTATTCTTTTCATACTTTTGCATACTTTTTATATTTTTTCAGTTATTTCAATGGGATTTGGGGAGGGAACAGATAAATATGTGGTCTAATTTGTTATCCAGGTCAGAGATCTACGTAGAGAATTTATTGACTGGTAATATAGCAACACACACTGATTTACACTGCTAACTTTTTCAATTTGCTGGCCACAACAGGAGGGCTAAGGAAGAGATTCTTGAGTAGGAATTAAAAAATCAATGAGACTTAATGTAGGTTTAAGATTTTGCTGGGTTTTAATTAATCTGTCACAGGGGGTGTTTCAGGGTTCCTATGCAAATACACTCATAAGAAAGTTCTTTTCCATACTCAGCACCAAGTCAAGTCTGCCTCTTCACGGTTGATGTTTCCTCCTGGCTAATGTTTAATCCAGGATTGCGAGGGCTGGTGAAGGCGGTGGGGGCCCATCACTTCCAGGGGAGCCGCTGAGCAGGCAGACAAGGATCAGAGTGAAGAGTTCTGTGGAAATACAACAGGGGAGAAGCAAATTAGGAAAGTGTCAAGTGTTTGTGACAAAGGCAGAAAAGCTCAGGGCTCATTTGAGGAATGAAATCTCATGTGACTGGAACAGAAAGGAGTGTTGGGGCCATGCCATTGAGCAAGGTGAGTGGGTGGATCTAGGTATTTAAGAGCCTTACTTGCTGAAATAGTTGGGTTGCATTTAACAAACAAAGGGGAATCAATCACATAAAGCTCTTAGGAGGGCAACGGTGTGATGGGAGAGGTGTATCAGGTGCCAGGGTATGCCATGAAGGACAGACACTGACTGTTTGGCACAAATATGGGAATGCACTTCAGGGGCAAGGACAGTGTTGGTGGGCAGCACTACTCAAATTCACTGGCGGGAGGGATCCTATTATCGGGGGTCTCCGCATGAGAGCAGAGCAGTGCTGGGCTTAGGCGGAGAGAAGACTCCGGGGCAAGATGGGCTCCAGCTGGGAAGAGCCTGGTCAGGATCCCCACAAAAGGAGCTTGCCTGTGCACACGAGGATGTGTGCTGGACGAGGGGAGCACTCCATTGGAGAGCCAGGAACACCACTGGGAAGGTGGTCAGTGCTGACAGGGAGCATCAGAGCTCTGGCACCTTGGTGATCAGGGCCCAGCATGATGGCAATGGATGAGTTCTCTGGGATCACAGGTGGAGTTGGTGAGGATGGAGAAGAGAGGAAGAGGAGCATACTTATGGGAAAAGATTCTGACTTGATTTGGGAACATGTGGAATTTGAGGTACCTGTGGAGCCCCCCATTACTGATGTTCAGTAGGCAAGTGGGAGCATCCAATTAAGCACTGGGAATGGGGCTCTGGATCCTTGAAGAGAAGTCAGGAATTGGGTCCTTACCTGAGAGATGGTTATGGCGGTGATGGGAATTGGTGGGATTGCTCAGGTTGAAGCAAAGAAAGCAAGCCAAGGAAAATCAGGGTCAAGGCGGGTACAGTAAGGATCTACTGCATTCTTGAAGTATTTCTTTATCTATAAGGGGCATTTTTATTTCATGTGCAGTGAGAATTCCAGCATTTTATTATTAGTAGTGTTTAAAATGAATGACTCAGAGGGAATTCTGGCTCAACATGAGAGCTGCTAAATGGGCAAGTCTTGTTGCCTGCCTTTCTGAATTGCTTGTGGTACAATTGGGCCATTCACTCTGTTCCGGGCTCTCTGTGTTTCCTCCTTTCCGGATTAGACCTGTTTGCTAGGGAAAACAATCCATTTCTCAGGGCTTCGGTTTTATGTACTGTTGATCTATTACTTTATTTCCCTAACCTCTTTCCCACAGCAAATCGTTTTTATTACCTGGAACTAGAAACAACTTACAGGATACCAAAGCACAAGTTAAGGAAAATCATCTGTGATTCCAGTGGGAGAAGTGGGGAGAAAACAGTCCACCTACTTGCCTGGAAGAGCGTGTGGTCTGAACAGCTATTTGACTCTGTATCCAGTCTTCAACTAGTTGTATTGACCCTATGTTTTTTAATACACTCTAAATCTCTTTACCATATTGACAATTGAGGAACACGGTTCTTCTCCTTGGTTCCATGCATCTGAAGGCCATGGATAGACAAGTGTGTAAGTGCCAATGGAAAATAGCTTTTCTGGAATATCAGGTTTGGTCCTCAGAGATTAAGAGCACCCCATGTGGTGAGCAGTAAATCTGGATTCTGCTGTGTTTAATTAAGGTAATTTTCCTTCTTAACTCCAGATGTGGAGATGAGATTCAATTTTATTGTATTTAAAAGAAAGTGTCCTTCCAAGCATGTGTGTCAATGCAACCACACATTGACTTCCTTCTGCTCAAGGAAGAAGTTCTAGTCTCATCTTCTGCTCCTGTGTTTTTCTGTCGCCTGAGTATGGTTTGTGAGGTGATGGAGTCCCACTGCATGGATTCCAGAAGGCAAAAGAAGAGCAGAAAAGGGCAAGAAGATGAGCCAGTGGAGGGGAGAAGTTGTTACATGATGTTTCTTTCCAGATAGAGTACCAGTGGGTAAAGACTTTGATCACCCAGGAAGACTGAGGTTCCATGCTTCTCCCCTCTTTTTGCCAGTTAATCAATAAATGTCAGGAGAATCACGTAGAATCTTTTATCAGTCCCTGAAAAGACTCTCTGAAAGCAGAAATATCATGACCAAGTGAACATTGCAAATTCTAGGACAAAAGAGAGCTAATAGCCATGTTAAACATCTCTGAATTTCCACCACAGTTTTCTTGTCATGAGGTTGCCTGATCTATGCTGGACTACCTCCAGATAAAGGAAATGCATTGTCTCAAAGAAAAGCCCATTCCATCTCTGGAGAATTCAGGCTGTTGCAAGTGTCTTGCTTCTATTATTGTGAAAAGTTTCTTTTCTCTGAGTCTTTTCCACTTTGTTCTCTTAGAGGAACACAAAGCAAGCAGAATGTTCCTTATCATCTCTTAGGCTACAGGCATCCAAAGTGATAAATACACGTCTTTGTCCTTAAGAACATCATAACTGAATGGAGAGAGGGAGAAAAACCACCCCCTCCTCAAGGTTAGGGTCACATCTTATTCCTCTGTATTTTTAGTGCCTGGAAGAGCAGGTGGCATAAAGTAGGCAGTGATATTTTTGATCTATCTCTGAAATATCAAAAATATATTTTTGATCTGGCATTTAATAATGTGAATACCTATTTGATGATCGGAGAAAAGCAATGTAGATCTGGTACCCAGAACAACTAAATTGCTTTTCTCTGGTTATTATGTCCCATGTCAAACTCTGGGACTCCCTGTGTCACCTTAGGTGGCAACTAGACTTCTAGCTCCTGCTTCCTGCTCTCCTACCTGGCTTCCACTATCTAAGCTTTGCAAGGCATCAGCGCTCCATTCTGAGTGGCCATGTCTACACGTGTATCTGCCTAGTGTCTACCTAAGGATCCCATCCCCTGTGGCCTGATTGCAGTTAGCCTGGCTTAGAGGCTCTAGGGAACATTTGAGTGCATGAACACCTGTGTAAGGCATCCTGCCACTATGGAGTTAGCATTTTTTGGATGCTTGCTGTATACTTCTACTGGAAATGGGAAGCGGTTTCTGCTCTGTGTGAAGTCAGTCTGACTAGGGAGATAATATAGCTATGCAAGGAATCCCAAGACAGTTTTGGTGACAGAGGAGTGGTGCAAATTGGCCCAGGGGCGGAAAGGGAGAGTAATGTGCAGTGTTAGTGCGCTGTCCAAGGGTCCTTGACATGGTTAGAAGCATTTCACACCAGATGGGCTAGCTGAGAAGACCACTGGCACATCGCTTCACTAAGCAGTGCGTGTCAGAGACCCATTGTTTTGTCATGGAATGTGCGAGTTCCTGTTGGAGGATTCATTCATTTGTTCATATAGTTGCTAATAGGAAGTCAACTGTGTGTCCTGTTCTAGATGGGGCTGCTCCAGTGCCCAAGGCATTTTAGATCCCTGCTTTCTGATGAGGTGAGATCGAGAAGAACGAAACACACAAATTCAATCATTTTAGTTAGGCCTTGGAGACCATAAAGTAGGATTACAGGATAGGCAAGACGGGCTGGTTGGGGAAAGCCTCACGGAAGAGGCGACACCTGAGCTCAGACTGAATGACAGCAATGACCAGTACAGTCTGAGGTCATTTAGGCAGGGATCATGAACTGGATGTGATGATGGACTCAACCAGGGAGGAGACAAAGCATGGCAGTCTCTAAATCGTCCCTGTTTGTGACCTTTTCTTGTTACTTAAGGAGTCCAGTGGCAATTCTTTATTGATGAGCTTCTAGTTAGGATGACCAGACTTAGCAAACAAAAATTCAAGACACCCAGTTAAGTTTGAATCACAGATAAACAACAATTTTTTTTTTAAATTTTTTTTTCAGTTTTTAATTTATTTTGGGGACAGAGAGAGACAGAGCATGAACGGGGGAGGGGCAGAGAGAGAGGGAGACACAGAATCGGAAACAGGCTCCAGGCTCCGAGCCATCAGCCCAGAGCCCGACGCGGGGCTCGAACTCACGGACCGCGAGATCGTGACCTGGCTGAAGTCGGACGCTTAACCGACTGCGCCACCCAGGCGCCCCTAAACAACAATTTTTAAGTAATTTTTTAGTATAAGTATGTCCTGGAGAAAAGAAAATATTAAAATTCTCTCTTGTGGAAGCAAATACAAAAATAGATAGAAGAGAGGAAAGAGAATGGTCACAGACACCATCCTAGTTAGAAAGAGGTAACTAGGTAGAAACTTCTGGGTTGGTTGGCTTCTCTTCAGCTTTTCAGAGACTAGTCTATCCCATGGCTAGTGTTGGACTCAGCTCAAAGTACAGACAGGTGATTATGTGGGGGAGAGTGTGGATGGACCAAGCCTGGTCCTTTCTCCTTCCAAGACCCACTATAGAAATAAATGATGGGGGAATCTCACTCTTCACCCTGGACCCTGGAATGAGCATGGCCAGAAACGGTGTATCAGAACGACTGTTCAGAGCCAGGACTCAGGGCCAGCCTGAGCTGGGTACCAGCTGGGGTGCCTTGGGCAAATTATTGAACGAGGATAACAATCCCTTGATCCATCTGAGGCAGATAAGAGAAGGTTAAAGCCCCTAAGGATGTCGTGAGGATTAAATGAATTAATGTAGAGAGAAAGGCATTGGTTAAATTCCTGGCCCACAGTAACTACTTTAAAAAAATTTTTTTTTTTTTTGTATTTCTAAGAAAATATTGTATCTGTTTGCTTCTTCAGTCAGTCTGTATTGCAGATGACTTAAGATCAGGCGGCAAATTTGAGGTGGAGCCATGGTTATCAAAACGGCTGCCCAGACCACAAAGCTGATTTATCTCAATCATAACAGCAGCAAATTCCTGTTATTGTAATGAATCACAGCATGCATACACACAGATGCAGGGGGCTGGGTCGTGCAGCCCGAGTAACGAAAAGCAGACACTTGCAATACCCTAACGATGTGTGTAGCAACTGAACCTGTAGCCTGGTTACACAAAACAGGCCCTAATGAAATCCAGTTTTTTTATGGAATATTTTCCCGACATGATAAGGTATTGCATATGGTTCTTTCCCCCTTGTACAGCAGTTCCTTCCAAAGCAAACAGTTCAGAGATTTTAACTGAGGTTGGAAAACTACAACTTGCCTCGGTATAAGAATGTCAGAGCCATCTGCTAGAAAATCGCAGCTCTGCAATCTAAAACACGAAGAGCTGTGTTGCTCAAAATAATTTAATCATAAAATACCATTTCCTGGATCTGAAGGGAAACATTTCTACTTGGCCACTAGAGCTTTCTGGAGAAAGTCACTATATATCTGCAAAGGGGTAATAGTCATTTTGAATTTCAAAGAGGAAACAGAGGAGGGATTTTGGAAAGCAGACTTTGAAGGGATCATCATTTCAATTCTTTGCAGATGATTTTGAAAGTTTTTGTTAACACGACGTTGACAGAAACAGAAACACAGCCATCCGTTTGGAGGAAAAGAATCAAAATGTACTGTTTGTATTTTATTTTGAACACATGTAATAAATAAGGACTTTTCGGTACCACGAGAACAAAATCCCAAAGCACCAATGTGATGGGGGAGAGTCAAGAGTCAGATAAGGTGGGGCGCCTGGGTGGTTAGGTCGGTTCAGTGTCTGACTTTGACTTGGGTCATGATCTCGCGGTTCATGAGTTTGAGCCCCGCGTTGGGTTCTGTGTTGACAGCTCAGAGCTTGAAGCCTGCTTTGAATTCTGTGTCTCCCTCTCTCTCTGCCCTTCCCCCACTCATGCTCTGTCTCTCTATGTCTCTCAAAAAATAAATAAACGTTAAAAAAATTTAATATTAAAAGAGTCAGATAAGGTGGCACATGCAGCATTGTGTTTGAGTGATGAAGACCACGTTTTGGAGACTTTTCTCTGGAAGGAATCTTTATACATACATATACATATATTTTATATATAATATATATATATTTACCCAACAGAATTTTTAAAAAATATTTATTTTTGAAACAGAGAGATAGGGGAGGGGCAGAGAGAGAGGGAGACACAGAATCTGAAGTGGACTCCAGGCTCTGAGCTGTCAGCACAGAGCCTGACGCGGGGCTTGAACCCATGAGCTGTGAGATCATGACCTGAGCTGAAGTCAGATGCTCAACTGATTGAGCCATTCAGGTGCCCCCCACAACAGATTTTTTTTCAGAATGATTGTCTAGTTAGTTCTGGAAAATAGGTTCTGATACTACTCCATTCATTGGATATAAGTTTGATCTTACCTTATTTTAATATTAATTGACAATTATTTTCTTAGTTTTTTTTTGCACAAAATGGTGCTTAGTGAACACACAGGACTTTCAACGTGACATATTGCCGTATTTGAAAAAAACAAGTTTATGCCATATATATGCCTAGACTTTAATAGTTATGAACTTAAATGCAAACATTGTGCTCTTTTAGGCTTAGAGCCACACAAATATTAATAAAATCAGTTGTATGCATTAGTCAATAATGGGCATATATTTTTTGAAAGGGGTCTCATTTCAAAATTCAAAAAAGCTTCAACATTGTCTTAGGTATTTATTCACCTAAAGAGGGATAATCTGGGTAAGCAAATGTAACCATCACTTTCATTCCAGCCCCCTCCTTCCTCTTGCCCCCCTCTTTCCCCCCCTCTTCATTTCCCTCAGGGTCCACACATGCCCTTTTACAGATGCTCGCTCACAATCCAGCACACTGTTACATGCTCCTCACTTTCATGCTTTTGGAAAAACTCTGCACAGTTTTGAGGATGTTTTATATGATTTTCAGCAAATATTTTATATGATTTTTTCTCTAATTATTGATTTCATAAAGCAACATGTGTTTAGACCTCATTAATCTTACTATAATCCGGCTGGTGCCTGGTTAAATAACTTGTCCAGTAGGGGCACCTGGGTGGCTCAGTCGGTTAAGCATCCGACTTCGGCTCAGGTCATGATCTCACAGTTTATGAGTTTGAGCCCCACCTCAGGCTCTGTGCTGACAGCTCTGAGCCTGGAGCCTGCTTTGGATTCTGTGTCTCCCTCTCTCTGACCCTCCCCTGTTCATGCTTTGTCTTTCTCTGTCTCAAAAATAAATAAATATTTTAAAAAATTAAAAAAAAAATTTGTCCAGTAGACACGGATTGAGGATTATTTCTACATTGTAACCATTTATACAGTGCTTTAGGATTTTCCAAATGCTTTCGCGTAGATAATCCTGTTTCATCTTATGTGAACTCCTGCTTGTGCATATCCTTATTTATACCAATAAGGAAAACAAGGAATAGAGAAATTGGATAGTGTAACCTCCAGCAACTCTGCTTCCGATCCTGTTCATTTGGCTGTCGTATTGGACCAGAGATCCTCAGCCCAGACTACCCATAAGAATCACCTGGAGTTTAAAATGTCTCGGTGCCCAGGCTACACGCCAGACCAAATAAATCACAATTTCTGGGGGGTGGGACCAGGAACGGTATGTGTCAGACCTCTCCAGTGATTACAGTGTGCAGCCCAGGTTGAGAACTGGGTCTCTGGATCTCTGCCTCCTTTCCGCAAATATTCACTGAACTGTTAGTGCAGTCTTGATTATTACTCTGTTCCAAGTTGGGAACGCATCCTGAGGACCAGGGCTCAGAACGGCATCCAAGATTTTATTGACAGGTGTTCTTTCTGGCTATCACCTTCCATGTCTTCTTTGGTTTGCCTTTCACTGTAATGCCAGATTTTCTAAGTGTCATTGTTTTTTAAAAAATTTTTTTTTAAACGTTTATTTATTTTTGACAAGAGAGACAGAGCATGAGTGGGGGAGGAGAGAAAGAGAGAAAGAGGAGAGAGAAAGAGAAAGAGAAAGAAAGAGAATCTGAAGCAGGCTCCAGACTCTGAGCTGTCAGCACAGAGTCCGACGCAGGGCTCGAACTCACGGACCGCGAGATCATGACCTGAGTTGAAGACGGATGCTTGACTGACTTAGCCACCCAGGCACCCCTCTAAGTGTCATTCTTAAAAGGAAGGAGGGTGGGGTGGGGGCGGGAATCTCTAGTCCCATCATGAAAGTCAACATCAGTGTTTCCGGGTGACAAATCAATGCCTTATGTTTCTGGAAATATTGCAGCATTCCATTCAGATTTGAATCTGGATAAGCCAAAGCATTTTCTCAAAATTCACCCTTGGGATCAGCTCACAGACTCACTCACTCGGCTTATTGTTGCTGTTCCTTAATCTATTTTACACGCGTCATTGGCTTTATCAGATGGTTTGCTGCTCTGCTGCTCCATGGATTTTTTTTAAGTTTATTTTTATTTATTTTGAGAGAGAGATAGAGAACAAGAGGTGATGGGGCGGAGAGAGAGGGAGACAGAATCCCAAGCAGGCTCTGTGCGGTTAGCTCAGAGCCCGATGCAATGAGAGGCTCGAATTGTCATGACCTGGGCTGAAGTCAAGAGTCAGATGCTTAACCAACTGAGCCACCCAGGTGCCCCTGTCCATGGATTTGCTCCTTCAGGGCCCAGGAGCTTTAGGTCTTTAGGCTGTGGTTTGCATGGATGTATGAGGCTGATCTTCTCTCCACTCTAGCTGGCCTTTGCACGCAAAACACCTTTGCTCTTAGGACAAACAGGAGACTTGGGCAACTCCCTCCCACACAGACTCACTCTCCTCAGGTAAGATGCTAAGGAAGCATACTGGACAGTGTATCTCTCAGTTTGTGGGTTCTCGATGGCTGGTAACCCATGAGTTCAGCCCTCAACTAGTGGTAAATCTCCCTCAATGGCTGGTAACCCATGAGTTCAGCCCTCAACTAGTGGTAAATCTCCCTCGATGGCTGGTAACCCATGAGTTCAGCCCTACAGTAATCTAAGGCTGGAGAAAACAAATTTTCTGGAAAAGTCCAAGAATACCTCTTAGGGAATCTGGCTCTACTTTCATGCCCTGGATCATACAAGGGAACATTTCCATTGTGAACTAGAACTTGAGTATTGACCAATGGGTATATTTTCTAAAACTATGCCAGTGTATTCACTGAGCAGATTAAGATTCTGAGACAATAGAGGTGATATGACTGAAGAAAACTATTTTATGATTTTCTTAGTCTTAGGCACAAAATGGTATACAGTGAATGAGTAGGTTTATAATAGGTGACTCATACATAGTAGCAAAAATAAACACTTGTTTTGTTCTGAGATCCATTCCAGTTTTCTAGTTGCTATGGAATTATACGCAAGTGTTTAGTGTGTGGGATAAAAAGAAGACCAAGCCATAAGAATAGAGCCAGCACCAGAATTCAAGCCTCTGGCTATTACTTAAAGTTCCAAGTTATGCACTAATAATTTTCATATGGCACCTGAGAAAACTATCTGTGCTTAACACTGTCCACAAGGCAACCTCTTTATGATTTTTTACTTTTGATAAATACCTACAAGAGGAAATGCTGGGTCAGAGAGCATTAATGAGGTTTTTGCTACATACAAATAGGAAATGTGAACCAATTTTCAGGCCCACCAGCAGTCAAGGGAAGGGCGATCTCCGTGAGCTATTGTCCTTGTTCAGACTATCTGATGTTTTTTTTTTTATTTTTTATTTTTTTATTTTTTTATTTAAAAAAAAAATTTTTTTTTCAACGTTTATTTATTTTTGGGACAGAGAGAGACAGAGCATGAACGGGCGAGGGGCAGAGAGACAGGGAGACACAGAATCGGAAACAGGCTCCAAGCTCTGAGCCATCAGCCCAGAGCCTGACGCGGGGCTCGAACTCACGGACCGCGAGATCGTGACCTGGCCGAAGTCGGACGCTTAACCGACTGCGCCACCCAGGCGCCCCTGAAGCAAATTTTAGATATGTCATTTTACCCACAAATGCTTCCATAGATGTCTCTAACAGAAAATGATTTTTTAGGGGCGCCTGGGTGGCGCAGTCGGTTAAGCGTCCGACTTCAGCCAGGTCACGATCTCGCGGCCCGTGAGTTCGAGCCCCGCGTCAGGCTCTGGGCTGATGGCTCAGAGCCTGGAACCTGTTTCCGATTCTGTGTCTCCCTCTCTCTCTGCCCCTCCCCCGTTCATGCTCTGTCTCTCTCTGTCCCAAAAATAAATAAAAACGTTGAAAAAAAAAAAAAAAAAAAGAAAATGATTTTTTAAAAACACAGTATTGTATTATTTTCACATCTAGTACAACAATCATTAATATTTTAATAAGCATTCATATAAAAATTTACATCAAACTACCTTACAGATGCTTTGTTGAATTCGAGGATGCAGAGAGGATCCCCACATTGTACTTAGGTGATGTGTTTCTTAGATCTCTTTCCTAAACTGCAACAGTTCTCCCTCCCTTTTTCATGCATCTGTTTGTGGAAGAAACTGGGTCATGGGTCATGTCCTGTAGAGTGTATTATGTTCTGAATTTAGCTGACTGCCCTCCCATTGAACAAGTCTTTTATCTTCCATGCTTCCTGCAAACTGGTGCTTATATCCAAGGCTCAATTAAAGCTTGGGTGGTTTTTTTTTTTTTTTTTTGGCAAGAATACTTTTTTTTGGCAAGAATATGAATGCTATGCACTTCCTATTGCATCATATTGGGAAGCAATCATGTCTGTTAATGTCACTTTTAATGATATTAAGATTGATTGGTGAGTTCAAGTGTTGTGGACCTAGGAGTCACCAATTTGTCTGCATTTCTATTGATAATTTGCTCCAGGATTCAGAGCTGGTGTTGGGTATCATGGTCAAGAGTAATAGGTTGGAGTCAGAAACCTGGGTTTAAGTATTCGTTCTGCCAGGCACTTGTCCTGCTTGGTCAAAGTTGCCCGATCTCTCAGACTTTTTAAGGCTTACTCTGTTGTGAGGAGCTGACAATCCATTTTGTGTGTGGGAGCCATTGTTGGAGTTGGGTGAGTTCTTTGTGCAGGGTGCGGAAGAGTAGTAGCTGTGATTTACTGTCATTCATTTAAGCAGATGGAATGTGTTTAGATGACCTGAAAGGTCTTTCCAAATCTGGGGTCCTAGGGTGAATTACCATGCAGCTCCTTCAGCTGGGTGACCTGCATATTCAGAGAAAATCTGTGGGCAGGAGAGCTCATCAACCAGTTGTAATAGCTCAATAGAGATGACAATTCTGCCAGATCTGGGTCCTGTGGGCAGAGCTGAGAGGTCTATAAATTCACATTTACTTTTCAAGTCCTGGTTTATAACAGCTCGCCAAATGTGTCGCCAAGATGAAGATAGATGGTAATGACTATATTTTGGTAATTCCTTACTTTACTGAAATAAATTCTCAGTCATGTTACAAGCAAGACTCCATCTGGTTCCAATCAATGGCAGTGGGAGCACCATGTTTGGACAGAAGGGCCGAATCTGTATCTATACAGGAAAAGCTGCACGGAGAGCTCCAGCTGAGCAACTATACAACAGATAATTGTGAAGTGGGTGGTGTGGACCACCAGCTGGGCCAGTTCAGGTCCGAGATAGTCAGGTAACTCTGTAGGGCCATTCGTTCACAAATATTGTGAATACCTACTATGTGCCATGCACTGTTCAGTGTTCACTGATCAGTGAGCAGAACAAAGTTCCCTGTTCTCCTGGAGCTGATGCATATTGTAATTGAGGGGTGCATGATGGGCAGCCAACAAATAACTAATATAATGCATAAATTATAGAGCAAGTCAGAAAGTGATATGAATTGTGGTGAAGAAAGTGTAGAGTAGACTAAAGGGGGGTCAGCCCTGGGAAGGGTGTGGATTGCGGTTTTAGGTGGGATGGCCTGGACTAGGAGGCCTGGTTCACAAGAACAGGATAATGATGGCTTCAGATCTTCAGATTTCACACACCCAGTAAATTATTTGCTCAGCACTGATTTTTTCCCCAAATGAAATTGCCATGCTCAGAACATCCACAGCACCCTAACATCGCTGCCCTGGATACTCAAAGCATGGTTCTTTCCTGTGCTATTTGCTCTCTGCACCCTCTAGGTGGTCTTGGATTACCTCCTCCCCCCACCCTCTGGGTTCTTCTTTAGGTCAGGATTTCAGCTTCAGCGCCCTATGGGGCTCACTGTATTTCATTCATTCCATTAAAGGCACCTTCTCCTCCTCCACTAGCATAGTATGGTCTAAGAGATTTCCTGGCCCCACAACTTTGCCAGGACAATACTGCTTCCCAGGGGAGACTGCACTGGGAAGTTTTGGGCATTTCTGGAAGAGCACTATGTCATCATCACTACCATTATCATCATCATCACCATCGTCTTATCATCTCCAAGAGCGACCGAGGAGAGTCTCGTGTAAGCCACACGTGGACTTGGTTAATGAGCTCTACTGAGCCTGGTCTAATGGGCTGGGCTGGCCAAGCCTTTTGTTTGTCACAGGAAGACAACTTTGTGCAGGCCCTTGTTTAACCTGCTTTTCCCTCTTTAGAAAGAGAATTTCCACCAGATGAATCATGCCTAACGTGCTTACTGGAGCCAGAGACATTTGGCTTCCCAAGCTGTTTACTATAGCACAGACTTTGTCTCATAAGTGTTCTTAGGAAATGACAACAGACAGAAAATTGTCATTGTTTTTGCTTAAAAAAACTGGAGGCCTGGAAATAAGCCAGTCCTGGGTAGAAGGGAGCTCCTATCTGCTGACCTATTCAGTGACATGCAGAACAGCAACAACTTTGGGGCCACCATAGTGACATGCCTTAGGTACAGGTGAGCCCTACTTGCCAAAGCAGACAGAGCATATTTCTGCATTATGTGGGAGGTCCTAATCACTGCCCTAGCAGGAGGCTCTTATCACTTATTACCATCATAGATGTGGCCCTCAAACTCAGAGCTAGTATATAGTAAGGAGAAGACTTGAGAGTTGTTCCCTCACCTCCACACTTGAAATTCTGGCTCATTGTGAGCCAGGCAGGTATCGCTTTGCTTGTTCTTTCTCTCTCTCTTTCTCTCTTTCATGCAGTGTGGTTTAATGGACTAGTACTTGTTTTAACATTTTACTTCTTGAGCAACTGAGACTCTAAGGACACCTGTATTAATAGCATAAATGATGCTACTTAACAAGCCGGATTCAGAGCCTGTAGAGCTGAAGGGAACTAGAAAGCTCTTTCCCTTTCCCCATCCCAAGCCAATATATGAAGGAGAAGAGCTAGGCTAGGAAGGTTGAGGAGGATTTTCCTGCACAGGCTGGCTGATGGCAAGCCTTTGACCTTGGGAAGTCCCCGCGCCCATGCCAGTCTTGCCCTTCCATCCTTACTCTGATGATTAGTTGTCCGTGGCCTGCTCTGGCTTTGAGAGGAGAGAGCCCATTACTGATACATAAGGCAATGATTAGTATGTGTTGATGCCTGATAGAATCAGGCAGGGCAGTTCTGTGCCATGGCTGTGCCCATGGGTCCTAGCTCCCTCCCCCAGCTGACTTTCTCCCACCGCCTCCTGGTTTTTGGGTGGGAGGGGGCACTGATGGACTTAGGGATGGAGGAGAGTGTGGTGGATGGGGCCTAAGTTTGGGTTTTGACAGCCTGGTCAGCTCCTGGTTCTGCCACTCAGGAGCTATGTTTCAGTGGTCTGGTCACTTAACTCAGAGTTAACTTCCTGTGCTCACTTTGCTTTGTTTCCGCACCTTGAATATGGCTCCCTTGGTCTCTCTTCCCTTTGTGATGGTAGAGGCAATCTCCTATACATCATGGAGTGGCTACTGAGCTTGCCTGGCATAGAAGGCATGTCCTGGCATAGCTTCTTGGAGCCCCTGTGGCTCTTTAGAGGTCTCTGTGCACACTGCTTCACAAAGGCAACTGTAGGTAGGTGGAGGAAGTAGGTGCCCCCATGGGGAAGCAGGAAGAGCAGGACATACCAAGGGGGCCCAGAGAACCCATCCAGGTATGCTGAGAATAAGGGCCTGGAGGGCTCACGGTGCTGGAGCAAAGAAAATCCGTCCTGTGATATTTGTCCCTGTTTTTATTCCCAAATGTGTCTGGAGAAATTGCATGTATGTATTTGTTACTTTGAGGGTTGGAAAATGTTCATTGTCTTAATTACTGATCTTTTTCTTTTTTTCACATGTTTATTGGCCATTTCTACTTTTTTTATACCCACCTCTTTATCAACAACACACAACAGGACCAAACAAGATAGCTGCAAAATTCCTTTCCTAGGACTCCACTGAAACCTCAGGCCATTTATCTTCTCACGCCTTCTCACCACCTTCTCCTTATGCTTTCTACTGGCCTCTCTCTTCTGTCTCCAACCCTTTCCATCTGGCTCCTACTCCTCCCGATGCACAGACACTATGCCCTCCACACCAGAAGACTGGAGGATCTCCATTCGGCGCCCTGCCCCTCGCATTCCACAGTGCTGGCCAGGCTCAGTGACCTCTGTAGGGACCGCTCCTGGGCCTGTCCCCCCTCCTGACACCTCCCCTCACCTTTTTCTCCTTCAGTCCATGCTGGCAACCCCACACCCACTTGCCCTGGGTCCTCCTGCCTGCCAGGTCTGCAAGTCACACAAGGCGGTGAGCATCTCCATGTGACATTCTATCGGGATCTGAAACAACAGCAGCAAGGCTATAGCGTTCAGTATAGAATCCCTGGCCGTGCTGCCCCTGATGTGGAAAGTGGGGACCTCCTTCTCCTTGTTGTCAATCTCCTAGTTGTACTGATGCCTTCATCACCTAGCAGCCCGGGTACACACTGAGTCCAGCTAAGTCTCTCTTTCCAAATCTGGGCAGGCATCCTTAATTGGGTTCCCATGATGTCGGTGACCATGACTGATCATCAACTGTTTATTCCCCACAGCCACTGCTGCCATACTCTAGACCTCCTTATTTCTAAAAAAAATTTTAGTGTGTATTTTTGAAAGAGAGAGAGAGAGAGAGAGAGGCAGAGGCAGAGAGAGGGGGAGACACAGAATCTGAAGCAGGCTCCAGGCTGTGAGCTGTCAGCACAGAGCCCTACATGGGGCTCGAATCCGCAAACTGTGTGATCATGACCTGAGCTGAAGTTGGACACTTAACTGACTGAGTCACCCAGTTGCCCCTGGAGCTCCTTGTTTCTTATAAGACTGTAGTATTACCCAGATGTTGGAATTCCTAGCTTTTTTTTGTTGTTGTTCATTTCAAGTTACCTAATTATAACCATGATCTTCCCTAAACATAGCTCGGATTATATTTCTCGTAGCATTTCCTCGCTGGCCCCACTTGTTGTTCTCTGCATGCCTCCAGGTGTCTCTCTATTCTGTCATTGGACTTTTTTTTTTTTTTTTTAGCATTTTCAGCACTGTCTCCCAGTGCAGCCCATGAAATACTCCTTTTTTTTTTTTTTAAACTTCTTAGCAGCTTTTGACATTGTTAACTCTTCACTATGACTTCAGTGAGCTCCTGTGAGCATTGAAACACGGCACTGGAATCTTCTAGAACTTTCTTCTCAGCTCCAGAAACACATATCCAACTGCCTTCTCAAAGCTTCTATTTAGATGGCACCTTAGTCTTGACACAATCTAAAGAGAATCTGAATCCAGAGCCCTGAGTCACTCATTGTTCCTGTGTCTCTTGTGCTAGGAAATCACAGACATCGTCCTCTCAACAACTCCAAATGCAGTCTGCCCCCTGCTGATGTCACCTGCCATGTATTGTCAAGTGTCTCCACCGTGATTCACAGACAGCGCCTCTGTGGGAGCAGCAGCAGCATCTCTGTCCTGTATCACTGACATTGCCTCCACACCTTTTCCGTGTCTGTTCCTGCTGCTTGTAACCCTTTCCCGACACTGTGGCCAGTGGGATCCTTTTCAAGACTCCATTGTACCACTTCCCTGCCTAAATCCTTCAGTGATTCTCTGTTCTCCTTCTTTCTTTCTTTCTTTCTTTCTTTCTTTCTTTCTTTCTTTCTTTCTTTTTGTTCTTGTTCTCATTCTTATCCTCCTCTTTCTCCTCCTCTTCCTCCTCCTCCTTCTATTTATTATTATTATTATTACTATTTTGTTTTCATTGTTATTTTCAGAACAAAAAGCAGAATCCCTAACTGGACCCAAAGCTCCTCCAGTCAGGCCTCTGGCTCTGAGGCTGCTCTCTACCATGCCCCCATGCTCTGGGCCTGGCCACTCTGCTTTTTAGGCTACTGTATGTTCCTTTGGTTGCCTTCCTGAGCTTCCCCCTTCTCTGGCCTGTTCATGCACAGTGTCCTCCAGACTTCAGTCCCAGAGTGGGTCCTTAGAGACCTGAGTCTTGGAGGGGCAGAGACCTATAGCCTCGTGGTGCACGGGGTCACCTTCTTTGCCCCTTACTGCTGCGACTTTACATCTTCCCACATAATGGCTAGATGAACAGAGGTCTTTCAGTGCTGTAAGAATCGTGCCTCATTGTCCTTAACCACTAGTTGAGAGAATAAATTTTTCTTTTCCCAACAACAGCTTGGCATCGTATAGACACTGTTTAGTAGCCCTCTGCAAAAGCCACTGTGGCTTTGAGAAACATCCTTCATGGATGGAGAACACAAGACTCGGATGACTCAAGGATCATCACAAGTTGGGTAGAAAATCTGGAGGCTCCGGGTCCCAAGCCAGCAGGGCTTGGTGCCTGTAGGTCCTAGGAGTGTCCTAATTTGGCTACAGTTTTCTGCCTGAGAAAAGCCCACAAAAGCCAGAGCGGGGTGAGAGTGACTCACCCTGTGGCCCCTGATTGTGCCGGTTTTACCCGGAGGAAGCCTTGCGTGAACACGGGCATCCTTGAGAGCCATTTCAGTGCCATCCGGAATGCGGTCAGGGTTCCTGCATTTGCAGTGAGCAAGTTCCTGGCTCCTTTCTACCCTGCCCATCACCTTCTGTCCGTCTGTCCCTGTGGCTTCCTTATTTTCCAATCCCTGCACCTTGGGTGGACCCACCCATGTCCGTCTTCTTCCTGCAGGGCTCATTCTGTTCTGCTCTCTGGCCCTGCTCAGATCCTCCCCTCCCTGAGAGAATTTCTCCCCTGACCCGTCAGGGCCTCACCTCTGGAGGCAATTACCGCCTGGCCCAGGAAAATTTATCAGGAGATTCGAAGAGCTATCATGTTACATCCTTCATATTTTACCAGCAATAAATCCAGCCCTTTGCTCCCGAGTGGACTTGCAGCTCTATAAATTAGGAGTCTATTCTAAGGAGGAAGATTTCATATTCCCTGAGATTCCCTACGACCTGCTCATGTTTCAAGTGTTGTACAAGGGCTGGACTAAGAAACTGGTGGCTCTCAGAATAGAAGGATGTTATGCTCTGGGAGCTGAAACCACAGACTCCTTGCTTCTCTCCTTTGTGCCAGCTCTGACTTCAGCTTCCCTCAGATTCCTTTGCTGCGCTTTGGCTCTGGCCATCTGTCCTCAGGCCGTCCCTGGATCCCCTTGTGCTTTATAATTGTATCTTCCGGGTCTTTTCTTGGAACACCTGTGTCCATGGGCCTGCAGGGCTTGCTGAAATGCAGCTTCCTCAGCTCCCTATGTCAAGCAGAATCTCTGGGGCAGAGGTCTCAAAATCTGCGTTTTCATCTCTTGCAGGTGATTCTTATACATAGAAAGGTTTGAAAACCACCGCTCTGTGAGCCAAGTTTTTGGGATTTGAGTTCCATTTCCAAAAACCTGGCTTTAACTTGCTTCTTATTTTAAACTCTATCTTGTAGGTGTTGACCCAGCACCTCTCTACAAATGAGTCCTCAAGGCAGCCAGAGAGTAGTCCTCTTTCCCTCTCCATCCTACAAACCTTCTTGCCCTGGGCCCCCAGAGTACCGGGATCTTGGCTGCAGAGAACTCTGGGAAGGTGGGAGTGGCCCTGCCAATAGCCGCATGGTGGCTTGGTGTTGCTAGGGGAGAAATTTTCTAGGGCAGTTCAAAAATGTGTACAGCCAAACAGAGAAATAAACGTCACTTGGAGAGTGGCTTAAGTCCTAGAGATAAAAGACAGGAACTGCATCTACATGCAGGGAAGATGCAGAGGAAGGGGGCAGAGGGGGGAATTCAGCAGAGAGGAGGAGAGGCAGGCCAAGGGTGGTGGCAGAGAATGGATAGGGCAGATGGGCGAATGAGGTCCACATGGAGGGTGGTCCCTGACATGGAGTCGGGCTCACACCTGTCCCCTCCCCTTGCCTCCATCCTGGGATTCAGGCTGGAATGAGGGATTGTTATATGTCTAGGGCTGGGAGGGCCACTCACTGAATTTGAGGCAGGCTGAGGGGTGAGTGCTCCCTAGCACATCCTCCCTGTTCTCGGTTCATTCAGTCAGGGAAACTGCAGCTGAACAAGATGCCTTCAGGCAGGCTGGCCAAAGACTCCAGTCCCCCTTCCCTTCTCCAGCTAACCAGCCAGGCTTGTGCCTCTCCCTGGACCTTACCAGTCTCAGAGCCCTCGGCAAGCTGTGAAGTAAAACTTGCTTTCCCAGGAGGAAGCTCTGCCTGTGAGCCCCTCTCCTCATTGATGGCAGGGACTGGGTGGTGACCCTGGTGGGGAAGTGACAACACGTGGGGTTGGGAAAGTGGGGCTCATTGGGGCTTTCCTGTTTGACCACACGCACTCACACTATTTTGTTTGTTTCATTGACAGAGGGGCTAGAGACCCAACATTTCTTGAGCATGCGGGGGCGCAGACCTCTGGCCCCGAATCAGGCAGGGTATAGTATGACAGTGTTCCTGGGATGGTAGATGGAAAGGATAGAAGACTCTCCCAGGTCTGTGGTGAGCAAGGATACCAATTTCTGCTTAGGGACAGTTCTCCAGAATGGATTCTGGTATGTGGGGAAATAGGAGGTTAAGGAGGGGCCTTCAGTTTGGCTTGGATCCAGAGGAGGGACAATTGGTCGTAACTAATATTATTATTTTATAGGCAATAAACGCTGTCCTGATGATCACTGATGTGAATGGGAATAGTTGTATTTGTTCCCGAGCCATCGCTTATGCTTGGGAAAGATGAGGCTAGGGCTGATTGAACTCTGGTGGGCATCGGGTTCACCTGGAGAGATTTGTGAAATCCCAAGGCTCACACCCCAGCCTTCTCTGAGGATCCTGGGGGCTCTGGGGCTCATATGATCCTCCCAGGTGACTTAGACCAGGGCAAAGTCCGAGGATCACTGACTAGATAATATGGAGTCCTGCGACATGTCTGTGGGACAGAAACACAACCTACGTGGATAGAATTGCAACCAGGCTGGTGGGACGAGCAATAGACTTGAGTCAAAATGTCTCTTGGAGGCCTGTCAAGTGTTTTCAACCCTGGCTGCCTATTAAAATCAGCAGCAGAGTTCAAAACCAATAAAGATATCTGACTCGCCTCCTAGGGATATTCTGTTTTCATTGGTCTAGGGTGGGTCCCGGTTCATGGTACTGCTACACCTTTCCAGGTTTCCAGTATGCAGTCATGGCTGGTGATAACCCTTGGCCCATGTGCCTGCTGTCATTTTGATCTTAGTTTTAGATGCCATCTTTGCTTGCTTGAAAGGGCTGCAATAGACGGCCAACCTTACATTTTTAGATCGAGAATCAGATATTGGGAATCATAACCATCGTCCACCCATAGGCATTCCGGGGGAAGATTCCATTGTGTGGAAATGAGGGATTTGGTAAAAGTTGGATTTTGCTTGCACAGAGCGCCATTCTTGCCTGCCCCTGCCCCACACATGACAGGAGGAGGGTGGCTTGTGCAAGTGGACAAACTTCCATAGGGACTTGTCACAGGATTGAGAACACAGACCACTTCAAAGACAGGGTGGTGGATGGTGATGAGTTTTAGCCGTACTCATTTTGTTCCCATGGCCCTTTTACTGGAGGATTACCGCTTACCTATGTCTGTATCTGAAAGACCTCACGAAGATGCGGCCAGGGAGCACAGCTCGCCCAGAGAGCTGCTGTTGACAGAAACAATCTTCGGGACTTTGAAAGCTGTCATTGTGCATTTTCATTCCCCAAAGCCCAGCCCCAGTGGAGATCTAAGAGAACAAAAGAAGCGGGGCTTGCCATGTGAGGCAAACGTGCTTCATGGTCACGGAGGATGAGGACTCAGCCAGTACAGCCTGGAGCCTGCCAATTGCCCGATGGCCCCACTGGAGACTTGCTGCCGTGTGCACTCGGCTGACCTCCTCTGACTTCCCTAAGGGCCACGCCTTCAGCATTCCCATTGAAGTGGACTCCCTTCCTTTACCGGCCTCAGAATTGAGAGGAGAGGTTCAAGGTTGACCAAGTAGGAGGAGAAGAACACCCATGGTCCCTCAGTGCTGTGGAGGGCTGTACTGTAAGGCAGTGTGGACGCTTGGTCCTTGGTTTGTTAAGCAGGAGGGGTTGCTCATAGGTGATGCCCTTCTTACACAGCCCCATATCTTTATAGACAGATGCTGTAGGGACGCTGTGGTTTCCATAAATGACAGGCCAGGAGGATAAGATTGTGGAATGTGGCTTTAACATGTCTTGAATAAGTAAACCAAACATGCTAATACATGAAACACTGGTTCTTGCCCAGGACAGTCCTTCTTTCTGGGAGGTTCCTGGTCTGTTCAGGCTGCCCAGAGGTATAGGATGCACTGGCAAGGGAAGCTCTGGGGAAACCCAAGCGATGCCAGCTTTCCACTGGAACTTTATCTTAAAGCTTATTTTCCCCAGGACAGTGTTGGGAGTATAGGAAAGGCAGCAGGGACAACCTACTTCTCGGCTCTACTCTTTCTACATTCACAGCCTTGGGAGACAGAGCTCTATCTCCATTTCAATTCTGTCCTCTCCCCTGGGAGAGTGTTACGGTTTAGACAGATACTGCTAGGTGTTGTCATTTCTTATTTTCCAGGCTACCAGTGAGAACGATCCTATGACGGGACTCCAAAGATGCTTTATGCTTCTTCTGTTTGAACAATTGCTAACGACAATAGAAGAAGGTTAGAACTGGGACCAAGAGCTAGATACTACAGTGAACTAGATTTGGACTCAATCTGGAAGTTTCAGTAATTCTAGAGGCTCACATGGAATACTCCCAGCCTTGTGAGGAAGTAATGCCCTATGCCCCAAATACTTCAATCAGAGGTTGATACTATAATTAAATAATTCACCAAATATTGAGTATGTACTTTGTGCCAAGCTTACTGCACCGGGTCCTAGGGTTATAACAGTGAAGGAGGACACCAGGATCCCTCTCATCTTGGAGCTGAGAGTGTCGTGTGGGAGGCAGAGAAGGTAAATTTGAAGCAAATGCGTCATGCAGGTTGGGACAAGTGCCTGATGGAAACAAATAGGATGCAGTGATGGAGAGTAAGATGGGGAACTAATTTAGACAAGGTTGTCAAAGACCACCTCATTCGGGAGGTAGAAATGGAGCCGACTATAACTACAAATCCTGATGGCAAGATCCCAGGTCTGAAACAAACCTTGAGAGCAGCTGAGTAGAAATATGCATGGCCATGGATGCAGAGATAGATGTACGGGACCAGAACAGAACCACATGGGGGTTAGAGGCAGAACATGGCCCGGACCCAGCACTCAGTGCTCCCAGAGTTGTCATGTCTTTTCCATTGGAACTCACCTATGAGTTCCCTCAGGTTAGGTTCTGAGATCTTATGGCCCTTTACAGTTCTTAAGTAGTAGAATTCATAAAGTTTGGGAGGCATTTCTAGCACCTGGTTGTTGAGACAGTAAAATTAAATTCACCAGTCTTATTGTGGATGCAATTTTCTCGATTGACAAATTACATGGAGTTCAAATCAGCTGGATATCAAATCATCTTGGCTTTGCTATTGCATTGCTTCAGCTATGAAATGAGCTCATCTCCTGATGTGAAAGACAAAAATGGGTAGTGGATGCCTGAGAGAGGCTTATGGGAAGCGTCTAGAGAGCTGGTGACTTCTGCTACTAGGGAGCTTAGCGCGCTTTGTTTCACTCAGGCCTTCCCTCTGAAGAGGACATTCCTGGAGGAGACAAACTTTTGGTTGCCAGCCCTCAGGCATGGATGTTTTTGTTGGAGCCCATAGTCTTGTCTTCAACAATGAAGCCATGCTTGGAGGCCTGGGCGCTATTGGAAGGGGCTGGGAGAGGAGGGTCTGCCTAGAGCAGCTGAGCTCCCACCATCCAGGAGCCCCTGCCCTACTGCCCTCAGCGATGTGCTAGAGTGAATGGCAAGGGCAAAGGCAGAGGCCTGCAGCTGCCTGAACTGAACCTCATTGAGGCGTTCTGCCAGACGAACGGACTTTTGCTAACCTCGGGTCCTCTTCGCACGTCTAAGGTTCTCCCTGAAGCCACAGAATCCATTACACGGAAGTTCAGGGCTGTGCTCAAATCTGGACTCGGCAGTGTTGGAGAGACCCTGGTGCAGGGTGGCAGGAGTCTAGAAGCGATGTCAAAGATAACCGGCACACTGGGTGCATTTTACCCAGAAAAGAGAGGATGCAGAGGGGAGGAATTTGGTTTCAACACGCTTTAAGAAATTCAGTGGATGATATTTGCATCTACTTTTTCCAGGCCTAGTTCAGATCCAGCGCTATGATCCAGGCAGACAAGGCCCTGTTGGGGCTGATATGTAACTGAAGGGAGGTGGTGGGAGATATAAACAAGAGGAAAGTATGGTAATATTGGAGGATGATAAGAATTATAAAGAAAAAAGACAATGTGATAGAAAATCACAGATCTGGGTTCCAGACTAGCAATGCCTCTAAGAGAACATTTCTGATGAGAACTGAATGGCATGAAGAATCAGCTACAAGGAGACATGAGGCAGGGAAAAATGAACAGGGCAAAGGTCGCAAGGCAGGGATTGGGTTGGCGCAGTTGAGGGCTATAAAGGGCGTGGTGCACAGTAAGTGAGGTACCCGTTCGTATCTGAATCATCAGATATAAAGTGTGAGTGGGTAGGATCACCTAAGTGCTTCAATGGAGAGAACTGTAGCCACACTAAGGAATTCGGATTGTTTTCAGAGGACAGGGGAAGACACCAGGAAGTGCTAAGTAGGGAGTGAAGGATTTTATTTGGGTACTGGGGGAAGAATGATCTGTCGGCGGGCAGAGGGAGAGGCTCGTTATGAAAAAGCAATTGCAGTTCCAGATATTGTGTTTGACCTGGGAGACATTGTAGATGAAGGAAAGGGGCCCATGGAAGATATATTTCTATAAACAATATAGATTAGATGTGTGGGTTATATACAGTGTGGATTAGACTCAGAAAGGCAATGAAGAGCCGATGGTGGACACTTGATGCAAGCATATTTCAGTTTTACGCCTTTCCATTTGAGAAGCCGTACAATAGAAAGACCATGGGACTTGGTGTCTGTCAGACGTGGATTCCACCTCAGCCCTTTCACTCAAAAGGCGAATGACACAGGGAAACTCAATCTTGGGATCTCCGTGAATCTTGGTGAAATGGAGACAATCAGATTTCCCTGTAGAATCGCAGCAGGGTGACCACAACACGTACAGGGCACACGCTGTCCAAGGAGCTCAACGCGGATTAGTTCCTTTTCCCTTCTGTTCGCTGCGCACAGGAAGTGCTCAACTTTAGGGGGCTCCGCCACGGGGGGGGGGCTTCAGTGTCAGGGGAGGGGGCAGGCAGTGGGAAGGTTTCTATTCTAGGTGGAAATTTGGACTTACAACCTTAAAGGTCCTTCTCCTTTAATGTTTCAATGTGACATGGCTCTGTACATTGTTTACATCTACCTGTAGCCATTGATAAATGCATGAGGAAGAGAGTTTAAGGCTTGTTTTATGAAGCCCATGGCAGAGTGGTATTATTGTCACCGCAAAATCAGTGGCTGACACAGCACCGTGGCCAGCGTGAATTGCAGACCTCATGGAGGACAGCGCATCACAGAGAGTTCTTTCATGTGCTAGATTTCATTAAACTACAAATAATGCCCAATAGGGACGTTTCTTTGTGTTTTTCAAAGCAGTTGCTAATTTTTTTTTTGTCTTGTTTTTAAGATTTGGCCTTTAGAGATAAGGGTATTACATTTGGTTAAAGTTTATTAAGTCTTTGGAAAGCTGTTGTGAAACAGATGATCAAATGAGCCAGTAGTTGATTAAAACTGTTGAGTTGACAAACCTGTCATCCCATTATGATCCAGGAAGTGTCTTCAGATTAGGAAACTGCTCGTGTGAGCCCAAAAAAGTCCAATTATTTGAAATGATAATTTTCAGATTTTGGATTTATGTCAAAACATAGGCAAATCCTGAAATTTTGTGTAAATCACGAGCCCTGTTCATGTTTGATACCTGTGAGTTCTAGTGTCAGAGTGAACAGGAATGACAATGGAAGGCAGAGAAAGCCAGAGCCTTTGCTGGTTCAGCTTCTACTTAGGGAGAGGTTCGGGCATGGGCAAAATTTCCAAAACTATGTATAGCGTATGTATACCTTAGAAGTCAGAATTCGTGAGGTTCCAGTACCCTTGACCTTGAGTTCTTGGGAATTCTGAACTGTAACCTTGATTCTTTTTTTTTTTTTAAATGTTTATTTATTTTTGACAGAGAGAGAGAGACAGAGAATGAGCAGGGGAGGGGCAGAGAGAGAGGGAGACCCAGAATCTGAAGCAAGCTCCAGGCTCTGAGCTGTCAGCACAGAGCCTGACGGGAGGGGGGGGGGGGGGGCTCAAACTCACAAACCGCGAGATCATGACCTGAGCCGAAGTTGGATGCTCAACCGACTGAGCCACCCAGGTGCCCCAACCTTGATTCTTTAAAATGAATACAGGGTAAATTTATTTAAGCCCTGGTTTCTCTGTGACTCAGTTTCTCCCTCTGTGAAGTAGTGGCAAAAACACTTGTTCCTTTGATAATTCTTAACATTGGGGAAGGTTTTCAGAATAGTAAAATAATTTGATAACCTTAAGTAAAATGTGCTCTAAAACTGTGTTTCTCTCCATGAAATGAAAATCAGCCTGTTCATTTTTTTCTTAGCTGTAATCGCCACTGGGAGATTAAGCTAAAATAAAAGAGTTTTATAAATAGTGCTGTTCAAGGGCATTCTAATTAGATTACTTCTTGTCTAATTTAAGGGTGAGTTTCATTAACTCTGATTTTCACAAGTTGGAGGCAGCTTCTGTTGTGTTCTGGTCAGAAGTTACATCTAACGCTCCTTGTGGATAATTGCACGACTAGTTGTTAGAAGTGCTATAAGCAGTTGTTACAAATGTTATGGTGTGGTCTCTCATGGGAGTCTACACCACACATATTTAAGCTTAATGAAAGTCATGAGCTTTGATAAGGGTGTATTTATGTCTGCCTTTCATGAAAATTGGTATTCCTCTTGTCTTTTATTTCAGCAATTATAGTTAAATTATGAAATAAACTTGACGAACTAAGCGTGTGTATTTCACTTTCTTAGATCCAATACCTGTGCAGCTTGCAAAGAAATTTGAGTTGATACAATTTCCTGTGAAGCATGTGGCTCAGGCTCCAATTTTCTCTCCCAACCCCCACTAGCAACCTTCTGACAAATTGAAATGGAAGGTAAAGACTGGAACCTTCTCTTTTCCCTTCGTGCCCTCGACTGTTAAAAAGTCATATTTTATAGTTACCGTGTAGGACAGTTGAAGGCATGTTCATGGAGCTGAGGAGAGAGAAAGATGAGTCTCCTTGCTCTGAAGTTTAGCCAGTTTCAGGATTAATGGTAGAACTATATATCACGATTTATTCCTAACAGTTATTTGTTGGGAACTAAGGAGTGTATTTTTAAGAAAACACAAAGATGGCATAAACAATTTGGGTTATTACCTGCAATTTCCAAGTCTTTGCTCAGTTGTGGTCCCTCCAGTTTTAAGTCTCCGCCATCAGAAGGCCACTGTGACTGACCAGAAGGATAGGATGTGCTGGTGGTGACTGTCACTCTGACACATTAGCTTCAGGTGGCATTCAGCCATGACCCGGAAGCTGCTGGACACTGGAGACAGAAGAATTGGGAGTTGGGCGAATGAAGTCCTCTGTGTCTTCTAGCCTCTTTGCCTACCCTCCCCCGCCCTCCTTTGCCCCCACCAGTCCACAGGTATCAATCATTTACTGGCCTCGCTCAGATGCTGAGGATTCAGAGATAAGATGCCCTCCTCCCAGGAGAACCACTCATTGTGAAACTCTTTAAAGCGGCTAGGAGGACTCCACTTAGACTATCGCAGAAATAAAAAAAATCAAGAAATTCAATTACAGGGAGCTGTTTCTTCTGCATTTCGAAAGGCCCTTCATTTCACGTCTAGGGGTCTGCGTGGTGCAAAGGACGTAAAAGTCCGTGTTTACACATTCCCGCCGAACTGAACCCCACGCATGAAACATTTATTATTTATTTATTTATTGAAAACAAGTTTTAAATGTTTTTATTTATTTTTGAGATAGAGAGACAGAGTGAGAGTGGAGGAGGGGCAGAGCGGGAGACACAGAATCCGAAGCGGGCTCCAGGCTCTGAACTGTCGGCACAGAGCCGGACGCGGGGCTCGAGCTCACAAACCGCGAGATCATGACCTGAGCCGAAGTCCTTCGCTTAACCTACTGAGCCACCCATGCGCCCCGTGAAACATTTAGTAGTATTTCTAATACCACATGATGCAACTTCGCTTTGTGTTTGTGGGTCTCTCTACGGGTTTCTGACAGTAGAATGCCACCCACTGTCTTAAGCGGGAGGGGGCACGGAGAGACCGAGAGGCAAGGATCGGTCCAAGGCTGCTTGACAGTCCCAGCTCAGGCTTGGCTCAGCAGCCTGACTTCCTGCTTCCCCGGGCTGCCTGGCGCTCCATCCAGCAGTAGCTGCCAGGGTGGCTGAAGCTGCTGATTACAAAGCCACAGCTCACAGGCTAATAATTTTGTCTGGACTTCTATCAAGGCCAGGAAGGCCGGTCAGCAGCAAATGCAGGAAATTTTAAGAGATCAAGAGCAGTTGACAACAAAATCCATTCTGGGATGTTTTTAACAAAACAAGGATTCAGCACTTCCTGGGGGTGAGGACCAAAATGGAACATGACTGGTAGCCAGCATCACCTCTCTAGTCTCGCACGTCTGTTTTGAACCATGAGGAATGGTCTAAAAATAATGCCTGGACCTTACAGTATTGGTGCTTTTGTTATTTATCCTTTTGTGCTTTGGCCTTTTGAAAAACATCTTTATATGGACTGAGAGTTTCCTATCACTTGTATTTATAGAGTCCTTTATGCTGAGGGCGTCCAAGCGCCTACTCCCTTTTCTGAGAACTCAGTGGCAGGTCTTGCCTGGGGGATACGTTGAGATGGGTTACAAAGACAGTGGTGGAAACAGCAAATGAGAAGGCTCATCTTTTGGTAACTTAGGGTTTGGCTTGCTCAGTCGCTCTGATTCTTCCTAAGAAAGGATAGTACTCCCTCTTGACTTTACCAGGGCTGTGGTCCCCACCTGAGTCCTCCCCTCCCCTCCCATGTAAAGCATACCTTTCCTACTAAGCCTCATGGAATCGGGCCTTATCTGCCCTTTGCTTCTGATGACTGCTCTGTTCTCTGGTTTCTGAGGCTTCTTATTGTTGGTTGTGACCCCTCACACCACCTTTAGGTCACACTTCACGTGCAGCTGTCTCTCCAACATGGTCTCAGGCTCTTTGTGGGCAGAGACCTGACTGGTATATTTTTCCAAATGACCACTGTCTCTAATGCGACAGTTAGGGCCTTCACATAGGCAGCAAGTCTGAACTGAGGTGGTGCTAGTCCCTAATACTAACGGTGATTCAGACCCAAATCACAAAACAGACAAGCCTCTGGCAGCCGAACTGTACCCCTGATGCACCGGAGGTGGTGGCTTATAATACCTGTGTTCCCTGCATTTCCGTGTTATCCGTGGCCAACCCCATCATTTCTCAGGGCTTCAATAAATTCATCTGAGTTACGATAGGATATTGCAGAGAATCATGAGTAGTAACTGAGAAACCAATAGGAAGCCATCTCCCCAAACTAGAAGAGTTTCATAAGTGTGGAATAATTAGGACGTGCCAATCTGGATCATAGGAACAAGGGAGTGAACATCTGTGGTTGAACGGGAACACCAGTTGGGATTTGGTTTAGATCTAGCACTGATTTAAGAACACTGATCACAGCCATGAAACATGAGACTGAGGAAAATGCTACCCTCCTTGGGGGCAGTTCACACTTTATTCCATATGCCAGATTTTCTTCATGAAAAGCACCTGGCCTGGTGGATATAAAATAAGGTGCAAGCTGGACGGCTCACCTTCAGGGAAGGCTCAGGTCTCAGTGCCGCCACCACAGCCAGCGTCAGAATATCAGCTCCTGGGCACCTTGGTCCCTCCAGAGTCCTGGCTGCCCCTCAGCACGTATGGGGTGTGTCCTGATGGGCAGGCAGCAGCCCTGTCCCTCAGATGTCTTGTGATCTGGTCTTGCTTTCTTTTTTCTAAAATTAAAAAAAAAAAAATTAATGTTTATTTATTTTTGAGAGAGAGAGAGAGAGAGAGAGAGACAGAGTGTGAGCAGGGGAGGGGCAGAGAGAGAGACACACACAGAATCCAAAGCAGGCTCCAGGCTCTGAGCTGTCAGCACAGAGACTGACACGGGGCTCGAACCCACCAGCTGTGAGATCATGACCTTAGCTAAAGTAGGACGCTTAACAGGCACCCCTGGTCTTGCTTTCTGAGTTGATCCTGACGTATCCAGTGGCCTGCTTGCTAACAGCACAAGGAAAATAGGAGTAAATATCACCTACGGAGGAAGGCCGTGGCAAACTTACTCAGAAAAGGAGGGAATTTTGGCAAGGGTTGGAGAGAATGTGAACAAGTGGAGAGGCAATGCCGTCCAGATAAAGACATGGGGGACTGGAGGTCCCCGTGGGCCGTCACGTGTGGAGGGGATGCGGTGAAGGCACCAGGTCCCAGGTTCCCAGTGCCTGCATGCTTAGAAGAAACCATTGCCAAGAGCCATGGAAACAGCATAGAATAATGGTAACAGCTCATTTGGAAGTCCGAGATCATTCTCAACTGCTTTGTATTCTTGCTTTCCCACTTGATTGCTTAATATATCCTGAACAATTTATTAACCTCCCTCAGCCCTGATTTCATCATATGTGTGATGGTGGTTAAAATACATACCTCTCCAGCAATAAGAAGATTTAATGAGAAAAATACATGAAGACAGACAATAAATACCATAAAACACCTAGAAGTATTTTTAAGGAAAACCGATGTGATCACAATGAAGAAAAATGACAAGTCTTTACAGTCGTATAAAATGTACACGTAAGATTATATATACATTTGGACAAATACTATGTTCCCAGATAAGCAAATTACCATTGTGAAAATATTAATTGTTCCCAAAGTAAGGCACAAATTTAATGTGAGTCATTTTAATTATCCTCAGGGCTATTTCAGAAACAGAAGAAATTTTGAGACTGCTAATGTGAATGTTTAAAATAAATCTTTGAATAAAAAATAAAGTTAATTTCGTTTAAAAAAATGTTCATTTAGTTTTGAGAAAGAGAGAGTGTGAGTAGGGGAGGGGCAGAGAGAGGGGGATAGAGGATCTGAAGCGAGCTCTGCACTGATAGCAGAGAGCCTGACTTGGGCCTCGAACTCACAAACTGTGAGATCATGACCTGAGCTGAAGTTGGACGCTCAACGGACTGAGCTACCCAGGTGCCCCAAACTAATTTAGCTTTATAATTGTTAAACTCTGTTATAGAGATACAGCTTTCAAAACAATTTATTTTTTGTTCATGAGTAGACAAATCAATGGAACAGAAAAATAATTCAAAGATCTTGATACATAAATAGAGATATAGATATATTGATATGTATATGAATGAATGGCTATCTGGTATATAAAGTAACATGAATAAGTATAAAATAAATGTGTTATTCCACAAATCACATGGGAATAATCTGTTAGATATCAGGGAGAAGAAGTAATTAGTCTTAAAACACAAAGTAAAGTTCAAGTTAATATAAAAGTTAAAATACAGAACAACCAGAGACAGATGAAAGGGACAGCCTCATCAAATACTTGGAAAAAGGATTTGCCCTTCATCCTGTGGGCTCTGACACCCTCCCAAAATTTTTAAAAAATTTTTTACTAGGGTTTATCAACCCCCTGAATGCTGATTTGAGCTGTACAAACTCATAAAACCAGTGTATATGATTTAGTGACAATTTATGAATTTATTGGGGGACAAAGATCTGTGAAGGCTGTCCTTATCCCTCAGGACACTACATGATGAGTGTGGAATCAGAGCAAGGAGAGGCGGGACCCTGGCCTAGTGTCTAATCTGCATCCTCCTGGACCATCTGGAAGTTAAGAACTACAACACCCAATCAGATGGCATCACATTGCTTTGCAAGCCTGCCTGAGCACTGCCTGAGCATTGCTATTGCAATGTTGCCTCACTCTTTGAATTTTTGGATCATTCGAGAAGCCCAGGAAACCATTTGGTGAGCCCTCTTGTCTCTCCAGGTGGAAGGATCGGATCTTTCAGCTCACGGGTGCCATAACCGCAAGGCAACTTTGGTTCCAGGCCAGCAAGGGGGTGCTCTGGGTATCCCCACTCCGGCTAGCTTGGTGTGGCTTCAGAATTCCTCCCACCAGCTCCTGTAGGTGGTACAAGGCCCAATGCTTTCAGCTCTTTCCAGCCTTGCCTTCTGAGGCCCATGCTTCAGGGAGCATCCAGGCTGTGGAGGGACCATTGACCATCACCTTTCTTTTAGACTTCCCTTGCCCCTTTCCAACTCTGGAGAGGGAAAAGGGTCCATCCCAAACTTTTTTTTTTTTTTAAATAATGTTTATTTATTTTTGAGACAGAGAGAGACAGAGCATGAACAGGGGAGGGTCAGAGAGAGACGGAGACACAGAATTGGAAGCAGACTCCAGGCTCTGAGCTGTCAGCACAGAGCCTGATGCGGGGCTCGAACTCACAGACCATGAGATCATGACCTGGGCCGAAGTCAGATGCTTAACCGACTGAGCCACCCAGGCGCCCCCCCCTTTTTTTTTTTTTTGAGAGAGAGAGAGGGGTGGGGAGGGGGAGATAGAGAGGGAGAGAGAGAATCTCAAGCAGGCTCCATGCTGCCAGTGCAGAGCGAACTCACGAACTATGAGATCATGACCTGAGCCGAAATGAAGAGTTGGATGCTTAACCAACTGAGTCACCCAGGTGCCCTCATCCCAAACTTTTTGTGCAGATGAGGGTTCATCCGTCTGGTCCCCTAGAAGATGCAGGCCTGACCTTGTCAAATCATCTATAGAAAGCTGACCATGTAGTTTATTTTCTGAAACAATACAGTTTGAGAGCAAAACGGAGGTTAGCGGGCGGTATTAATAATAATGCTGAGGTGATGGGAATAAACCAGGACCATCCAGCCCCATCCCTTATTTGTATGGTTGCTTTTTCTGGGCTTCCCTAGGCAGCTCACTGCTACTTCTGATTGTCATATACTTTAGCTACATCGATGCCGTTAATACCGCTTCATTCTTCCCTGCTTCCATCCCTTCAGGGTAACATCTCAGATTTCTGAACTCACTGATTATGGGCCAGTTATTATAATAGAACTCTCAGAGGAAATCTTGTCTCCAAGTTCCTGAGGGCATCTCAGAAAGGTTGACTACCTACTTCCTCTTGCCTTCCCTTTTCCTCTCCCCTGCCCCCACCCCCTGGGCGGGGGGTGGGGGGGTGGGGGGGTGGGGTGGGATTTATCTAAAACAATCTGAAATTATAGTATTATTTAAAATAATGCAGAAATAAGACCCCAAGAGCAATGCAAATGTCCCACAATAAGAAATGTCCAAATTGACAGTATTTGACAATATCTAGATGGTTGGTTAATATTTAGGAAGGTGATGATTTTGAAGAATTTTGACAATACAGGAAATGTATATGCTATAATGATTATAATGCTGTAATGGTTAGTGAAAAATTAAGAAGGAAGCTATAAAGTTGTGCCACTTTGACTTTAATTATGTGAAAATAATAACAAATATGTTAAAATGTCAGGATGGAAAATAATGCCAAAATGGTAACAATAGCTTTGTTTCAATTATGGGATTAGGGGTGATTTTTTTTTCTCTCTTTCCCTTTTTTTACAATTTTTCTGGAATGTGGTTAATATAATGGAAACAATGTCCTCTCCCTCCCCTTCTGCAGGAATTAAATGAGGTAATTACTATGAAGTGCATTTCCATTGTTTCTTCCCTCTCTGTAACCCATTGTATCCTTATGACCTTGTCCTGAAAGAGAGAATGGGGCTTGGGTGGATTCCCTTGTTCATGGGGGTATTCTCAGGGCAAGGCTTTCTCCAGTTTTCTCTCTTGTCCTCCAGCTACGTCAACCTTGAGTCACAAGTGAAATGCTCTTGACAACCCCATTGGACTTATCTTGGGGACCTCCTGCACCTGCAAGGCAAGGGCTTCCATATCACTTCCATAGAAACTTCAACCCTGTCAAAAACAGCTTTGTTATGTGAAGTTTTATTGGGAAAGGAAATGTCCTGAGAATTTTCTATAGTTCAGCGTGTTACGAAAGTTCACTCCTCCTCTCTGACACTCACTCAGATTTCTGGCCACGTTGGTGGTCCTGGCTCTCAGCATGTTGAACTATGATTCCCTGTTCAGGATCTGAAGTTATTCTGAATTTAGCCTCATCTTGATATATGTTTTCCATTTCTTCAATTTTATTTTATTTTTTCTAAGCCATTTGTGAAAAGGAAAGGGATTCTTCTTGAGGACGAAGCATCTTTCCTCCATTAATGAAGTCATCACTAACCAGGACCCCCTCCAGAGAGAGTCTGGGAGGAACCAAAGTGTCCTGACAGCACAGAGCAAAGGGTATGAACCTTGGAAAGGCTAGGGGAATCCTGAACACTTCTCTCAGATTTTCTTCCATGAGCCGACTAAACCCAGAAAAATGCGCCTTAGATATATTTCCTACGCCTTTGGCAAATTCTGACCTCACTAATGTAAAAGAGCCTTTGGAATACATTGCCCAGTTTTTCAGCATGGCTCCTAATAGCAGACTATTGGACGCATTTTTAATCATCCATAGAGGTGAATTATGGTTCATTCTAACAAGAAAAGTGCTAATTTAAATTAAAAAAAATTTTTTTTTCAACGTTTATTTATTTTTGGGACAGAGAGAGACAGAGCATGAACGGGGGAGGGGCAGAGAGAGAGGGAGACACAGAATCGGAAACAGGCTCCAGGCTCCGAGCCATCAGCCCAGAGCCTGACGCGGGGCTCGAACCCATGGACCGTGAGATCGTGACCTGGCTGAAGTCGGACGCTTAACCCACTGCGCCACCCAGGCGCCCCGAAAAGTGCTAATTTATTATTTTTTTTATTATTTTTTTTTTTAAATTTTTTTTTTCAACGTTTTATTTTATTTTTGGGACAGAGAGAGACAGAGCATGAATGGGGGAGGGGCAGAGAGAGAGAGGGAGACACAGAATCGGAAACAGGCTCCAGGCTCTGAGCCATCAGCCCAGAGCCCGACGCGGGGCTCGAACTCACGGACCGCGAGATCGTGACCTGGCTGAAGTCGGACGCTTAACCGACTGCGCCACCCAGGCGCCCCGAAAAGTGCTAATTTAAAAAGTGAGTGTACAAGGGTATGGGCACTCAGGTGCCATTTGCATTAAAATGTATTTAGCATGTGTATATTTACATGCGCTTAGGATATATGTTACATACCTCCTCTGGGGCAGATCAGTGGAGGGCTGAAAAACAGGAGAAAAGACAGGTTTTTATGTTTATTTTTTAAAAATTTCTTTTGAATTTCATATATCTATATCTATATCTTAGCATTCCTATCTATTATGCATTTAAATTTTTTTCTACTAAATATGTGGATATATGTATGGATATATGTATATATTATTATATTTATATTTACTAGAAAGAATTTAAATGTACAATTGGTGGGAATGCTAAAGAGACTTTTCCATTTGGGTGAATTACCCCTTAGGACAATTTTCTTATTTTCATTTATCTGCATTAAAAAGGGAAATAATTTCCATGCCTATATCTTTGGCAAGCCCTCTAACCCTACTTTGCTTAAATTGCTTCAGGCTGCTGCAAACACATTCAAGGTTTGCTTTCTTTGCTTTTCAGCTCCTCACTCTCTTGGGAGCCACTTTAAAAATTTTCTGGCTAAGAACTCAACCCACCTCTCCCTGCCCCACCAGCAAAAGGTGCAAGAAATCTAAAACATAAATACTGGAAAATTGATTTTTGATAAGAACTTAAGACATAATATTTATATAAACTTTGGTTCTTGCAAAGTGCCTCGAATATTCTGGATGTTGAACGATAAGGAGAATGCAGCTTTCAGCAGCAAAGTCAAGGTGACCTAAAATCGTTTACATGTGGACAGAGGAATTAATAAGTGGATGGTGTAAGTTATGAATCGCTCCTCCACATTCAGGTGCAAGAAGCATCACATTTCTTTATTTTTCTAAATCAAATTACACCTGGCTCCTAGCGTCTACTCCTCTTACTAACAGGGTTAACCAGAAACACAATACTGGCTGTTCTTGGGGCTCCCTTCCCTTCAGTTAGATCAGACAAGGATCCTGGGGCTAACAAGTCCAGGGAAATAGGCAAAAGCTGCTTCTAGGCCTGTGGGGCTGACAATTGTAATTGTCGCCACTGTTTTCTCTCTGCTGCATGATTCTCCTGTCACCTGTAGGGCACTGGGGTCGGAAATGCGTCTCACACCACATGATTGGCCAGAGGGAGTGTTTGCCACAAGCTGGGCTCAGAAGCAGCAGAATGTGATTTCTAGCTGCCATGCAGCCCCGACGGATTGATTCCCATACTCTCCAGAGGCTTCGCTGCACCCCAGACATGGGTGTTGGTTGGGGCATAGATTCCCCAGGCTCATCTGCCTGTGCTGCCCTAGGCATCTTCCCAGTCTTGGAAACCCCATTTTCCCTCTTTTTACTTATACAAAAAGCACAATTTCTTTTGAATGCTTAGTTTCTGAAACAAAAGCTGGTGTCTTCAAGGCCACCATCCTATCTTCCGAAATTTGGGGCTTGGGTGTTCAGGTCTCAGGAAGACCGTGGCTGTTTCTCTGAGCAGTGGGTTGATGCTGGCCCCGGTAGGTCCACAGCAACAGTGCCTCCGGCAAAAGGGCAGTCCTTGTTTCCTCTCTGCCCATCTTACACTCACCTTTTACACTCCCTCGAGCCACCGTAGCCTTAGAGCTCTTCTCCTGTTCCACCAGGAGAGCCAAGCGCACGTTATTGCTGCCCTGAACACTTTAGTTACTCTCTGGTCCCAGGTCTCCAAGCTCTGTCACTCTGTGCTGCCCAGGGTGGATGCCTGGCTCCAAGGTTCTGGGAAGAGCAGGTTTTATGGCTCACCCTTGGGTGGCAACACCCTTCTGCTCTTAGTTATTGGGTGTGGCTTCCTCTGCCCCAGGGAATGAGGTGCCTGCAGGAAGTTTGGAAGCTTCCATTCACGACTTTGTAATATATGGCCCCACCCCAGCTTTTGCAGTGTATAGAAAAGTGGTTTTCAAACTTTGGCTGTGTTAAGAAATCATCTATCTGGGGTGCTTAAAGGACACACCATCTGAGCATCTGAGACCGTCGGCCTTGTGGAAGATGACTCCTAACCACTCCCGCAGTTCATTCTAGCCTGGCTGGTGCTTGGAGCTCTCAGTGAGAAACGTTCCTTACATTTACCCAAAGTCTGTCCTCAGAGTTACTCTAAAATCTCCACTCATTTTTCCAATGGCATCTCCATTTCCAGAAAGTGGCCAAGCAGGGCCTTTCTGTGTTGAAACCTGCTTTTAAATTTTATCTTATATTTTTTAGATGATAAAGAGTAATACGTGTTCAAGTTCAATGTACACAACACAGGTGTGTCTGAATAAAATGTTAATAATGTCCGTCCCTTCCCCCAGACTCACAGCCCAAAGGTAACTGATGTTAAGGCATCGGTACGCAACCCTTCACATTTTTCTTAGTGATCCAAAACTTCTATAAACAGAGGTAGAGGATATTTTTCCTAATAAATGAAAACAAAAACAAATACAAAAGTGAGCACTTTTTATTTTATTTGTTTCTGTAACCTAACATTAAATAAATGGACCTCTGTCATCTAAACAATAAATCCTGCCTTGCATCAGCACAGAGCCTGGATCCTGCTTCAGATTCTGTGTCTCCCTCTCTGTCTGCCCCTCCCCCTCTCACGCTCTGTCTCTCTCAAAAAATGAATAAACATTAAAAAAATTTTTTAGGGGCGCCTGGGTGGCGCAGTCGGTTAAGCGTCCGACTTCAGCCAGGTCACGATCTCGCGGTCCGTGAGTTCGAGCCCCGCATCGGGCTCTGGGCTGATGGCTCAGAGCCTGGAGCCTGTTTCCGATTCTGTGTCTCCCTCTCTCTCTGCCCCTCCCCCGTTCATGCTCTGTCTCTCTCTGTCCCAAAAATAAATAAACGTTGAAAAAAAAAAATTTTAAAATAAAAAAAAAATTTTTTTAAACAATAAATCCTGGACATCTCTCTAGGTCAATTCAAATAGATCCAGTCTTTTCTTTTATATATTATTTCATATATTCCATAATATGGCTGCACCATAACTAAGTCTTTCTGAGTCTCTTGTCTTTTTCACTTTTTTTCTTTCCCTACTCCACCAGGGTGCCTTATTTTCTCCTCCTCTTTCTTCTGGTTTATACAAATAATCTTGTAAAATCTTTGAACCCTCCAAGCCCAGTGGTGACTTCGTGCAATTAGGAAAAAAGTCCTCCCAAGACATTTTACAATGAGAAAGCTGTCATAAAATATATGTAAATCCTTGGTGACTAATCAGGAAACGTGTCTTAGAGCTCACAGCTGTACAACCTTGTGCAGTGGCTGTCACTCTCCCAACGTATTCGTGTCTTTATGACACAAAATCCCTGACCAATGCACAGGTATACTTTTAGTTTTAATAGCTTCTGTCAAATTACATTCCAAAGAAGTTGTAATACTACAATGCATGCAACTCATTAACCACACTCTCAATCGCATGAATTTCTAATTTGAAGATAAATGCTTTAAAAATGTTATTGCTTCATTGTAAAATGATATAAGCTTATTGTTAAAAAAAAAAAACAAAAAACCCAGAGTCCTGGGATGCGTGGGTGGCTCAGTCAGTTGAGCATCCGACTCTTGATTTCTGATCAGGTCATGATCCCATGGTCTTGAGATCAAACCCTGTGTCAGGCTCCATGCTGAGCTTGGTTCCAGCTTAAGATTCTCTCTCCCCCTCTCTCATCCCCACCCCTGCTCATGTGCACGGGCACATGCATGTGTGTGCACGTTCTCTCTCTAAAAAAAAAAAAAAAAAAAAAAAAAAAAAAAAAAAAAAAAAAAAAAATCTCCAGAGTCCCAATAGCCTAAGATGGTCATTGTTAATACTCAGGTCAGCATTTGTTTTGACATTTCCTTATGCCCATTGACATGTATGCTAATACTCTCAATTGAGTGGTATCACATTAAAACAGCTATTGTTTGACCTGCTTTTAAAACTCAGTTTTGTGTTGGGAATCTTTTTCTAGGTCAAGGAATGGAGATTTGCAGCACTATTTTCTGGGGGTACACGTATTCTTTCCTACCTCACCTTCTGTGTACATGTACTATTTCCCACCCTCACTTTCTGGGACACATGTATGCCTACCTGTCCCCATTTCCAACTGTTGGAGGTACTATGTTTTGGGTTCGTTTTTTTACAGATGATAGATAATTACATATGAAAATATCTGAAAGTATTGGCTTTTCTTCAAAGATGTGAACTTACCGTTAAAGCAAATATTTGGATTTTTGAATTATTTATTTAATTAAAAAATTATTTATTTTTGAGAGAGAGAGAGAGAGAGAGAGAGAGAGAGACAGAATGCGAATGGGGAAGGGGCAGAGAGAGAGGGAGACAACAGAATCTTAAGCAGGCTCCAGGCTCTGAGCTGTCAGCACGGAGCCCAATATGGGGCTCAAACCCATGAACTGCAAGATCATGACCTGAGCTGAAGTCAGAAGCTTAACCAACTGAACCACCCAGGTGCCCCTTGAATTATTTATTTTTTAAATGGTACTTATATTATGCTTTATTGACGTGCCCCTGGTCTTTAGTTTTGCAACATGTTCTATGCTTTTTTTTTTTTTTTTTTTAATTTGGAAAGTATAGCATTTTTTTGGTTGCACGTTTATAATGGTAAGTAATAACCTTAAATCTACCTTTAAAATTTTTAATAAAACTCTTAAACATTTTGTTCAATATTTCAATTTTAGAAATAAATAACTGTACATTGTCACCCAAGATGAGGAAATGAGCATAGATAATTTTCACTCACTGCTCATCATGCCCCAACTTTTTATTCCATGTTCTGGAAGTTTTGCTCACTGGTACTATTGTAAATTATTAATATTTTTACATTGAGAGGATTTTCCTTTTAAGAAGGGGAACTATAGTTACCTAAGTTATTTATATTTGATTTTCTTTATTTTTCCTTATTATGATGTACTTGAATAGGTAAACTGCACATGTTTAAAATGTACACTTTGAAAAGTTTTGGCACATGTCTGTGAAACCATCACCACAATCAAGATGAGTGTATCACTCACCCCTAAAAGTTTCCTTGTGTCCCGTGATAATTGCTCCTTCTTGTCCCCCTCTGATTCCCCTCTTCAGATGACTAATGATCTCTCCCCTGTCACTATAGACAAATTTGTATCATCTAGATTTTATATAAATAGAACCATTCAGTGTGTAAGCTTTTTGCCCACCTACTTTCATAGTATAATTATTTTGAGAGTTGTTGATATCTCCATGTGTATTAATAGTTAACTTCTATTTATTTCTGAATGAATTCCATTGTACAGATATATGGTTGACGCTTGAACAATGCAGGTTTGAACTGCGTGGGTCTCCTCATGCACAGATTTTTTTTTTTAGTAAGTACAATACAGTGCTATAAATGTATTTTCTCTATTTTTTCTCTTAATAACATTTTCTTTTCTCTAGCTTACCTTCGTATAAGAATACCGTATATATTGGGGCACTTGGGTGGCTCAGTTGGTTATGTGTGAGACTTGGTGTCAGCTCAGGTCATGATCTCACGGTTCACGAGTTCGAGCCCCACATTGGGGTCTGCGCTGGTAGCACAGAGCCTGCTTGGGATTCTCTCGCTGCCCCTCCCCTGTTCACTCTCTCTGTCTCTCAAAATAAATTAATAAACTTAAAAAAAATAATACCGTATATAAATAAAATGTGTGTTAATTGACTGCGTTTGTTGTTGGTAATGCTTCTGGTTAACAGGAGACTATTAGTAGTCAAGTTTTTGGGGAGTCAAAAGTTATCTGTGAATTTTCAACTGCACAGAACATTGGTGTCTCAACCCCCCTGCTGGTCAAGGGTCAACCGCAACACAACTGTTTATTCATTCTCTTGCTGATGGACATTTGTGTCTTTTTCAGTATTAGGCTGTTACAAATAAAGCTGCTTGGAACATTTTGGGTGAGTTTTGCATAGATGTGTGTTTTTATTTTTCTTGGAAGGATACCAGGGTGCACGGTTGCATCATGTAGAAGGTGTAATGCCTAACTTCAAAAAAAAAAAAGTTTAATTTTTTAAGAAACTAAAAACCTATTTTCCAGAGCAGTGATGCCATTTTACAATACTGACAGCAATATATGAGAATTTAGTTGCTGGTCATCCTTGCTAACATTTGGTGTCTTTTTAATTTCAGAGATTCTAATAGTGCATGGGATCTTGTGATTTTATATTTTATTTTCCAAACGAGTAATGATGTTAAGCATATTTTTATGTGCTTCTTCACCATTCACTTATCCTCTTTGGTAAGATATCTGTTAAAATCTTTTGCCCATTTTTCTTGGTTGCTTGGTTTCTTATTGTTGAGTTTTGAGAGTGCTTTATGTATTTTGCATACAAATACTTTATTATTATGCAAGTATTTTCTCCTATAATTTGCCTTTTAATTCTCATAATAGTGTATTGGCAGAGCTGAAGGTCTTAATTTTGGTGAAGTCCAATTTATCAATAAATATTTTTATAGGTCATTTTTTGCTATTATAGCGAAGCAATCTTTGCCCAACCTAAGGTCACTGGGGTTTTCTCCTAGAATTATAATAGTTTGATATTTTATACATAGGTCTATGGTTCATTTTAAATTAATTTTTGTGTACAATGCAAGGTATCGGTTAAAGGGGTTAATCCATTGCAAAATATGGATTATCACTTTTTTCCAGCGCCATTTGTTGAAAAGATTATCCTTTTGCCATTGAATTTTCTTTGCACTTTTGTTGAAATTGCTCATGAGTGGGTGGGGTTATTTTTGGGCCTCAGATTCTACTCTACTGATCAATTTGTCTATCTCTATGCCAATTCCACACTACCTTGGTTACTGTATTTTTATCTTGGAATCAGATAATATTAGACCTGCAAACTTGTCATTGTCTTGCAAATTGGTTGGTCTCTTCTAGGTCCCTTGCATTTGCACATGAATTTTAGAATCAGTTTGAAAACTTCCACAAAAATCTATGCTGGGATTTTGATTAGAATTGCATAGGTTCCGTGGATCAATTTGGAGACAGTTGTTATCTTTTTTTCTTAATTATTTTTTGTAACATTTATTCATATTTTGAGAGACAGAGCATGAGTGGGGGAAGGGCAGAGAGAGAGGGAGACAGAATCCAAAGAAGGCTCCAGGCTCTGAACTGACAGCACAGAGCCCAACGCGGGGCTTGAACTCAGACTGTGAGATCGTGACCTGAGCCGAACGAAGTTGGACGCTTAACTGACTGAACCACCCAGGGGCCCCAGAGACAATTGTTATTTTAATAGTATTGAGTCTTCTGAGCCATGGGCACGATATATTCTTCTACTTACTTGGGTCTTTTAAAATTTTTTTCAGCATCATTTTGTAGATTTTAGAGTACAGGTCTTATGTATCTTTTACCACATATTGACCTATGTATTTCATATTGTTAGTGTTAATACTATTAATTTTTGAGTGTCAATTTCTGAATTTTCATTGTTAGTGTCTAGAAATACAATTAACTTTTCTATATTAATCTTTTGTATATTAATCCAATCTTGTTAACCTTATGTACTAGTTCTAGTAGTTTTTTATAGATTCTACAGGACTTAATATGTAGATAATTGTATCATCTGCACATAAATATAATTTTACTTCTTCCTTTCCAAGCTGGATGCCTGTTGTTTCTGTTTCTTGCCTCACTGTCTTGGCTAGAACCTTCATTTTGATGTTGAATTAAAAGAAAGAAAAGGTTAACTATGGGGGTGATGGATATGGTAATTAGTTTGGTTGTAACCATTTCACCCTGTATGCACCTATCAAAACATCACATTGTACACCTTAAATATATACAACTTTTATTTGTCAGAAAAAAAGAAAAAAAACAGTGGTGAGAGCACGTGCCTTGTTTTGGACCTTGGGGGAACCATTCAGTCTCTTACCATTAAGTGTGAGGTTAGTTGTGGGCTTTTGTAGAGGACTTTTATCAGATTGAGGAAGTCCATTCTATTACTAATTTGCTGAGAGTTTTTTTTTCTTAAATTTTATTTTTGGGATAATTGGTATTCTGATTTAAGAAATAACACAGAGAAATCCCATAAGGCTTTTACTATTTCCCCAATGATAGCATCTTGCATAACTATTGTACAATTTCACAACCAGGAAATTGACATTGATACAGCCTTTGACCTTATTCATATTTCACCAGATTTGTGGTTTCATTTGCCTATGTGTGTGGGCGTGCACGTGTGCGTGTGTGTGTGAGTGTGTGCGTGTGCATGTAGTTCTATGCAGTTTTGTCACAGGTGTAGATTTATGTTACCACCCCCACAATTAAGATACAAACAATCCATCACAAGGGTCTCTAAAGCTAATCTTTCATCTCCATAGCTGCCTCTCTTCCTTTTGTCCTCTCTAAGGCCTGACAACCACTATCTAGTTTTCTAATACCACAATCTATTCTTTGTCTCTATAATTTTGTCATTTCAAGTATTTTATGTAGAAACATATAGTATGTAACCTTTTGGGAATTGCTTCTTTCACTCAGCACAAGGTCCTGGAGCTCCATCCAAGTTGTTACATGTACCATAGTTCATTCTTCCCTGTTCCTCATTGGTATTCTAAATCTTTAGTATCTGAAATTTTTACTGTGTTGGGTCTTCCAACCCCTGAATATGGTGGACCATAGTTTGTTTCAGCATTCACCCATTAAAAGACATTTGAGTTGTTTCCAGTTTTAGCTATTACAAATAAAGCTGCTATGAACATTTGTGTGTATGTTTATATAAACATAAACCTGGGATAAATTTCTTAAGGACAAATGGTCAAGAGTATAATTACTGGATCATATGATAATCGTCATCAGTGAAACGTCCTCCCATTTTTTTTGGCCATTTTCTAATTGGATTGATTTTTTAAATTGAGTTTTGAGGGTTCTTTGTATAGTCTAGATAGTAGTCTTGGGTTAGATATGGAGTTTGCAAATCTTTTCTCGCAGTCTGTAGCTTATATTTTTATCTTCTTCATAAGGACTTTCACAGAGCAAAAAGATTTTAATTTTGATGAGTTCCAATTTATCAATTTTCCATTTTATTGATTGTACTTTCATTACTACTTTTTTTTTTTTTTTAGCGTTTATTTATTTTGAGAGAGAGAGAAAGGGAAAGAGAGAGAAAAACAGAGAGAATGAGCAGGGGAGGGGCAGAAAGAGAGGGAGAGAGAGAATCCCAGGCAGGCTCCATGCTCAGTGAGGAGTCTGACATGGGCTTAATCTCACAATCATGAGATCGTTCCCTGAGCCGAAATCAAGAGTCGAACACTTAACAGATTGAGCCACCCAGGTGCCTCAGGTACTGTTAGTACTTCCAAAGACTTTCTCTGGTGTTTTATTTCCTAAAAGCTTTATAGTTTTACATTTAAGTTTGTGATTCATTTTGAGTTAATATTTGTACAAAGCATAAGGTTTAGGTTTTTTTTTTTTTTGGCTTATGAATGTCCAATTACTCTAGAATCATTTGTTAAAAAGAGCCAACCATCCTTCCTCCTTTGAATTGCTTTTGCACCTCTGTCAAAGATCTATTGGGCATATTTGTATGGGTCTACCTCCAGGTCCCATTGATCTATTTATGTGTCTATCTCTGCTAATACCACACTTTCTTGATTACTGTAATGATAGATAAGCCTTATCATTGGCTAAAGCGATTTCTCCCACTTCCTTACCCTTTTCCAAAAATGGTTTCACTACTCTAGGTTCTCGCCTTTCCATATAAATTTTAGATAAGCTTCTCTTATTTTAAAATCTTGCTGTAATTTTGTTAGAAATTATATTGAATTTGGAGATCAATTTGGGGAATATGGGAATTTTACTATGTTGAATCTTCCAATCCATGAATATGGTGTGTCTCTCCATTTATTTAGATCTTCTTTTATTTATTCCATCACATTTTGTGAGTTTCAGGATATAGATTTGGTACGTGTTTTGTTAGAATTGTACCTAAGTATTTTGGAGAAGTAATTGTCAATTGTATCATGCCTTTAATTTTGGCTTCCACATGTTCATTTTTTGTGAATACAGATTTGACTGATTTTTTTGTGTTGACCTTGTATCATGTGACTTTGCTGAACTCCCTCAGTTCTAGGGTTTGAAAACTGTTTTTGTAGATTCCTTAGGATTTTCTGTATACACAATCGTGTTATCTATAAATAACAATTTTAAATCTTGCTCCAATTTGTATACTTTTAATATCCTTTCATTACTTCCATTACTTCCATTACTATGTTTAATAAGTGTGATGGAGGGGCACCTGGGTGACTCAGTCAGTTAAGCGTCTGACTTTGGCTCAGGTCATGATGTCATGGTTTGTGAGTCTGAGCCCCGCATCGGGCTCTCTCCTGTTGGCACAGAGTCTGCTTCAGATCCTCTGTCCCTCTCTCTCTCTTCTTTTTCCTCACTTGTGCTCTCTCTCTCTCAAAAATATAAATACTTAAAAAGAGTAAGTGTGATGAGACAGGACATCTTTGCTCTATTCTTGATTTTAAGACTAAAGCATTCAATCTTTCACTATTATGAGTGATGTTCTTGTAGGCTTTTTGTGGATATTCTATACCAAGTTTAGGTAGCTCTCCTCTATTTCTAGTTTGCTGGAAGCTTTTATCATGATTTTCGACATTGGACTTTTTATCATGGCTTTGGATTTTGTCAAAAGCTTCTTATGTATCAGTAGGTATGGTCATATAACTTTTCCTCTTTAACCTCTTGACATGGTGGATTATACTGATTGATTTTGAAATGTTGAACCACCTTCATATTCATTGGAATAAGCTCTATTTGGTCATGGTGTAAAATTGTTTTTATGGATTGCTGAATTTGATTTGCTAATGTTTTCTTGTAGATTGATATGTCTAGGTTTCTGAAATTAAATTATTCTGCAGTTTTATTGTATTGTTAAAATGAGTTGGGAAGTATTATCACCTCTTTTGTTTTCTGTAAGAGATAGTGGAAAATTCTAAAGAAGTATGAATTCTTCTTTAAATGTTTGGTAGAATTCTCCAGTGAAACCTGCTGAGCCTGCACCTTTCTTTCGGGAACTTTTAAATTACAAACTCAGTTTCTACACTTTTAGGACTATTCAGACTTTTAATTTCATGTCGGCTGAATTGTGATAGTTTGTGATTGTCAAGGAATTGATCTATTTCTTCTGAGTTGTTTAATTTATGAATGCAAAGTTGTTTACAGTATTCCCTTATTATTCCTTTAGTAGCTGTGGGAATTTGTAGCGATAACCCTTGTTTTAAATCTGATTATCAATGAGTTAGTAATTCTTAGAGGTATTGTTTTTCTGCTTCCAATTTCGTGTATTTCTGCTTGTATCTTCATTATTTCCTTCCTTCTGCTTGCTTTGTACTTATTTTGCTCTTCTTTTACTAGTTTCTTGAGGTAGGCACTTAGATTGTTGATTTGAGACATTTTCTGTCTTCTAAATTTTTTTTTTTAACGTTTTATTTATTTTTGAGACAGGGAGAGACAGAGCATGAACAGGGGAGGGTCAGAGAGAGGGAGACACAGAATCTGAAACAGGCTCCAGGCTCTGAGCCGTCAGCACAGAGCCTGACGCGGGGCTCGAACTCACGGACCGCGAGATCATGACCTGAGCCGAAGTCGGCCGCTTAGACTGAGCCACCCAGGCGCCCCTTTCTGTCTTCTAATGTAAGCATTGTAGTGTCATAAATTTACTCTTGACACTACTTTAGCTGAACACCATGTTTTGACTTGTATTTTAAGTTTCATTCACTCCAATGTACTTTATTTCCTTTGAGATTTCCTTTTTGATCTATGGGTATATTTAATTTCCAACTCTTTGGAGATTTTCCTGTTACCTTTCTTACACTGATTTCTAATTAGTTTATGCATTATGAATGTAGCGGCTTCTGCTTTTTAAAAATCAGTTTTATTAATGTTTGCTGTAGGTGTGACAACATACTTATGCAATAGCTCGCTCTTACATTTTACTAGTTCAAGTGAAGGCAGAAGCCTTATTTCCATTAGGTCCCTTTATCTTCCCCTCTTTTTAAATATGGTTGTCTTAAGCTTTACCTCTACACATTGCATCAGAAGGTGTTATAATCTTTGATTTACCTATCACATCTGAGTTAACTAACTCATGAAAATTATATTTATATTTGGTATTCTTTCAGCCATTCTGATATTCTCTCCCTGTCTCTAAGTTCTGAACCTTCTGTCATCATTTCCTTTCTGCTTAGAGAATTTCCTTGAAGTGTTCCCTAAGGGTAGGCTTTCCAGGGACCAATATTCTTAGTTTTTCTCCATCTGAGAATTTCTTTATGTGCCCTGCCTTCCAGAAGGAGGTTTTAGCCAGATGTGGAATTAGTAGTTGACCATATTTTCCTTTCAAAACTTGAAAAGTGTTGTGCCGCTTTCTCTGATCTCCATGTTTCAGGTGATAATTCCGCTGGCATTCAAATTGGTAATCTCCTATAAATCATGCATCATTTTTCTCTGGCTGCTTTCAGGTTTTTTTTTTTTTTTTTTTCTTTCCAAGTCTATTAGATTTTGGAAATTTAATTATAATGGTATGTCATCTTATGGATTTCTCTGAGTTTATTCTGTTTGGATTTCACTCAGTTTCTTAAATCTGTAGATTTGTTTTTTCATCGTTGGGAACTTTGTATCCATTATTCTTTCAAATACTCTTTTAGTTCAGTCACTCACCTTTCTTTTAGAACTCACATGGTACAGATCAGCTCTTTTGTTGTTGTTCTACGGGTCTCTGAGACTGTGTTTTCTTATTTCGATCTATTTTCTCTCTGTTGCTCATATTGGGTAAATTCTACTCAAGCTCACCGATTCTATCCTCTCAAAGCTCCACTTAACTATTGAACCCATCCAGTCAGTTTTTTATTTTAATTATTATATATTATGGACAGAGTTGTGTTTTCATAAAATCCATATATTGAAGCCCCAACTTCAAATGTGACCGTACTTGGAGATAGGGCCTTTATAAAGGTTATTGAGGTTAAATGGGATCTTAAGTGTGGGGCCCTAATTCAGTAGAACTGGTGTCCTGATCAGCGGAGTGAGGGAAACCGAGGCTCTTTTTCTCTCTCCGAGCTTATACAAAGGAAAGGGCATAAGGGAAACATGTGAGATGGTGGCTGTCTGCAAGCCAGGAGGAGAGCTCTCACCAGAAACTGAATGTTCCAGCACTTTGATCTTGGTCTTCTAGCCTCCAGAAATGTGAGAAAATAAATTTCTGTTAAGTCACCCAGCTGTGGTATTTTGCTATGGCAGCCCAAGAAGACTAACACATTGCATTTTTTAGTTTTACGATTTCTATTTTTTTTAATCTGTATACCTTCGTTTATTTGTTGAGATTTTCTACTCTTCATGTTTTTCAAGAGAATTGCTTGTTGCCGATAGAAGCATGTGTATAGTATTTGCTTAAATATCCTCGTCAGATAATTCTACCATCTGACTTATCTGAATGTCGTGTGTGTTGTTTCTCAGGTTGTGATTTTCCTGGCCCTTGGTATAAGTGATTTTCAATTGTATTCCGAATATTTTAGATGCCATATTATGAAACTCTGGGTTTTATTTGATTTTGTTTTCGCCGGTGATCCCCCTTTTGAGGTGTAGCATTTGGGCCGGGTGGGTGGGTTTATCATGCTTTCCGCTAACACAACCTCAACACTGGCGTCCTGCGAGTGACTGGGGAGGAGGTCCAGCTTCTCCCGAGGTTCCTGCTGACACCATCCTGGTGAAGTAGAGACCGACTGTCACCAACTTATTACCTCTGAGCGGAGGTGTAAGCTCAGTTCCCTGCTGGGTGCCTGGCACCAGGGAGGGGGGGCGTGAAGGGTTGACTACTGCTCTGTTGCCCCAGGATGGGCAAGGAAGCTCTACTGCTTTCTACCGAGACCTGCTGACACCAGGGAGGAGGGCGGGGGAGCAAAGTGCCAACTAACCCTGCCTCCGACCAGCCAGTTCCACCTCCTTGGTGCCGCATGGCAGAGGAGACTCAGTTCCCTCTGGGTACGTGAACACCGTGGAGGGACAGCGGAGGAAGCATCAACCAGGTTGGGGTGGAGTCTAGCTGTCCACTGGGTCCCACTGACAGTGGACAGGGGGTATCGTTCGGTCCTGCTCCACATCGTCTTCTTTGGTTTCCGTGATGCTGGCTGCATCTTGAAGTTTAGCTCCCCAGTGGGCTCTAATGACACCAGGGGTAGGGAACAGCGGAGTTCTGGGTAGTCCTGACTCACACTGACTCACTGACACTGGGCAGGGGTAGAAGCTGACCTTATTGCTGTGGTTTTCGTCCTGTTTCTTTTCTTTTCTTTCTTTCTTTCTTTCTTTCTTTCTTTCTTTCTTTCTTTCTTTCTTTCTTTCTTTCTTTTTTTTTTTTTTAGGGTTAATGGAGGTTTTTGGATTTGTGGGTTTATTTTTTATTTTTTTATTTATTTTTTTTTAAAAATTTTTTTTTTTCAACGTTTATTTATTTTTGGGACAGAGAGAGAGCATGAACGGGGAAGGGGCAGAGAGAGAGGGAGACACAGAATCGGAAACAGGCTCCAGGCTCTGAGCCATCAGCCCAGAGCCTGACGCGGGGCTCGAACTCACGGAGCGCGAGATCGTGACCTGGCTGAAGTCGGACGCTTAACCGACTGCGCCACCCAGGCGCCCCAGGATTTGTGGGTTTATAATTTTGCACACATTTGGAACATTTTCAGCAATTCTTCAAATATTTTTTCAGTCTCCTTCAGGATCTCAGTTTACACATATATTTGGCTGCTTGAAATATTTCCATAGTTTGCTAATGCTCTTTTCTTTTTTTTTAAATTATTATTTCTTGGGCGCCTGAGTGGCTCAGTCGTTAGCATTTGATTTTGGCTCAGGTCATGATCTCACAGTTCCTGAGTTTGAGCCCTGTGTTGGGTGAGCTCGAGCCCCGCTTTAGGTGAACACGAGCCCTCTTTGGGTAAAACACGAGTCCCGCTTTGGGTGAGCCCTGCTTCTCTCTGTCTCTCTCTCTTTTACCCCTCCTGGGATTCCCTCTCTCTCTGCCCCTCACTCACTTGTGTCCTCTCTCTCCCTGTCTCAAAAAAATTATTATTTCTTTCTGTTTTCACTTTGAGTGGTTTCCATTTCTATGTGTTCACGTTCACTAATCTTTTCTTTTGCAATGTCTAATTTGCTATCAATCTCATCTTGTGTATTTTTTATCTCACACTTTGTAGTTTATAGAAGTTAAATTTATTTTGGTCAGTTTTATATGTTCCAGATCTTTATTTAATATGTTCAGTGTTCTACCTTTTTGGACATATGAAAATAAGTCATAACTTTTTCTTTTAATTCTCTAGTCTAGTAAATGAATCATCTGTTTCATTTCTTGGTCAGTTTCATTCAGCAAATTGATTTTTCTCCACACTGTGGGTTGTATTTTCTTGCTTCTTTGCACGTCTGATATTTTTTTTCAGATGCCATATATACCTTGTTAGATGCTGGATATTTTTGTCTTCTTCTAAATATTTTTGAGCTTTGTTTTTGGACTTAGTTAAGTTACTTAAAATATAACTTCTTTTATATTTAATTTTAAGTAGGTTAAATGTTCACTGTAAGTTTTTTAATAGTTGTGTTCCCAATTGGATAATACTTAATTTAGATTAATATGCTTTTGCTAGATTATGTTTTCAGGAATAATTATCAGGAAGTTTCATGGATCATCCACATTTGGATGCTTACCTATCTTAAGATGGATTTCTGTTGCTGATAATCTAGACATATGACAACTTGGGGAGTACTAAAGCTCCTGTTACACTTTTCCCTTCAAATTTCTATAGTTTCATTGTGTTCTTTTTTTTTTTAATGTTTATTTATTTTTGAGAGAGAGAGAGAGAGCATGAGCGGGGGAGTAGCAGAGAAAGAAAGACAGAGAGGGAGACACAGGGTCCAGGCTCTGAGCCGTCGGCACAGAGCCCGATGCGGGGCTCAAAGTCACAAGCTGTGAGGTCATGACTGAGCCGAAGTCAGATGCTCAACCGACTGAGCCACCCAGGCGCCCCAGTTTCATTGTGTTCTATATGTAGAAATGCTGAGATTACAGCTTGCTAATAGTTTTCTTTTTAAGATTCCAGTTTTTACCTCTTCAAGGAGTCAGTGATTCTTCGTTGGACAAATCTTGATCCGATTTTCATCCGATACTTTTTTATTGGGACATATTAAGCCTTTGCCTTGTATTTATGTTTTCTTTCCTTGAAAGAATGGTCCTGTTTATGTCTAGATACATTTTGTATCTTGCAATTTGGTTTCTAGTATTTACTTAGGTAAACTAATTATTTTTATGTTAGATTTCAATTTCTCTCCTATTTATCTCTGATATTTTCACTCTTGTCCCTTTCATTTCTTTACTTGTTGTCCTTTGTCTACCATTAATGTTTTCTTCTTTGTTTCCTTGGAGTAAATCTCCCACAGTGTTCTCTTCAACTACCTTTTGTATACTGCATGCTTTCTCCCCCCCCCCATCCTTTCCTCTTCCTTTTCCTTCTCCTTCTCCCTTACTAATCCTATATGTTCATCTCTTCCTCTGTTAAAGATTTTTGTTGTTGTTGTTAAAGTTTTATTTAATATGGAACGTTGTCATTTTAAATATATTTGTCTTTAAATAGAGTCAGTTCTATTTGAATTTGATAACCAAAATAACATGGGTAGAATTTTCTTGACTCTACCTTTTCTTTTCTTTTCTTTTCTTTTCTTTTCTTTTCTTTTCTTTTCTCTTCTTTTCTTTTCTCTTTCTTTCTTTCTTTCTTTCTTTCTTCTTTTCTTTTTTTTTTTTACATAGACAATACTTTGATTGTCTCCTTGGGTTGAATTAAAAGAATGCATTAAACCCCCTATTACGACAAAGGACATGCTGAGCTAGGAAGGAAACGGCAGTTATGATTCCATTTCGTCTAAGAACCAGTGAGACAAATCTTACTCAATGTTTACTTACTGAATGGATGAACCACTGAATGCTTGCTGGACCTGTCTCACAGAAAAGTGCAAAGTTAGGTCAGAGGACGAAAACCACACTGCTCATCGCCAAGGACTCTACAAATCCTGGGCTGAGGATCTCAGAATTAGCCAAGGCAGTGGTTGCAGGACAATGCATTTTGGTAAAACATTCCACTTTCTCTGAGACATCCAAGGTTTTTATCTCAAAGAAATTGTGCCATGTGTACTTGGGCTTTTTTGCATGACCACAGAACAATGATGGTTATTACAAATTAGAAATCTGTGGTTGTGACCAAATTCCTGGAATGGGTGACTCCAAGGCCCCAGACAGGCAATGTCTGCCCTTCTAAGTGCAGACTGGGGAGGGAAGTCCCCAGGCAGTCCTGCCATTGATGCAACACATCTGTGCAGGATGCTCGGATGCTCAGTACAAAGCTCTCCTTTTCCAAACATTTCTACACGGCCATGTGGGAGTAGATCCCTTGAGGTACATTAAATCTGTGCTCTGCCGCGAGGCCCATGCCTCCCAGCAGCCTTCAGGGATGGACAGTGTGTGTGATTTGGGGAGGTCACTGGGTCCCCTATCACTCTTGTTCTCTCTGCACTGTGACATTTTATGGAGAGTTCACACTCAGCCATGTCAGAGCTAAATGGTGCAGGCTGATTTGGTGTCACTGGCTAATGCCCTGGATTCTTTATTGCTGTAGATATGCATGTGTGAGGGACAGCTCAGACTCCCAGTCGCCCAGCTCTGCCCATTTCCCTGCTGGATGGGACAGCGAGTCCACTCCTTCCTTCACCTCCTGTCAGAGCAAAGTTTTCACCCTCGTCCTGTTTTGTATAACTGCCTCTCAGACATTGATTGGACTGAGAATTTTAACATTCACTTGATACTGCTTGGTCTGGCCCGTGATTCTGTGCGTTGATGGCTAAGTGCACCAAGAGAGAGAAAGGACCCACAAATCATTTGCAAAAATAGTTGGGAGATTTGCATCACTGAAATTAGGCTTGAATTGGTTAAGCAAATCTCAATGAAAACTTAAAGAAAACGTATTGGATGTGCGTTACACAAAGTAGGTATTCTCTAGCTCACAATTCTTGCAGGGTATGAGTGGGATTATCCACCCTCCTCCAGGCCATGGCTGAATGATTCAAGGGAGGGGAGCCCGATCCAAACAAATCACGTTCTCTCTTTCAGGACTATGAAAACTTGAGTGGAGATAGAGGAAACAGAAGGTGTTGGAGCACATTTATCTTAGGACAGAACCCTAGACCTAAGATCCATTGGTCCCCCTCTCCTTTGACATCCTCTCATTTCTGCCATGCCTCTTCGCTATTGTTTCTATTGACTGTGATCTCTGCCCTCAAGAGTCTGAAAATTGCCACAGCCAGTCCCCTGCTGTTGGCTATGGTTGTTAGACATGCCCCTATATCTTTTTTTAAATGTTAATGTTTTTATTTATTTTTGAGAGACAGAGACAGAGAGCAAGTGGGGGAGGGGCAGAGACATGGAATCCGAAGCAAACTCCAGGTTCTGAGCTGTCAGCACAGAGCCTGACATGGGGATCTAACCCACAGATCACGAGATCATGACCTGAACGGAAGTCCGACGCTTGACTGAGCCACCCAGGTGCCCCGCCCCTGTATCTTATCCATGGCACAGCTCAACGAAGCATTGTCATAATCCAGGCTTCTGAGCTCACTGTGTCAAGGTACTCAAGCTCCACCTTGACCGCCTTCGAAGGTCACAAAACCCCAGCTATGGAAATAAAATGAAGATGGAGGTATATACCTTTCCAACAAATTTGCTCATAGATTTCTGGTCCATTGAAGTAAAACATTACCCACTGTGTTCAAGAATGTATCTACAGGTTCTAGAATTATTATCGGCAACTGAAATGTATGCATTCGTTTAATACATTTACTAACGATTATAATTTCAAGTTTGTGCTTGGTGTTTGATGGCAGGTAAACAAAACATGGATATTGAGTCAGTCACAAGGAATTTAAAATAGATAATAATGATTTACTTGTTAATTGGTGGGATGATACTTTTTTTTTTTTTTTAAGTAGTTTTCATGTGCAGGATGGAGCCCCGATCTGGGACTTGAACTCATGATCCTGAGATCAAGACCTGAGCCGAGATCAAGAGTTAGATACTCAACCAACTGAGATACCCAGGCACCCCTTGGTGGAATAATTCTTTAATTTATTTAATGGCCATTCATCCATTCAACAAAGCTTTATAGAGAGCACTGTCATGGCAGGGCATGTGTTGGGGGAGACCAAGATAGGAGCAAGACATAGTGCCTGTTCCAAGGAAGCTTAAGGTGGGGAGGCAATCTTAAAAAATATCAGTATGTGTTGCTAAGCATGAGAAAAGACTTGTGGAATGAACTCGATGAAGTAAATTTAATCCAGGCATAACTGAAGCCTAGTAGACTAGAAGTTTCTTGAAGTCATGCAGGTGGGAGATGGTAATTTAACTATAGTAATGGTAGTGGGTATGTGCCAAAGAGATGTGGGCAATTCCCAGAGATATTGAAGCAGTAGCAACTATGGAACTAAGTGATTGGAAGGGATGGGGGTAGACAGGGAGGGAGAAGGAGAGTCGAGGGTACAGTCCATGCTGCTGAGTTAGAGAGGTTCGTAGATGTTGGTAGAGATAAAGATAAGAAAGAAAGTCTATGTGGGAAGTGTGCTGCTGTTTCCTCACATGGGCTGGTTAGATTCAAGTGGAAATGTTGAGAAAGTCTGAACTTAGGAGAGAATCTGGGCTGAGCATCTAAGTAGAGAGTCGTTTTCTAAAGAGATGGTAGTAGAAGCCATGCAATTGGAAGAGATCACCAGAAAGAGTGGTTCAGGGCAGAATGGAATAGTTTAAGGCTTACCAAAGTTTAGAAGAAAGCTTGGGAAAGGAGTATGGGAGATAAGTGAAGCAGGGATGAAGAGGCAGAAGAAGAGTAGTGTGAGTGTGGCAGTAGGGAAGCCAAAGAAAGAGTTTGGATTAGAAGGGACGAATCATTTCTTTTGAACACTACTGCCATGTAAATGGTGATGTGTACCAGGTTCTTAATTGATAACTTCTATTTTCTCTGAGTGGCAGGAGAGAAAGCGTTCTGATGAGAGCGAGTTTCAGAGGTTTGAGAACAAAATTTCTGGGCAACTTTCCAGCCTGATGTAGGAAGCAGGATGAGATAATCTATGTAATGTGCTTTGAATAGTGCCTGGCAAAGATTAAGCTCTCGGTAAATGTTGGCAACTATTATAATGGTACCAAATTGTTCAGCTTTGTGGTTTTTCTCTAACAGTGATTAGCACCTGGAATATAAACACAAAAAAAGTTGGGCAAATGCATTAGTTCTGAGGGGGATTTTTCAAGAAGTGAGGTGGAAGAATAAGGGAGTTGTGAAAATTGGCAAGTGTGACAGAAATATTGTTCTGTGGAATCTTAACTGGATTAAAAAAACCCCACAAAACAAATGAGAAGACAAGAGAAGGCTGCTAGATAATGAGAAAATAGACAGTTTCTGGGCCAGAAAGCCTTGATGATGTTACCACACTGGTGCAGTGGGAGTAATTAAATGAAAAAGACTGTAGATGGAAGGTTGAGGAAGTGTGGGATTTGTAAATTTTGGACTTATGAACATAACAGTAATCGGTGATGACAATGTTCTGGGGAGACAATGGAAGCAAGTTGACCAAGTAGAATGGGGTGAAGGTCACTGAGCTTGTTGAAGGACTGAGAACTCAGGTATAGGGCCTGAATGTTAAAGTCACTCAGGAGTGGCAGGACTTGGAGGTAAGGGAGTGACCAGGAGGCTGGCATATGGCAGAGGTGGTAGCTGGAGATGGGTGATCTATCTTTGGCTGTTTTCCTCAGAAAGCAAAGCTTGAAGCAGAGACTTGAGTGAAAGTTCTTTATTGGGACCCTAGGAGTAGGGGTAAGGGTCAGGGAGAGAGAAGCAAGAGAAGAGGAAAAGCTATATGTTATGCCGGCCACTGTATCAGATTGCTGGTTGCTGGATCCCATGGGACAGTTTAAGGAGTCAAGTGAATGGGATCTCAGGATCTCCTCTATGGGGAGGAAGAGGGAAACATTTATCCATTGGCTCCCATCCCCATTAGTCAAAGAGCCCCTGATAGGGTGTTATTGCCACTAAATTTCTGGATTGAGCATCCGTGTACAAAGTAGGTTGGACAAAGAGAAACACTGAGGCAGGAAATGAGAGGTCCATAGAGTGATGCTTCCAGGTTGTACCCGCATGAATGAAGGATGTCAACTCCTACAGAATACTGGCTGCTCCATGTGGCTAAAATAAGAGGTGAGGCTGAGAGTATCTGAGAGGATGCCCAAGAGGTGTCCATTGAGGCCATCTCTTGTCCCAGACATATCTGCTCATTTCACCCATTCATTCCCATCTGTCACAAGGTCGGCTTCAAGGTAGTGGCTGGCAATCTCTATAAATATTTAATTTAAAAGTATCATTGAAACAAGCTCTAGTCACTACTGCAGCTTGCTATGTGGCAATAACTAGTATTCAATGATTATTCCTCCACCATCCATTGTAGATTTCCCTCACCCTTGGCCGACACTTGGGCTGGTCTGGGTCACTTGCTTGGAGTGGGAACTTTGACCTTCTCACCCAAAGCATCGAAGTCCTTGGTTCTCTTGCCTTGTTACCTGAAAGTTGCTGCAACTTACTATTTACCATCATCACTGGCTAATGGAAACCTCAAGAGATGTACCAATAAATCACCTGGGTTCCATATAGGCCCTCCCTGAGTCCATTACATAGGAGAGGCCCTAGCTCCTCAGACCAGTCAGGATCCAGAGCTCCCACCAATAACTCCTCTTTTTTTTTTTTTTTTTTTTTTTTTGCCTACTGATTCACTGGCATTAATGGTCCGAAAGTGACTAGGTGAGAGTTCCAATTTCAAGTTGAATAGAATCTTTATTGTGTTCACTTAGAGAAAATCTCTCCCCTGACCATCACTGTGCCATCCCTTGAACCAGGGTCTTTGATCTATCAAAGCCCAAGGCTGTAGTGACAGGAAGCACAGATTCCACGTAAGGATCAGTAACAGTGAAGGGAGAGGCCAGACTGACTTCTGTACTTTGCTTGATTTCCCCGATACTCTAATCAGCTTGTTCTGGGCTCTGGCCCATCAGCCAAGCCATCAGCTCTTCCCAGAAGTGGTGGACTTAATACCTCAGACTACTTCCCCATACAAACTTACCAGCCATAGGGATTCTTGATCCTCTGTTCACCAGGAGGATTTTCCTTTACTCACGTCCTCTAGGGACCCTGGAGGGGATGGAAAATACAGTAGCAGTCTACTTCAACTGGTTAGCACCAGCTTATGCCAACTCAGGTATGGGAGCAGGCCTAGGTAGTTTCTCCTCTGGCAGCTGGTGGCAGGGAAGCTCCATGAATCCACGGATGCGAGCAGAAGGAGAGACACACGTGCAACAGTGCGGGTGACATGGGAGACTGGGCCATCTGGTTATGTAATGTTCTGTTTCCTTTGGGTCCGCGTAGATCTGATCTTGAACGTACCAGTTCCTCTGTGTACAGAATTGCTGCTGTGTCCACCCAGACTTGTGACATATGGGACATCCAGCCCCAGATCCAGGGTGCCTTGGCCTCCCCTGGCTAGGAACTGGTTTTTACCAGGGCCCAGTGACATGCCTGGAGATGTTTTTCAAATAGTGAGTAGCTTTCGGCCATAGAAAGGTGACCACCTTGGGGTCTGTGAGCCAGCTCTGCTACAGGAACTTTCTGGACACTCTGCGGAATCCTGTTCCACCAGATACTGCATTGCCTAGGGAGCAGGGCAGTTTGCGTTCAGCTGGACTGGTGGTGGAGCCTTTTCTTGCTCTGGGCCCCACTAAAAATTGGCAGCTAATTGGATCATCTGATAAATGGATCATATCAATACTTCTAAGTGTGATCTAGGCTGTATCCCAAGTCCACGAAGCCTAGCAAACATCATCGGCTTTCTTCGTGGTGGGAGGTACAAGCTGCAACAGTGTGCCCTTTACCTGAGAGGAAATGTCCCAGCATATCCCAAACCACTGGACTCTACTGGATTCACCAGGGGGGAAAACCTTGTGGGATTTATCTCCCATCTTTTGGCTTCTGTGTGTCTTATGATTGCATCTACAGTACATTCATATTTTCAAATCAGAGAACTCTGCATTTCATACCTCTAAACGGCCAACCGAGTTGTGATTTACACCATTAGGCTTCTCAAAGGTCAATTCATTTATTTCCAGCTGAAAAATGGGACTATTAATGTCTACCCTATACTTATCACAGTGTTATAATGAGGGTCATATGAGGTAATACACATAAAACACTTTAGACTGTAAAGCATTGTTCAAATATTAAATGATTGATATTATCTTTTTCTTTCTTCCTTCCTTCCTTCTCCCTCCTTCCTCTCTCTCTTTTTCTTTCTTTCTTTCTTTCTTTCTTTCTTTCTTTCTTTCTTTCTTTCTTTCTTTCTTTCTTCCTTTCCTCTCTCTCTCTCTGAAGGTTGAGAAAGGAGAGAGGAGTGGATTAGTGGGGTTCAGAAAAATCTTGTGAATTAAGCAAACAAGGGACTGCTCTTATTTATGTAAGCCTGTCCTCAGGATCCCCTAAGTCCTAGCTGGTGACCTGGGATCAGTAACTGAAGGGTGAAAAGGAACATTTCCAAGATCTGACTTCTTAATTTGTATCTCTCTTCTGTGGGGATACTTAAGTTGCAGCCAAGTTGTAACAAAACTCATCTTGAAAAGAAAGTTCACCAAGTATTTTATGAACTCTGTATTCTGCAAGCCTAGCTGGTTATTCCATGAAGGGGGTTGGGAGGGTCCCTGCCCTTGGTGCAGGCATTTGAGAAGGAGGGTAAGGTCCAGAAGCTCTCGGCACTGGCATACTATTTCAGTCTGGGAACTTGGTCTGGATGGATTGGATTTTCCCAGGGTTTCATTGCTCCTTGAGTAGAAGTTGTGCCCCAGAGTAAGTGATTGGACTCAGGAACGGATGGATGGCCAGGTGCATGGATTCCTAGGAATAATGACTGGAGCATCATGACAACTTGATGACAGTGGCACAGGAAGACATTCTATGAGCAGACCTTGGGGATTTAGCTGTAGGAATGCGTTCTGTCCGGCCTCATTTGCACTCTTGCTGGGCTGTACCCAGCTTGAAGATGGGGAGAAGGCCAAGGTGCTCCCTTGCAAGTCGGCTTTCTGGGAGCAACCATGTGCTGGAGATCCAGGCCTTTCTCCTGCGTGCAGTCGAAGGAAATAACTAGAAATACAGCTTCGTTATGGACATTGAACAAGCGTGACTTGCAAGATGCACTTTCAAAACAACATTTATTGTCAGTGTGCTGATCACTTATTTTTTCCTGGTAATGTGGGGATCTGAAAGGACACAGGTAGAGTCCCACAGGTACATGACAGTGAATGTTTAGTGGGACAGGATGGGAGAGCAAAAGTCAAACTATTCTTCTTTCAACAGCTGTGCTTCGTGTTTTTGGGCTGCTGACATCCAGCCTGACTTGATTCAAAAACCTTCTTTAGAAAGCAGTGTAAGTCTTCCTGAGCACTTATCTGCACATTTGGGGTAGTATATCTATCTATCTATTTTTCCCAGAATTAATTTCCAGACTTTTGGCAAAATCATGGCAAGTTAAATTAGTGAGGAAAAATAAATTTGTAAAGGGTGAGGAACAAATTCGATGGAGTATTATTATTGCCTTTTCTAAATGCAACAATTCTAAAGCTGGTCTAGCAAGCTGAGAGTAGTCAGATAAATCCAACAACATTGTCAATATCTTGAGAAAACCAGTTTTCTTTGTGTCACGCTACAATCTCAATTTCAAAGCTCCATAGTGCCGTAGGAAACAGGGCTAAAGATTTTTCCTGGTGTCTCCGTGGAAATATTATTTTATTGCATTGTAAGGGAAAAAATACATGTACTCTGTGAAAGAAGAACTTCACATATTTGTAAATGTTCCCAACACTTTTTTAAATTTCTTGGGATTGCAATCTAAACAAGAAAACCCTTAGGAATCATTTCACTTGTGAGCCTGCAGATAGTTCCTATCTTTACTGGGTCACGGGGCATTTCCTCAGAGACCAGTGGTGTAAAGGCCGACCGCAAAGGCTGAATCAGATGGGTTGGCCAAGCATCCCAAGGCTGTCCTTTATTTTGCTTTTGACTATAGGAAGTTATATCACCTTTACAGACCTGTACTTTCATTTGTAAAATTATGATAGAAATTAGCACCGATTTCATAGACCCATTGTGAGAACTGATGACAACTGTGAAGTACTTATTAGCGTAGAACATAAAACTTTGAGGGGAGTTGTTAAATGACGCCCTTTTCTATTTTTATTATTACTGTAAGGGACATTCATCAGAAGCCGAGTGAGTTGCACTCAATTAAAATTATAAAACACTTACTTTGTGCAAGACACTGTACCTCAAAGGACTAGAAGGCTATGGAGGAGCAGTGCTAGGACACCTGAGGAATAGAAAAGGCCAGGCACACACATCCAGGTGCATGCACCAGCAGCCTGTGAACACCCCCCCACACACACACATACACACCAACACACACACAGAGCAGAGCTCTACTCTTCAATATTTCATGTGCTCCCCACATTCCCCAGCCTCCCTTGCAGTGGGTCAGATGTTTTGGACCACAGATTGTGAGCAGAAGTGACAGAGTCACCCCTGTAATGAGCAGGTAAGAGCCAGTGTGCCTCCTCTTTCCCTGCCATCAGGACCTTGGGGGGCCATGGTCCTAGAGCACATAGCTCAAAGTGGAGGGGACTGCCTGAACCGCATCAAATATTGTGTGAGAACTTTGTGTGTTAAGTAACAGAGATATTTGCGTTAGTCAAAGAAGCTAGACTTGCTCACCCCGTGGCATTTAACAAGACAGGGCTGAGCTCTAGAATGAATTCTGGGCAAAGGCAAGAACAGTATCTGTTGGTTGCTCTTATCAGACAGCTCATATATGGTTGATTTTTCATAAAAAAACGTCATACCTATTAAGATGTACCCCTGGAAAGGCCCCGTCGGTGAACCATTGCCGTATCTATCAAGCTTGTATTTAGAGAAACTATTTTCACCACCATGGTGGTTTATGCCATGTTGGAAATCTCTGAGAACTGGACTAGTTTCCCATCTCTTTCTGGCCTTTCCGGTGATTGAGGCTAATGTCCCTAACTAATCTACACATCCAGAGCAAGGGGTGTGGCTTCTTGGAGGAAGACAGGGAGGGGCCTGTGAAGGACCAAAGGAGGCCTGCCCACAGGCAGAGAATATGACAAAAAAGTTGGGGAAGGAAAGGGGTGTAGCTAGACAGTCTATTGAGGACCAATGGAAATAACAATCTGTGGGATCCAGGCTCCGGATGGCATCAGACAGGGTCAAAATGCTCTTAATGGTGATTGAGATGAGGGAAGAGGGAAGAGGCTGGTGGCCACAATCGGGCAAAGTGCTTGTTCAGTGATAACTAGCCAGTGAGTACAAATATCCGTTATGTGCTAAATATCTTATGAACACTATCTTGTCCTGATCTCTCTGATAACCTCATAAAATAGGATTGATTACATTTAAAAAAATTTTTTTTTTAACGTTTATTTATTTTTGAGACAGAGAGAGACAGAGCATGAACGGGGGAGGGTCAGAGAGAGGGAGACACAGAATTTGAAACAAGCTCCAGGCTCTGAGCTGTCAGCACAGAGCCCGACGCGGGGCTCGAACCCACGGACAGTGAGATTGTGACCTGAGCCGAAGTCGGACGCTCAACTGACTGAGCCACCCAGGCGCCCCTAGGATTGATTACATTTTAATGGTGGAAAAAAATTGTTGCTCAAAGATGTTAAGTAAGTTGCCTGAGACCACAGAATTATTAAAGATTCAGATTCAAATTCAAGATTGTTCAAGATCCGAAAGCAGATTTCTCAGACTCAAAAGCCCTTTCTCTTCTCCTTACCTTATTGCTGCCCAAGAAGGAAGGCATGAACGAAAGGGTCATTACCCACACTACCTGGCAGGACCACGTGTTGGGGCTTCAGCCAGGAGGAGGAGGAAACTGGGAATAGGTGTGGAGGATGCAGGCCAGATCCAAGCCAGTTTCATTTTCCAAGGGGAAATCTGTTTCAGTAGTTGGGCAATAGCAAACGTTTCCAGTAAACACAGGTGGAAGATGAAGGTAGAGAGATTCCTGTTCCACCTGATCTGTTGGGAACCTTGCTGGAAGTCTAGGGCAGTGTCTAAGCACTCACTTGGAAAGGGGTCTGGTCAGGACTGGGCAGGGCATCAGTGCTTCCGCCGGGATCCCAGGCAGGGCTCTAGTCCCAGTGCGTGGACTGGGTACAAGTGAAAACGTGATGAAGCACCTGGCACACTAACCAGGGACACACAAGGGCTCTGACAGAAAGTTCTGTGAAGGCGTCCAGACTTGCCTGCGGCCACGGATGCTAACAGGCAGCTAACAGGATGCTACCAGTAGGGTGCGCTCTTCTGGCTGGTGGGTTTAAGTCTCCAAATACTTGGGCTGCGGTATGCCTACAGCTTAGGGTTGTGGAGAAAGTCAGCGACCCACAGAGGTCCAGAGGTAACAAACTGCCACGTGATTCCAAGCTGCGTGGTACATTTCACCCTGTTTGAGGATCCAGTGCTGAATGGAATTTAGGGCCGTTAGAAGTGAGGACTGAGGGTCTGTAAGGTCAGGAGGTTGGTTGCGGACTAGCATGAAGATGACGATGAGGCAGTTTCCAAAAACTTAAAGCCGGGCAGATGCCAAGAAGGGTGAGACAGGAGATAAAGCGTTAATTCTTCAGACCCCTACTGACAGGCTGTGATGTGAATCTCTAGGACCACCAGTGAGGAAGGACCTCCAGACTTGCCTTTTGTTCCATGTAGATACACTGGTCCAGCTTCAGACTTTCTGGGGCAGGACTGACAGTGAAGCGAAGGTTGGCCTCACCCTCCCTGCCTCCCCTCTGCAACCATCTTCTCCGAGACAGGACACAGATATGCTCCCAGCAGCCCCCACGCTCCCCACCAAACTGCTCAGTCTGGAAAAGGGAGACCAGGGAGGAGGAAAGGAGAACATTTGGTGAGAAATGATAGTGAGACAAGGGTTGGAAGGGGGCAGCCGAGACCATGGGAGAAAGAAAGGCTTTCTCCTGGAAGTCCAAAGGCAATGCTGATGTCCAGGGTGCTTTTTATGCGTGTGTTTCCTAGGTTCTTGAGTTTCTAATCATAAAGGTTTGCTTGGCCTATTGAATAAGGAGGACTAATGGAACGGCCAGAAGGGCCATGTTTCGTGTGCCACCTTCCAGGAGCTGGCGGGCATGGTGCCTTTGAGAGGTATGTTCTGGGGTCTCCAGAGGAGAGGAAGCTGCAGGTTTGGGGAAGCACAAAGATGTGAGTAGAGCTGAGTAAGTTAGAACTGAGAGGGCGATTGTTCTTTTGTCCAGCCTGCCCTGTCCCACAGGTCCGCACACGTGGCTGTGGAGACAGAGAAGGGTGCCAGTCCCAAGGGAGATATGCTGTGAGTGAGGGTAAAATACCACCCCCCCACCCCCGCCCAGATTTCAGAGACCTGGAGCCAGAAGACAAATGTAACCTATCTCAGTAAGTTTCGTGTATGTTGTGTGTCGAAATGATAATATCTTGGATATATTAGGTTAAATCAATTATACTATTAAATCATTTTACTGGTTTCTTTTTGCTCTTTAAAATGCGGCTACCAGAAAATCTAAAGTTACACATCTGGATTGTATTACGCTTTTATTGGACAACACAGGTCTAGGCTCTTCTTAAAGCTTCAGGAGCAAAATGTGAGAACCCATGATGACAGATAGACAGAAAGACAGACACACACTCATTCACACACTGCTGAGGGTTTCAGGGCAACTCCAGCAGCTAGTAGATACATCTGAAATGTTATATGTTCTCAAAAAACAATGCAGACTCGTCCTCAGCCCTTGGTGACTCCTTGCTATTGATCAGTTTCCCCCTTTCCTCCTGGTCATCAGCCGCTCCATTCCTGCTATCTCTGCCTCCCACATATACTTCCTCAAACTCAGCTTAGGCTGTTTTCTACTTTTTAAAATGCCACCATAGATTCAGGGTGTGAGATGTGCTGGAGAAAAGCAAACAAGTACTCGCATTTTGGGAATGAGAAATCATTTTTTCCCAGACTTTGGAAGAGAACATAATGGGGCTGCAATGTTGGATCTGGCAGGCTGGCTGTTCTCTGATATAATGTGAAACATAACTCAGTGGTCATTTCAATGTGTAAAAAGTTCAGCAGTATTGTTGGAACTCTCATCATAAATCAGGAACAACTTTCTTTAGGGACTCTATTGCCACTTGATTTAGTATTTCCTGGCAGCTTGCCTATCATGGAATGAAGCCACGATTGCTTCCTACACAAAATGTTATCTGCAAAACATCCCGCCAGAAACCTACAGAAAGAACGCTGACCGGCTTGTGGGTTTTGATAATCTATGGCTGCTCTTTGTATTGAGAATGAATTTGACAATGGGACTCATTGTTAAATTGGACAATATATTCCCTGGACCAGCTTCCAAATTAAAATGGGGTTTACACATGTTTTACATACCACTTGTTCCAAAGGAAAGAAAAGTGAAATCTTCCAGTTCCAAGAAGAAAATTCAGCAAAATATGTATACTGTGAAATATGAGAAATTATCCTAAGCAACTTTCATGCTAATATGTTCAGTTATAAATACTGGGGCGGGGGGGCGGGAGGATGTAAATTGCAGAGAGTAGGGGAGCATGACACTCTCATGTCTAAAATGTTGAAGAATTTCCTTTATGTTAGTTCTGTGAGGATGTGCAGTTTCTTACATGTAAAGGAGTAATTGACCTAGGAAGTATTGGAAGAAAAGGCTGGAAGGATCTCTCCTATGCCCTGTAGTTTTGTCTGGCAGTGTGGTGTGGGGGAGGGGGCTGGGAGCGGCACCCGGGAATTCAGTAGATGCAAATGTTGTTCACTTCATAAACCTGCAGTGGCACCAACACCCCCCCCCCCCCCCCCACCCATGGAAGACACTTGTGGGCCATGAGCTTAGGAGCTCAGGTGAAGAGCAGTACGATATAAAGAACAAAGACACCTGCCCAGAAAATACCCAACACCCTCCAGAACTTAGAAAAGACATTCATGCAGAGATACAGAGCTCTGTGCAGGGCGATCTCAGAGAGGCTCATTGCAGAGCTCCCTGTCTTCCCCAGGCTGCTGGATTAGCAAAGTTAAAACTTAAGTAAACCTAACCCTATCTTTTCTTCCTTTTCCCTTCCCTTGGGTCGGAAAAATTCAGACTAGGGTCTCAACTGCTGCTTCTGAACAAATATTGAACTCCCTTTGTAATGATGAACATGCAGAGTAAAATTGCCAGGCAAGCGAAAGGACAGCATGGTTCAAAAGAAGGGACCACTCTGAGGAATCAGAGGAAATATTTTCCTATGAAATATAATTTCTGCAAGAGGCGGGAAATTTTGAGGACTCTCCTGATTTGTGTTTCCAACAAACTTCAAAAGGACAATTTCTTTTATGAAATTTGAGTAGAGAACTATAAAGAGAAAAACAAACAGGCTAGGGAAGCCAGCGTCAAGGTTTTAATTAATGTTCATTTCAAATTGAAGCAGAGCAAACAGCAAAATGGATCTTGCAGCAAACAGGTATGCGGGGCATAAGTCAACTTGGACATCGCGAAACTAAGAGACAAAGGATAAAAAGATAAAAATAATGGGAGAATATATAAAAAGCATGGATAAGAGATATAGTTAATACATAAATATTAGGAATTTTGGGAGAAGAACCAGTAAAAGTGGAGCCGTCTTTGAAGAACTATTTGGTGGAAATTTTCCTGACCTAAAGAAAGATGTGAGTTTTCTAAATACTGGACCAAATTAACAATAGGTTATTAATACCCACATTTATCTTGATAATTTAATTTCAGGAATAAAAACAAATTCAGTGAGGATCCAAGCAGATAAAGCTTACCTCCTACTTCTTCCTTGAAACGTGAAGACAATGACCGTTGTTTACCGAAGTGTGAGGAAAAAAGAATTGTGGCCTGAACGCAATAGTCAGATAGAATGTGGGATGCCAGGTGATATTGACAACATCCTTAAGCTAAGAAGTTACTTGATGCTTATCAGAAATTCAAATTTAGCTGGGTATCCTCCATTTTTATTTGCTAAATCTGGCATCTTCAGCCCCTGTGCCCGGCCAGGTTGATATGCATATACCACTACAGAGGAGTGACATTCTCTTGTATACACAAGCCCCAAAGTACGTACCCTATGTGAATGTCCTGAAAAAATAAACTTACTCAAATTATTAAAAAAATTTTTTTTAATGCTTGTTTATTTTTGAGAGAGAGAGAGCATGAGGGGGGTGGGGGTGGGGAGCAGAGAGAGAGGGAGACACAGAATCTGAAGCAGGCTCCAGGCTCTGGGCTGTCAGTACGGAGCCTGATGTGGGCTTGAACTCATGAACCATGAGATCATGATCTGAGCCGAAGTTGGACGCTCAACTGACTGAGCCATCCAGGCGCCCCATTACTTAAATTATTTTTAAATCAGCCGAGTGAGGAATCAAAATATCAAATAAAGAATGGAGAACTCATGATATAAAAGACTGGTGAGAAAAATTGTCAAACAGACAAATATCTTCTCCCCTCACCCCAAAACAAAGAGCCATTAAACAAAATTAATGTAATTCTTAATATGATATTAAAACATAATGAAAATTCCAAAAATAATTTTCAAAAGAGGGCACATGAATAAAAATATTAATTTAATAATGATGATCTAGTTCAAATTACCCACCAAAATCACTAAACCTAGGACTTAGTGGACCAGAAGATAGGAAGGAAAAGCCAAGTAAATTCCTCATATTACACAGGAATAAGCAATTGACACTGGTTTACTTTTGATGATGAAAATTAGTGAAAATAGATTCCAATATATATATTTATTAAATGTCACTACTAATAGAATAAAAATAGTAGATCTGATTTCCCAAGACCCAAGGGAAAAGTTGAGTTACAACAATAACTACAGTCAATCTAGACAATTAAAAAGAACCATAAAACAAAAGAGTAGAAATAAAACTAAACATTATAAATCTTGTCAATAAAATGGTTGGGATAAACTCTCATTTTGTATCACAGACTCCTATTGGGTTGAAAATAAAATGTAAATGTTGCATTAGTGTACCCAATCAATCCAAAAACAATCAAAATAAGACAATGGCTAAAGATATAATGGAGAACCCAAGCCAAAGCAGGAATGGGAACATAAGTAGGAGAAAGGGTGGAGCCCAAGGCTGATGAAAGATATGATAGATAGCATTACATTTATTCCACTGAAAGAAAAAATCTGTAATGAAGATATGACAGAGTTGTACTTTCTATGATGAATATAAAAGTATCAAATGTAGTAAACAACAGCTTTTAGCAATCCAAGGAGAAAAAGAGAAATGCTATTATAGTAGGCTATGTTGACATCTATTGGGACAGGTCAAGCACAAAAAAAAAATGAACACATTTGTAGAGGTTCAAACAATGTACCATACTTGTATCCCAAGTATGGAGAATGTATAACTTTTTCAAACATACTTCCAACGTTTCTACAAATTGATCACAAAAAAATAGTTTAATAGATTCCCAATCAGCAATTAAAATTCCACCGAATGGACCCAGGTTTTTGGTAGTGTGGTAAACTACCCAGTGCTGTTGAGAGAACCTCATGATGATGGTTATTAGCATCATGAAATACGGACCTGACCTTGAATGGGCCTGTCCCTCTGTACTATGCCCTTGAGTGGGAGCTTAGGGGAGGCCACCACCACATATTCAAAAGAAAAGAAAAGAAACTAGGCTTTGGTCACTTGTAAAAGTACCATTTTTTATCCCCAAACCTGGGTTCTTTGTCCAAGTAGCAACTGTTAACTGTTCAGCCAATGATGGAACCAAAATCTAGTTAGAGTCTCTGGAGTAAATCGTTTCCACTTCCAACACAAACACAGAAACCCATAGTGACCCTCGCTTCTACTCTGGATTCCAGACTCAGTCACTTCAGAGCACTGCTCACTCCAGAAGGGCTGTATTTCAGAAGGGATGATTTTTATTGCGGCGCCTAAGTTGCTCTGGAAATATTAGCTGTGTAACTTGGGAACGGCACGTCTCATTTTGAGACATTGCAGGAGCATGGGTGATCCTTTCTAGATTTATAAAGTGGTTTATAAAGTGATTCTTCACTGCAGGAACCAAGTCAAGGGACCTTAAATGCTGAACGCTGTTAGTATGTTGCAGATCGGATTAGGCTTCCATGCAACTTTTCTGGAATGCAGTTAGTACTCCAGGTAGAGCCAATGTGCATCTAGGAGGAAAAATCACTGAAGATCTGAAGAGCTGTCAGTGGAATGTCAAATGAAGAGCGTGTGTGTCAGGAGGAATATGTGCATATGGACAAAGTCACCTGGTGCACAAAAGAGTAAATTATTTTAAATAAGTAGATAAATGGAGAAAGAGCATGAGAACAGTTCCTTCACCATACTGCATGGGCTCCATTCTAACCACTGATGTGGCAGTGACTTTGTGTTGTTAAGGAGCTGAACTCCCTGGCTGTCCTTGGCCAAGTTAGTTGAGTCTGATCAAAAAGAATGGCGCTGGAAAGGTCCTGTAACCTCAGGAGCCCTGTTTGTCCTTCCAGGTCCCCTGCCTGTCAGAGGGTGAGCTGTAATTCACACACTCCAGGTCTGAGAAGCACACGCCTATTTACATACATACATGGTCTCATTGAGAACTCCTTTGAATTTAAACAGTTAGCATCAGTTCTTTATAACCGTGTGATTTCATTCCACATGGTGGTGATATTTTTTTCTCCAAATATGGACTCATTAGATGGCAATAAATAAAGCGATCTGGGCGTAGGAAATGCAGCATCCTTCCCCCGGGGTTATTCCAGGGAAGCAAAGACGGAAGTGAGCCTTGCTATTTCAGGAAAGCTGGTGGAGGCTGCATTGGAGGCTGGTAGCTGGGCGGCAGCTGTCCTCAATCTTGAAGCTTTAACAGAGGGGAGCTGCCAGATTTACATTGTTTAAACACTTAACTAAATTAGCTATGAAAAGAAGGATGGGAGGAGCCCTGTTTAGTGGGGGAACTTAGGCCTTCTGGCTACACACACACACACACACACACACACTGACTTTTCCTTAGACTCTGCCTGGAGGAACTGGGGAGAAATGCGTGCTCCATATAGCAAGATTGAAAACAATAATGATGAAAATTTCTGGTTTAGAAAGCTGTATCAGGCAGTGGCTGGTAGGGGTTTTGGGGCTCAGGGCCTGTCAGCTAGGCTGAGGTTTGGAGCTGGACTCTGTCTCAGCCAAGCGAGGACTGGTCTCGGGCAGTAGATCTGAAAACCAAAGGATGAGAAGCCAGGGATTCTAGTGCTGGGGACAGGAAACACTGGGGTAAAGGGGCTGCAGGTCTGGCTCTCTGAGGCTCTTTGGAAACATCCCTGGTCTACTGGAGTTTCATTTTTAAATTTTTATTTATTTTTGAGAGAGAGAGAGAGAGAGAGAGACAAGTGAGCACAAGTGGGGGAGGGGCAGAGAACTAGAGGGAGACGCAGAATCTGAAGCAGGCTCCAGGCTCAGAGCTGTCAGCACAGAGCCCAACGTGGGGCTTGAACCCATGAATCGTGAGATCATGACCTGAGCCGAAGTCAGATGCTTAACCAACTGAGCCACCCAGGTGCCCCTCGACTGGAGTTTTAGTTTAGCTACTGCTAATTAGCAGACAATTACATCAAAGAATATTAAATATTGGCTCTTTGTCAAGTTGGAATGGTCTTGAGTGGATGGCCTCAAAGCTCTATCATTGAACTTACCTTCAACATTTAACCAATGGATTGTATGATACCAGGGAAGATGTTTATCTGACATTCTAGTAACTTAAATATGAAAGCATATATGAACTAGAGACCAGAATCATGATTTGAAATAAATTTGAAGAAATGGTAAACGGAGCCAAGACCAACAAGGTGAAGCTTCCCAGAGTGGGTGGGAGATTCTAAAACCAGATTCCAGAAATCCATTTCAGAAGTGCAGTTATAGGAGGATCAGAGTGTGGCAGACGCAACACCTAAAAAACACTCCCTGGTGAGTCACGGAGAGCCAGCACTGTCCTGTGGTGGAGACAGAAACAGCCCGGGCAGCACCCACAGACCCGATCTGGCTCAGCTCTGTGGACCTGTGAACAAGCCCCAAATGAACGCCCGCCTTCTCAAGGGAGACCTTTGGGAAGGGGGTTGGGTTACTGATCCTGGAAAAGAAAAGACTTCGCGAAGACGCAGTCTCCATCCCGTGGAGGACCCTTGAGAGGCTGAACCGCATCTTCAGCAGGTGGAGAAAAGGGCTTCAGTGTTTTAGCCAGAAAAGTCCTCTGGGCTGAGGAGGCAAGACCAAGGCATGTACTGGGTCTTGACCCAGTCTTGGCACCCGGGGGACCCACCGTCTGAACTGATGCTCAGAGACCGAGACGCGTGCACCAGAAGATTAGCCGGGTCGCATGTTCGTGGCCATGTATTCACGTCACTGCACTCTGGCCACGATTGACGCTCTTCCTGTACCCATTCTGGGGGATGGCAAGGAAACTGGTGACGGGCCTGGGGGCCTTTGATCAAGCTGCATAGGCGCCAGAAACCACCACAGATCCCCAGTCTGTCATTTTCTTCCTAAACTGGGAGCAGAAGATTTTCCAGATTGCCGCTGCCCTAGTCCAGGTTTGTGACAAACCTCAATCCGGGTCCTATTTCTGCTCGTGCTTGCTGGGTGACCCTGCGCATGGTATTTGGTCAGCCAGCATCTCAGTGACCTCATCTGCAAGGCAGGGATAAGAGTGGTTAGCTGGGTGATTGTTGTGAGGTTAAAAAATATAAGTGTGCATACTGTAAACTGTATACTCACACACCACAGGCTGTGGCACATACTGAGGCCCTGGGTTATTGATTGTCACCATACTCACTATTTTAGGTGATTGAAAACATCTATTTTCTATGTTGCCAGCTTTTTAAAAAAAATTGTTTATTTGGAGAGAGAGAGAGAGAGGGAGAGAAGGAGGTAAAGAGAGAATCCCAAGCAAGCTCTGTCCTATCAGCACAGCCCCAGACATGGGGCTTGATCTCACGAACTGTGAGGTCATGACCTGAGCCAAAATCAAGAATCAGACGCTCAAACGATTGACCCACCCAGGTGTCCTGATTGCCAGCTTTTTGAAGATGGGACTTAGGTCTTAGGAATTTTTCCATAACACAGAACTGGTTCTAAAGTTGGCACATGATAGTTGCCCGAGGAATATTTATTACATAAATGAATAGTCTATATTTTTTTATTTAAAACATTTTTTTAAATGTTTATTTTTGAGAGAGAGAGACAGAGTGCAAGTGGGGAAGGGACAGAGAGAGACGGAGACACAGAATCTGAATCCAAAGCAGCCTCCCGGCTTTGAGCTGTCAGCACAGAGTCCGACCGGGGGCTCAACTCACAAACCGTGAGATCATGACCGGAGCCAAGGTCGGATGCTTAACTGACTGAGCCACCCAGGCGCCCCTTGAATAGTCCATATTTTAATATAATGTACTAATAATTACGGAAAGACCATCAACATGATGAAGCAGCTTTGAGGTAACAATACAAATGATGAGCAGTTATTAATCAGGTCCTTTGTCTAGACACTTCACAGGCGGTGCTGAATTCTCACAATAACTCTCAGAGAAACTACTTTTTTATTTTATGTTTTTAAAGCTTATTTATTTTGAGAGAGACAGAGACAGCACGAGTGGGGAAGGAGTAGAGAGAGAGTGGGAGAGAGGGAGAATCCCAAGCAGGCTCTGTGAGGTCAGTGTGCAGAGCCTGACGTGGGCAAGATCTCAAGAAACCTTGAGATCATGACCTGAGCTGAAAGCTTAACCGACTGAGCCACCCAGGCGCTCCTCTCAGGGAAACCACTAACTCCATTTTACAGATGGAGACATTGAGGCTGAGAGTGTGGATAACTCACCTAAAAGCCTATATAGCTTGGATTTGAACCCCCAGTGATGCCTCATACTGAAGCCTGTGCTCTCCACCACCAGGTGACCAGACCTTGGGACAGGTCTCATTTCATCCACAGCCTCTGCATACAATGGGAATGGTCCCCAACCCCCAAGCCATACCCTGGCCTGATGTAGCACTCCATCTGGCCCTTCCATGGAGCCCTGGAGAAGCTGTGTTCCTTAACCCAGATTCTAATCAATAGCCTCACACTTTCTATACATGTCCTTGCTGAGTGCGACTGCACGGGGAGCATCTGTTCTGGAGACAGGCCACCCCTGATGGGTTCCTCTGCTTCCTGTCCCCTGAGGGCACTGATTTATGGCACAGAAACAGTGAAAGGCCTGGCTGTATGAGTCTTGACCGTCGTCATCATCATCATCAGTATTCCTTTGTGGCGAAGAGCATTCATTTGAGATGAGGGTCTTCTTCCTAATTGAAACTCCTGTCAGTCCCTTTGAAGGCACTCATCACTTGACTTTAACACATGTACTATGACTCATTTATCATAACAACTCTCACAAATACATAGAAAACACGAAAATTAGATTAACTGGGAAGTCATCTTAAATACCTGTTAATTTGGATGTTTACAAGACGAGCTCATCTGGTTAAATCTAGACTTACATTTAAGTGACACATCGCAGATTTGTGTTATCCTCATGAATAGCAACAGGTTCATTTATTTCTGCTTGCTTTGAAGCCAGAGAGTTCAAAACCAGAGCTGTCTGTGTGATTTCTTATATATACTGCACTGCCATGACCTTATTGAATGCATTTGTTAATATCCTTTTTATATGTGTGATCTTTGTTAAGTGGGCTGGAAGGAACCAGGACCAAAAGAGAAAAAACAAAAACCAAAAACCAAAAACCAACAAAAAAAAAACCTTCTCCCCGGAAAATTTACTTACAAAACATTCTTCTTTGATATTTTAGTAGCAAAACAATTTTGCATGGAGAGCTCCTAATTTACATTTTCTTATATTTTGACTCAAAGCTTTTTTTTTTTTTTTCTCTCTCCTTCAGAGGAACAGATGTATCCAGATATATTTGTAAACGTGGTGCTCTGCTGGGAAGGATAAGCACAAAGTCTAGAGCAGGAGTTGGAAAATTTGTTTATAAAGGGCCATAACATTTTTAGTTTTTGTCCCCCAATTTTATTTACAAAACCCGGCAGATTGGGCTCTCAAGTGTAGTTTACCAATTCTTATTCTAGAGAATGAGTCAAACAAACTTCAGTTCAAATCAATTGAGCTGTCAATTGTTTAGTAAGTTGAGCAACATACAGTATCAGCTCTGAGTGGCTGTAGGCTGTGAGCCTCGGTTTCCTCATCTGTAAAATGGTCATTATAACACATATTTCAAAGAGGTGTCAGGGTTAGCTGAAGTGTAGTGCTTCTGAAGCACTAATTAAATGTGTGCCCCTGAAATAAAGAAAAAAAAAAAAAAGAGGATGATCCACACCATCAAGGAGTTCAATGCAAGAATTTTATGGTGGCTATGAGGCTGAATTAGAAATAATTCCTACCTCACCGCTATTTTTTTTTTGTCTTTGGACTTTGTCTTACTTAAAAGGATTAAGGAAGAAAGAATTGCATGGGATTTGTTCACTGAAAAGATAATGTTACAGGTATTTTCTTCTGTATTTCTCGGTGAGACCACAATGATGATGTGGGCTAAACAAGTTCTCAGACAATCTTGTGTTGTCCTTAAAGGTTTTTATGTTGATTTTACTTCATGGATAATATCAATCACATTACTTTCCTGTTTTGCCATGGCTACCAGGAAGCTCCAAATGGAACCTGTGGCTCGACTTTCAAAACTTTCAACAGAAGTTACAACTTTATATCCTTTTTAATGTTTATTTCTTTATTGAGAGACAGAAAGAGAGAGAGAGGCAGAGAGAGAGAAAAGAAAGAACCCCAAGCAGGCTCTGCACTGCCAGTGTAGGGCTCCATGTGGGGTTCGAACTCACCAGCCATGAGATCATGACCTGAGCCAAAACCAAGAGTCAGACACTTAACCAACTGAGCCACCCAGGCACCCCCAGGGATTGCAACTTTATAATATTAATCGAAATAGTGGTAGATATTTTTTTCTATTGGGCACCTACTGTGTGCTTGGCACTGTTCTAGGCACTGGGATTTGGTGAGCCACATGACTTCACACGTTCCTGATCTCTTGGCGCTTACCTTTGAGTAAATGAGCTAGATGATAGACACGGTAACAGAAATCTTAAATAATTTCAGAGACCGACAGAGTGTCTGATGAAGCTAAAGCACCATGACATGCTAGAGGTGGAAGGTGCTTCTGAGGGGTGATCAGGGAAAGCCTTGGAGGAGCCATGCAGAACACGTGTAGCCTGTTGGACGCTTGCAAGACACAGAGGAGCTTCATCAGAGTGGTCACGGAGAAGCCTCCGGGGACCTCCCAGCTGGGGGGTCTGGAAGCCTGGATTTCCATCCCACCCTAAACTTGCTTCATCACTGAAATGACATTTCTCCCCTACCTGCCACCCATCTGAAGTCTTGGAATCACCAGTTGCTCCCCTAGTGGGCTTTTTGTTCAATTTACTTAAAAAAATGGACATCCCATAAGATGCGCTCTTTCTGGCATCTAGTGGATGTTGATGAGGGATAGGAGTCGGGTAACCACCCCCACAACCAAGCACAGTTCATTTGAATCCCCCCATCTTGTCCTCAGAGCATCCACACAATTGCCCCTTTTCTCTCCTGACCTCGTCCTGCCTCCCTGGCCACGAACTCCCAGTGTCTTGTAGCCTTTGCATTGGGTCTCTCAGTGTTTCATCCTCTGTCCTTTTCTTGTCTCATTCTGTATGTTTTCCCTCAAGGACACCCACCCAGCCCTGGCTCCCGTTGCTTGCCCGCCAACAGCCTCCCCTTGCAGATGCCTGCGGGGACCATGTGAGTCCTCACCTCCCTTGAGTCTGCTCAGAGGTCGGCTCTGGGTGGCAACTTTCCCTGACTCCTTCCCAGCTTCCCGGCGTAGGTCGTCTTCATCCTTGACAGCCCTTCTCACGCCCAGCTGTGCAATGCATGGATTTATGTGCTTACTGTCTGTGTCCCCCACTGAAGATAAGCTCTAGGAGGGGAGGGGTTTCACCTGTTTGGTCACACGTACAGCATCTAGAGCCAGGCTTGGTACACAATGGTTGTGGGATGATTGACTGATAGAATAGCAGCGATGGCCTGGTGCTCCTTTGGACATCTCATTCTGAGGCTCTTCGTTCCTCAAAGGCACCCCGCCCAGCTCTGTTCTCAAGCGTCACTTCCCCCTGGGGGCAAGAAGGAACCCGGTCCTTCGGTCCTTCGTATGGATTAGGGTTTCTGAAGCTGGGGCTGCTCTGGGGAGACGGGGACGGGGAGTCGAGCCCAAGTGCATGGTGTGTGTGCACAAACCCAAACAGGGAGGTTTTCAGGCATGAGGGCCCAGGTGCCTCGAGAGGGGAAGGGTGGTGTCTGCAGGGAAGGGCCTGGAACGTGGAACAGGATGTTACACTGGGATTTGTTTGCCTCTTACGTTCTGAAGTGAGATGCCAGCTCATCCTGACCGGAGCAGTGAATTAAAGAGCCTGAGAGAGACCGTTTAGTTTTGGGAAGCACATTGGTGAGCTATTGTATTTTCCCCTCCCCCCTTGTGCTCCTCTTTTCCTCAGGCCAAGTGGGGAGCTTCAGGGTGATTAGTCAGAGGTCTTGAATGTGAGTCTTGTAGAGCATGTGGGGCTGCAGCCCTGACCAAGCCTGGCTGCTTCAGGAATGATCTCACGTTGTAGATTTTGTCAGGATAAAGGATGCGTGAGTGTGTCCCCTCTACCAGAGGAGACCCAGCCTAGAGACACCTGCAAGACGCTGCCCAGGTGGGCTACCCCCCAGGGCAGCGATGCTCCAACAGAGGATCGTTGTAGGGTGGATTACTGAGGCCCAGTCAAGGGGGCTGCAGGAGAGAGAATTCCAGAGTCAAGCCTCTCTGGAGAGGGCACAAATCTCTCCAAGGAACCCTGGGGAGAAACCCCATTGGATGATGGCAGGCCCCACCAAGTAAAACAGTTGCAAAACACCCCACCTTTCCTTCCTTTTCCTCCCAAACCCAGAGGGATAGAAAACTTGGCTAGCAAAGCAGGGAGACGGATGGGGAGGGACAGCCATGTAAGGTGGGGAAATAGAGCAGGTGCTCGCACTGGGCTTCGGCCTGGGATGGAGCCATGCTGAAGACCAGTTTCAACTTCAAGAAGTGCAGTTGTGCCTATTCCAGGCGACAGGACAGTGACTGAAATGAGACTGTATTTGAGAGAAGAAGTCATAGGAGAAATTCCTCATTGTCTGAGATCATCTGACAAACGCCACGACTTGCTCCAGGGACAGCGGGAGAGGAGCAAACATGGAGGATCAGGCAGTGAGCCCTGGTGCTGTGTGATTGCATGGGTGGGTGAGCTGGATGCTTTCTCCCCACTGGCTGAGGAGAAGAAGGCACGGCCGCTGAGACCCTGGGCAGAGGTACTCAACGGTGGGACAGAGGCTTGGGGAGAGCAGGAGCGGGGAGAGGGGCTAAGCCTGAGGTGGGAAGAGGGTAATGACAGCATGCACAGGTGATGTGGGCTACACTGTGTCCCCCCACCCCAATTTCATATGTTCAAAAGTCCTAACCCCTAGCGCCTCAGAATGTATTCGGAGATGGGGCATTTTAAGAGGTAATTACATTAAAATGGGGCTGTCAGGGTGGGCCCTAATCCAATATGACTGGGGTCCTCATTAGAAGAGGATATTAGGACACAGACACATGTAGGGAGAAGACCATGTGAAGACACGGGGGGAAGATGGCCATCTGCAAGCCAAGGAGAGAGGCCTCACAAGAAATCCAACTACTGACACCTTGATCTTGGACTTTTGCCCTCGGAGACTGTGAGAAAATAAATTTCTGTTGTTTAAGCCACCCAGCCCGTGGTATTTTGTTATGGCAGCTGTTGCAAACGCATATACCTCCTAACTATTTATTTTCCTGATTTCTCTTGGTTATTCTTGTATATTTAGTCTTGTTATTTAAAAAAGATACCGAGCAGATTCCATAAAGGAAAACGTCAGATTCTTTATTTCTAAATGTCTGTCTCAGCTCAGCTCACCTCCACAGGGCTTTGTCTACATTTGGTGCTCTGTGAGTACTCGGACAAAATGTTTTCATGGGGAGAAGGCTCAGAAGCCGAGGAGTTCAGCACAGAGGGCGGCGGGGCGGGGGGGGGGGGGGTACCGGCACAGGGCGGGAGAGGGTGTTAGCCCCATGGATGTGGACTCCAGATTAATATCAGGGTGTGGGGTAGTGATGCTTTAACTCGTTTGGTGACTGTCTCTCGTCCTGGTCTGCTGATCAGCAGCTTTTGGAAATGCATCGCCTTGGCTCACTGAGACTCAGTCTCTACAGGCACTCGGGCAGACTATCAGGAAGACGAGGTTTGACAAAGGCACGTTTCAGCACCACGATCTCACAGGATTCATTGCCAGGAAGCACGATTTTCACAGATGGAAAACAAAATATGGACCTGTGTGCTCTGTGGTCCTGGGCAGCCCCTGGCATCAGGGAATATTCGGTGTTCCATGCCAGGTCCCTGAGATGCTGCACATCCAACCTCAGCCAGACCTGGGAGGGAGCGTGGATACTGTCCTCAGCTGTTCTGCAGAGTTTTCTTAGTCCTTTCTATCAATGAGAAAAGATTGGGGGCACATTGTTGGCTTCTGGAAAAACAAAATCAACCTCAGGAGTTTAAGGGCCACGCGGCAATGATCTGTTCCCCAAATGAAGCCGCCAACAATACCTCCCATTCCAAACCAAACTCCTGGCATCATCTCGCTTTGCTGCCTCTCCAAAGGGGGCAAAAAGCTGGCCTTCTCAAATAGATGTTGATGGCCATTAGTGACCAGCGTAAAGTTTTGTGCTGATCCCATAAATAATATAATTTTTAGAGGGGGTGTCATGCTCAAGGCAGCCAAACCCATCCAGAAAACAAAGGGCATGAACTTGACCTCGGCCCCTGAGAACCGACCTGAGGGTGACCCTGAGCAGACGCCATGTGTGGCCTCAGCACTGTCTCCTCTTCCCACCCTCCCCAGAGGACTGGGGGTCCAGCTGTCACACACGGGGCACAGAACCCCCCTGGAGGTGTGCTCAGTTTCCCCCACCCTGAGACCCCTGCAGACCCCAGGAGGATTTGGGACTAGAGGAAGCCTGAGAATAATCTGATTTTTAACAGATGAGTATAAAATGCTCTGCTTGTCTGCGGTTTTAGAATACAATTTCTAAAGCTTTTAAACGGAAAGGGATCACGAGTGCCCATTGTGAAAGCACTGGGTGCTCAGAGGAGGAGGCCACACACAGCCAAGTGGCTAAAACAAGTGAAGCTGGAGAGGTTCCTGGGCCAGAATTAAAGAACAAAGGCAGGTATCAGAGTCCCTTCATGGACATCTTCCCCGTCCTGCCTGGCTAAGAGGGTGTGGTGCCCCCAGAGGAACAATTCTCCACGCGTTGAAGAGGGTCAGGACCTCTCTTCAGTGTTTCCGAGCTGAGTTCCGCCTCCCTCCAGGTTCCTCCACCAAGGATGGCTTGTGTCCCGGTCACACCCGTGCTGTTCTATCGGGACCCTCTCTGTGTCACCCCATCCCCATTGCCCTCCTGTCCTGGGGTGGAGGCCATCCTTTCCAGGGCAGCTTCTCTGACCTTTGACTTGTCCCGGCCCTGCCCATAGGGATGTCCCTGGCAGGGCCTGTGCTCCTCCCTCAGACCCCCCTCCTCCTCAACTGGGTTTTCCCCCCTGCTGGACTGGGAACAGGTCAGGTGAGGGGCTGTGTCCTTCCAGACCGACTTCCAGCAGGGGAACCGGGGAATCCGGATCTAGGGCGTGTTTGTCAAGGAAATGAAGAAAAAGTGTGGTTGTGGCAGAACTGCTTTTGGAAGTGATACTTTCTCCTTCTCTGCTCACCTCCAGTGGGCGTGGGGCCATTGCCCTTGGTGAAAGAGGGAGGGGCTGCTGCCCATTGGAAGGAACGGAATCTAGTTACTTCTCTGGCATCCTCTGCCCTTGCTAATTCCACCCTTCCCCATTTGTCCTCTGTCTCCGTCTGGCCAGCCAAACTGAGCCTCACAAAACCAGAACCTTGGCTTAAGGGTGTGGCTATGCCAGAATCTCACTTAACCTTTCTTAAAGTACGTAAGCCTCGGTTTTCCTGTCTGTAAAATGGGGAAACTGGCACTTATCCAACAGAGTTGCTGTGAGCATTAAGTGGCAGAGAAAAAGTGTCAATCCTGAGCCTGCCATGTTCGTATCACCGAATCCCTACGATCATTTTCTCTTACTCCAGGAACACCGTTGGAAGCTCACTTAGCAATTCCTCCTCTTCCTGAATCTGGCGGCATCCATTCTTCTTTCTCAGCTTGGCCTTGTGGCTACAACACCCATGAAAAAAGTCCCTTCGCTGCTCCAGATCTCACACCTATGCCTGTAGGTGGGGGTAATGTTATTATCTAGCTCGCAAGGTTACTGCTCCATTCAAATAAAACCACCGAGCGCTTCAAGAGTGTCTGTCATAGATTATGGTTTCATGAATGTTCCGGGGGTGGGGTTGTGCGTGATTGTGAAGCAGGCCTATTGCCGAGTCTCAACCTAGGAGACATCTGGACAGGAAACAGAACGAACAGAAGCTGTGCGGGCCATTTGCTGGACTTGAGACCATGTGCCAGACTGTATCCCCATAAATGGGCTTTGGATAAGACTTGTCATCGTGTCGGCCTCACTTTCTCTGATCAAAATGCTTCCTTAAACATGGGGCTGGTCAGATTCTGAAGTCGAGCTGTGCGTGTGAACTCCTTCAGGCCCCTGTCATCCTCTGAGCTCGTGGGGAGAGTTGTGACCCATTTCACTTCATATTTCTTTGTGTGCTTATCATATTGGGCTTATTGGACTATCAGATTTTTGATCAGAGGAATTAGAATTAGGTCTGCATTTCTCTTGCATTTTTCCTCAGAGACTAGGTCACTGTAAAAATGTACAATTTCCCCTCATGTGTCCATTATGTGCTCTAGGGATGAGAAGAATGGGCATACATTTTCCTGCCTCTCAATCCCATGGCCAGCCGGTGACTTGGGCCTTTTAGAGGGGGTGGTAAGGAGAAATAGTAATTCTACAAGAAAATCACTTCAGAAATCTCTAGGAGTCCCTAAACACATAGTTTAAAAAAAAAGTAAATAAAACAAGACTACAGCACCTGTAGTAGAAAGTTGTGGGGTGGAGGGGGGCGGGGCTTTAAAAATGTCCTGCAGGGCCCCTGGGTGGCTCAGTTGGTTGAGTGTCCGACTTCGGCTCAGGTCATGATCTGGCAGTTTGTGAGCTGGAGCCCCTCATCGGGCTCTGTGCTGACAGCTCGGAGCCTGGAGCCTGTTTCGGATGCTGTGTCTCTCTCTCTCTCTGCTCCTCCCATGCTCATGCTCTGTCTCTCTCTCTCTCTCTCTCTCTCTCTCTCTCAAAAATAAAATAAACATTAAAATAAAATTTAGAATGTCCTGCAGGGGCCTGAAGTCTCAGCTCTCTGGTTCCAGGACCTGCACAGGGGGGCATGTCATGGACATCGACCCGAGGTTTGCGGGCGTCAGGGGAGATCAGCTGTGTCACTGGGGCCATAGTCTCCAGAATGCACATTGTGGGCCCGCACTCAGAAGGGCCCCACACTGGGTTTAATGCTCTGCTGTTGTCATCTTGAAACTCTTAATAATTTTTGAGCAAGGAGCCTGGCGTTTGCCTTTTGTGCTGGGTCTGCAAACTCGGTAGCTAAGGTGACACCACCCTCACCCTGGACCTATCAGAATCTCTGAAGGTGGGTGCCAGCTGTGTGATCTTTGCAAAGAGCTGGACAGGTGATGGCTGATGAGCAATCACAGCGTCCCGAGAGACCCCTGCCTGCTGACTTTCTCGCGGTCACTTGCTCCTCTGGGGAGACTCGGGGTAGGCAAGAACAGATCTACTCAGAGTGATGTCTTGCCAGTTGACTCCCGTTGGATTAATAAGCAGGATGCTAAGAACCCACCTGTGCCTTCTGAGAGTTCACAGGACAGCCCCAAGTCCTCGGGCCTGAGTTCTCACTAACGCCCCCGTGTTCATGCCGGCATGTGTCACAGCCTGGCCTTTGGTTCATCTTAGTTTCCAAACATTCTGCAGCTCTTGTAATCTCCTGATTACTTTTAAGAATAACAGGCTTTAAACTGCTGTGCCTTTGCTGGAGGTCATGGTCACCAGCAGCACATGGAGCCCATTGGGGGAAGAGGACCACGAATCAGAGAGAGCCAACGTAAGCTGTGACCATTGGAGGGGGGAGCGAAGGTTCCACAGCAGGAGGTGGCAGTGGCACATAGGCCATCTGGGTGCTCAGGAGTGAGGATTGAAGTGAGTCTCAGGGAGGAGTAGCATTAGACATGTGAGCATGGCCATCTCTGAGCGTGGCTGAAAGAGCAGGCAGGGCTGGTTGAGAGCTGGAGGAGGTGTTTCTGAGGACGTCCTATCAGGCCGGAGCACGAGGATTGCCAGGGGGATGGGAGGAGATGAGACACACAGAGGCTGGATCCTGGGGAGGGTGGCGGAAGCCACATTCCTTCCTCGGGGCTGAATCTGGAGGTGGAAGCTACCAAAGGGCTAAACGAGGGGCTCGATCCAATCCCCAGTCTGACTGCAGGGTAGAGAGCAGATCCCACATCGGGAGCGGGGAAGGGAGTGAACGGAGCCAGGAAAAGCGGACCCCTGGGTTTCTGAAAATTGGCATTTTCAATTTACCTAATAAGGTGGCCTGATCCAGGGGAGTGATGGGTGACAGACAGATTCCACATGTGTTTACAACTAGGACTTGGAGACTGAGATTAGGTAAGGGGTGTGGGGAATGGCGACCTGGTGCCAGCTTGGGGGGCTGTGTGAGGGCCCTGTCCCTGAGATAACACCCCCGGGAGAGGCAGGTTTGCAGTGAGGGGAAGGCAAAAGTGTTGCACTCTGCAAAGGCTGAGTCTGTGTCCTTGTGAGACATTGACCAAGTGTCGTGCAGGTGGCTTCCTAGCTCAGAGACAGGGTCCGGGGGTGGGAGCAACCAGCAGACAGGTAAACACAACACCAGGAAGACTGAAGAGTCTGTCTAGAGAGGGCGTGGGGGTGAGAAGGAGAGGGCCAGGTCAGAACACAAAGGAACACCGACCCTTGTGGATGGGTGACAAAGGAGAGCCAGCAAATTTCTGGACACCATGTTACCCTTTGCACAAGCTTCTCTTTCACTCCCTTCTGAAATGCCAGTGGGCACTCCTTTGGATTCTTGCTTCCTCTTGCCTGGACCTACTTGTCTCAAATGTCTAATGTCCTAGAAAGGGGACCCGCTTAACTCAGTGGCCTTGGACAAGGAGAAGTCCCCTTAACACATTATTTCCCCCAGGATGTCGTGGGATGTGGCAGCTAGCATGAGCAAAGATTAGTCGTCAAAAATTTCTGCACTTAATGATTAGAAGAATGCCTAACAGAGTAGTCACTCAGTGAATATTTGTTGAATGAATAAATACATGCTTAGCCATTCTAGATATTTCCCGGGCACCACTGACTCACCCTCCACTATGATCTGGGTAATGAGTTCCTTCCTCTGGGACCGAGAAGAGCTGATGTGGCTCCAGTCATTAGCGCTTTCTGGTCAGGGCTTAAGTTTCCCAGAGGGGCTCTGTATGGTTGCCATTTCCCTTGGGGTAATAACTGGAGCGCTGAGGAACAGGCAGGCACGCTTTAAAAAAATATATTATTAAATTTAATATAATTTATTGGAAAATTTTCTAGTTTTGTTATATATATTGCAAAGTGATACCACAAACAAGTTAGTTAACACATCTGTCCCCTCACATAGTCACCATTTGCATGTGTGTGTGTGTGTGTGTGTGTGTGTGGTGAGAACACTTCAGATCTACTCTCCTAGCAAACTTCAGGTATGCAAAAGAAAGGAGGAGACACCCTACTTGCACTCATGAATGACCAGTCGGGAGCGTGGGCCAGTGACCTGAGTTCCGGTGGGTAGTGTAAGGCCAAGAGACCTACTTGACCCAGACAAACATATCTGAAGAAAGAGTGTTTTCACTTTTTTTTCAGTTTATTTTAATTGTGGTAAAATATACATAACATAAAAATTACTGTCTTAACTATTTTGAAGTGTACTGTTTATTGGCATTAAGTACATTCACATCGTTGTAAACCCATCGGCACCATCCATCTAGAGCTTTTTCATCTTCCCAAAAGGAAACTCTGAACATTTTAAATGTCCCTCCCCCCACCCCTACCGACTATCCTTCTCTTTTCGTTCTAGGAACTTGACTATTCCATCTTCCTCATTGTTTTGTGCTGGCCCCAGCCTATCAATAACCCATGTTGTGGCTGGACCAGTCCTTGTGGTTCTTATTATAATTGCAAGATGCCCTTCAGTGATAACTATGAGGAAGCTTTAAAGAAAAAAGTTTATTACTCAAGTCCTGGAAAGCACATGGCACACTGGGGCCACACGGTGAGGTCCTAGCTACAGAGAGAGGGAGAGAGAGAGAGCAGGAGAGTGAGAGCATGCCAGTGCGTGGACCCGGGATTCTGCTTCTTTTGGGGTGGGGTATGGGGCTTAGGATTTTGCAGACTTCATCTTTATTGGTGAACTTGAAACATAAGAATAGGAATTTAAAGTGTGAGAAGAGAAAAAAAAACAGTGGCCCAAATGGTCAGTTATCTCAGAACCTACCAAGATCTCTAAAACCTGGGAGCCTGGGGTGGGGGCTGGCTCTTCATGTACTCATGTGGCTGGCGATATATCTATTCGAGATAGCCCTTTTTGAAATAGATGCCTAGGCATTCAAAGCTTAAGTCAAATACTTTTATTACAAAAAAGAAAAGCTAACGGTCAGGGCTTACACCATACTCAGGTAAATGAAGTCATACAGTATTTGGCTTTTTGTAATTGGCTTATTTCATTTGGCATAATGTTTTCAAGGGTCATCCAAGTTGTAGCATTGGTCAGAATTTTCTTCCTTTTTAGGGACGAATGATAGTCCACATTCCACATTTTGTTTATCCATTTACCCATCAATGGACATTTGGGTTCCTTCCACATTTTAGCTATTGTGAACAATGCTCCTATGAACATGGGTGTATAAAGATTTCAAGACTTTGCTTTCAATTCTTTTGGGTATATATTCAGAAATAGATTTGCTGGATCATCTGATAATTGTATTTTTACTTTTTTGAGGAACCACCGTACTATTTTCATTAGTGGCTATCCAATTTTATATTCCCACCAACAGCATACAAATGTTCCAATTTCTATACATCCTCACCAACACTTGTTATTTATTTATTTATTTATTTATTTATTTATTTATTTATTTAATGATAGTAGCCAACCTAATGGTGTGAGATGGTATCTTATTATGGTTTTGGTTTGCATTTCCCCGATAATTGGTGATGTTGAGCATCTTTTCATGTTATTTATGGCCATTTGTTGCATGTCTTCTTTTGGAGAAATGTCTATTCAAATCCTTTCTTCATTTTTACATCAGATTATTTTTTTAATTTTTGAGTTGTAAGAGTTCTTTATCTATTCTGGATATTAATTTCTTATTGGACATATGATTTGTGAATATTTTCTCCCATTTGGTGGGATGGATGCCTTTTAACTCAGTTGATAGTATTTTTTGATGGATAAAATTTTTAAATTTTTATAAGGTCCATTTTTTTGTGGCTGCTTGTGCCTTTAGTGTCATATTCAAGAACTCACTGCCAAAACCAATGTCATCAAGCTTTACCCTATGTTTTCTTCTAAGAGTTTTATAGCTAACTTAGGTCTTACATGTAGATCATAGATGCATTTAGAGTTAACTTTTGTATGTAGTGTTATATAATGTTTTTTGTTTTGTTTTGTTTTCCTTTTGTTTTTGTTTTTGTTTTGCAGGTGGATATCCAGTTTTCTCAGTGCCATTTGTAGAAAAGACTGTTTCCCCCAGTGAATGGTCTTGGCACCATTGTCAAAAATAATTTGACCATATATATGAGAGTTTATTTCTAGACTTCTATTTTATTCCATTGATACATATTTCTCTCTTTATGCTAGTAGTATATTACTTGATCACTTTTGATTAGCTTTGTAGTAATGTTCACATCAGGAAGTATGAGTCCTCTAGCTTTTTTTGTCTTTTCCAGGACTATTTTGGCTATTCAAGATCCCTGGAGATTCCATATAAATTTTAGGATGAATTTTTCTATTTCTACAGAAAATCTCAGTGGTGAATCTGGAGATTGCTTTTGGTATTGAGATCTTAGCAACAATGGGTAATTCTTTCAAAACATGAGCATGGGAGGTATTTGCATTTATTTGTCTTCATCAGTTTCTTTCAGAAATGTTTTAGATCTCTCATTGTTCAAGTCTTTCATATCCTTGGTTAAGTTAATTCCTAAGTTTTTTGATGCTATTTTATTTTATTTTTTAAATATAATTTATTGTCAAATTGGCTTACATACAACACCCAGTGCTCATCCCGACAGGAGCCCTCCTCAATGCCCATCACCCACTTTCCCCTCTCCCCACCCCCCACCCACCCTCTCTTCACTGTATTTAAGAGTCTCTTATGGTTTGCCTCCCTCCCCCTCTGTTTGTAACATTTTTCCCCCTTCCCTTCCCCCACGGTCTTCTGTTAAGTTTCTCAAGATCCACATATGAGTGAAAACATGTTACCTTTCTCTGCCTGACTTATTTCACTTAGCATAATACCCTCCAGTTCCATCCATGTTGCTACAAAAGGCCATATTTCATTCTTTCTCATTGCCAAGTAGTATTCCATTGTATATATAAACCACATCTTCTTTATCCATTCATCAGTTGATGGACATTATCTCTGTTCACAGAGAATATGAATGCATATGTAGAAAACCATAAATATTTCATAAAAAGACTATTAGAACTAATAAATGAATTTAGCAATGTAGCAGGATACAAACTCGACACACAAAAATCAGCTATAATTCCATATATTAGCAATGAACAATCTGAAAAGAAAATTAAGAAAACAATTTCATTTAAAATAGCATCAAAATTTCAACAACAGCCAAAGTTTAAAAAAATTTTTCTGATGTTTATTTTATTTCTTGGAAAGAGAGAGAGGCAGAACACAGGTGGGGCAGAGGAAGAGAGAGAGGAAGACAGGATCCAAAGCAGGCTCCAGGCTCCAAGTTGTCAGCAGAGAGAGCCCAATGTGGGGCTTGAACTCACAAACCGTGAGATCATGACCTCAGCCAAAGTCAGGCACCCAACTGACTGAGCCACACAGGTGCCCCAACAATAGCCAAATTTCTAACATGGTGGTCAGTGCAGAGGATGAGATGGATTTCACAAAACCTAATGAAAGACCTAAAGAATATAAGTCAGCAAGAAGGAAGTTTTAAAATCAGAAAGAATGTCCCTCAATAAAATAACATTCAGAAAAAAAAAACACAACTGCCATCAATTTGTAAAATGACTAAGATTGGGGATTTTAAAAAAGATAGAATTAAACACCAGACAGCACAATAAGTTGGCAGATGAGATGTATAGGGATAAAAACATTCTAAAGTTCTTGTGTTGTCCACGAGGAAGTAAAAAGACTTAACTTTATACTTTGTAAGGTCTGGTATGTACATTACAATGCAATGGTAGCTAATGAAAATAATAGAAGTAGAATATGAAATTCTGTATGATTAGAAAAGAAGAGGGGCGCCTGGGTGGCACAGTCGGTTAAGCGTCCGACTTCAGCCAGGTCACGATCTCGCGGTCCGTGAGTTCGAGCCCCGCGTCGGGCTCTGTGCTGACAGCTCAGAGCCTGGAGCCTGTTTCTGATTCTGTGTCTCCCTCTCTCTCTGCCCTTCCCCCGTTCATGCTCTGTCTCTCTCTGTCCCAAAAATAAATAAACGTTGAAAAAAAATTTTTTTTAAAAAAAGAAAAGAGAGTAGGGTGAATTAAGCCTGGATAAATATAATGGCAAGCAGGAAAGGAGAAATAAAGAAGGAAAAAATGCAGTAAGTCATAAATGAAAAAATAGAATGGCAAAATAAGTCTAAACATTTCAATATTTATAAGAAATTTAAATTAATTAACATGTTTTTAGGTCTTAAAATAATCTACTTTTCTAAAGTTAACATATGCATAAAAGGAAACTGAAAAACACAAGAAGCAAGGAATGAAGTCATTCATAATCACAAGCAGTTAACAGTTTGACTTCTAGGTCCCATGTGTGTATCTACACAACTAAGCATTTTAGTGTAATTAAGATCATACAGTTATGTACCATGCTTTTTTTACACACCATGAATATTTACCATTTCAAAGTCCCCAAACTGCGAGTATTTTGATAAACACGAATACACAACACCAACTCTATCTGGAAGAAAAAAAATGTAATCCTGCCTTTCTTGGCGACAAAAGTTTCATAAAAGACAAAAATGGCAACAGGCCTCTAGATAAAGATATTGGTGGAATTACAATTAAGATGCTGCATTCCTTTAATGTTCGATTAAAAATGAGACACAAAGTAACAGTACACAAAGTATAATGCTTTTAAAATAAAATAATTCATTATCTGATTTATACTATTCAAATATTAGCAAGGAGGTATGTTTCCACCGAGTCACTTAATGTATTGCTGTGGCACAAAGTGATGCACACACATTAACGGCTATCATTAAAATGTGAACACATTTGCACACGTCTCTCCCACTACACCTCCTCCTGCCCCTCTGCTCCGGCCTAATGAGTAAGTCCTGACATGCATTTCTCACAGATAGCCTAACAATTCCATGCCCAAGATGTTTCCTTCCTATCAGTTATAACAAAAAGAAACTTATAAATTGGTTAATTCACTAGCTGTACATTATATCATGATTAATCTTTTTAGTTAAAAAGCAACTTTTCCCAAATTAGACTTAAAAAATCCAGCTGTGTTCTGTTTACTAAAGGTTCACCTAAACCTAAAACCTAGAATAAAAGTAAAAATTAAAAATTAAAGCTTACTAAGGTTAGATTTAAAATACTGGTAAGCCAGAAAGCACAAATAGGAATAAAAAGCATACTTTTCCAATGATAAAAAGAAAACATCAATCAGGAAGATAAAAAAATGAGAAAATATGTATATATGAAAAAAATCATAGCGGCAAAGGGATAAAATAAGATTGTTTAAAATTTTGCATTAATATTGATAAACTTATAATAATAGTGGGAAGTTTTCATATACCTCTGTCACAATTGATGAATTAAGTTAATTGAATAAGCTTAATATTATATATCTATATCTATATCTATATCTATATCTATATCTATATCTATCTATATATATATATATCTGCATGAAACAAACAGGGAAATAGTCATTATTTGCAGCCACTTTGGAAGTGTATAAAGATTGAAATATCTTTATACAAACATCAATGAATCATTATCATATAGACCATGTTTTCGGACCACAATAGAATAAAATTAGATATCAATAGTTAAAAGACAAAAAACCTAAGCAAAGAACAACAATGAAACCCAATAAACTGAAATACACACCTCTAGAGGCGCCTGGGTAGCTCCCTTGGTTAAGCATCCAACTTCAGCTCAGGTCATGATCTCATGGTTCTTGAGTTGGAGCCCGATGGCAGTTTCTGTGCTGACAGCTCAGAGCCTGGAGCCTGCTTGAAATTCTGTGTCTCCCTCTCTCTCTGACCCTTTTCCATTTGCACTCTGTCTCTCTCTCTCAAAAATAAATAAACATTAAAAAAAAAATACACACCTCCAAATATTTCACGGGTCAAAAGAAGTCATTGTGAACATTCCCCCAAATTTAGAACATCATAACAAAGTAAGTTTTGCATTTCAAAAGCCATGGAGTATAGCTAAAGCCATGCTTAGAGGGATAATGGTACTTTAAATGTGCTATATTGTCATTTCAAAAAGCTAACATTAAAATTGAATAATCCCAAAGTATGAAAAAATAATTTAAAAAAGAAGTTAATGAAGTAGGATATAAAAAAAATACAGGATTAAAACAAAACAAAACAAAACAAAGCAACCTAAAAGATTTTTTTAAAGAATATATGTTCTAGCATGGTACAATTCTAGCAGTAAGATTGACTAAGCAGGAGAGAAAGCACAAATTACCAATTTTCATGGTAGAGGGAGGAGGGATATTGAGTTGAGGTTGGTTGGGACCAGGGGAAGGTCATATTTTATTTAACCTACAAGGTATGTCAATGATTTGGGGGCTTTCTTTCAGAGCAATGGGAAACTTCTAGAAGTTAAGTGGATGGTAAATATATATGAGTTGAGGAGGAGAAAAATGGATTGGGGAGGAGTCAGTCTGATCAGTTAGGAGAGACCAATTACAGAGATAACTGCAGAATTCAAGCAAGAAGTGATGGTGGTTTTGATAAGAGAAAAAGAAAAAATGAAGAGCATAGAGATTCAATAGAAATTTGGCTGATAGAGTAAATGAAGTTTGGTGTTTGACAGTGTATAAGTTAGGGTCTGATCAGGAGACAGAAGTCACATGATAATTTGGACTAGGAAAGCTTGATGTAAAGATTTCTTAAGTAAAACAGGGGAACAGCTATAAAGGATTAAAATACAAGTAAAGAGTACTCTGAAGATGAAGGAAAATAGCCAGGAAGGCAGAAATTTGGAAGTGGGGACCCTCCGCAAGGCTGAGGTTGAGACCTCACTGGAGAGGGCTGTGTTTACAGCTCACTGCATGGAGAGAAGCTTAGGGTCACCTGGGCCACAGCTGTCCAGTTGCCAGGTGTGGTGCTGGCAGATGGCTGGACACCGTAGCTAGGACCAACAGGTGGGAAGAAACTCTTTGGGGACCAGGTGGGTTGAGGCTGGTAGTGAGAGTATGGAAAGAGTGTTGGGAAACTGCTTGCCAGCCAGAGTAGCATGAGGCCCAGGAGTGAGATGTCCCTGCCAGGAAGGTGTCACTGCGCTGGGCCAAGACTGTGAGCACATCAAAGGATTTTGCACTCTGGACATTAGGGCAGAGTGAGGTTAGGGCACAGCACCACTAGATGCCCCCACCCCCCACCCTGGCAGGAAGAATAAGCAAACAGAAGCATTCTGGCACCAGAAAGAAAAACCTCTTTTTCCCGCAGGGTCCCTCCAGTGTCCTCTACTGACAAAGCCAAACACGTGGGTAACAGTTGTAGACCAGAAATGCTTATGGCTCCGTCTTTGCTGAGCAGGGAATAAAGGATAGATTTGAAGCCGAGAGGCATTAAATTAATAACTGATACAGATTAGATCCAGGGACAGGGAATTAACGGTGACTCCTGGAAACTGGCTTGCGTCAGTCACTGAGAGGGTAGTAGGTGGCATTTACGGAGAGGGAATCTTTGAGGAAAGGAAATTCGAGCAAAGTACAGACAAATGGCCTTTTGAAAATGCTGAGTTTAACAAACTTGAGAAATGGCTGGCGAAAGGACAAGTAAGATGGGTAAGTTCTTAACGATGTAATGACCCGTGTGTCACAGAAGAGGAAGATTGAAAAGGGACTACTGGCTTTGGACCCATGGGGTCCTTGATGACTTGTGACCAGAGCAGCTTCAGTGGGGATGGAGGCAGAGGTTATGTGGGTTGAGGAACTGGGGGGCGAGGAAATGGCTGGTCCACTTGACAATGTGTGTGTGTGAGAACAAGAATAGGGAAGGGTGGGAGTAACAGGAGAGATGGGGGGGGGTTGAGACAAGGTTCTATTTGTCCTGGAGAGAAGGGGCATGTTCATGTTGATGTGGAGGCTGCAGAGAGGGGGGCATGGGAGTCACATGTGGTTATGTGTGTAAGTGAAGGAACAAAGAGACAGCAATGCAACTGGACCCAGATCTGGCAGTCAAGAAATGGCTTAACGCGCTCTCTCGCCAGCCAGGAGGGCCGTAAATGTCGTTCGGATGTCTTCCAGGAATGAGCTGAGAAACACAGATGGATTTAGTAAGGATAATAGAAGATAATTCTGTTGTTGAATAGGGTCACATGGAAGTGCATGCTGTGTGTGTGTGTGTGTGTGTGTGTGTGTGTGTGTGTGTAATAGTTGCCAGAGATAAGGTTTCACGGCGAAGTCATTTGCAAAGGTGAGTGGGGGAATCAAAGACTGAAGAAGGACTGAAACATTTATCACGACCTTCAGTTCTGGCCTGTAACAAGAAGGCATCATTAGCACAGTCTGACTTTCTTTCTCTTTTTATTTCCATCTGTAGTGATTTCCCAATGTGGCTTTCAACAGGCCACAGCGAATTTTAGCGCCCGTCACCAGTACATTCATCCCTAACATACATAATCCTCACTCTTACGTACTTCTGGAAGCAGCTTCCCTGTGGACCCATGTCTCTCTGGCTAGTGAGTTTGTTTTGGATTTGCAGTTTTCTCAATTTTTAGGTGGACTTCTACTTTACCTGTCTGTTAACGTATCCTTCCTCCAGCGTACTCTCCGATGTGGCCAAGCTTAGTTTTCTGCCAAGTAGGGAAGTGGTGTTTCTTGTGGCTGCCAGGACATTGGGAAGATTGTGGTGCCTCTCTTCATCTGGGCCTCCCGTCGCCCCTGCAGGGTGGGCACCTGGATGGCGGCTTCCCTCCCTTCAGGAATCTTGTAAGCGGGGGGGGGGGGGGGGGGGGGGGGGAGGGGGGGCGCAGAAAAGGAGGGGTGATACGATTCTGCCTACAAAGTGCTCTGCGTACCTCCAGTTAAAGATGCTGCATAACTAGAAGCATTAAGAGTTCAGAGTTAACAAGGCACTGGGGACACCATTTAAACTACGATTGGTATGTTGCATTGTAATGTGCAAAAATCACTATCAGCGCAGACTTGGGGCTTGTCCGTTGTATTTAATTGTATATAAACGTGTGTGGGCCTGAGTGCGGCATGCTACCAAGGACCCACCTCTCTGGCCATCCCCGTGAGACAGACTGTATTGTCTAGCTTCCAGGTGTCTGGGTAGTATTGCCCTGCAATGGATCAGCCCGCCCCACCATTGCAGAAACCTTCCTACTGTTTTGTTTCCAGAAGACGTAAAAAGTGGGTTGACGCTAACAGCTCACAGCCCTGCTGCGTGCCCCTCTCAGCCTCAGGACACTGATCTGTCCCTTCTGTATGTGTTTCCTAAGGCACTTCAACAATGTTAAGCATTGCTGCCTTCCTTCCATGTGAGCATGTAGCCAAGCCTTGCATGTTTGTATTCCCCTGATAATGTTTAGGGGAATCTAGCAATGGTAATTGAATCACACACTCCATTTCATTAACTGAGCTCCTAGAATGTGCCAGGGACTTTCCTAGGGGCTGGGGAGCAAAGATGGGGTTGACATCCACAGTTCAATGGAGGGGGCAGTTCCCAAGGCATTGCAATATTCCTGTGAGGGGCATGGTGCAAAGTGCCGCAGGAACGCAGATGAACGAACAGTCTGTCCTGAGCTAAGGCAGAATAATGACAAGGAACGACAGCAGGTCAGGGAAGGCCATGTGGGTCCTGAAGGATGATTAGGAGTTCGTCAGGTAGGGAAAACTGGGCAAAGATACGGAGGCAGGAATATGCACTGAGTGTGCCGAGAAGAACAAGTGTCCCGTGTAACAGGGCAGAGCGAGGGGCTGAGGGCTGCCTTCTTGGCACCGTTGGGTGAGTGTGTGGTTCCAGGAGACGCATGTCCCATCTCATGGAAAGAAATAAAGCTCACTTATAAGACACAAGCTGACGCCCTAAGTTTTTTTTTGTTTTTTGTTTTTTTTTTTTTTTTTGCATTATTGGCTCCAAATCGTTCAGTGGCTCAGAGTTTGCATGCATTTTACCTAATCAATACAGGGTGAGGTCTTGACCCTTTCCTGCTAAATAGGGAGTGTTTCTTCCTGGGATCCCTTCAGAGTGAAACATTCTATTGTCTTCTATACATGGAACTTCTAAGCAAACAGTCCAATAAAACTTAAAAGCTGGAGGCCTAGAGCTGCTCCTGGGGCACCAGGGGATCTCACAGTGCACGGAAGGTTAATTCTGTGTGACACAGTGCAGGCGATCCTACGTCTTTGAAAATGAGTATTTTGTAGGAAGTCTAGCTGGCAACCATATGCTAACAAGAGTATGAATCCACCAAAGTGCTGCCCAACAGAGGTGTGTGTTCAGAGGGTGGTGTTGCACTGATTCCTCTTCCCACGTCCCAGAGCCCCCCTTCCAGGGGGAGTAACTGTTCTCGCATTAGACCGGGAGAGAGCAGGAACTTAGCCCCATTCTTAGTGAAAGCAAATTACCTTTCTATTTATCCTGCTATGTACCATCACAAACTTAAATGTAAATTAAAAGAGAGATAAACATGAATGTCATGTCACAGCAGGAGCCACCATGGTCTCCCCAACCCGTGCCCTGCCAGTCCTGGTGCCCCCCGGTGTGGGGGTGTGGGGGATGTCCCTGGGTGGGGGAAGCTGGGCAGTATTCTCCTTGAGCTGTACTGCCCACCCCAAACTCTGTGGATAATCAGAAGTTCGATTTGTCAACAAAACCCAGTTTATCAAGAAAGTTCTGGTGGAACTGTGGTAAATACAGCACCTTGGAGCATTCTCTTTAGGAAGAGAATCTTTTTCTTTCCTTTCTTTTCTTTTCTTTTCTTTTCTTTTCTTTTCTTTTCTTTTCTTTTCTTTTCTTTTCTTTTCTTTTTCTTTTCTTTTCTTTTCTTTTCTTTCCAAGAGTCACAGTGATTTGGGCCTGAGGTGTCTGGTGAGAGATGTACAACTTGTCCCCACGTCTGTCTGGCAGGGGACATCAGGCCACCTCAGAAGCCTGGCCTTCATAGGCCCTCTGCTCTGTCACAAAGGCAGGTGGGGAGTCCTGGACCTGAGACTAACTAACTCACAGTCTTGGAACATACCTGAGCAGCAGCAGCAGCTGGGTGAGAAGTCGGGCTCAGGACAGTGACCGCGTTGGGGCTGGTGGCTGCCTTCTTGTTCCTTAGATCCCCTTGTCTGCCAGGGTAAATGTCCTTGTGGGGAGGGGTCCCACAGCATTCCCCAGCCTTCGTGCTGCGGTGGGGAATGCACTGTCGATCAAGCACAGAAGGAGGGCCACCCAACTCACCATGGACCCAAAAATGTCTTTGGACCCCAAACCCTTCACAGACTTGTGATGCTGCCTCATTATGAGGCAAAAATGATTTCTGTTGTGGTTTAATCCCATTCCCTTTGTCCTCAGTGAGGACGGAGAACGGCCAGTCACTTCTCAGTGAAATCGTGCTCATTGTTAGCTGCTCAGGCCTTCATCTTAAAAGTGCCTTTGCGAAAATGGCACTGAACAAATTGCACAGACTATTTCCAGCCACACATATTTACTTCTCCATTTGTCTCAACATCTTGGCTCTTTTCTTTGAGATAAGCACAAGGAACCCAGAGAGACACATAAATTATCTGGCTGTTTTATTACTCTGGTTCTCATAATAGGCTACATTGTGTGACCCGACCATATCTTTTGCAGGAAATTTATGTTGTGGCAATAATAATCCCTTCTAACAGAAACAGCCCATAACAGAGTGGGTTTATTAAGAGAGTATTTATGGCTAATTAAGCTGCCACGAGCACTCTTTTCACTGTCAGGATGCCAGGTAGCAGATGTGCATGGGGGACAGAGGGGCATATCGGGAAGCGGATGGGTTGAAGGCAGGAGACCCGGGGTCTGTTTGCGACCTCGCCACCAACTACATTATAGCTGCGGGCGAGATGCTTCCCTTCTCTGGACTGAAGTTTTGTTAACTGGGAGATGAAGGGGTTGAATGATGACCTTCATGCTCTGTGATTTGTGAATCTGAGGGTGGGGGAGAGGGCATGTGTTTGTACAGGGACATGATCTGAGTGAAAGATCACAGTCAGGTTAACCCCTCACTCTTGAGACTTCAGCCCCCAGTCCTAGTCGTAAAGGTGACAGACAGTTTAACCTAGTCCAGCAGGCAAATCCTAATGTAAAAATAAATTAGTCAACCCGAAGAATCACGTCCCTTGTGTGTGTGTGTGTGTGTGTGTGTGTGTGTGTGTGTGTGTGTGTGTGAACTCCCAGAATCTGTCCCTGACCCACTCCGAGAAGACCATCAGGTAAAAACACACCAAGTGTCCTAACTGGAGGCCATCTGTTAGCAAGAAAGTGCCCGTCACTCATCACCTCCCTTAAGTGTGTTTGCCTCTGCACGGGGGAGACGAACAGCACTCTTCCTGCCCAGGGGTCCTCTATCTCCCGGTCTCAAATCCCAGACACATGCAGTTGGGAAGAAATTATTCTCACAATCGCAAAGGACACATCCTTCTTGAGAAACTTTTTAGCTCTTCGTAGCTAAAGCTAAAGGGAAAGTTTCTGCCTTCCTCCTTAGTGGGGTGCTGGGTGAGTCCCAACCCCAGGAAATCAACTCTGGCTGACCTAACCCTCCCCACCCCGTGCATTTACCCCTACAAGTAATTGCAGCCCTCCCGTGTCCAGCAGTGTGACCCCTCCGCAAGGGCCCCCGACGGTTCACACCACCCCATCAGTTAGGAGCAGGTGCGATTAAGTGCGTGGCGGTTGCAATCAAATACACAAGCAGAGTGAAGGCGTGCCCGCCTCAGGTCAAGGGCAGCAACATCACGGTCACCTCCAAGGTGTGCCCTGTGTGCCACCTACAGACGGGCCGCTTTAGGTAATGGCAGAATTATTTAAGATACGGTGCTGGCGCTGGTTTGTTGCTTGAGAAACTTCCTCTTAGAGGGAAAAATATTAACAGAATTTCTCATGGCTGTCAGTTCTAGGAGTTGTTCCTTGACCGTGCTGAGAACGACTAAGGAATCTGCGTGACAAGGCGGGCGGTGAGACACTGGTTCCCACCGGCCTCTCTTGTTCAAATCCCTGAGCCTCTTTCCATTCCCACATTCTCAGTGGGGAAACAGCAGATTCCCTTGCCCCGATATTCAAGGATCAGACAAGCATTTGGAAGAGTCGTACTTACCCCATCAGCTGCCAGAATCCAACTGCTAATTTCGACTGGATGCACAGCTGGCCTTTGGCTACCAACACCCTCCATGGAGGACAAGAGTAGGAGCAGATCCCAATGTGCCTTCTCATAGTTTCCTAATAACGCTTTGGGGGGAGTGGAGTCAGATGTTCTTTTTAATAAGAATCTGTAGCTATTGAGAAGTTAATAAATGGCAGCCAGCTCTGCCCAGTAATCCAAGGTGACGTTCCTCAGTATGAAATAAAAGCATGTAACCGGATGATTGCCGCATATACATGGCCATTGGGTGCTTAAAGGTTTTATACGTCCCCATTCGGTTCCTGTAACTAATGGTAATGAGAGTAACAATGACACTATTGAATAGTTATTAGCTATCAAACACTACCATTTATCAGGTGTTATGCTAAGCCCTTTAGACACGGGGCTTGCTTTAATACTTCCACCAATTCAATGAAATAGACCCTGATTTCTCTAAAGAAAGGCTCAGCAAAAGTAAGTCACTTACTTAAGAGAAAATAGTGGCAAGCCCTAGATCTGAGATTTGAACCCAGCTACTCGAGCCCCGTATCTGTGCTGCTTCATACTCTGTATCCGTTCGTTCAGTCCTGCTGCCCCGCGGGGAGTTCTACTTTCTGAAGCCAGATTTCCTAAAAAGCTAGAGAACGAATTCTTCTTTATTCTTTTAGTTCGAATCTCTGGAAAAGCGAATACACATCTCCGCGTCTTTATTTTTTAACGGCTTTATTGAGATACAGACCACATACAGTTCACCCATTTGAATATGTATTTAAGGATTTAGTATATCCATAGATTTATGCAAGCATCAACACAATCTAGTTCTAGAACATTTTTGTCATTCCCCAAAGAAATTCTACCCATTAGCCCTCATTCCCAATCCTCCCTAAGCACCAAGAATTGTACACCACTAAACTACTTTCTGAGTTGCCTCTTCTGGACAATTCATCTAAATTAATCATAGGTTATACGGTCTCTTAGCATATATGTATTTAAGGTCCGTTTGCTTTGTAGCGTCCATCAATACTTCCTTCCCGTTTATTGCTAAATAGAATTCCATGTTGTATCTGTATCACATTTTACGTATTCATTTAGCAGTTAACAGACACTGGAGTCGTTTCCACATTTTGACTGCTGTGAACATTGCGGCTATTCACATTCCTGTACGAGTTTTTGTGAGGACACATGCTTTCATTACTTTTGAGTATATACCTAGGAGTAGTGTTGCTGGAGCATATGGTAACTCTATGTTTAAGTGTTTGAGGAACCGCCAAAATGTTTTTCAAAGCCCGCTGCCTCATTTTACTTTGTCACCAACGTACGAGAGCTCCGTTTTCTCTCCTTCCTAGTCAATACTTGTAACTGTCTTCGATTATAGCTGTTCTAGTTGATGTGAAGCGGTATCACATTGTTGTTTTGATTTGCATTTCCCTAGTGAGTAATCATGTTGAGCAGTTTTTCATGTGCTTATCGGCCATTTGTACGTCTTCGCTGGAGAAGTGTCTATTCAAATCCTTTGCCCATTTTTAATTGGCTTTTTTAATCTTCTATTATTGATTTGCAAGAGCGCATCTTATATTCTGGATATAAGTCCCTTATCAAATATATGATTTGCAAACATTTTCATTCATTCCGGCGTCGTCTTTTCATGATTTTGTTCATGTGTTTTGAAGCACAGAGGTTTTTAAGGCTGATGAAGTCCAAAGGTCTATTTTATCTTTAGTTACTTGTGCCTTGGTGTCATATCAAAGATACCATTGCCTAGTCCAAGGTTATAAGGATCCACTCCTAAGTTTTCTTCTGAGAGTTTTATAGTTTGAACTTTTACATTTAAGTTTCTGACCATTTTGAGTTGATTTTTTAATATGGGATGAAGTGGGGTTCCAGTTTTTTTTTCTTTTGCGTTGGATATCCAATTGTCCAAGCACCATGTTCGAGAAGACTTTTCTTTCTTGGGAATGTGCACAGTCTCCCTGATCACCAGAAGTGTCTTTCTGTAGTTTATTTGGGCATCTTTAAATCTCTCTTTTCCTGATATTCCTGTTAAGTTCCTGTCTGGTCTGCCTTTACTGGTATCTCATCTAGAAGCTAGCTTCTACTGATTGCTAGCTGTTGGCTCTAATGTTTTGACAGTATCTTGGTATTGTTTGACAACACTTTGGTATAAATTGTTCTATGGTCTGATCCAATTTTAATCATGTTGTTTTTCAGGGGTGGGGTATTCCCAGTCTTTGAGTCTTACTCTGACCCCAGAAGGGCTCTTCTTGGCTGTCTCTTTTCCTGGTTCTCTTTGTTAAACTTCTAGCTGGTACAACATCTTGCTTGCTGCTACTCCAATCATGGAGCCACCAGCCTTTTCTTACTTTCCATCAAGATCTCCACTGTGTATTAACGGTGTCCTTAAGGCATGTTCTTCCTAAACTATGTTATCAATGAAGTCAATTCCTTTAGGGAGAATTGAGGACCTCTATTTTCTTAAAACCTCTTCCCCCACTGGACAGAAGCCCTGTGTCACTAAACCAGACACTAAACTGTGTCTCCTTGAGAGACAGCCTTGCTCCATGAGCAAGAGGACTTATCCTCTCGTTCCTCCTGGAATTGGGCCTCTCCCCTAAAAGTCACCTGAGGCAAGGTGATCATGGTCCTGTATGCTTGGCCCTGTAAGTGAGGACTCAGTGGGGGAATGGGGCCCCAGTGGGCATGCCTGCCTGGATCAGAGCTCCTGTGGAAGGGAGCTAGGGAGGGAATACAATTTGCTGACAACTTTCTCATTCTGGGGTGAAACTGTAACCCTAGACTGTGATCTTGAGGTGAAGGAGCCCCATTTTCTTGGCCACGCCCACCTGGAGTTGAGCTACCATTATACTGAGCTGAGGGTGGGGACGAGAGCTGGTTGTGGCTCACATGGCACAAATTCTCACTGTTCTTGCTGAGATTTCATAAATTTTCATGAACAAGTATTTTTCCATTGTATGCCCTTAGGAAAATCCCCAGAGACTTTAAATAATTGTTTCATATAACTTTCTCCAGTTACAATGGTTGTTTTGCAGAGGAGAGGGTTTACCAAACCCCTCATGCTGCCATTTTGTGTGTCCTCTATCTCCATACATTTTATGAACTGAAGATGGATCATACTCTGCCCTCTTCTTTATCTTTCAAAAACCATTATAACACAGTTCCACTATTGAATGTTACGAGTTTTTTCTCCTACATTACATGGCCTCAGAACTTTTTAGCTTGAATTTTGTAGCTTTTCACTTCTTCCCTTACCTCTGACAGTCAGCCATTTCTTTTTATTTTGGTCGCCTGTGTGTCTGTAGTTACCCTCTTTTATGCTTTCTGAGTTTCAGATTCAAAGCTGATCAGGAGCTTGTCAGAACTGTGGACAATTACAGTGAAAACATTCTGACTGAGGGTCTAGAGAAATCTCCTCTGAACCGAGTGTCTAAACTCTAAATAATGTCACTCCATGAAGACTATTCGGAGCCTTTGTTTGGTCTGTTAACTTCCTGGTGTTGATGACCTTCCACACAGGGGGAGCTACTGAGGAACTGACAAATGCTACCTTCGAGACCCCTCAAACTGTTTCCAGCTTCCTCAGTGATGACTGGGCCAAGTAGTCAAGAGGTGTATGTAAATATACAGTGGCTGTCAGAAAGGGCTAATAATTTAGGACAGAAAAGGAGCACCTTGCCTCAGAGCTCACAGCATGCGACAGTCAGTCCTGAGGTAAGGCAAGAAGAAGGTGGGGCGTTGTACCCAACACAAAAGGAACCAGCACTGGCTTTGCTGCTGCTCCAGCCCAAGGCAGGGTAATGCAGCTCTTGCGTCTTCTATGCTTCTGAGTCTTGCTATGGAAGACTGCGGCTTCTCAGAGCATCTATATTCTGGGGTGATGTTCTGTCTTTCCTACTGTCCTTCTCAGAGATTTGCATAACATCCCCCAGTTGGACCCTGCTCTTGATGACCAGCTTTCCTGAACTGAGGGGAGATACCATATCAGAGCAGGACGTGGAGGAGAAGGGACATGGCAGAGAAAGTGCCGGGGGTGGCGAGGGGTGGGGGGAGATAGTGGACAGGGCCCTGCCTCGGAGGGCAGGGGAGTTTAAGCAGGGCTGGCCCACTCTGTCAAACAGAGCAGAAGCCCAGGCATGGAAAGAGCCGAGCACTCTCTGTGCCTATAAGTGACTGTGTTAGTTTCCTAAGGCTGTCATAACAATGTCCTACAATGTGGGTTGCTTAAAGCAATAGAAATTGACTCTTTTATAGGCCAGAAGTCAAAAATCAAGGTGTTTTTATAACCGTGCTCTCTTTCAAAGTCTTTAGGGGAAGATCTTGGCCCGATTTTTCCAGCTCGTGGCAGCCCCAGGTATTCTGGGCTTATGGTAGCATAATTCTAATCTCTGTCTCCATAGTAAAGTGACATCCCCTCCCTGTCTGCATCCCTTTTCCTTTTCTTATCAGGATACCAATCATTGGATTAGGGCCCACCTTAATGACCTCATCTTAATTTGATTATATCTGCAAAGACCCTATTTCCAAATAAGGTTACAATCATATGTGTTAGAGGTAGGACTTTGACATATCTTTTTGGGGACACAATTCAACCCATATGAGGTGGTTTTTCATCTGTCAGACGCCTGTGACAATGCGTTACATCTATCTAACTGAAGAACGTTTCACTCCGCAGTCCCTGAGAAAAGAGTGAATGCCAGGAAATGAGGTTTAGTACAGGATCAGTCAAAACGTAAAGTACCTTCACCCCAGGCCCCCAAAGGAGAAGTGCCTCAGTCCAGTACCTTCAAATAAAATACTGCCGTTGACATACCCCCAAACATATCATCATCTAGGCCCATTAGGACCAGGTTGGAACCCATTTGGGGGTAGACTGGGAGGATTGCGATATTCTGATTTTAGCTGTGTCAACAAGACAAGGCTGAGCTGTGTCTTTGCCCTGGAAGGTTTAGACCCTTGGAGGCTTCAGTGCCGGCTGATGTAAAGTGTTTGGACAAAGTCCATTCTTTCTAGGTGTGTACTGGGCATTTTCCTAAAAGCAATGTATAATGATCCCTTTACACAGAGGATGGGATAGAGGTTCACAAAGGTCAAGTGACTTTCTAATGGTCCCATGACTCCTTAGTAGTAATGAGGTCTTTGGGGTACCATTCGGGTGTTCTTTGCATTGCACTATACCATAGTGGCTTTTTTTTTTTTTTTTTTTTAAATCAGGATGCAGTTACCATCAGTAAATCCATGCCTGAACCCTGAAGACTGGAATCTATCTAATGGAGGTTGAAGGAAATCTCTGGAGTCTGGACAGTGAACCCAGGGCCGAGGGCCCTTCGTATCCTAGAGGGCCATTATTTCCTCTGTTTGTTGCTCATTAATGTTGGCTAAGCACATACAAAGTGCATCAAAAGCACAACAAGGAAGCTATCCCCAAGGAGCTTGTAATGTCATAGCTACAGGCCTTTATATTCAGCATTGTGAGTGGAGAAAACCTTGGGGGCAGCCACCTAACCCAGACTGGAGGGCTGTCCCTTGAGGATGTGATGACTGCACCCGATGCAGAAGGATTCTAGGAGTCAGGAACATCATGTAGAAAAGCCTGGAGGAGGCAAGAGAATGGTCTCCTGGGGTCCGAACCATAGGAAACAAGGAATCCCCAAGATGAGCCTAGTGGTTGGCCATTAGAGTTATGGCCGTGAGGAGCCTTGACACCATGTGAAGGAATTTGATGTTCATTAAAAGTGCTCAGAGAGTTGGGAGTCATCCCAGAAAGATAGGTTTCAGGTGTTCAACTTCTCCCACATCGTGTAAAACTCACTGTGGCTGTGTGCTCGGGCCAGGGCTTTGCTCAGGGCCACTTTGGGCCTCCCACTCTGACTGGAAATGAAACAGTAGCTGATTTGGACTGTGCCCTATTAGAGCTGGGATGGGACTTTGTTGGGGCCCTGATCCCTGTAGGATCCTGGCTCTTTTTCTAAGTCTGTGGTTAGAGAGGGAGGCTGAGCGGGGTGAGAGAGAGGTACCATGGGTGTGCAATGAATAATTGTCAAAGACACAAATGCTTCGCTCAAGGTGTGTTATTTTCATGCAGGAAATAGGAACATCTGAGGCACAGAGTGGCCTCATAATTATTTCTGGGTGACACAGCTTGACAGAGCCTCAACCCCTCCCCCCGGGGCACAGACACACAGTGAGCAGCATAAAGCAGTCATCGCGAGGCATCTCCTGACCTCATTCTCAGCCTGCGGGGTCTGTCTAAAGAACTCAGTGCACTGCTCTGGGTTTCCACCTGGCCTGTGGGGAGCCCACAACAGGATGATGCTGAGAATGTTCCTAAGGACTCCCAACTGCTTGACTGAGCTGGCTGGGGAGCCCTCCCTACTTCCAGAAGCCAAGGGTCATTGCAATGGACAGGACCCCTAGGTTCCCATTTCCCATCTCAAAATGTAGTGCCCTATGTTGCTGGGTAGACTTCAGGCGTCTTAGAATTGAGCCCTGTTTGTATTTTATTCTGGTTCTCTTTATCCTGCGCAGAGGATGGCAGTCGGCTACCATGAATAGTTTCTCTATTAGGAAGACTAGAGGAAAATGGTCTTTGTCCCACTTTTCCGGACAGTCTACTGGGCCTGTGGGCCTCTGAAGAAGGAGCTGTACCGCTGTGTCCTAGACTGCCATGGAAACCTGAGCTTCTTAGGAATTCCTATCATCCTAGAACTTTGAGGAGGTCAGGGAATCTGGGAAAAGAGTTTACTCCTTAACAAAGATTACTGGTCCCATTGATTAGGGGACTCATGCCTGCCTGATTAGCAAGGGGCTTCAGGACACATTTTGCAGTCAGGAATGAATATAAAATCAAGGAGACCCAGAAAGAGCAATCAACGATACCCCAACATTCTCCTAAAGCCAGCACTACCAATGTGGGTAGTATCACCACAGCCACTAGAAGCATGAATGTAGCCCATGGCCAGGCAGCTTGGTGTCCAGGGGAGGCATTGTGCCCTGCTTGTTCTGTGGCTCCCTATACGATTCTAAAGCCTGAAATGCAGGGACAGGAGGTTTTACAGAGAATTGTTACAAGTGAAACACACTTGTCAGAAGGAACTGAACCCTATAACAGGGATTCAGGACACGTTTCCAGCATTGTCTCTGCACCCCAGCCTGCTATCTCTGGGACACAGGCTCACCATGCCTCAGCATCACCAAGCACTCACGCTATTCTCAACCGCTGTGTCTTTGCACATCCATTTACTTGGCCTGTAATGTTTCTCTGTCTTTGTTATGCAGCAAAACTGTAAAAAACCTGAAATCTCAGTCAAAACTCTCCCTAAGCAGCCTGCCTTCTGTGAGCTTCGAGACCAAAGAAATTAGGATTTTTTTTTTCCCTCCAAAAATTGTGGGCATACCTTGGCTTCAGATGTTAGGATACTAGAGTGACTATTTGAGTATGTGAGTGTGTACCCCATTTATCACCTGAGATCCCTTAGGGAGGAGGTGCTGCCTTGTCCAGGCTTCCAGAAAGCTCTCCATTTCATAGTCAATGCTCTGAAACTTTGAAAAAGTTGATTGCTTGCCTGTGAGGGCTATGAGGAGATAGCCATTTTGGGGGAAGACAAACTTTAGAACTATGAGAAACTGTGTTTTCTCCTGGTTTGGCAAATAACTTTCATTCTCTAATGGAGAGCTTTAATTGGAACCTTGACTCTGTATTTGGAGGTAATGGGCCTTACTAAAAATGGATTAGAGCAGTTCATAAACTCTTCCTCTAAATGTTAACATATTGCAGGGCCTGCAAAGGTTACTTAGCTTGGCAAGAAAACTCACATTAAAGATCAAAATAACAATTTCCTGGATTCCTGTGCAGGCTTCTAACTTGTCCCAGTATCCTTGGGCCATGGGTAAACAGCTGTGACATAATCAGTAACTGCTGTAAATGGACAGAGAGCCCAAGCTCTTTGCAGTTCTCTTGGAGAACTGGAGGAAGAAATAGGACCGAGTGGACATGAAGGAGTAATTACTGATAACAGTCAATTTTTAGAATGCTTGTTGTGAGCCAGCTTCTCTTCTAAGTGCTTTGCTTAAGTGATCTTACAACCCCTCTGAGCTAGGTTCTGCCATAATTCCCACCCTGAAGATGACTCACCTGAGACACAAAATGCTTGGATGCCTTTTCCCAGGTCCTGTAGCTGAGACCCTAACTGACTGCATTTGATTTTAGAGCCATGTTCTTAACCACTCTGGAAACACTCTCCTTAATTAGAAAAGAACCTATTGAGGTTCAAGTTCAGAGGGGCTGGCTGAGGCAAACACAGAGACATGGTCTGAAGGATCTCATGTCCTTCACTCCAGAACAGGGGCCAGTGTGCCTTGGGTGCAACAAAGCTGGGGTCTGGAACAGGACTGGATTGGGGTCTAAATCTAGCTCTTCGAAGGGCAGGGTGCCTTTGAGCATGTTGTTGGAGCCCTCAATACATTGGTTCCCTCATCTGTAAAATGGGATTGTTTTGAAGTTTAATTGAGATGTTTCATATACAGGGCTCAGCATGGAGTCTGGGCACAGGTAGAATTGGGAAAGAAGGAAAGGAGGAGGGAAGGCAGCAGTGCTGGTAAGGGTCTGCTAGGGCAGAATATACGTTTGTCCTCTTGAACTTGCTCCCATTTCTATGGTCATAAGAATGTCCTTAAAAAAAAAAAAAGATTTCCAGAAAGGCCCTCAAGCATCTGTTTGTTCCTTTGTGCCTTTCTTCTCCCAGGTCTGGTACCCAATTGCCACTTTTTTTTTTTACCTCTTTCCCCCGACCCAGCCTTGTCCATTCCCTAGATTATGAGCTGACCATTCAGCTGCAAGCATTGGCCCTTGGGCCTGTGCATGGTTCCCCGATTGGAGCCAGGACATCACCATTGCAAAAACACGGCCGTCACCCGGGACCTGGCTGAACAATATCCTCCCAGCCATACGTATTGGGGTACAGGACCAACTGGAGACACTCACCTGAGAACGTCCTGCTGGTATGACAGATTGGGGCCAACAGGTGAGGGTTTTCCCTCACTGAGGCAGAGCCAGCAAAGCTAGGCTCACCTTCTAAAAGAGTCATGAGGATGTTTCCTATATGTGAGAGGGGACTGGGGACTATTTCTCTGAGACATCACATTGACTTTAAAACCAGATGCAGACATTTGTGGATTTCAGAAAAAAGTCTTAACGTTAATGGCACTCAAACGCCAAGAGCATGGGCTCTGGTGGCAGGCATAACCCTTCAGTTAAGCTATCCTTAGCTCTGCCACATTCACAGCCTGAACCAAGGTGACTGAATTCCTCTCATAACCATAACACTCATTCATCATGTGTGTTTATAGTAACTGACACACTTCAAGGCCATTGACAAAAAGCAGCCTGCTGATGGCCGAGGGTCTCACTGGTCACACAGTGGGAAAGGACATTGGCCAAGCCTTGAGATCTGGGTAATATGTGACTTATCTCAGGAATGCCTGACTTTGAAAAATATACACAGAGTGACCCACAATGGACCCTTAAAACTCTATTTGCTGGCCTTATGCGTTCTCTGCCTCATTAAAAATGTTGGTTGTTTAAAATTGCTGAGGGATAATTAAACAGGCCTGCAGTTGATTTATGGGAGACGAACAGAGCGATGAATGCACAGGAATATTGTGTTGTGAGGGAGGTAATTTATGAAGATAAAGCTAAATATTGATGGGGGAAGCCCAACTCAAGGTTGGCTGCAAGAAGTGATATATCTTGGGAGTCCTTTAAATCCTTGGAGGCCAAAAACATCCAGGTGAGCATCACATCTTGATATCCAGGCCTATATTTTGAATGGCAGCTTTTAAATCCTCTCTTAAGATCTGAAGAAATAATGCAATGAAAGACTGCACCCCACACCCACACTTATGCACATGCACAGCCATATATTTCATGTGACCACAGAGGCTAAGCTATGTTTGGAATTTGAGGTGGAATCAAAGGGAATGGTTGTGATAACAGGGTCTAATGAGTGACTTTCTCTTTACAACACGCAGTGTTTCCTAGCGGTGTGGCTAATACTCGCCATAAGGCTGCTTTTACAAGTTACAAATTGGAGAGTGTGGGTATAGTTCCGTGAGTCTGGGAGTTCTATGGGAGGGGGTGGGGGAAGGTTTCCTTTCTATCTCTTCTTGGTGAAGCTCATAGTAAGAGAACAAACAAAATGTACCGAGGCTTATTTCCATGGGGGGAGACTGTCTTGGAAGGTAGAGGAGAGCCGAGATTTTAAGCACTTGAGTTTCCCAGCCTGGCCAGGCTCACTGCTCTTCTGGGAGCAGCCTCAGTCAGCGGATGGGTGTCCCAATGAGAGCCCTACCTCCCTGTGGCTCCTAGCTACCGTGACAGCTTCCAGCAGGTGCCTTGGGGGGTCAGTGATTGTGAAGTCAAAGACTTTATCCTCATCTCTCTGTCTTGTCACTCTGGTTCCTCAGCAGCCTGTGAAGCCTTTGAAGCCCTTTGAAGGGCTGACTCTCTTGCCTCAGAAGACAACTCCTTCTATTCTGAGAGCTAGTCCCAGCTCAGGCCACCACCCACCTGGACACATCCATGCAGTTACCCATCGCCCACTTCTGGGCACCTTTTCTCTCACCAGCTCTGCCCTCAGCATGTTTCAGGCTGCCCCAGAACCACTTGTAGGGTTCAACACCCAACCTGGGACCCCAGCTTGGGTGTTCTTGGGTCTGAAGTCCAGATCCAATTTCTCTGCCTGTGTCGACCCAGATGTGCACACCACATGTCCCATAGCTTCCACGGGGAAAAGAAAATTGAGCTCTAGGAATGGGCACAGGTCAAAATAGTGCTTATTAAATAGTTTACCTACATGGTTCCTTTCTTGAAGGCGCTCCTAATAAAATCAAGGTGACCATAAGGAAAGGGCCTGACCCCAACTTCCTTCTCGTTTCAGCTCCACTTTCCCTCTGTATGCTCACCAAGTCAGAAATCCCATCCTCTGAATCCATCCACCTTTCTGCTTGCATGTTTGTTTGAATGTCACCCTCCTTTTTGGGGATGACCTTCTTGTTGCTCCTGTGAAAATGTCAGCTCCAGTGTTAAGCTCTCCCTGTTTCTGTCTGTCAGAAACCAGCTCAGAATGTGAGCAACTCCTTTCTGCACAGAACTCCAGAGCTATCCACAAATCACCACTAAAGACCTCTTTGTTCTAACAAAGGAAACATTTTGCCAACCTGGTTTGAGTTACAGTGTGAACTTGGAAATACTTAAAATGCTTAAAATACTCTTGAATGCAGAATTAAGTTGATTTAAAATGTCCTTGCCTTCAATTTGTTTGAACTGGTAAATTTATTGCACGGAAAAATCAAAGTCAATGACCATATTTGCCCTCCTCAATAAATGCAAACGCAAATCTTAAAAAATTTGCAAATGTTTACCTTATTCCATTTTAATGTCTCTAAGACTTAAAAAGACAATCACGTTCTTGGGCTTTTAATGTTTCTGTCATATTTATCAGTAATTTAAACCTAAGTCCATTAACAAAGTAGAACTCGTTGTTTAGATTGGAAACGAGAGTGGCCCCTGTTCTTTGAATCACCAAGGTACCTCCCTGTCCCCATCGGTGGTGCCTTGAGCTTTTACAACCAGATCCAGGAAAAGTTGGCTTCCTTTTTACATGAATAGGAAAGCTGTACTGCTGTACTTGTGGTTCTGAGACTGGCCTCTGCATTGCAGTCTGGTCTGGGGAAAATGTCATTCTCTTCTGTACAGAAGTTGAAGTATTTGGCTGATCAGTGACAACACTACTGGAAGCCAGAACGTGAAATGGAGTCAGCATTATCAATAAATAGCATCAAGTTGCCAATTCAGGAAAAATTGACCCTGTGAGGATTTCAGGGGCAGCAGGGCCATCAGACCTGAAGCCCTGTGGTGAGGTGGGTTATTTTTGTGTGGTCTCACTGAGTCTGGAGGTGGACAAGTGTTGGGCGTGCGTGTGGGAAAGGATGCAGTGGGGGTGGGGCTATTTGTGGGTACTAAGATTTAAAGAAAGAAAACCCCACATTGTCATCTGAAAGAAGATAAATGAAAATTGTTGGAGCAATAGGCCTCTAGGGACTAATTACTTGTCTGCTATAATTCAGGGACTGCACTCGTGACTTGCATCGACTCAACATGTCAAATGTCAGTTCTATGTTATGAAATAAAATACATGTTCTTTTAATGTAAACAGTACAGAAATGTTCTCAAGTGTCCCAAGTCATTAGTCACATTGGACACATTCAGTGCCCTGTGACTTGTCCCCATGGCTCTGTGCCTGGAGGTCACTTGGTATGTAAAGAGAAAGCGTGCAGCCATGTAATTAAAACCGATGTAGGCACCTTGTTCATCTGGGGGCTGAGGAGCATCCAAACAGCTGCTCAGGGAAACTCAGGCTTTGCTAACATGTGGTATAACACATTCAGAATCCAAGAATGCCCCCAAAAATCCCAGACAAAAGCCCCCCCACGTCCCCCACATGTCCCCCCACATGTCTGCATTTTGCTTCGGTTTTGTTGTAAATTGTTGCAGGAGATTGGAGGGACGGGGCTGGCCGGCTGGTGCCCTGGTAGGATTTGACTTAGCAGTGGGGGATGGTAAAGCACATGGGCTTCCCATTATACCCCCCGGCTTCCTAGCACTGCATTATGCTGTGTGAGCTGCCTCAGTTTCGTAGGAGTGCTGTGTAGATTAGATACAAAATTTAAGTAAAAATCGTATTAATCATCCAAGGATCAACCAGGGGAAGAGAGGCCACTCTATATATTTATAAACAGAGGGATCTGGTTACCCAGATGATAAGGTGGCTGCAAGGCAGAGCACAGAAACATTGAAGGGATCGATAAATCCCCTGGGTTAGAGGAACCAAGGGGGCAGTTGTTGCCACTGGGGTCCAAGCTCAATGGTCATAGGGAAACTGGTAGCTTGACTTGCCTGGAAGGAGCTGGAGACCTAGCTGAAGATTGCCGGAGACACCGCCTAGGTGTGGGCAAAGTGGTGATGGGGAAATACCCTGGCTTCTCCCTTTCTTGTACTCTCTCTACCATGATCTCTCTGTGGGCAAATCCTGCCACAAATCAGCTAGAACGAAAGTCCAGGCAACACAGCCTAGAATGGTCAACACCTACCTGCTCTGAAGCTCCATCTCCATAAAACAGAGAAGGGAAAAGGTTTGGAATGGCTCCTAGGGTAGACAGGCCCATGATCAGCTTATTTTGCATTTCGAGAGCACTCTGCAGCCTAGGAAGTAATTTCCTTAATGGTTTTTGTCTTAGAAATCCCCACAAAGCTCTGTGAATGGTGCATTCTCCCCTCATTTAATGTGTGAGGAAGCTAAGGCTCAGAGACTTCCGGTAAATGGCTTTAAGCCATCTAGTTTGTCCTGACGGGACTCAAGGTTAGGTCTCCCAACCCCCATCTAGCACCCCCCCCCTCCACCTTCCTCCATGCCACCCTTAGAAATGTACTTTTCTTCTCTTAAGCACTAAGAAGTTCCTTTTACTCATGAAAGTTTTGCATTTCATAGTGTTATTCAAGTTCTCTGTTCCCTTGTTGATCTTCTTTCTGCCTAGTCATTCTATCCATATTGAAAGTGGGATATAACCGAGTCCAGTTATTATGTTTGAATTGTCTGTATCTCCCTCCACTTCTATCAGCTTTACTCCATGCAATTTGGGGCTCTGTTGTTAGGTGAACACATGTTGATAATTAGTATGTCTTCCTAATAGATTAATCTCCTACTAATTATAATATGTCCCTCTTTTTTTTAAAGTAACATTTTGTTACAGACAAAGTAAAGTCTATTTTGTCTGATATCAATATAGTCACTCCAGCTTTCTTATGGTTGTTGTTCACATGGTATATATTTTACTCTCAGCCCATTCATATCTTTGAATCTAAAGTATATCTCTGATATACAGCATATAACTGTTCTATTTTTATCCAATCTGATATTCTCTGCATTTTGATTGGATTGTTTAAGCCATTCATATTTAATATTGTTGATATAGTTGGATTTTTTTTAATCAAACAATTTTAATCAGTAAAAGTGCAATTACATGAAGAGCCCCATGTTATACATGTTTAAATTATTTTCCACTGTCTTTACTTGTAAGGTGTTGAAGGTGGGACCCACTCTTGAATCTTCTTTCTAGTGGTAGAATAAGGTACATATTGTTCTGGAGTGCCACTCACACTGAACTTATGGTTTGTCCAAATGAATTTACGAGCAGTAGGTGGTTTTGTTGTTGGAGGATCATCAGTCGTAGAGTGAAGCCAACGATGCCATTCAGGGGGGACCATGCTTCCATCCACATCCCAAAACGTGTTCTTACCATTCATTTCAGTTGTATATATAACCCATTGGTGACGACCAAAAAATTGCTTGTTGTCCTCATAGTATTTGTTTCCATATTTGTCTTCCATCACTAATGTACCAACCCTCACATCATTTGCCCCGAAGAGAACTCGTAGATAGCCGTGGAGGCCACCATGGCCACTGAGCTGCTGCAGCCCGCGTTTCAGGACCTGCAGGAACTCCATCTTGTCCCGTAGGACCAGGCCCCCAGGTGCTTGATATAGTTGGATTTGTATCTGTCATTTTACTTTTTGATTTCTGTATGTCACCTGTCCTTTTTGCTCCAAATTTAGCATTTTAAAAGGACATGTTACAAAACTATAGTTTTGGGTTTTATGTGCAAAATTTAATACAAAATATCATTTTGCTTTCCTTCCTTTGTGCATGAATCTCTCTCAAGGTCTTCCTTATGAGGAATACAAAAACCTCTTTTTCACCTTGCAGGTCCTCGTGAACTGTTCTGGGGAAGTGTTTGAGGGGCCTAGGGGAGTCACATGCCTCTGGTAGGGGTGATGAGATGTGATTAGGGAAACACCCAGGAGCACATCGGCCACCACTCTCCCTGCCCTGTACCCCTTTAGAGAAAATTCCTTAAGTTTTCTCTCACCTCAGGCACACTAAGAGGTAGGTTCCTGAATGACAAAGGAATTCTCCTGGACCTGGCCATCACTGTGCACAAGGACCAGAAGGGCGGCTCTCTGTGGATCATGTTCAGGCTAAGGCACCTTCTTCTACAACTTCCAACACCAGTGATTCCTATCATTCCTTGAGAACCACAAACTTGTTGCGAATGATAACAGGCAAGCCAATTTGGCAGAGTGGAAAACATCTTTATGACATTATCCAGTGAATAAAGCAAAGTACAAAATTAGACCCCTTGCTGAGAACACCAGGTACAACCAGAGGATGTATGTGGACAGCACTGGGCAGGGGGACATAAAGCTCAGAAAACATTGTTTCTTGTCATAGTTGTCATAGTTGAATGACAATGTGTCTGCTGCTTTACTTTTGTTACATGTCCTTTACTGGGAAGATATTTTTGGGGGGTTTTCGTTTATGAAGCCATAAAAAACATGAAAAATTAAGGAAGGACTGATAAAAAGGAGTGAGGGAAGGAAAGAGGTAGAAAGGGAGAGAAGACAAAGAAAGGGAGGTCAACCTTATTTGGGCTGCAGGCAAAAGATAATCCCTTCAAGTTTTAAGGCAGCTACACTTGATGAATAATGAAAGGAGATCTGAGCTCCATTTGTGTTTTAATATTTACTCAGTGTAGTAAAAAATTGGGGAAAAATAAAGTAAGGTATCAGGGGGAGTTCAAGACCTAAAATGGACCATCTGAAACATGATCTTAAAAAAAGATACCGTGATTCCAGTCTGAAGACTTTAATTTCACACAAGGGAGTAGGAAACTGCACGGCCTGTGAAACATTTTTTACGTCTGGTTATTTGCCCTGCGGGAGGAAGCAGAAGGCTCATCTCTGCATCCCTGACCTCTCTGAGCTGCTTCTGCCCGCCCCTGGCTCCTGTTCTGCGCTGATGTCTGACTCACCCTAAGACCTGTCTCCTGGGCCACCTGGATCTGAGCCCGCACATTCAGGGGGTTACCTCACTTCAGATATCACCTCCACGGAGCTTTCCCGGGCCCTGGGTCCCATTTTAAAAGGGCAGTTGAATTCCCTACGGTTCTGTCCCAGAGCTCCGGGACTCTGTCCTCCTAGAAGAAATGATCACTATCTAGACTGATGATGTATTCTTATCAGGTGGACTCGTCTCGTGTCACTTTAGTGAAGCTGGAACGTTGTTCCTCAGAGTTCTCTGCTCCGAATTGCTCTAAGTGAGCACGGAGTGCACTTGGCATGAGACATGGGAGGCTGCCGGGAGGGAGCAGATTGCCTGCTTCAGGCCAGGGCAGGCTGTCATCACCCATGCGCTGGCCCACCAGGTCTGGGTGCGGCAGCCGCCCGCACTCCCCCCGTCCTCCGGCATCTCCTGCCCCTGCCTCTCTGCCTAGGCATCCGAATGGCTCCGGTTGACCCTTGCGGGTCTGGCACTGTTGCAAGGAGGTCCCGGTTGTCTTTGCTTCCCACACTCCATGTCTGTCATCCCTCCCCATCTGCCTGTCCTGATGCTCCCGGCTGCAGCCTCAGATGCGAGAGCGGCACCCCGCATGGACCACGTCTGACCAACTCTCTGCAGTAAACGTCTGACCTACGTCCTGCTGGCTCTGCTCGGCAGCAGGACCCTGGCCGAGGCGCACCCGCAGGCTGCCCTTTCTTCCTTTTGAGCTGGGCCAGGGATTAGGGATCTTCTTTGCAAGTTCAGGTTCTCGCAGAACACAGGCTAGTTTGGGGGCTTCATGACCTTCAAGCTGATATCCCACCGCAGGGTCCCTGATGGGGTGAGTCGGAGCCCGACAAGGCCTGGCTGGCATCCCACAGCTGGGAAAGGCTAGGTTTTCTGGGTTCCCTTTGCCACGAGCCTACTTCTCAGAGCAGGTGATCAGGGATAGGCATCACTCTGATGGCTGTAAGTTCTCAGATGCCTGATCAGATGGCCTGGAGCTGGGGTACCGCCAAGGATAGGGTGGGGGCTCTCAGTGCAGCGGTGGCTCTGCAGACTTGTGCTGATCCCCTGCTAGGAAGCCCCAGGCAGGGACGTAGCCTCTTTGCTCCCTTTTGGCACAAGTGTCTTTGTCTCTCTGTTCTTCCCGGGTTCTTCCAACTGGAGGACAGACCACGACGGATGCCTTGATTTCTGGGCCCTAATAATTAGGATCCAACAATGCTCTGGGCCCTACTGACACGCACCGTGTCACCTCACACTGGCTCAGTGCACCCACCACGCGTCCCTCTCTGAGCGTCTTGCCCACCCTGGCGGGCTTCTCTGTGTGGGACCAGGACAACTTGTGGGGTGTCCAGCGAAGGAGGGAGGCCAAATCAGCTCTCACATTTGTCCTCTGTTGGAAATTTTTACTTGGTTAAAGGACGACTCTATCTCATCCTTCCTACACCAGAGTCCCATCCATGAGAAATGACCAGGTCAGTGGGATGTCACGGGGTGTTTTAGCGAACTGGCCTCTGGGTTAATTTCTCTCTTATTTTTCCATAAAGCTCTCTGATGTGCATGCTGTCATGATTACGCTTGTAGATCCATTGGAACATTAGCTCACCCAGTGACTGGAGATATTCCACTGCCCCCCAGCAGCTTCCTGTCATGTTCAAAAGGGCACTGGATGTCAGAGAAGGGGTGTGGGCATATATGGGGTGATCCATTTACTAGTGCCATACTTCCAGATTTGGTGCTCCCAGGGCTGAATTGTGTACTCACAAAATGCACATGCTATAGTCCTATCCCCCAGTACCTCAGAATGTGGCTGTATTTGGAGATAAGGTTTCTAGAGTGGTATTTAAGGTAAAATGAGGACATTAGTGTGGGCCCCAGTCCACTATGACGGGTGTCTTTATACAAAGAAGAGATAGGACACAGATACACACAGAAAAAAGACCATGTGAGGGCAAGGGAAGAAGATGGCCATCTACGAGCCCGGGAAAGAAAACCTCAGAAGATGCTAACCCTTAATCGCAGAATCTAGCCTCCAGAATCATGAGAAAATAAATTTCTGTTGTTTAAGCCCCCTGGTCTGAGGTAGTTTGTTATGTCAGAGCTAACAAACGATCGCAGGAGGTGACTGACTTACCCTCCGTTTCCTCTAATGGCCCCACTCATGACTTTGATGTATTTGGTTCCCATTCCATCAACGTTCATTCAGCAGAACAACACTGAAAGCACGTGGTTAGCTTCCTTTTTAAAGTTTCCTGTGTTTTTCCCGATGTTCTGAGCCTGCCAGTTTTAGGATTTGGAAACCATGCCCGTAGGCCACATTTGGAGGCCCCACTGTGGTACCTGGCCTGCACTGGCTGCCTTGATTTAGGAGGTATGGGTTAGGGGGCATTTGGACATGGGGGAGTAGGGACGGGATTGAGAGGTGCAGGACCCTGAGACCCGGTCCTGCCCCAGTGGGGTCTGTTTCCTGCCCCTCACTGTCCCTGCATTCTGCTCCTGCGGCTTATCCTCCACGGCCTCCTCTCTCCTGGCCTCCACCTTGGCTGAGGAATTCCAAGGGCATAGGCACAAAGAGGACCAGCTCACAGATCTGAGGGCAACCATGCCTTGAATGTGGATTATATTGACACGGGATCTCCCTTTGTCTTACTTGTCTTAATTCCTAGAGACAGCAAACTGTACTTGGCCAGCCTTAACTATTTAGGCCCAGGGTTGTCAGAAAAAACCCCCATATGTTGGCCTGCTTTTAGTTTAGTCACATATATGCAGGGGGACAGTTTGTCTGCAGGTAAAACAAAAGTGTCTCTATTTACTGCCACTGATCATTTGTTAAAGGGTTATTGTAGCAATAGTCATACCTTCACTGTATGGTGGTTTCCAGTTTCCTGACCACTTTTTACTGCATTGTGTTATTGTCTCTGTCTCCTAAGTATGAATTTAAGATCTGGGAAGACCATATTCTCCCAGCGCTCATGCAGCTGTGCTAGCTCCTTCCTAGCTCAGGACAAATGTCCCCTTGGCCATCTCTTGCCTCTGTCATAGTATCTTCTTTATTTCATTTTATTTTTAAATATTTTTTGAGGGAAGGAGGGGCAGACGGAGAAGGTGAAAGAGAGAACCTTAAGCAGACCCCACACCCAGTGCAGACCCTGATGCGGGGCTCAATCCCACGACCATGAGATCGTGACTTTAGCTGAAATCAAGAGTTGGACACTTAGCCAACTGAGTCACCCAGGCGCTCCTGTCATAACATCACTAAGAAGTTGCCTCATTATCTCTATGCTGCTGGTCTAGCATAAGGGACCATGGGTAACTCAGCCCAGTGCACTGTTCTGTACGTGGACTAATGTAGAAGAAGTCTCCCTCAAATCCATGAGATCAAGAGAGTCCCTTTCTAGAGGTCAAGCCAGTCCCTGCCTAGCTTTCCCTGTTCCCAGGATCTGAATCTGTGAAGAGTTCCCCAGTCTCTACCATCTGAAGACTTCAAGAAGCCTGTGCTTGTGAAGAATGTCAACAGCTGTCTTTCCCAACCTGGCTCAGAAAATGCCACTGTTTTTCCAAGTCCAGGCCACGCTATTTGGACAGTAGAAAGGAGTAATCATTTTGGAGAATCATGGTACCTTCTCGCATTTGTACTACTGAGAAATCATTGGCCTTCTATTCTAAGAAGGTTTGGTGATTATGTGTTGAATTCTAGTATGACTCAGAATCTACTTATGTTCTGCTAGCTCCAGGACTCCTGGGCTCCTGAACAGGCCTTGATGGCCATTGACACCCACCGTCTTAGGACTTGAGGTGGTGTGGAGCATCTATCTGAGTTTTAGTTTATCTCAGCCCCATTCTGCATTGGTTTAATGTAGAATTAGTCTCTGCCTTCTTTCCCCTTTCTGCCTTCTGCAGGAGAGTTTGCCATTTGTCCTGGCCTGGACTCCAATCAGTGCTGGGCCTGGAATTTCAAGCCCCCTTCCTGGGGCTCCATGTCTGTATTTCTGAAGGATTGGTTGTAATAATTCCATTTTCATTCATGATTTTATCTATTTGGGTCATCTCCCTTTTCTTTTCGAGAAGCCTGGCTAGAGGTTTATCAATTTTGTTTATTTTTTCAAAAAACCAACTCTTGGTTTCATTGATCTGCTCTACAGTTTTTTAGATTCTATATTGTTTATTTCTGCTCTGATCTTTATTATTTCTCTTCTTCTTCTGGGTTTAGGCTGTCTTTGCTGTTCTGCTTCTATTTCCTTTAGGTGTGCTGTTAGATTTTGTATTTGGGATTTTTCTTGTTTCTTGAGGTAGGCCTGGATTGCAATGTATTTTCCTCTCAGGACTGCCTTCGCTGCATCCCAAAGCGTTTGGATTGTTGTATTTTCATTTTCGTTTGCTTCCATATATTTTTTAATTTCTTTTCTAATTGCCTGGTTGACCCATTCATTCTTTAGCAGGGTGTTCCTTAACTTCCATGCTTTTGGAGGTTTTCCAGATTTTTTCCTGTGGTTGATTTCAAGCTTCATAGCATTGTGGTTTGAAAGTATGCATGGTATGATCTCAATTCTTGTATACTTATAAAGGGCTGTTTTGTGACCCAGTATGTGATCTATCTTGGAGAATGTTCCATGTGCACTCGAGAAGAAAGTATATTCTGTTGCTTTGGGATGCAGAGTTCTAAATATATCTGTCAAGTCCATCTGATCCAATGTATCATTCAGGGCCCTTGTTTCTTTATTGACTGTGCGTCTAGATGATCTATCCAATGTTGTAAGTGAGGTATTAAAGTCCCCTGCAATTACCACATTCTTATCAATAAGGTTGCTTATGTTTGTGACTAATTGTTTTATATATTTGGGGGCTCCCGTATTCGGCGCATAGACATTTATAATTGTTAGCTCTTCCTGATGGATAGACCCTATAATTATTATATAATGCCCTTCTTCATCTCTTGTTACAACCTTTAATTTAAAGTCAGTTTTTCTTGGGGCGCCTGGGTGGCGCAGTCGGTTAAGCGTCCGACTTCAGCCAGGTCACAATCTCGCGGTCCGTGAGTTCGAGCCCCGCGTCAGGCTCTGGGCTGATGGCTCAGAGCCTGGAGCCTGTTTCCGATTCTGTGTCTCCCTCTCTCTCTGCCCCTCGCCCGTTCATGCTCTGTCTCTCTCTGTCCCAAAAATAAATAAACATTGGAAAAAAAAATTTAAAAAATAAAGTCAGTTTTTCTGATATAAGTATGGCTACTCCAGCTTTCTTTTGACTTCCAGTAGCATGATAGATAGGTGTCCATCCCCTCACTTTCAATCTGAAGGTGTCCTCAGGTCTAAAATGAGTCTCTTGTAGGTAGCAAATAGATAGGTCTTGTTTTTTTATCCATTCTGACACCCTATGTCTTTTGGTTCGTGCATTTAGTCCATTTACGTTCAGTGTTATTATAGAAAGATATGGGTTTAGAGTCATTGTGATGTCTGTAGGTTTCATGTTTGTAGCGATGTCTCTGGTACTTTGTCTCACAGGATCCCCCTTAGGATCTCTTGTAGGGCTGGTTTAGTTGGGGCTCCATGTCTGTAGTGGGGCAGAATTCCAAGAGGCCCCCCAAATTTCCACCCACAATATATATACCTAAATAATCTCCTCTTCTTGAGCAATACTGAAAATGATGGATTTAACTGCTCTGATCAGGTTTCAAAGGTAAAAGTCAATTTACAGATGAAATTAAGGTTCCTAATCAGTTGACTTTGATAATCAAAAGAGAGATCATCTAAACCCTTAAAAAGGGCTGGGCTCTGCCTGAAGACAGATTCCAAACTTGAGAGAGATCCTACTGCTGGCCTTAGGGAAGTAAACCTCCACATCATAAGAGGGCTTGTGGGTAGGCCACTGGCAGGAGCTGAATCAAACCTCCGGGAGCTGAGAGCAGTCTCTAGTCAACAATCTCTAGCAGGCAGGAAGCTGGGCCCAGGGTCCTACAGTCGCAAAGAACTGAATTTGGCCAATAATTACATGACCTTGGAAGTGGATCCTGAGCTCCAGAAGGGAATGCACCCTAGTCAACATGTTGATGTCAGCCCGTGAGAGACACTGCCCAGACATCTGACTTACAGAAACTGTGAGATAATAAACACAAGTTATTTCAGGTAAGTTAGTGGTGATTTGGTATATGGCAGTAGAAAACTAGTGTAGTGCCCTTATTCTGTCTCCACCCAGCATATGGGTTGGTTTTTAGCACAGCTATTAAAGCTTCATTGTTCTCTCTGCCACAGTTTAACTTCTTGATTGGCTTACATCCTGGAATCCCATCCTTCTGACACAATCTGAGCCCATGATATACACCTTCCACAGGGTCAGCCCCCTTGGCTCCAGGCACCTGAGTGAGTAAAGAGGAGGGAGAAATCTTAGATCCTATGGCTGACTCTCCAGTGGGCTCCACTCCACATAGCTATGCTCCTGGATCCCATCAGGTCATTTCCAGGAACTTACAGGAACAAAAAAACCCAGCCGCTGGAGATCAGGAACTCTTCCAAGGTTTCCCTAAAGAAGGTAAAGAAAAAAAAAAAGTTGCTATTTCTTCAAGCCCAGACCACAGTAACTTGAGACTAGAGAGGAGTGAACATTTTTTGGAATTATAGCGGCTTCTCCCATCTGCAGGGTTGAGAAATTATCCACCATCATTTCATGGGAGGCTTGGTGATTTATTTGAGAAATTCTTAGGAGGGATTGCAATGAGAGAGAAATATCAACAAAGTCCCAAAGCTGCTGACCAGCCTATTTAAAAATATGCCATATATTCAGCAAGCTCTTAGGGTAAACCACAGGAAAAATAATGAGAAAATTAATTCCTTGTCAAATACAGTTGGAAAGGTAAAGCCCAAAAATGTATTAGTGAAGATGGAAAATTGATCTGTTTATCAAGCAAAATTATTATTATTTTTTTATTTTGATGTAATTCTAGAGTCAGATAAAGTTGCAAAAAAAATGGTACACAGAGTACCATGTGCCTTCCCCCAGCTTCCCCCAGTGGTGATATTTTATATAACTATAGTATAATACTAAATACAGGATTGACATGATACATATTATGGGTTGAATTGCGTCTGTCACCTCCCCCCAAAAATATATGTTGGAGTCCTAACTCCCCAGAACCTTAGAATGTGAACTTCTTTGGAGATATGGTTGGCTGAAGTCATTAGTTAAGATGAAATAATATTAGAGTAAGACGGGCTCCTAATCCAGTATGACTAGTGTCCTTACAAATTGATGGCCATATGAAGACAAAGACACATAGAGAGAATTTTATATGATGACAGGCAGAGATTTGAGCTATGTGGCTACAAGCCAAGGAATGCCAAGGATTGCCAGCCAGCCACCAGCAAAGCTAAGAAGAGGTGAGGAAGGATTCTCCCCTGCAGGTTTCAGAGCGAGCATGGCCCTTCTGATGCTTCGATCTTAAACTTCTAGCCTGTGAGACAATACATTTCTATTGTTCTAAGCCACTCACTTTGTGGTACTTTGTTAGGAAATGAGTACAATACTAGACTAGACTACTGACTATATTCAGTTTTCACTACTTTTTACATGCATTCGTGTGTGTGCGTCTTTGTGTGTCTGTGCATGTGTGTGGATCCATACAATTTTATCCTATATGTAGATTCGCATAGCCACACAGATATGAAATATCGAGAGGATAAAAATACAAGTTATGAACTCAGAGAAAATTATTTGAAGACCACACATCTTGAAAGAACGTGTATTATACTGCTTTTGTTCTACAGAAGTCTGTTAGGTTCTGCGGGTTGACAGTGTTATGAAGTTCTTTGTTATCCTTGCTGATTTTTATGCCTGTATGTGTGTGTGTGTCTAGTTGAGTGATGAATTGTTGAAATCCTTGGTTATAATGGAACATTTTGTATATTTCTTTTTATTTTTTCTATTTATTTATTTATTTATTTATTTATTTATTTATTTATTTATATTTTTGAGAGAGAGAGAGAGACAGAGCATGAGCAGTGGAGGGGCAGAGAGAGAGAGAGGGAAACACAGGATCCGAAGCAGGTTGTCAGCTTTGAGTTGTCAGCACAGAGCCCAATACAGGACTGGAACTCACAAACCATGAGATCATGACCTGAGCTGAAGTCAGAGGCTCAACTGACTGAGCCACCCAGGCGCCCCATCTCTTTAATTTTTAAAAATGTTTATTTATTTATTTTGCCATATAGAGAGGGATAGAGAGCACAAGCAAGGAACGGACAGAGAGAGAGGGAGAGAGAATCCCAAGTAGGCTCTGTGCTGTCAGTGCAGAGGTATACTTGGGACTTGATCTCACTAACCAGGAGACTGTGACCTGAGCCAAAATCAAGAGTTGGACACTTGACTGACTGAGCCACCCAGGCACCCTAATATATGTCTCTTTAAAGTTTTATGAGTTTTTGCTTCAGGTGCGTACACATTTAGAATTGCTACATCTTGGTGTGCCTGGGTGGTTCTGTCATTTGGGCGTCCACCTTCAGCTCGGGTCATGATCTCACAGTTCGTGAGTTCAAGCCCCCCCATTGGGCTTGCTGCTGTTAGCACGGAATCTGCTTTGGATCCTCTGCCCCCCGCCCCCCCCCCCTCCTGCTTGCACTCTCCCTCTCAAAAATGAACATTAAAAAAATAATAAAATTGGTACATCTTGACCCCTTTTACCATTATGTAATATCCCTCTTTGTCCCTGATAATTTTGTACTCTCTGAAGTCTTCCTTATCTGGTGTTAATATAGCCACTCCTTCCTAAAAAAATGTATGCCTGCATGATACATCTTTTCCTATCAACATTTCGGCTACCTATATCACAATGTATTAAGTTTTCTATAGACAGCACACAATTAGGTTACGTTTTCTTACTCACTTTGCCAATATCTGTCCTTTAATTGGTGTACTTAGACCACTTACATTTAAAGTAGTTACCGATATGTTAAGGTTTAAGTGTGCCATTTTATTATTTGTTTCTATTTATTCTCTTGTTCATCAATTTCTTTTTTCTTGACTTCCTAGAGGTTATTCAAACACTAGAATTTAATTTATTTGTGGCATTTTTGAGTATATGTTTGTATGGTGTGTGGTTTTTCATTTCGTTTTGTTTTGTTTTGTTTTTGTGCTTGTTCTTAGCATTACAACATGTATAAAGATCTTATCAGTATCTACTGGTATGAACATTATGTCCCGGAGTGAAGTGTAGAAACCCTACTTCCCCTTGGTGCCTTTATCCTTCGCATTTTTAAAATCTAATTTTCTTTTTTTTTTTTTTTTAAATTTTTTTTTCAACGTTTTTTATTTATTTTTGGGACAGAGAGAGACAGAGCATGAGCGGGGGAGGGGCAGAGAGAGAGGGAGACACAGAATCGGAAACAGGCTCCAGGCTCCGAGCCATCAGCCCAGAGCCTGACGCGGGGCTCGAACTCCCGGACCGCGAGATCGCGACCTGGCTGAAGTCGGACGCTCAACCGACTGCGCCACCCAGGCGCCCCTGTGGTTGGAAGACTTTAAGCTGTTCTGTAAGAGCAGGTCTGCGGATGACAAATTCTCTTAGTTTCCTTCATCCAAGAATGTCTATTTTCTCTTCATTCCTGCAAGATATTTTCACTTGGGATAGAATTTGGGGTAGGCAGATATTTTTATCCAGTACTTGAAAATGTTTTGTTATTTCTTATTGGCCTCCATGGTTTCAGATGAGAAATATGCAGATTGGGTGGTATATATTTTCATATCTTCCAGTTCACTGTTTCTTTCCTCTGTCCCTTCCATGAGTCTTAAAAATTCCAGTTATTGTAGTTTTCTGCTCTACAATTTTCATTTATGTCTTATTTGCTTTAAACCTTTTTATTGACATACAAAAAGGACTTTTTTCTTTTTTATGTCTTGTATTTCTTTGCTGAGATTTTCTGTTTTTTCCCCCCATTTTTTTCATGATGGTTCATAGTTGCTCATTGAAGAATGATTATAATTGTTGCTTTAAAATCCTTGTTGAATAATTCTAACGTTTGAGTCATGTTCTTAGAAGCTGTTAATTTCCTTTCCTTTTCATGCTATGATTGTTCTGGTCTTGTTAGGATATGAAGTTGTTCTAATTGTGTCATGGACATTTTGGGTACGATGTATAGAATTTTTGGATCCAATTTTTTTTTCTTTCTTTTTTTTTATTTATTAATTTTGAGAGACTGAGAGAGACAGAGTGTGAGCAGGGGAGGGGCAGAGAGAGAGGGAACCACAGAATCCGAAGCAGGCTCCAGGCTCCGAGCTGTCAGCACAGAGCCCCATGCGGGGCTCAAACTCACGAACCGCAAGATCATGACCTGAGCCGAAGTCGGACGCTCAACCGACTGAGCTACCCACGTGCCCCTGTTTTCTTTTCTTAGAAGGCACTCACCCTGGTTGTGTGTAGTGCATAGGTCCAGGTAGGGATAGATGTTTCACCTTACTCAGCCCTACTCATACCAGAATGGGGAGGGCGGGAGGTAAGAAAGGGAGAGCTGCTAGCATTGCCTCATTGTTGATGAGCTGGAGTGGAAGTTCAGCTCCCCAGTCAACTCTATTGACACTGTGGAGAGGGTGGGGGGTTAAGGGTGCTTTCCACTGATATTGACTAGAGTAGAACAATTTATTGTCAGAAAGGCTTTCTGTTCTGCTAGATTGCCATTTTATCAGTCCCACAGCTATAGGAATCGGGCTCTGCTTGGGGCTTTTTGACTGCACCTGTTGGTAGTTCCATGTTGCAGGCTTCTCTAGTGCACTGGCTGAATTACACGGAATCATAAAGAAAACCTAGGGACTTCACTGCGGGGTTGTTCCTCAAGTCTCAAGTCCCTGAGAAGTTGCATTAGTATATTGACACTGATGTGCAACCAGCACCATCATACATATCCAGATCTTTTCATCTTCCCAAACTGAAACTCCACTTATTTAACAATGTCCCTGGCAACCACCATTCTAGTTCTCCTTTTGGTCTCTCTGAAGTTAACGACGGTATGTAACTCATATGAATGGAATCGGAATATTTGTGCTTCTGTGACTGACTTATTTCATTTGGCATCATGTTTCAAGGTTCAGCCATGTTTCAGTACGTATCAGAATTTCCTTCCTTTTTAAAGCTGAATAATATTCCGTTGTGTGTGTATACCACATTTTGCTTTTCCACTCGACTGTTGGTGGATTGCTTCCACTTTTTGGCTACTATGAATAATGCTGCCATCAACATGGGTGTATACATATCTGTTCAAGACCTTGCTTTCAACTCGTTTGCGTATATGCCAAGAAATGGAGTTGCTGGATCATAGGTCATTCTATATTTAATTTTTATGTTGGACTTTTTGTCTTAGCCCAGCATTTTTTATTTTTAAGAGGGAGGACTAGGGAGGAAATGAGACTACTCCACCTTGGATGGAACTGGCAAGCTAAATTAATTTAAAAAATCTTTTTCTTAGAGTTAACAGATAAACCACATTACAGCATAACTGGCAAGAATCTCTTGAAGTTTGTGTCAAGATCATGAACGCATATCTCCTTGGAATCCTTACCTCCTTCTGACACTCAGAGAATTTTTCTAAAGAATAGTTAGGTTCCAGGCCCTCTGGGAAACCATGGAGTGTGAGTCCAGTGAGGCAAATTATTTTCTTACTTCTCTGGTGTGATTTTTTTTCTTTTTTTGGAACTGCTAGCATGTAAGTAACACATAGGTATTAAAATAAAGGTCATAGTAATCCTTTTCATTTTCCAAGAAACTTTCTTTCTTTTTTTTAACATACAGTGCTTTATTAGTTTCAGGTGTACAATATGGTGATTCGATAATTACATATATCACACAGTGCTCATCTCAAGTGAACTCCTTAATCCCCATCACCCATTTAACCCATCCCCTCATCCCCTCATCCCCTTCTTCTCTGTAACCATCAGTTTGTTCTCTATAATTAAGAATCTGTTTCTTGACTGGTCTCTCTCTACTTCTCTCTGTCTTTTTAACACTTTGCTGATTTGTTTTGTTTCTTGAATTCCACATATGAGTGAAATCATATGGTATTTGTCTTTCTCTGACCAACTTATTTGCTAAGCATTATACTGTCTAGATCCCTCCATGTCATTGTAAATGGCAAGATTTCATTATTTTTTACGGATTAATAATATTCCATCACACACACACACACACACACACACGTACCATATATATATATATATACCACATCTTCCTTATCCATTTGTCAACTGATGGACACTTGGGCTGCTTCCATAATTTGGCTTTGTAGATAATGCTGCTATAAACATAGGGGTGCACACATCTCTTTGAATTAGTGTTTTGTATTCTTTGGATAAATATCCAGTGGTATTATTGCTGGACTGTAGGGTCATTTTATTAACTTTTTGAGAAATCTCCCTACTATTTTCCACTGTGGCTGTCCCAGTTTGCCTTTCCACCAACACTGCGAGAGGATTCCTCTTTCTCCACATCCTTGCCAACATCTGTTGTTTCTTGTGTTGTTGATTTTAGTCATTCCAACAGATGTGAGGTGGTATCTCACTGTATTTTTGATTTGCATTTCCCTGATGGTAAGTGATGATGAACATCTTTTCATGTGTCTGTTGACTATCTGTATGTCTTCTTTGGAGAAATGTCTGTTCATGTCTTCTGCCCATTTTTGATTGGATTATTTGTTTGGTTGCTGAGTTTTATAACTCTTTATCGGATATGTCATTTGCGAATATCTTCTCTCGTTCTGTAGCTTGCTTTTAGTTTTGTTGATTGTTTCCTTTGCTGTGCAGAAGCTTTTTATTTTGATGTAGTTCCAATAGTTTATTTTTGCTTTTGTTTCCTTGCTTGAGGAGACATATCTAGAAAAAAGTTACTCAGGCTGATGTCAAAGAAGTTACTGCCTGTGCTCTCTTCTAAGATTTTTATGGTTTCAGGTCTCACATTTAGGTGTTTGGCCCATTTTGAATTTATTTTTGTGTATGGTGTAAGAAAGTGGTCCAGTTTCATTCTTCTGCATGTTGCTGTACAGTTTTCCCAACATAATTTGTTGAAGAGACTGTCTTTTTTTCTGTTGGATATTCTTTTCTGCTTTGTCAAAGATTAGTTGATTACATAGTTATGGTAGTTATGGATCCATTTCTGGGTTTTCTAATCGGTTCCATTGATCTATGTGTCTGTTTTTGTGCTAGTACCATACTGTTTTGATTAGTACAACTTTGTAATATAACCTGAAGTCTGGAATTGTGATGCCTCCAGCTTTGTTTTTCTTTTTCAAGATTGCTTTGGCTATTTGGGGTCTTAAGTGGTTCCATACAAATTTTAGGATTGTTTGTTGTAGCGCTATGAAAAATGTCGGTTTCCAAGAAACTTTCGTTTCTGTTATCTCACTGATGTTGTGGGGACAACGTAACTGCAAAGGAAGCAATCAAAGCCAAGATTATCTACCTCCACTTTATAGACAAGGCAGTGGACTCAGAGAAGTAGATTTGGGATGAGAATTCTGAAACTTCTGATGCTTGAGCCACTGTTCTTGCTTAATGCAATATCCATGTCATTTGATTGAATTGATGATAGTAGGACCACTTCAGCATTTTAATCATCAACCCCATCTTTACTTATCAAGAATCTCCTGTTAATGGGCTGTAGCTTGTTTCCTAGCCTGAGGACTATGGAAAAGGTAGGCGGGCGGAGAACCATGTTGGTGGATTGAGAACATCTGGTTTGTGTTTGGCACTGGAAGGGATAATGACTCTGTTACGTAGGCCTGGAGTTTCTCTTTCTGATTAATCATCAGGGGCTGTAGTGGTATACGCTAGAGCAGGACATTAGCGTTAGTACAAACTGAAGCACCTTTCTTGTGAATACTAGAAACTCGGGGTCACCTATAGTAGAGGATTGTAGGTGCAGATGGTTTAGTGGTGGAACAGCTCACGCCAGGCTGGGGCTAACAAAGCCAAAGGTGGCAGGAGGTTGGCAGAGGAGGTCGCTGGACATGTTTGCTGATGGATACATTTGAGTCTCAGACATGTATGCTCTGCCTGGGCCTGGGATGTCTGGTGGGCTTCTCAGCAAGTTTTATGACCCCATAAAACTCTCCAAGTGGAAGGTCAGATGAAGATTCAGAGCCCCACGCCACGGAGTACATAAGGTTTGATTAGGATGTCGTGAACCCCCAGCATGTCTGCTGACAGCTAGCCGAAGGAGTCCAGTGGTCTGACAGTCTCTTTCTGGGAAGGCTCCTTGCCTCCCTGGTCTGAAAAGTCAAGTTCCTGTGGAACTTGCCCCAGTTCCAAGGTGTGGAATGTGCCCCAGTTACCAAGCTGATGCCATGTGTAGTTTTTACACTAATGTCAGTGGTCTCACCCGTGTTATATGAACTACACTAAATGGACGAGGCGGAACACCAAGTCTCAGCTTTGGGCAGACAAGTAAGATGACAGGGTTGGTGTGCAAGGGTGTTTGGTGGCCAGCCTTCCCCCTCTATAAAAGCCATTTACATACTTTTTTATAACGTTGTTTCCCCTGCCACACATGCAGTAGGTTTGTCTGCAACATGAGCTGGTTGTATGATTTTCTATCCCCTAATTTTTCTAGGCGGTAGGATAATGTAGTTATATCTTTAATGAACTCACCAAATGATCAGGTTTTGATTGATGTTTTTGGATTCTCTCTGTTTCCCTTGTAATCGGAAAGCAAAAGGAATCGACATTTGTCAACTAGACATTTCCCATTGGCATTTCCATCTGTCATGTGGACAGCCTCTAAAGCACCTCAATCACACATTCTGTTGGAAGCACCTGCTGGACAAACTCTTGCTCTGAGAACGGGGTTGTCGGCTGGCAGCATTACAGCCTTCGTGTGTTGGTGTCCAGGTTTGGTCCTGGAAGTGACACACAGACGCTGGGTGGCAAGGGCCGGCTTGTTCCCAGGATGAGGCTCTGAGAACTCCACCTACCTCCCCTACCCCCACCCCCAAACTGTCCCACTTGCCCTTTCTCATTCTGCTCCCCCAGACTAAATTGCATAAACATTCTGCAGACAGGATTCCCTAGGACCCTTACTCAAAGCCATTTATTTATTTATTTATTTTGACTTTTATATATTTTTAACAAGTTTAGCAGATCAGAAAGGCTACATGTTTATGGAAACTTTAAAAAAATTTTTCTTAATATTTATTTAGTTTTGAAAGAGAGAGAAAGACAGAGCGTGAGCAGGGTAGGGGCAGCGAGAGAGGGAGACACAGAATCCAAAGCAGGCTCCAGGCTCTGAGCTATCGGCACAGAGCCCGACGCAGGGCTCGACCTCACAAACCATGAGATCATGACCTGAGCCGAAGTCGGACGCTCAACTGACTGAGCCCCCCAGGCGCCCAGGAAACTTTTTTTTTTTTTAACAAAATATATCCAAAGTGATTAAAAAACTTTAAAGAAAGCACCAGAAATGATAACTGTGGTAGGCTGAATAATGGCCCCCAAACGCGTCCATGTCTTAGTCCTTGGAAACTGTGAATATCTTATTTTACATTGCAAGGGGGAATTAAGGCAGCACATGAAATTACGGCAGCTAGCCTGTTGGCCTTGAGATGGGGAGAGTATTCTGTATTATCCGGATGGGTCTGAAATAATCTCAAGGGTCCTTAAAAGTGGAAGAAGGAGGGAGAAGAGTCAGCATCAGAGTGATGCCATGAGAGAAGGACTGGTCTGGCCCGTGCTGGCTGTGAACATGGACGGGTGGGGTTGCTATGCGCCAAGCCTCGAACAGCTGGAAAAGGCAAGGAAATGGACTCTCCCCTCGAAGCTCCAGAAGGAAGCAGGCCCTGCCAACACCTTGATTTTGGTCTAGTAAAACTGATTTCAGACTTGAGACCTCCAGAACGATAAGATGATCAATTTGTGTTGTCACTAAATCTGTGCTAATTTGTCATAGCAACAATAAGAAACGAATACAATAACAAACCCCGGAGCCTCATTCCCTGCTTTGGGACATGTGAGGTTTTTCCTGTAAATCATGTAGGAAGAGCAGAACTGGGGATCACCTATGGGGTGGGTAGTATGTGCAGGTGACGGCCATCCAGGCCTGTCTCCCTGCACGTGCTTGCTGTCCTCTCATCGAGGCCTGGAGTATGTTTCCTTTCTTCTTCACAACAACGTGGCAGAGTTGGCCTAAACGGAACTGCCCGTTTCCAGCGAGGCCTGGAGAAGCCTGGCATGTCTCCTTTAGCCCTCTTGGGAGCAACTGGTCTGGAGACCTGAGTACCTTGCTGGAGAGTGAGGCCTGCCAAGTCCCCAGCCATTCCAACTGCCTCAGTGGGAGCATCAGATATAAATAAAGCCATTGTTGACCCTACAGCCCTAGTCATTCCGGCAACAGCTATCCACCGAGCTTGGTGCAGACTTCTGAGCAAATAATGCCTGCCACACATTTCAGATCTTTTTTTGTTTTTAAGCTTATTTCTTTATTTTGACAGAGAGAACACGAGCAGGGGAGAGTCAGAGAGAGAGGAAGAGAGAGAGACAGAGAGAGAGGGAGGAAGAGAATCCCAAACAGGCTCCCCACTGTCAACGCAGACCACAGTGCGGGGCTTGAGCCCACGAACTGCGAGACCATGACCTGAGCTGAAACCAAGAGTCGGACGCTTAACCGACTGAGCCACTCAGGCGCCCCCATTTCAGATCATTTATCGGCTTTCTCCCAGGTGCCAGGTGCTGGTTGAACCCATGCTTATTGATAAGAGAACAGATTGAGTGCCTGTCTGTGTCCCTTCCAGGTTACAGAAGCAAAGCGTGATAAACTAGCGAACCATCAAATACGTATTTTATTGTAAAAGAGGAAACTGAAGACCAGAAAGGCCAAGTCACTTTCCCAAGGCCACACAGCTAAGTAGAAATGATTCATACCGAGGGCTGGGCTCCAAGCCTGCTGGATAGGGTTGGTTACTACTGCAACTCAGTCTTCTATCCTACAGTTATCTCAGATAAGCACCAAAGGCTGTTCAGAGTTCTGCCTGACCAAGGTTTAATGAACTTAAAGTACACATTTGCCGCATACTGTATTTTTCCATTCTTTAAGGATCTCAGTTTTGTTGGTGTAGCCTCATATAAAAGTCTAACTATTACAGAGATAAACCACAGAATTTGATTAGGTTTCAATGGGTGGAAAACCATGTAGTCCAAATAAATGTAGAAATTATTGGTCTGGGGACCAATGGATAAAATGCTTCCAGCTACAGCTGCACCCTTTCTACCTTCCCTAAAAGAATTTACAACCCAGCAAGAGGCTGATAAAGCAGAAATGTCAATTAAAAAATGTTTTCACTTCTGGGAATCGTTCTGATTAAAGCACGCAATTCAGCTATGCTTAATTACTACTTATAAAGCATTTTCTGAAATGCTTTCTATTCTTTGGGGTATGTTTTACTTTTTTTTTTTTTTTAATGGACAATCAGACTGTCCTTTTCCCAAAGCTCGCAGAATCCTTATTTGTGGCCTACCGTTGAATTTCCAACATTAAATATTCCATGCAAGGAGGTAAAGAGGATTTTCTCCTCCCCTTTTCCACGTTTGGAATGCACCACCGGGAGCAGCGATGGAAATGCAGATACTGGTTCACGTGATCTGAGCTGCAATACACATGCGTTATCTGGGATCACAGTCTGCCTTTCCCATAATCTTTTATTTTATTTTCAGAAAGATGCAATCGGGATTCACAGTGCTCCATTCAGGTGGGTAATTTCATTGGGCAGGATTTTAAAGGAACCAGCATCTGGGCAGTTTGGTAATATTTTCCTCTTCACAGCCACATCTAACTGTGCGTGTTAGTTTCCCATGCTGCTGTGACAAATCACCGTACACTTAGTGGCTTCAAACAACTCAGATTTATTATCCTCCATTTGGGAGGTCAGAGGTCCACAACGGGTCTCACTGTGCTAGCATCGGGTATGGGTAGGACTGCTTCCTTTGGGCAACTCTGGGGGGAAGAATCTGTTTCCTTGCCTTTTCCAGCTTCCAGAGGCAGCCCACATTTCTTGCTGAGTGGCTCCTTCCTCCATCTTCAAGGCCAGTGGTGCAGGGTCGTAGAATTCCTCCCTGACTTACCATCCTGCCTCCCTCTTTCACTTACAGGGGTCCCTGGGATTATATTTTGTGCCCTCCTATAGAGTTCCGGATAATCTCCCTACCTCAAAGCCCTACCTTCAACCACAGCTGCAGAGTCCTGCGTGCCAAGTAAGGAAACAGGTTTAAGGTGTGGGATTTGGATGTGGATGTCCTCGGGGGCTGTTATTCCACCTGCTGCCATGGAATTTTCACGGGTGGTTGCTGGGCTGCTTTTCTGACATACCTGACATCAGCTTTCTCTCATGAACCTCCTCTACAGGGGGCTGAAGATGCTGTGTCCTGATCGCAAGCCTGGACCCATTTCTGTTGGTGATATTGGCCTCTTGGGGCCATGAGTGATGCCTTCAGGCGGTAGGAAGACCCAGTTCCAGGCTCCATGGTGCTTCTTTCTGTCCTTTGATGCTTCTTTCCACAGACGGGGCACTTGGTTGGGGGCACTGCCTGTTCTCAATGGTTCAGCATCTTGTCAGCCTTGCTGTTGGTCAACCTTGATGTTCGTCCCACACGGCCAGGTTTTGCAATGGTTCCTTCGCTTTCAGAGGAGGGGACTTCCAGGTCTGTTGGGGACACGGTCTGCCCTGACCCTTCCCTGTCTTGGCTCCTCCTTGACAGTGGGGCTCTTTGGCGTCCCCACCGGCCTGCCAGGATCACTGTCTACTGTCTGCTCCTTGGCCCCATGAGCTATGCTCTTGGACCCTGCCAAGACTTTGATCCTTCGAGAGGGGCTGGTCTCTCCGAGGGCGGTCTCGTCGAGGCTGCTGACCGACACCCAGCAGCACGCTAAGTCTCAGCTGGCTGAGGTAGCCCAGCTTCCTGGGTCTGCCTAATGGGCGCCCTGTCCAGGTTCCAGCCCCTCCGGACCTAGCGCATCTTCATGACTCTGAGCACTCACAGCTTAGGCAACAAAAACCAAACCGGGTGTTTGCAGTTCTCTGCTGGAGACAGAGCATGATGGCATCACAAATACTAATAGATATATGAAATTAGAAATCATTAAAGAATCATCTGAGATGGTACTTCAAAAGTATCCCCCCTCCCCCAAAAGACATTCCACATGGCAGGAAGAGTCAAAGGTAGCAGTAAAACAATGAAAACAATTTAGAGGAAGAGAGATGAATATTTATCAGATTCCAGGATGAATGTGGGCTTTGTAATTGTAAGTGTTTTGGAGAAAATTAATTCACCAGAAACACCCCCTCCCCTCCCCCCCCCCCCCCCCCCCCCAGGAAGAGCATGGCGATTGTTTGGAAAGATGTCCTATAAGCCACTTGGGAGGGAGGGAGGCTCCAGGATGCTCAAGGAAAGTGAGGGCATTGCAAAACCGCCTTCCAGAAAGCTGGACGACCTTCCTCATAAGCTGACCCCACAGTGGGCTAAGTACTGGTAGTCAGCTTAGGGACAAACATGGGGCCCTGCACAATGGAGCAGAAGGAAGTTGAGGTTTTGGTGGCCTTGGGGAGATATCCTGGGGGGATTGGTTTGAATTTTGTCAAAATCAAAAACCTCTGAAGAAACAACAACAAAATGTCCCACAAACAAAAATAAAAGTAAATGAGAAACCAAGGAAAATGTTTGCAGCAAACGTGACCAAGGATCAGTTGGCGTGTCCTTGCTTCTCCCTGTGCCCCAAAAGGAACTGGTTAAGGACATTGGGTCAGTCAGTGCCCTCTGAGAGGAGCCAGAGATGGGGTGAATGTGGGCTGAATTAGGGGAAATGAGGGTAGGAAGGAACAGAGGGAGCCACAGCAAATCAGACTGGAGGGAAGGAGGAAGAGGTGGGGTAGGAGCCCCACCCAGGACTCCTGGGGCCTGGCTCAGAGGAGTCCCAGGCTTCTTGGTCTTGGTCTCCTTGCTGCCCACCTCATGGGGGTGTGGGTCAGGGGTTGTAGTCTGGCAGTGTGTAGCCTGGGCTACTGAGCCAGCACCTGGGGCCCTCAGCCCTCTGTATTCCCTTGGGTTAGGATCTGAATGAGCATTTTCATGGCCAGTACAGGTGTGCCAAGAAAGTCACAAAGAAAAGGATGCAGATATCCATGAGGTCGTTCATGTAGAGTGTCCTACAGCCCTCGGAGAAGGCAGGGCTGGCTGTGGAGGTAGAGCGGTCTCCCCAGCCATTCTTAGCCACAGGTTTCCCGCTGTGTGCTCTCTGGGCAGAGGAAGAGAGACCCCCACCCCCCATGGTATCCTGAAGGCCTGAATTCAACCCCCAAAGAGTCATGGATTTCTGAATCTCAGAGCATGAGTTTCCTCTTAGTGCACCCCCATGGCCACCCAGTCTGTGCTCGAATACCTCCCATGCCAGAGAACTCACTCACATTTGAGACGTTTCTGGAGGACTTGAACAACACAACTCAAAGCAGAGTCCATAGGCCACTGCTAGAAATGCAGAGCTTTGGGCCTACCCTGGACACACTGAGAATTTGCATCTTTCCAAGATCCCATGCACATTCCGTGGCCAAAGCACCGCCTTGGAGCAGGCTTCTGTGGATTGATCTTAAATTGGCTCTAGCTGGCCTCAGCTGTGCTTTGGGGGGTCACACGAAATGCCACTGCTCCCTTTCCTGCATGGCATGGGTAACAGTGATGGTGAACATCCGCTGTGTGATCAGTCTGGCCTGGGCTGGTGCTTCCTAGGCTGGAGGGGGTGGAGGGTGAGCCATTCAGAGGAGAGCCCACATTTCAGGTGGCTGGAGGTAGGGAAGGGGTCGGTTTGGGGGATGATATGAAGGCGTTTGTGCGTATGATCTAGGGTTTGTGATGAAGAATGGCTCAGGTTGTCGAGGTCGTTGAATGTCAGTATGACAATTTTATTCTGTGACTTTCTTTCTGGAAGATGCCTTTGGAGACAATGCAAAGGGCAGAGAATAGCCCTCTTTCCCTGTACCATGCTGCTAGTGCCTCTGAACCTGCTAAGCTGCCTGTCCTTCTCCCTGGAATGTCCTTTCTGCTCCCTCCTCCTGTCTAACCCCTCTGCTCAACCTTTAGCTCAACTCATCCATGGAGCATCTCCCCATGTCCCCAGACCCTCGTGGCTTCTCAGCACTTCAAATCTGGTCAGGGTGACTAAGAACTGAATTTCTAAGCTGTAAGTGTAAACTACATGGAAGATTTAGCATAATTTTTATATCATTTCCTTATTGACATAATACTAGTCGGATCCATTCAGTTCAATAAAATATACTGTCGAATTAATTTAACGTTTTCAAACTTTTAAAAAGAAGAAAATTCAAGATCTGTGGCTCATACACATTGCTATCGGAGAGCACTGCCTTAGATGAGCTGACTGCCCCTCCAACGTGCTCCCAAGGTGCCCTGTCCTTACTTCTGCCACAACATACTGCCCTGTAGTCACTGATCCCTTGACCGTCTTCTCCCACAGAGTCTGTTTCCTGAAGGGGTTTTCTGGATCAGGACCAACAGAATCCCCAGCACCTAATTACAGCAACACACACATAGAAGATGCTCACAAATGACTGAAGGAAGGAGTGAGGCAAGGAGGGAGAGTGAGAGGGGAGGAGGAAAGTGAAGGAAGAAGGGAGGGAGGAGGGAAGGAAGGAAGGAAGAGGAAACGTGGATCCCAGTGCAGGAAGGATGCAGCTGTACACATCCAGGAGGCTCTGAGTGGGCAGCGAAGGGGGCGCGTCCCCAGCCCCAGCGCTGCAAAGCTCTTACTGACTTGGTCTAGAGAAGGAAGCCCGTGAAGACAGCCCGTTCCAGCTGTTCCCAGAACTAGAGTAGGTTTCGTGGCTGAAATGGTTTTCTAAGGCAGAGAGGTAGGAAGCAGAGTTACATGTTCACCCCAGTTACCTGAACACCCCAGAAGTTTCTCTGGAGGAGAAATGCTTTATCTCCTAACATAATGCAAAATAGAAATCTGTAGACCCTATTTTTTTCAGGGGAAAGTACCTTCTCCCTCATCTTTCTGTCCATATGATGAAAGCCTAATGGATCTTAGGATTTATCTACCTGGCAGGCCTTTTTATATTTCTTGGCCCATAGGCCATGAAACAACCTGGGTCTACTTAAGCACAGTAAGTCTGGTCTGCGGGAAGGTGGTGTTCAGATGCGGTCTTTCCTTGCTGTTCTGTCGGGGGAGGAAGCTCATCACACTGACGCCTCCTACTCTGGACAGAGCATTCCATGTGGTGTAATGAAATTCATACCCAGGCTGTGCAGGTAAGATGAATTGGGTGAGTTAAAGAAGTCTATGCTGTGGGTGAGACATCAAATAAAACTGTTGCTATTATTTTCTTTAACATAGTGGAGCCAGTCCCTCTATGATTTATATAAAATGCATGTTCTAAAATAAGAAGACAAGATGTATTTCAAACACACCCAGACTGAATGTTCAGATTGTCGAATTCCACACATCGACTCCAGTTATTATTTAGGAAACCCTTTTCCTATGGATTATGGAAATAACGGGAACGTGTAGGTTTGGGGTTTAGTCCAAAACCTAAGTCCCACTCTAGGTATTTTGAAGAATGAGATGGTAATAGCAGGTTGTTAGAGTCTTAGCCGAGTGTCAGGAGCCTGGGGTGTGAAGGACCAGGACTGCTTTGGGAAAATCCCGAAGGGTGGAGGTCTCCAAAGTCTTTGCCGTCTGTAGCACCTTTCAGAGCCTTTCAGAAAAATGCCTAGATGTGGGGGGTTTCCAAACAGAACCCAGGTGCAATGCTCTGGAGTTGAGGACAACCCTGCAGTGAGTTGATGGTGCCCCATGGGAGAGGGGAAGCCCCCATGACCCCCATCTGCCAAAGGCACATGCCTGCCCTCAGCTGCTGTTGGAGCATTAGATGGCTTCCCCTTCTCTCTGCCTTCCAAATGTTGTAGGAGACCTTCCAGTGGTGGAGACCAACTAAGATTCCGAGGGTGGGAGCACTCAGGTACAGGTTTTACCCACTTTAGCTGTAGTGGGGGATGCTTCTGGCAGGGGGGTGTTGAGTACCAACAAGACATATGTGGAAGGTACCTGAAAGACACAAGTGGTTTTAGGTTTATTTATCCATTATAGATAACTGATTTTCACGCATAAATTTGTTATGCTGATTGTACATCAGTATATATTTTTTATTACTTTCAAATTATAAACAAGGTTGTTAAGGCTAACTGTGTTCAGAGACCGGCCCAAAATAGTATTAGATTTTAAAAGCCTTATTTAAAATTCAACTTTGCCACTATTCCCTAGATGTGAAGGTTATTTTACCGCTTCACTTCACGGTTTCTATATTTCTACAATAGACAGTGGTATTATTTCATAGAGATTCAACACATATTAAAGCAAATAAGATGTTCAGAAACGTTACAATGGCATACGCCCCCTTTTTTTCTGGTCTCTCATCCTTCGTGTAAAGGATTTTCATTAAGTTACAACATTGTTGAGTGTTGCAAGATGAGTAGAGGTTAGGGGGAATTTGGGGAAGGCAGGAGATCCAGTCAAAAAGGGTTATATGCTCAAAACATGGAGACCTCATCCTCCAGGGTGGGATCCCGGGGAACGCTGAGTTGTAAAGATGGGAAAGGGAGGAAGGGTGGAATCCTGGCGTGTTTGGGCAGAGAGGGAAGGGTGGGTGAGGCTGGGAATCTTCTGCATGTGAGACAGGAGAGTGGTGTCCAGCGGTGATTTATTTCAAAGTGTCCTTTGGAATTAGCCACTAAGATGCCATTGGTGGCCTTCATGAGAACTGTTTTGGAGGTATTTTGACGTGGGAAGGGTGACTACAACGAGTTAAGGAGGGAGAGAGGTGAGAAACTGGACTGTTCTTTCAGAGGCTGGATGGTGAAGGGAGGAAAAACAGATACTAGTAAGGGTGGTAGAGAGAAGACTGAGGACTTTTTTTTCCCCCTTTTAAGATGAAAGTGGCTTGAACACATTCATATGCAACCGAGAACATCCCACTAGAGAGATGCTGAGAATACAGGAAAGTGAAGGGAAATGTATGAACAAAGCTCTTCCGCAGCTACCTGGTGGGTGGGGGAATGGGGCAGGAAGCTCTGCTCTGCCGTGTATCAAGAAAACAAGTAGGAGCATTTGTGTTCAAAAGAGGGAATGAAAGAGTGCTAACCCATTCCTTAAGTGAGTTCTGGGTTGGAAGAGGGGAGGACAGGAGTTGAGCGAGTTCTTGCCCCATGTCCCTCAGTTTTCCTGGAAACAGACTCTGAGATGGAGGCATGTGGGTGCTTTCAGGAACCACACCTTGAGGGGGAACAAAGTGGGGGGAGAGGGAGACATTGGCCTGGTGCATCTACACGCAGGGACTCAGACACGGGGAGCTCAGGTGCCAAAATGGCCCTTCAGGGTTGTCCTGCCTTGAGGCAAGGAGGCTGAACTTTTCCATCCTTGTGTCAACCGCTTACTGGATTCAGGCCATTCCCAGGTACAGGGCTGTTTGGGGATGAGGAAATTCCTAGAGAGGGACTCCTTTGAGAGCCATCAGCTGCCAACACTCCTGAAAGCTGGAGCAGTGAGTCGCTCAGCCCTGAAAGGGGGGTTTGGGTTGCAGATCCCAGCCTCCACCACGCCCTTTGTTTTCTCTGTGAACTAGTTGGTCTGGGGAGTAGTGAGGAAGGCGGGGGTCTGCAGGACTAAGTGAAGTCGTGAAGGTTAGGACGAGTTTCATTTTGAATAAGAAAACATTCCAAAGACCCAAAGAAGGGCGGCAGGGCGGAGGGTTGCTATGAAAGCAAAGTTGGAGACCAAGTGTTTTATTGGCCTCAGTCTTCAAGGTTGTGTGAGTTCACCAGCAGAGTTCAACATTTCAGAAGGAGTTGTAATGACAAACATAGAGGTGGGCTCATTTAATGTCAGGTGAAGCAGAAATTTGGAGGTCCAGGACAATTGCGTATATTTGCAAAAGAACTTTATGAGGTGACTTACGAGGGGCACCAGGGTGGCTCAGTCGGTTGAGCGTCTGACTCTTGATTTCGGCCCCGGGTCATGATTTCATGGTTTGGGAGTTCAAGTCCCGCATCAGGCTCTGTGCTGACAGTGCAGAGCCTGCTTGGGATTCTTTCTCTCCCTCTCTCTCTGCCCCTTCCCTGCTCATGCACACATGCATGTGTGCATGCACTCTCTCTCTCTCCCTCAAAATAAATAAACATAAAAAAAAGAGGTGGCTTATGAGACCCAGCAGAAACCAAGAAGGGGATGGGAGCTGGTGGAATCACGATAAATTCTCAAACTCTTGGGATCTTCACGTTTTGGTCCAAGGCCTCTTTGCTCTCTGCACTTTCCCTAGGTGATTTTAAATAGCATCTATTTAAATTTATTTTATTACTAAATTTGATCTCTAAATTTATATCTTGTGATTGAAGAACACCTCTCAATAATTCTTCTTGTACAGGGCTCCTGATATAAAACCTCTCAGTGTTTAACTACAATGTGTTTATTCTACTTACACTCTTAAAGATATTTTTTTTTGGCCAGAGATGGAATTCTGTTCAAAAGAGGGAGTGATAGAGTGCTAACCCATTCCTTAAGTGAGTTCTGGGTTGGAAGAGGGAAGGACAGGGGTTGAGCGAGTTCTTCAGTCTTCAGTCACTTCCTGTCAGCACAGGGAAGAACTTATTCCACGTCTTCTACCTACCCTAGTCTTATGGTTGCTCTTTTTGAAGTAATTTTTCTTATTTCTCTTCTTACTTAAAAAAAAAAAAAAAAAACTTTGGTTTTTATATTTGGTACTTTTCAAACCTGCCACACCACTTTTTATAATTTCCAGTTCTCACCTGGATTTTCAGACTTGTCCTTTTCTCTTTGAGTGTTGGAATAAAATGTCTGAGTTAGGGCAGTGCCAGTTGAGGACAACCCCCCATTGGGGCTACAAGAGCGGGCAGCTGGAGGAGAATGGTGTTGGGGGGACATTAGACTTGGGGGTGATGTGTAACCCACATGGACACTGAGGCAAGTGAAGATGATGATGATGATGATGATGATGACAGTTGGTGGGGGTGGGGAAATGAGAGAAAGGCAATGATGCAGGTGTAGTCCTCAACCAATGATGAAGTGTGAAGGGAAGAGGTAGGGACAAGACAGGGGTGAGGGCAGGCAGTGCGTGAGAGGAAGAAGGAGGAACAATGGCCGTGGCCAACAGAGAGAGAGTCAATCTCTTGTCTGTCTCTGAGGTCGGGGTGCATCTCTGGCCACTTGAGAATATCACGGGGGAAGTGGGTTTCTCAGTGCGATGTCATATTTCAGGGCAGGCAGGAGAGGTGATCTGTTCTGTGAAGAGGTCGAGGCCACGGGGTGTCGGTATAGAAAGGACACCCCAGACCCAAGATGCTCCAGTGGCAAAGACAGGAAAAAAGGGGGTGTGGTAGGCAGTGTGGCAGTGGGGAGGGGCGGAGCAATACGGTCAGAGGACAATTTTACTGGCACCAGCTCGGAGGCAGGCCTATACCACAGACAGAGACAGACAGAGGCAAGAATGTGAGGCCTCGTGTGAGGTTTTCGGTCTTGACACTCCAAACTGAGCAGTTCTGGGTTGCTGTGAAACCAAAGCAAAGATACCCTGAGCAAGTGAGCTGTGGAGGCCTCCTCGGCCCCAAAGGCACCGACCTCACATTGGACGCTGCACCGGTCCCAAGAGAGTGAGAGAGATGTATTTGTTCCAGACTCCCCTACCTCGTGTGGGAGCGGCTGCAGCAGACCCAGAGGCCTTCTGGAGACAGATCTGACTCCCGAGGAGGCTCTCCTTGTGTGGAAAACAGCTCAGAGGGACTCTGGTCATGAATGAGTTGGTAAATTTGCCTTCTGCAAGAAAATGGGAGATTAAATCCATATCGGAGGATGCTTGTGACTAAAAATTGAGGTAATGTATATGAATGCAATATAAAGAACATATTACAGGAATCTACTCCTGAAATCATTGTTGCACTATATGCTAACTAATGTAAATTAAAAAAAAAAAAAGAATTATAAAAAAAACTAAAAAAAAGAATTTATTACAAAAGTGATCAGAATATTATCTTCTAATTTAAAAAGCAGACTTTATAAATCTAAATTTGTAAATAATACAAATTGTTAGTCTGAGGAGAAAAGAGCTTTAGAAATACTGAATTCTTTCTATAATATGATTTTAAAATTAGAGTTTTAATTGAGAAAATATATACATGGATGGTTGAAAATACAAATAAATACAAAAAGAATAAGAAGATAAATCCTTGGTCTCTTCAGAGCACTCATGTCCTAGGGCTCATACCCCAAAGCAACTTCTTTTAGAGTTTTCCTATACAGCCTTTCAAAAAAAATAAAAAAAAAATTTTTAAACCTATAAAACCACATCTAGTCACATTTATTTATTTATTTATTTATTTATTTATTTATTTATTTATTTATAAGGTTTTTTTTGAAGTTTATTTATTTTGAGAGAGAGAGAGAGAGCAGGGGAGGGAAAGAGAGAGGGCTAGGCAGAATCCCAAGCAGGCCCCATGCTGTCAGCGAGGAGCCCAATGTGGGGCTTGAACTCATGAACCCTGAGATCAGGACCTGAGCTGAGATCAAGAGTCGGATGCTTAACTGACTGAACCACCTAGGTGCCCCCAAACTACATCTAAAAAATGAGTAGATTAAAAAAAAATGCGGTTTGGAGCACTTTAGAATATTTCACATCCCTTATTTTACAATCAACCTTGGTAATTATTCCATGTGAGGACATATAGATCCAATTTATTCTTCTTCATGGATACCGTGTGTTTCCTTGTGGGAATATACTGCAATCCTAAGTCTTCTATTGATCTGAGTCTTCTGTTGATGGACTGGCTGTTTCTAGTCCACACAGCCACCAAAGTCATCATCAACATCATTTTACTTAGGCCTGTGTTTGTGCAAAATCACATTGGTGCCCCTAGACCGGTAAGCTCAGAGCACATGAGCAAGTGACATACTGACGTGCAATGAGATCAGCTCGTTGCTGTATATTCTCTTCATCGTAGATTATCAAGATTTTGTTAAGTGAGCAATGGAGAAACAGCAACATCCTAATCTGCCAGTATTTAATGATGAGGTATGTTTAGCTTCTTTTCAATTACTTATGTGCAATTTGCATTTCTATTAATGGAAACAGCCCATTGGTGTTTCTTCTCATTTTTTCCCATTGTGTTTTTGTTCAGTTTGTTGTTGATTTGCCAAGAATTTTTATATATTAAAAATGTCCCCCTCTCTTCCTGCCTTTTGACTTTGTGATGTTTTTACCAGTCTTTTTCTTTATGGGCTCTAGTGTCTATTTCTTGCTTAAAAAACCTTCTCTAACCAAAGATTGTATGTCTAATTCACCTGCTTTTTTCTAATAAATCTACATTGAAAAAAAAAAACAACAACCTTACATTTGAGTCTTTGACTCCTGGGATTTATTTGAATGTAGGGGGCGAGGTAAGAGCTGAGCTATGATTCTCTCGTGATTTTTGCTCTTGTCCCCTTGTCACTTACTTAATATCTACTTTTGTCCAGTAATTTAAAATTCTGCCATTAGAATGTGTTATAATCCTATGTGCTTTTAATTTTGGACTCTCTTTATAATTTTCAACTTGTCTATTCCCACTGTAGAACAAAACTTTCAATTACCACACCTTTAGAATATGTTTTAATATCTAATAGACCTTGACCTCATTACTACTCTTCTTCCTGTAGAATTTTCCTGCCTATACACAATAGTAATATTTCCAGATGAACTTTAGAAACAAGTCACAGAGTTCCAGGAAATGTTAATATGTGACATGAAAGCTGACATTTTTTATGGCATTCAAGGTCATAGTATAACTTCGGTGTATTTAGGTCTTTTATAGCCCTCAGAAATTTAAAGTTTTCCTCAAATAGCTCCTTACATTTTTTTTTTTTTTTTAGTAACATTTTTGTTATAACTGCTTTTACAACTCTAACTGGGCTGTTCTTAATAGTTGTATTTTCTAAATACCTGCTGTTTGTGTTTAAGAAGTGCTCTTTGAATGTTTTCTAATTTGCCATTTTACTGAATGCTTTTATTTTGAACGGTTATTGGACTGCTTATTTGAATGATTTTATTTGGATGATTTTCTTGGGTAGAGGTTCTTTCTAAAGTCCTAAACAATGTTTGTTCATCCTTCCACCATGATCTTTATCACCATTATCACCACCATCATCAGAAGTAGCAAGACTTAGAACAGGATTCACAGAGATAACAACCACCTTTTCAGGCCATACTTTAGCCCTAATCTGAAATGTAAAGAGTCAGAGAAATTTAGAATGGACGACTATGCTGGAAGGGTGCGTCCATAACTGACAGTACAGAAAAATAATGTATTTATTTGTTTACTCTACAAAACATTTATAGATTGTCCACTCTGTATTAGACATCTAGCTGTGGCCAAACATACAAAAACAGTCAAGATATGAAAAGTGAAAGGGAAGGCTAACCCTGACTGAGTGGGCCAATTACCTTATGCGCGTCTCACATAATTCTCCAACCAATTTATTGGGTGTATATTGTTAATCCTATTTTTGTCAATAAGAAACTGACATTCAGAGAGACTACTTCCCTTGCTCAGGATAATGCCATGACATATTTGGAGTTGAAATCCAGATCTGTGTATTTCCCTAGTCTTCTCTTTTTCTTTTCCTTCCTATACCCTGTCATTCAGGAAAAGCCTTACACTTGCATTCTTAGAGGATACCCTGAGATAAACACTGGAAGGGGACTATATGCAGAGGAATCAAATGCCACTTGTGGTAGGGAGAGGTGCTGGTGAATGAATGGGCATTTTCCAGGAAACCAAGAGGTTGGAGGGAAAGCTATCCCAGAAACAGGACATAGCATGTACAAACAAAAGAGGCCATGAGAAAACATGGAACTTAGGGAACTATTTTAAATGTAGTCATGGCTTGCTATATCTGAAATGTAGCGTGCTGGGAGGGGACAAGTAGAGTTGGAGCTGAAACTGTGGCCAGAGGTTGGAGGAGCTTATATGCAGCATGTGTGATATCACACCAATGGGCTCACATTTCTTTTCTCTTTTCAGATTTTTACTGAGATGTAATTTACACAGCATAAAATTCATGCACTTGAAGCATAATGACTGGGAATATGCATCCAGAGGAAAGGGGCATGAGTCTAGCCTGGAGGTAGGGATTCAGGAGTCATCAGAGTGTATGGGGCCATCCAGGTAGAGTGTGGAGGAGAGAAAAAAAGCTTTGAGGACAGACTAGAGAAAAGCTAAGATTTATTAGGCAGGTGAAGAAGCAAAGCCCACAGAAGATATAAGGAAGGAGTGAGCAGAGAGGTGGAGGAGAATGCAGGCTGTGCTTCCAGAAGCTCTAGTGAAGAAGGTTCATTGGAGGGGTGGCTTCAAATGCCCCAGAGAAGGCAAACACCAAGACTGGATGCAGTGGCCAGAAAGTCTTGCTAGGGCTTGAGGAACATGTATTCACAGGAAGGGTGACAGATTAGAGTGGGGAAGGTCATGGCAGGGATGTGAGATTGTGGAGTCAGTGAGTAAAGAACTGTCCTTCAAAGAGACTTCTCAACTCCATGGTGAGATCCAGAATCTCCACCTTGCCTCTCTGCCCATAAACTGGGACAAGTCAGAGACACTTAAAACAGTCCTGTTCCTTCCCTGGCACAATCTAGATGGTAGATTGGGCTCCCCGCCAGGCAGAGGGGCCATCTCTGCTCTTTTCTGGAACCCAGGATGAGAACAGGAGAAATTCTGGAAACCAGAGCAGACAGACACGGTTAAAAAGATAGCTCAAAGTTGTAGCAAGATCTCCATTTGGTTCTGGGATATATTAACTCAGACAGTGTCTTAAACCAGACTGGTCATTTTACATGTAGAACTTAACCTGTGATGAAGGCCCATGACTAAGTAGTTCTAGGATGATCTATAGACTTGCTCAGACAAAGGCTCTTTTATTGATGAGGTCATCAGTACTTCTAGGTCAAAAAGAGCTGAGCCCTGGGCCTGATGTCTTTGTCATGGTTTGACTGATGTGTCTATTCCCTGGTGATTGTACTTAGAATACATAGCAGTGCCCCTTTCCTTACTAATGGCCCAGAATCAGCATAGTTGGATGAGGCCAGATCCTAGAACCCTGGATTTTTCCTGCGGCCAGAGTTCAAAGAATGGTGCTTCACCCTAGTCAGGGTGGAACAGGCCTAGTGCCTCTGGGACAACTTGACGTCTTCTGTGGGCTTGGGGTAGAAATGATCTTGCCATGTTGTAGTGAGACCCAGCAGCAGGTCCCATCTGTCAAGGCTTCTTTGGGGCTGAGCTCTTCGACCAGCAGGTTCTCAGTATCCTGCCTGAGCCTCAGTGACTGAGGTCATTAGTAGACCATTCGTCTCCTCAAGCCTGACTTCTCACCTTACGGACAACTGAGGCCACATGGGGCCATCCACACATGCAATAATCCTAGAAATACTACTCTTTCCTTTGGAGAAAAGTTGACATAACCCTCTTCTGCCTTTCCATAGCTTTTAGTCACTTTCGTATTGACCAAACACGTTTTTATTTTCCAGACTTTAATGCAAATCCTATAATCTGATTTGGGCCCTCCCGTGCAAAGTTTCTATGTTTAACAACAACAACAACAACAACAACAACAACAACAACCCCTCACATTCAATTACATGTTCATTACATTACATTTAAACAATTATAATAAACCTTTTCTCATTTTCTCATATACATAGATTCTTTTTAAACTAAGGATAATAATATATTTTTAAAAGTTTGGTTGGCAAAAAACACATTAGCACTATAGATTTAATACAGCTTAAAACATGGGGGAGTTGCCTCCTTCCTTGTCTTCTATTGTTTCCTGTATGTAAATAGCCTCACGAAGTCTCATTTATCACAGTTACTGCTCCTCTGGGGAGCTCCTATTTCCTGCCACCTTAGCCTCCTACTTGTATGAAAATAATGAAACAGGGACCTGAACCCCCACATTGAACCACTCATTGAAAGAAGAGCAATCAATCACATGTGTAGATAATCTTTTGGTAAGCAGAGTTGTTTATGCAAGGGAATCTCAACGAGGGAAAGGATAAAAGAGATTTGCATAAAATGGCACCATAAGAAACTCCATGCACCCAGGCCTATCTCGATGCAAATGATGACTGGAATTCCTGGAAGAGCTGTCTGGCTCTGGAGCAAAACCAGGTGGTCGTAACTGCTTCACCATGTGGCACTGAGGGCAAAGTCTTGGGGACCGGCATGAATTAATCACAGGCTTTTAGGATGTCATCACTTTCCTCGGGTCTGGCTTTGGTGAATTCCAAAGCAAACGCTGGGAGAGAAAAATCATTTTGGTTTCAGCATTTTCTCTTTAAAATGCCAGCATTGCAATTGCAGGTTCCCTTTGATGTCAGAAGCCTAGAATCTTTGTACAACCGGAATCCACTGCACCTGGCAGATGCGTTCAGTGTCTTATGTAAAAGGGGCATTGAGCGACAGACCTGTCTGAGATAATGTGTCAACCAGTGAGGCGGCCGGCAAGTGAGCCTCCACTGTTGAGAAGCTGGCTCAAGATCCCTCCTTTAAAGGCATTTTGCCTGCAATGTTCTCCGTCTGGAGTTCCATTTACTGTTCTTTGGTCAGCCTTTAAAAGAGACGTCCTTCCTATCTCACACCAACACGACGATGGTCTGGCCTTGAGGTCCCTACTCACTGAGTGAACTTGGGTTTGCAAATTAACAAGAACTGCAAGTTTGATCGCCGCTCTTCAGTACGTACCTCCAGGAAGATGTGCTCAGGGAAACTAGTCTCTTGACAAGCCAAGCGGAGGACAAACTTGGATAATTTATCCCAATGAAAACACTTAATAGACCTCAACAGAAGTTGTATTACATTAAAATTGTGAAGAATAGATAGGATCAAGTATTTTTGAAGATTGCTTCTGACTTTATCAAGCACTGGAGTCTTAGTTTTCTGAGACTTGTGTGTTTAGTTTTCATTATTTTGTTCATATGTCAGATGCTTCTTTCAATAAAGTCTTTGATGCAGCTTTGATGAAGCACATGCCATATAAGAAGATGAAATACATGTGGTAGGAGGTATCCAGGTTCTGGATGATATGTAGTGTATATATACAGTGGAATATTACTCAGCCATAAAAAGAATGAAATCTTACCATTTGCAATGATGTGGATGGAGCTAGAGTGTAACATACTAAGCAAAATAAGCCAGTCAGAGAAAGACAAATACCATATGATTTCACTCATATGTGGAATTTAAGAAACAAAACAAATGAACATAGGGGGGGAAAGAGAGAGCCGGGCAGAGCAAGAAACAGACTCTTTTTTTTTTTAATGTTTATTTATTTTTGACAGAGAGAGACAGAGCATGAGTGGGGGAGGGGCAGAGAGAGAGGGAGACACAGAATCCAAAGCAGGCTCCAGGCTCTGAGCTGTCAGCACAGAGCCCAAAGCAGGGCTTGAACTCACAGACTGCGAGATCATGAGCCGAAGTCGGACGCTCAACTGACTCAGCCACCCAGGCGACCCTGACAGACTTGTAACTATAGAGAAAAAACAGGTTTGATGGAGGGAGGTGGGTAGGAGCTGGGCCAATAGCTAATGCGGGTGAAGGAGGCACTTGTTGGGATGAGCACTGGGTGATGTATGTAACTGATGAATCACCAAATTGTACAACTGAAACTAATATTACAGTGTATGTTCACTAACTGGAATTTAAATAAGAACTTGAAACTACAAACAATAAAAAAGAAACTTGCTACTTATGCGTAAATAAATTTCTTTCTTCTTCCACTGGAATTCCCTGGAATTCCATATATATTGCATATAAACGTACTGTGTGTGTGTGTGTGTGTGTGTGTGTATTCTATGTGCCAAATAAAATACATAAGAAATTATGAAGTGTATGAGACAGAGATAAACATATGGAAGAAGTTAAGGTTAACACCAAGATAAAACAAAAACTAAGCAAAAAATAAAAGAAATGTGGGGATACCAAAGACTCTGTTACAGAATTAGAATCGGTACCGTAAGCAATGAAGAAAAAAGTTGGCAAAAGAAAAAACACAATGACCTAGAGGCCAAACTACACAGGCTTTCTAGGAAAGTAATATGAATACACAAAGCAGAATATGATAAGGAGAATATAATGGATACCAAAAAAGGAAAATCCCATTTCTGACTCATTCTGTGGAATTAAAACTGGAAAAAATGGAGCAGAGAAAAATCATCATGTGGAAGAAAACTTTCCTGAGGTTGTAAAAGAAAATACAGACTTTTTGAATAAAATGAATCCTCCTGTGCATAGAAACCTGCATGCATATATATCCTGCCCAAATGTTTTAATTGCAATGATAAAGAATAATTGTCTAAAATCATCCTTGCAGGAAGAAAGGAAAATTGCAAAGCAAAATATTTGAAAAGTCTTTCAGAGATTTTAGAACATCTATTCTAACACTGAATATTCAAAGACAATACAGGGATTCCTTTGGGTTTTCTTGGGGAAGAATATAGAGATTCAAAATTTCTATATCCAGCCTGTAGGAAGATATCAGAGAGGTTTGCTTGGTTGTCTACGACCCCTGTGTCTTTCTTGGAAAACTCATCGGTAGAGTAAAAAATGAATTAGAGGCAAATGTTTAGGAATGAGGAAATAATAATACAAAAGGTCTATGGTTAGCATCATTGCCAGATACACACTTAGATATAGATACTAACTAGTTTTATAAGTAAAGAGTCAAACTTACTTGAGAAATAAGAAATGTTAAATTAGAAGTTACATGAAATTTATTAAAATTTTTTTAATGTTTATTTATTTTTGAGCGAGATAGACACAGTGCAAACAGGGGAGGGGCAGAGAGAGAGGGAGACAGAATCTGAAGCAGGCTCCAGGCTCTGAGCTGTAGCACAGAGCTCGACGTGGGGCTTGAACTTCATAAACTGTGAGATCATGACCTGAGCCGAAGTTGGACGCTTAACTGACTGAGCCACCCAGGTGCCCCAGACATTTATATAGTAAGTGAATAAAACAATCATACTGGCATAAGCAAATGGATGAAAGCGTGTAAAAATTCCTCATGTAATAGAGTAAAACATTATGAAATTTTCTTGAATTTGGCCAGAGAAACCAAAAGGTGTACTTTTGGAAAACCTTAAAGGAGACCAGAAGTAAATTTGAAAGAGGGTATATGCTTCCAACTCACTGGGAGAAGATAACAAAGGAAATGTTCTTAGGAAAAGCGCAAAGGGGACAGTAGAAGCAAAGGAGAAAGCATAAAATAAGATGATAGAATTAAGAGCAAAAATACAAATTATATATATGTTAAGACACTCAGGTTAAGAAAAATAATTCAATTATAGTCAGCATAAAAGAAAACACTTAAAGAGATGCAGAAACATCCCAAGTGAAAGCTAGGCACAGGTACTCCAACTCTTTTCCTTCACGAAAAATGTAACCGGTGTGAAGAAAGTTATTGACGGAGAGTATAATCAGCAACAGAGAAATGATAGGAATAGGTGTCTGTGTACCACATAAGACACCATGAAAAATAAGGCAAAATTTCCTAGAAAGCTTGTGGGTGAGGTATGAATTTATATAAATCACCTCTTAGAATACATCCAAATGAATGAAAAAGACTCCAATACAGAGACAGAATCTTGGTCACTGATGAAACAACCAGGCTCCCTCTGTAACGGACAGAAAAAATATATGTAAAAAGCAACAGGCGTAAATCAAATTAGAGGAGGATATTAAGGGAGGGGGAAAGCCTCTTGCCCAGGCAACCTGCTTCTCCAAGAGGAGAATTTCCCCCATGGCACACACATACACCATCAACTTGCCGGAGGAACCAACTGGTAAACCAGAGGATAGAGAATGTTGAGTAGGAAAGGCTCAGAGCTCGCGTACAGAGAGTATCAATGCTTAATTCCGGAGTCTCCAACTGTCAGGGTCTTCACCTACCCCCGCTGCCTTGTTTGTAGGATCATCCAAGGGGACTGTTGGGCAACATCATGCCACAGCTGCAACAATTCCAGAAGGCACCACCTAAAGGCTACGCTGCTTCTGGGTCCCTCCGAAGGGGCCAAGAGGCCGAAGCTAGGGAGAGGTGGAGTTCAAGGAAACAGAAAGAGAGCGTCCGATACACCAGGATTTTCAAAGAGGGTAGGTTCTCCCTTGGAGGAACTGAGGTGCCTATGGCCAGAGGTTTGCAAGCAGAGGCCAGGCTGTTTGATGGCCATTTCCATGGCTCCGGAGCTGACTTCTTGCTATGACTGGGAAGGAGAGGATACGGAAGGTGAATGCGGCAAAAGCACGGCAGGGACCTCTGCTTGCAGCTTCAACGGCTCCCCACGTGCTGTTCCAGAGCTCTGCCACGCTGTTTCCACCACCGGGTGTGAGGACACATGCTCTAGCCTTCCCCAGATGTTGTGGGGGTGGGGGGGTGGGGGGGATATGGGGCGGGGAATGGCAAGCCTGGAGGGCCCACAGCGTGCGGGTGGTCCCACTTCTCCTGGCTCTGGAAGTCTACTGTCCAAGGTAAATTAGCATCTGCTGAACCTTAAATAGCAGGGCAGGACCCCGAAAATGCCTTTGCCACCAACTTTTCTCCATCAGCGTTTCAGGCTAGTGGGAGAGGGACTGTTTATTTTCTTTCGTTTTTACATTTTGGGGTTAGCTTTACTGCTATGGAAAAGCAAGACAAATGGCCCCACAGTTCTGGAGAGTGACGTGCGGAGACTGAGGCGTGTGCCAAGTTTATGAAAGGGAAATTGAAGCCAGCAGCGCTTCTCAGTGACCCGGATGCTCCCAGCTCACAAGGTCTCTCTGTATCTGAATCCCCTCAGCTCTCTCTTTTGTCCCACGAAAGCACACGTGAAGAGCAGAGCTATGTTCTATCAAGAAACCATTCTTCCCTTGTTTGTTGACATTACATCATAACCATCACGGCAGCCATCTGCACGTCCTTTCCATATTTTATCACTCATAAGAGGCAGGTTGTGTCCCCTCCGCGGCAACCTCCTCCTCCCTCTTTCCGTTGTCGATTCTCCGGGAACGGCTTGCGTTGGCTGATTTTGTGCCGCTGTGGTGCCCTGGCGAGCACCTGTTCTAAACGGTTGGTGTCCACGTCATTGGTGTCATCGGGTATTTTGAATGCCTCTCCTGCCTGGCACCAGCCCTCACTACCTCTCCCCTTCCCCTTTATACAGCCATCAGTCTCCACCTGCTGCCGATCACCCTATCATGAAAGGCTTCCTACAGTTGAATTTGACAATGTTCCACAGAGTCCCGGACCTGTGGCTACCTTGCTCATGACATTTCCCCTTTGCCTTCCAAACGTCTTGGTCGTTCACAGGCTGGCCTCCCTCTACCTTTTCTAGCCTCAGTTTCTGGGATTTCCTGACTTGACCCTCTGCTTTAGGTGAACTGCGTATTCCCAGTTCATTTGCTCCCTGCCACTTGCCATTCCCTACCTGGTGGCTGCCATGAGGTGGCCATCCTGACTTTTGCACTAACCTGAATTCTGCAGGAGAAAGAAGAACATCTGATTCATTCCTAAATCCCCAACCCACTCTGGTTGGCCCGAATGCATTGGTTTTTCTTCCTGACCTTTCTCGACACAGTTTCCTCTGGCCACTTGCAAGGCCAGTGGCTCCCCAATATGATCTTTTGTGCTGACCTCTCTTAAACAGCAGACCTATTGTCTCCCTAAGCATCTCCTGTCAGATGGTCCACAGGCAATGAAGCTGAACATCTGCGGGACAAACGCCAAGCGTCTCCTTCTTCTGCCCCCACTGTGTCTGTGTTTTCACTTGCCTCCATTCCTTACCCAAGTGGAAGGCATCGAAGCCAACATCCACATCTCCTTATCCACTCATTCGTCTTCTCCTTCACTCCCATTTAGCAGCAGTCACCACATCCTGACAGTCTCTACCTTGACATCCTTTGTATTTCCCACTCCTCCTCAACTCCCAGTCACATAATCTAAGTGGTCTTTTAATTTACTCAAATTATTCTACTTCCTAAAATGCTTTGGAGACTTCTGGTTGCATATAACCACTCTTCTCAAGCTGAGTTACATGGACCCCTGGAGGGTACTTCTCTGGGCTCCAGCTGGGCTGACGCCTCTTGAGAGATGTGATACATTATTCTGGAGTGTCAATTATATTTGGTGCTTAGAACTGTTTTTTTTTTAATAAAAATTTTATTTATTTATTTTATTTTGAGAGAGAGAGGTGAGAGAGAGAGAGAACGTCTGAGTGCATGCACGAGCAGGGGAGGGGCAGAGAGACAGGGACAGAGAGAATCCCAAGCAGGCTCTGCACTGTCAACGCAGAGCAGAATGTGTGAATTGATCTCGCGACCTGAGCTGAGATCAAGAGTCAGATGCTTAACCAACTGAACCACTCAAGTGCCCCGGTGCTCAGAACTATTTAGAACAAGTATCAATCCCTTAATGAGTAGAAGCTCAAATCGGAATATTTTATGATATTTAAAATAAATTGTATGCACATGGCTCTCTTTCAGCTATGCTGTAAGATGATTGGAAGGTATGAGATCATCCTTAACAGTTTGAAGACCATTCTATCCGATGAAATACAACCTTCCCAGTACATCGTACACGGCCCCCAAGGTCTGGCCTTCTCCATCCTTCCAATCTTATTTCTTGCAGTGTCTTTTCTCAAAGCCCATGATCTGGTCACATTTCATCCTACCATGTTTTTGTTTGTGTTTGTTCTTACAGTTTTCTCTACTAAGATGGCCCTTACCTCATTCCTTTCTATGTGACAAATGCATATTTATTCCTCTAGCTCTAGCTGTACATTTATCTCCTCTCTGAAATCTCTACGTTTTTCTCCCTGAACGGGGTAGAACAGGTCCCTCATGGCCTTGGTGTCTCCCTTTCCCCTAAACTCTTAATAAATTCGTTTTGGTAAAGCTAACCAAAATGACTTTGGTGTCTCAAACACTGGCAAGGAATTCTTTCCTAACTATGCATGTCTCTGTGGATTGAGAAAAGCAGCTTCCAGCTGAGACACCTCCCCGCTCAAACAGCCCCCCAGTGGTGACTCTTTACGTATAAATGTCACGCTTAACTTAGGTGGCCTTGGCTCTCCCTCTTGGGTGACAGCACTGGGGCTACTACATTCAGGGTTAAACCTCAAGATGGTAATTTTCTAGCTGTATTCCCTGGGATCGCCACCAGAGGGACCTTGCCCAGGGCTTCCTGGGGGAAACCTGTTCCTGCTATCACCTTTGATGGCACACTCAGACCTGCCACTGGGGGTCCTCTCCCTCCTACCCCTGTCTCACTTGTCTTGGCTGTTCTTTGCTCCTTGGATATGAGAAAACTTAACAAGACTTCTTTGATCTTTCTGGAGAAGATTGCGTGCCCCAAGAGTTGGAAATTTGCTAGGTTCTATTCCTAGAACCTAGCACTGCCCTCACCTACAGTGGGTGCTTCCTACATGCTAGTTGGTTGGATGGATGAAGAGATCACTGCAGTGCAGGTTTTTAAGGTCAGCCCCAGAGAACCCATCTCTCTTCAAGTTTCTTCTCAGGAAAGGAGGGAGCCTCTTGAAGCCACGGGGCCTTCCCTTCTTGCTGTAGCCCCGCATTCGGGGAAGGGACAGTGCAAATATCCATGAAGAGCACCAGGCCGAGAAGTCAGCTCTTGCTTATCCTTGGCCTGTGTGATGTGGGAATGCATACAATTCCTTCTCCCAAAGGGACCTACACCTACCTAAAACCCAACGGGACGTCTGCCCTTTCTTTCTAGTCACTCAGCGTACTCTTTTGAGAAAGACTCATTCACTAGATTGCCTTGATCAACCCACACCGTGACTACCCCACTCTCTCAAACTCTAGAATTTTCTCTGTCATGTATGTGGTTTCCAGGATCAATGTTTTATTTTTTTTTCCAGGACCAGCAACGCTTTTATGATATCAGCATTATAAGTCTTGGGAAAGTTCTTGAGTGACTCCCAGAGTATAGTTTATAGAGACAATCAGAGGTAATTAACTCTGAAGGCCGAAATGAGACAACTCATAAAGCATCAATAAAGAAGAACTAATTCTTCTTGGGCGAGAGAGGAGTAGAGGGAGTGTCTTCATTAAAGGGATGGTATTTGAACACAAAGGTAGTTAGACAGCAGGAGAAAGCAGGAAAGAAGATGAAGAATTCACTGTAAATAGAAGGAAGAAGAGTACGCAAAGCCACAAAAGTATCCCTAGCCTTCCTTCAACCCCAAATTACACAGAGTGTGTTGATTTATATGCATTCATTCTTTTTCTCTTTCCAGGGGTAATTTGATACCTTCATTCAAAACTATTTAAAGGCCTTTTATTTATTAGAATGAAAAAGTCTATAAGAAAAAGATAAAAACAGTAAGACCAGTGTTATTTTGGACAATTCAGAACAATTTAAATCACCATCTGGAAAGCCCATCAGCAGTCAGATCTTCCTGTGGCTCCCTTCTCTTTCCTTCTCTGCCAACGCAGCTTCCGCTATCATTCAGACCCGTGTGTGCACGCGCTGAGGGTGGTGGCCATGGTCAGCTCGTTAGCGGGCTGGACAGTGGCTCGAGATTGGCAATGGCTCCTAATGGAGACATCGCCTCTGGCTTGGAATTCCCCTGCGCGGAGGTCCTTGTGGGGTGACCTCATGCACATTCTGTGTTGTGATGGGTTTTGAGTGTGTGAGTGCGAACTTTCTTCAGGTACAGGAAGCAAAGGAAGGAAAGTGAATTTGAGAAAACAATGACAATCTTGAAAAAGGGGTCAGATTTTAAACAAAAGTCTGCCAGCTTATTCCATATTTCTACTTATTTGGAAAGAAAGCTGTCAAGCTGTCTGGACTGGCCCCCTCAGATGGAACAGTGGCTTTTTCTCGTGCCTTTCGTGCAGAGCTGTGTGGTGAAGTATGGTGAAATGAGCCCCTTGGAGCTCACAAGCCAACACACCACAGGGAAGCCAGAGAAAACTCTTTGCTTTTAAAGGGTTTGTGTGATTAGAATAGTTCTACTCAAATCATCTCAGTCGTATTAGCTATATCATTTAATTCTCACTGGAAGGTTTTGTTTCGCATATGAGAAAATGCTCAGAAAGGTGTTCTTTGCCTAAACTCTCAGCGCTAGTAAGGGGGGGTAGAACCTTACCTCAGTTCCTTTGAGGCCAAATACCACGGTAGAGAGAGGACGAAGAAGAAAGACAACAGGGCAGCGGAAAGGACCAGTGAGTGCTGGCTTGGGGTCAAAGCCCGAGGTTGTCCCTATTGCGGTACTGACATGTTTGACAAGCATGAGTTGATCTCCGCATAAGGAACTTGGGAAGATAAAGAGAGTAATAGTAGTCATATGGTAAAAGTGTTAGGGTTTGTAGAGGTAATGAATCAATAGAAGAACAAAATAGTCAGGTTGGGAGATGTGAAATAGCTTCCCCAACATCCCAACTCAACAAATTTGTTTTTGATTCAGCCTTCCACTTTTTAGTCCAACTACTACATCATGTCAGAATGTTCCTGTCTTGAGATGGTAATCTAATAATCTTCAAAACCCTGAGGGAGACCGAGTATCATTTATTCCCCTCACCTTCTGCCCTTACAAAGTACAGTCTTTTGGAAAGCTGTCTTTGGCTCCAAAGACACTTTGGAGCACCGAGGCATCCTTGGCGTGGTTTAGAAAGGATGCCTGCTCTAGTCCATCCCGCTCAGTCCCAGCTCCAGGCAGCCACCTCTTGGCCTCAAGTTTTTAATCTTGGTGGGGTAAGCTGGACCCTTAACCTCCTTGACAAATCGTGACGGGCATGTGAACAGAAAGGCGGTCCCCTGTAGGCTGAAAATAATGTTCTTGGCTGCTGTTTCTTTCCTTTTCTATTTTAGTCCTAAGGGACATGGATTTTTTTCTTTTTTTTTACTTCTATGAGATTTAGGAGTTTTGAGGTTTTATTGGGAAAAGAAGAATTCTGTGTGGTTTTAGAAGGCGAGTCACTTTGAGTTATTCAAACTCCCATTTATCCAAATACAAAGGCTGAAGGGCCACTTAGCAAACTGGGCCCCTTGTGATAAAGCTTTTGGCAAAGATTTTATAGCTGTTCTCGGCACTGGCCATATTTTTACCTAGCGAGTCCAATAGCCATCTTTCCCAGTCAGCCTTGCCTTGCTAGTTTATCTTCATAGGTGTGCATTTAGTGCCTGAGCGTGTGGGCACGTGTGCACATGAGCGCGTGTGTGTGCGTGGGGTCACATAGAGGGAGGAAAGGCTCCGGCTGTTTACTAAGTCTGTAGCAAATGAGGTTCAGGGATAATTAAGAGAAATCTCCCTTGGCAGAAAAGTGCCTTTTTGGGTCTGCTTCTCATTTGGGGCAATTGGAAAAGGCAATCACTCAAGTTTTATTGATGCCAAAGGGTTTTTCACAGTCATCAATATGGGCTACAAAAATGAAGTTGTTGACATCTTATTTCTGGGGATTTTTCTTTCAGATAATTGTGGGCCCTCAAGCATCATATATTCTGAAATAAGGCAGCTTTGCTCCATAACTGAGCACTTTCAGTACACTGCATGCAATTGCTCTTACAAACATTCTGCCAGATCCCAGGTCTGTCACATCTGTATCTATCAAGCCCGTACAAATTTCTCCTTCAGCTTAAACACTGATCTCTCTGATTTTGGTTTTACTCAAAGGAGCTTGAGATAAAGTTGAAACTGTACACGAATGCTTTTTGCCAGTATTAACATTATGCACATTTTTTGGGATATGAATGCCTACGTTGTTGGAAGTAGACTCTGGCCTGGTTCCTCAAGCCCTGTTTCATTTGGGCCTTCTGGACTATTCTGTTTTCCCTCTTGGAGTGAGCGAGGCTCTGAGTGCCTGCAGTTCCCTAAGATTCTCTGAGTGCCCTCAGATGCTCTGAGGTTCCCAAGAAGTGCTCGTCTGCCCCAGTGGGGCTGGAAAAGTCACCCTTCTTCCCTGTTTGCAGAGTGAAAGCAGCTGGCTTCTGGGTGCCAGCCTTCTGGCTTTGGTGTGAGAAGGTCAGGCTCTGCGCCAAGTACAGCCAAGAAGAGATTGTGAGGTCGGCTCACCCAGTTGAGAGCTGCTGTCTGTGAACACGGAGCGGGCGTGGGCTCAGCACACGGTGGGCCTTGGATAAAGACCTTGGATCAGGGCCTTGGATCCTGCCCCTCCGTGTGGGGGAAGCAAGGCTGACCTCATGAAGGGGGTGCTGTTTCCCCTAGGCCACCCTCCCTGGGTGTCAGACTCAGGACCAGGTGCACAGGAAGCTGAGTCATGAGCGGCTGCCATGGCTGCTCTCTGCCCAGAGGCACATAGGGAAGCTCATTAGAACTGACAAGTCTGTACCATAAAAGTACAGGTATTTGCTACCCCAGGAAGGAAATGGAGTGACCAATACAACAATATTAGCCACTGAGCAAGTCTATTAAAGTCACACTTTTAACTATTTCTTGTTTAAAATGAAAGCGCGCGATGGAATAATGGGGGAAGTCTGAAGGAATCGTCAGGCATGGTGATGATCTCACCTGCTTTCTATTGTTGCTAGAACCGAATGCCAATTTCAGAAACTGGCCTCCCCTTGTCAAATGGGCCTCCTCGGCCATTGTATTTATAAGTGGATGCTGAAATCCGTGTGCATATTAGGTGCACATCGACATCTCCTTTTTACGGATAGGGAGCTGAAGGTCAAGCAAGACTCCCAAGGCCACAAAAATTTTTAAACGAAATCTTCTCAAACCACCTCCTCTGTCATTCACCTAAATATGTGTTTCTTGCTCCAGATGTGTGTAATATTGCAATCAGTTGCGTTGGTGGTAAAGTCAGAAATCTTGAAGCATCTTTGTGGCCGGGATCCCAGAGCCCCAGTCAGCACAGGGACAGCCAGCGTGGCGGCCGGGCTGGGAGCTGGGGGAGTCTGGGTGGTCCGGCACATCCCTGCTGAATGTTTAAATGCTGACTTCACATGAGGGGCTGCCCTGACCCATTGGGGTAGAGAAACTTCTCCCATGAACTGCTGATCAGAAAGGACATTTTAAAAGAAACCATTTGTGAACGGCTAATATGACACACTCTTGCTCTGCTTGCCCGTAGGTCTGGATTCACGAAGTGCAAAATGACCCTAAAAGAGCTTTAATATTCCTGCGAGATCTCAAACTGTGCCCGAGATGGTGGCTGTTTGTTTTGTCCCTATCTTTCTGACATCACTTACAGTTAGGTATTCCTTCCGTGACCATATCCACTGAAGTCCCACCCCATGCGTACAATCTAGAGGTATAAATTGATATGTCGACTGCTGAAAGTCAATGAAGATTTTTATTTTTATATCATCTTGCCACAAATGACAGGGCTGCGGGTGTGAGTCTGCCCCAAAGCAGCTGTCTTTAGGTTTTCTGGGCAGTGGCCTGTTGAAACAGCCCTGCCCAGCAGGCTGGCTCCATATGGCACCATCTTGACCCAGTTAAATCCTCTTTCTTTTGGATTTTGAAAATGAGACACACAGAGGGATGCGGACATCGCAATAGTGCATGCCAGATGACTCACAGACAGTATATGAGCAGCAGCCTTCAGACAGCAAAGCCAGTGGGAGCAGAGGGGCATTTGACGGGCAGCAACCAAGGAAGATACAGAAACAGAGAGAAGCCAAATTGCCCCGTAAGGGACCCAGGGGCAGGTCTCAATGGCCGTGTGCCGCAGAGGGGTGAATGACGCCTTGCTGAACTGAGGCTGCAATTCGGGCATTTTTGGTTGATGGATACAGACTTTTTCTCCTCTCCTCTCCACTTCCCCATTTAGGAGTAGCTGACATTGGCTAGGTAACCTGACACCCTCTCTACTCCTTATGGCTTGGGAGATCCAGACCCACGCGGTGAGATTTCCTTAAGTGAGCCGTAGGTTGAAAATGAAATCGTGAGCTTGCGTAGGATTAGACAAAATCAACAGCATTTGATGATCTATCAGATGTGGGGGAAGAACGAATAGAAAAGGTAAACCCTGGTGTCCAGCCTCTGTGTGGCCATGGCCACTGAGGACCAGGTGGAGATTGCAGGTGGAGAGGCGGAGGTCTGAGTGTCTACTTCTACCTCAGTGTGAAAACAACATGACCCTGTAGTCCCTTTTAAAACTTCTGTTCCTCTCCTTACTCCTTATTTTCTGCCCTTTTCCTCCCTTTCTGTGTGGAGACACATGCATGCAACGTTTCCTCAGTTTCCCGGGGTTTTTTCACTTCAAGCCTCTTGGTTCATCCCTCTAAGGAAATGTGCTATCACATTTCTGGCTCAGGGGACGATGTATGCAATACAATTAGTTGGCGACTCCTTTGAGTGGAAGAAGTTCTGCCAGAAACATTCTGAGTTCAGGGTGAGTGCCTGAGTCAGTTCTGAGCTCTGATCCACAAGCTCAAGGGCAGGACATCACAGAAATTAGTAACTGGCATCTTTTCCGAAGTCAATCTCCCTCTGAAGGTCAGTAGTGAAAAAGCCTGCCTGGGCAACAGAGTTTCATAAAACAATATGAATAACTACCCCACATGGTATTACTATGTGTCAGGCTCTTTGTTCTAAGCACTCAAATATGTTAATCCAATTGTTTGCACAACAGCCATGTGAAGAAGTACTTTTCCTGTTTCCTGGGTGGGGAAACTGAGGCACAAAGAGATTAATTAACTTGCACAAAAACACAGGATTAAGTAAGTGATGTGCCAGGCACTGTGGCTCCAGGTCTGCGTCCTTATTTCTGTGTTACGCCACTTGGTCACAGGGAGCCCGTCTGTATCTTTCTTCATTGTTCAGCTGATGACCGCTAGGTGTGGCTACCTCTAAAGTTCTCCCCATTCAATAGTCAACTTGATTTGCTTTTCTGGAAGAAGATCAACCATGAAATGAACATCTAGAATCGCTTTCAAATTTTTAGTGGGGGGGGGGGGGAAGTGCCTTCTTATAGACTTAGCCAATAAGAGGAATCTGTCCAGAGAAGCAGCTTGCCTGGGCTTGGAGTGTCATGACGTTGTCCTGTCCTCCCTGCTTGGTCTGCTGCCCCTTCCTGTGACCACAGGGAGCATGTGCTTCGGGACGCTGCTGATGGTAAGGTGAGGGTGCCAAGGAAAAGCTAAAGATCCTTGAAGACCTAAATCTGCCTTCAAAGCCACACTCAGCTCAGGTCTAGGAAACCTTTACTTTTAAATGCATTTTATTAAAGCCTAATTGCACATCATGAATTGAGGTAAAGGGAATCATTCTGCACAGAGTCAGGTCTGCTGTCTGGCCAAGTGAGGAAATGGCTGAACTTGCCCTCATCATCACCTGGAAAGGTGGTCACCTGCAGGGCTGCCATACCCCTGCCAGGAGCGTGGGTTTGCCAGCTGACACTGGGCTCCTGCAGGTGCACGAGTCATCTGCACGGGAGTGCTTAGAATGCAGGTCCAGGGAGGAGGTTTGGAATCACACCTTAGACTTCATTGAGCCTTTGCACTTGGACAAGATTCAAGCTGAACCCAACCTCAGCCTGTGGCACTGCATCTTTAAGAAGCGGATAATGGGAAGGCACTTAGCCTTGTGCCTCACAAAATGACATGGAATAGTTGCTTTAGCTGTCCATGAGAGGGTTGTTCCTAAGTGACAACTGTGCCTTGGGCACATTGGCACAGAAGAGTGAAGGCAGACCAGGTGTGTGACACCTTTACGGCCCTTCTTTCATTCTGCTTCTCAGAGACACCCTTCTGCCAAGTGTGGATTGAGGTTAAATCTGTCTTAAAACTCTCAGGTCCCAAGCAGGAATCTGCTACCTTTGCCGACATAACGTGAAGTATCCCTGCTCACTGCAGGCTGCTGTCGGCGCAGGTGGCTCTCTGCAGCCCTCAGATCAGCTCCAGCTCCTTCCCGAAGCTTTTTGCACTTCAGGGAAGTTGAGCTCTTGTCTCATCTTATTGCCCGAGTGCCCAGAATTTGGTGCCTGGAATCGTTTCTGATCCATTAGCCTTGCGTTTAGGCACTTGATATTTTGTTTTCAAAACAGAGCACCCCTACCGCTCAATGATGCTTTTATTTTTATTTTATTTTTTTTTTTAATTTTTTTTTCAACGTTTTTTATTTATTTTTGGGACAGAGAGAGACAGAGCATGAACGGGGGAGGGGCAGAGAGAGAGGGAGACACAGAATCGGAAACAGGCTCCAGGCTCTGAGCCATCGGCCCAGAGTCCGACGCGGGGCTCGAACTCACGGACCGCGAGATCGTGACCTGGCTGAAGTCGGACGCTTAACCGACTGCGCCACCCAGGCGCCCCTCAACGATGCTTTTAAACCGACCAACCAGCTAACCAACCAACCAACCAACCAACCAACAGACCTTTCATTATTATCTTTTCAAAGATTATTTTTTCCTTTTGGGACATCTTTATTCTTCTAAACTGTAGCGATCAAGTTTAAAGCTCCTAGCCCAGATTGTACTCCTCCCTCCTAATACATACTTACTAAGAAGGAAGTACATGATGGTTCAGATGGTACGAAGGGTTCCCAGTAGAGCTGGAACCCTGTCCTGGGTCTTTTGCTTCTAAATTACCCCAGCTATGTTGCTCTCTCTGTGGACAAAAAGATCCCCAAGGGGCTTCTCCCCACCTCCAGAGCTCGACTCACTCATTGTGGGGAGTGATGATAGAATGGAGGGCACGGGTCCATCTTGTCCTCAGATGCTGCGTTTGGCATCCCGACTTCCCCAGGGTCTGGATACCCCCAGGTGAATTCTTCCCACACAGCCCCTGCCTCCCCACCAGGCACTTGACTCTCCTGATCTCAACCCGGGTCAGTGTCAGGCTGGCTCCCTACTCAGAAGGAGGTCTTCCCTCTGATTCTTCAAGTCCAATTGCTCTGGAGATCCAGGCTGTGCTGTGTCCTGGGACCTTTACACTCTGCCCACCTTTGAGGTGACCAGTCACCAGGTGGGGTTTCTCTGGCTGACCCAGAAAATGAAAATGTAGAATAAGAACCATTTTTGTAGGTTTCACGCATGCTCTCCTTCTCCCTCCTTCGGCACATGGTCTCACCAAGATTCACCTTTACCTTTGGGTCTCCGTGTGGCTGTCGAGAGGGCTCCACATACCTGAACAACGCAGCCTTAAGTGAAGACAGTTGCCCCTTGCCTAGCTGCAAAGCTGAGGTAGCCATGCCATTTAGACAAGACTTTTCTGGAGTCGGGGATAAGGTGGGGAAGACAAATATGAAGCGTAGCAGGGATCTGGGTAGTCTGGCTCCCCCATTCGAGATGCTCGGGGACCTTTGCATTTGGGCTTCTGTTTCCCTCTAGATAGTGGGCTCTGTCTCCGTGCTTCCCAGCCCGAAGCCCACTCATAGTCATTGACCTTCCCAAGTCCAGAAAGGAGAGTGAGCTTGGTGAGATGCAGAGGTCCCTTATCTGTCTGCCTTAGTAGCGAGAGGAAGTTCCCATTTCCTTTCTGATAAATTCTTTCTCCCAATGACTGACGTCAGGAATGCCTGGCCACCCCCACCCCCTTTCAGGCCTCCCCCTAATAACCATATTAAAACTTAATACAATAGACTCAACAGTTATTGCCTTAACACTGGCATCCACAGGCCCAGGGCCATATCACACAGGATAGAAGAGGGGTGGCCTGGTGGGAACATATCTGCATGGCCAAACCAGCAAGTCTCACACTTTATCAGCTAGAGAGCACAAAGGCAGCCACATTACATTTGTATCCCATAAACACTGGATTCCTTTACAATGGCACACTCCACCCCCCCTTCCCCCCTCATCCCCCTCCGCAACAAGAGTTCTAGTGTTGCCCTGGGACTCCTCTGCATAGACGTTCCCAGGAACTCCAAACGGGAGCATACCCTTGACTCTGGTGTCAGGCCAGTCTGTCCTCACAATTTGTCTGGTGTAGGTGTTGGGGACACACTCACACCTACCTGTAGAATGAAGTTATCCTAACCCTCTAGCTGCTCTTACGATACAAATTATGCACAACTCCGCTGTTTTCAGTAAAAATACAGTAAGGACACTGTGCCTTCTCCCAAACACCCTTGGGCTATGTCTCTGGTGGTTCAGGCTCACAGCCCTTAGTGTCATCTGATGCTTGGGTGCTGGGTCACTTTGGGTCCATCAGTGAGGGGTACGCCAAAGGCAATATGCCCGAACTCTGAAAGATGTTTGTTGTTGTTTTTTTTCTTTTTTAAACCAAAAGACACGTATTTTCCCCCTGGGCTCACACATACTGCCATTGTATTGTGTCAAGATGGGATCCAATGTAAGCTGGGCATTATGACACTGCCCTCAAATGTCCGTGCCTCCGTCCTCGTTTGTAATGTAATTCCCTTATCTTTTCTTGACCTTAGTCGGGCGTCTTCATCCACCAGCCACGTTTTTATATCTCTGATCCTCAGTGAAAGGGGAAAGAGCTCATTTTTCCAGATCTTTCTCTTCTAGGAACCCCCTCTGGCCCTTCCTAAATCCATGGAAGTGCACACATCCTGAGGAAAGGATCGTAATCTAATTCCACTGGCAAATCCACATAAGCCTTGACCTCCAAGTATGGCTGGAACGCTCTGTTCTGAATGGGAGACTCTTGCCCAGGCCAGTGCCTCAGTTTCCCCAATGACCGAGATAAAGGAATAGCATCCTATTTTAGGTTTGATTTGCACAGTGAGCATGGCCGGAGGCCGGTTTCTCCTCTCCCGTTTTGAGAGGAGAGCTGTCTGGGAGCATGGCAGTCAGGCATCTCACCAAAGGAAGAGGCAAGAGCTAAAAACGTGGTAGCTTTTTTTTTAAATTTTTATTTATTTATCTATTTATTTATTTATTTATTTATTTATTTTTTATTTTTGGGACAGAGAGAGACAGAGCATGAACGGGGGAGGGGCAGAGAGAGAGGGAGACACAGAATCGGAAACAGGCTCCAGGCTCTGAGCCATCAGCCCAGAGCCTGACGCGGGGCTCGAACTCACGGACCGCGAGATCGTGACCTGGCTGAAGTCGGACGCTTAACCGTCTGCGCCACCCAGGCGCCCCCGTGGTAGCTTTTTAATACATGAAGAAACCACTGGAGATGAGTGGTGAACTCTCCTGGCGCATCCCCGGGTAGGCAGGTCCCGAAGGCAGTCGGTTGCTATCATCTGCTTGCTTGTGAAGTCTCCCATGGTCCGATTGTCTTTCCCTCCTTTTTTGGGCAGGTCTAATCAAACCCTGCTATTGTATTTGAGGCAGAGCCAAAGCGGGATAAACTAATGGGGAGCGAGTGCCTTTGTGGAAGAAAATCCCTAAGAAGGTGGGTGCTCTCAGAATGGCAGCGTGGCCCCTTTGTGCCTCCTCAGAGGCATGTCCTGGACCAGGGTGGGGCTTCACCTTCACTGCCTTCTGTCCGGGGATGACTTCAGGTGATTGTTCAGATCCTAGTGCTTGGAGAGTCTCAGACGTCATTGGTAGCTCCAGTGGTGAAGGTATTCTCTTAAGCTGGGAGGATATGTCCAGTCTGCTTTTCTCTCAAGGTGCAGCAGCACATTATTATTATTGTTATTGTTGTTGTTATTTTAAAATGTTTATTTGTTTTTGAGAGAGAGTGAGAGAGAGAGTGGGGGAGGGGCAGAGAGCGAGGGGAACAGAGGATCCAAAGCAGGCTCTGCGCTGATAATAAATGTGGGGCTCGAACCCACGAACCGTGAGATCACGACCTGAGCCAAAGTCATACGCTCAACTGACTGAGCCACCCAGGCATCCCACAAGTATTATTGTTTTTAGCCTCTGTTCTCCACAGCTTGTCTATATCTATTTTAATTTGTTCTTGTGTTTAACTTCAGTCCTTTCAAACCTCCCCCGGGGAAATTGTATATTCTGACTGTGAGTTGCTAATAAAAAGGATTGGAAATGACGAGAAATCACAACAGAGATCTCGATAGAAGTGTTTCTGAGTCGTCAAATCTTGGAGCATTAGGGGAAATACAAATGAGATTTCTTCTCAGACTTTCAACTAGCCAGGGGGTATATTTGAAGACTTCAAAATCTTTTAAAAAATAAATTATGACCCCCCCCCCTTCCCCCATTCAGCAAGGTTGAGGACATCATGGGCTGAGCAATTTCCAGGGTAGTCACAGGCCCTCTCGGGGGACTTATGGACAGTGGGTTTTCAAAACGTGTCTTTGAAGTAATTTTTCACGGACGTCTCAGTTCCAGCGGGGAGACTGCACGTGGGTCAAAATAAGCATTCTAACTTAAAAACAACAAAAAGCAGACGGGACTGAGTTTTGCCCTGAGCTAAAGAGGAGGTCTTGTTCCGGGGTAGCAGCAGCTGCAAACACAGCCCAGAGCAGAAGTCAGGGCGACCGGGGACTTTCTCAGAGAAATCTCTGGATTTGGCCGGAGAGAAAACATACCCATAGCCTCATGCAGTTTTCTCTCTTCTCCGCACCCCACACCCCCTCATCTCCCATCGACCAGGCTCCACAAGGATGTGGCAGGTAAAACGTCACAAAGAACTGCTGTGCGGAACACAGCATGGAGAGGAAAAGCAACTTTTCAGACTGTCTTCCTCTGCCGAAAGCCGGGGGCCCATTATGGGCTGAGCTGTGTCTCCCCCCGCTCCCCCCCAGCCCCCGTTCACATATATTTTTCAAGTTTATTTATTTTGAGAGAGACAGAGACGGTGTGAACAGGGGAAGGGCAGAGAGAGAGAGAGAGAGAGAGAGAATCCCAAGCAGGGTCCCTGCTGTCAGCACAGAGCCCGACATGGGGCTCGAACCCGCGAAACCTTGAGATCACGACCTGAGCCAAAGTCGGACGCTTAAATGACTGAGCCACACAGGCACCCCGTCACCAGTGCATAGGTTAAAGCCCTATTGCCAGTACCTCATGGTGGGACTGTATTTGGAGAAACGACATCTAGAGAGGTAATTAAGGAGCGCCTGGGTGGCTCAGTCAGTTAAGCATCGGACTTTGGCTCAGGTCATGATCTCACCGTTCGTGAGTTCGAGTCCTAAATTGGGCTTGCTGCAGTCAGCCTGTCAGCACGGAGCCTGCTTCGGATGTTCTGTCCTCCTATCTCTCTGCCCCTCCCCTGCTCACGTCCTCTCTGTCTCTCAAAAAAATAAAAAATAAAAAGAATAAAGAAGTAACCAAGGTTAGATGAGGTCATCAGGGTAGGTCCTGATTCCGGAGGACTAGTGTCCTTTTAAGAAGAGTAGGAGCCATCAGGGATGTGGAGGCACAGACAAACGGCCAGGCCAGGACATGGTGAGAAGACACAGTCTGCAAGCCAGGGAGTAGCCCTCAGGAGAAACCAAACCTGCTGGCACTTTGATCTTGGATTTCCAGCCTCTAGAACTGTGAGAAAGCCATGTCTGGTTAAAGCCCCCAGCTTGCATACTTTGTTAGGGCGGCCCTCGCTGACTAAAATGTTAGGGCCACTCTGTCCTCCCAGCCTGGCTCTCTCCTCACATCCAGAGCCTGGGGATCCAGTACGACACAAGAAGGAAGGCCAGAGAGGGGGGTCCCTAATACGACACTCTCCTCAGAACTTTCTCTACCTACAGCGAGTGTCTGGGCAGAGTGAGGGACAAGCCTGTCTTTTCCTGGAACCTAAAGAAAGGCCCCAGGGAGCCAGGAACACTCAGCGTGGGGAGTCCTATGGATGGGAACAGACTGAGGTGGGTTTTTTTTGTTTGTTTGTTTTTAAGAGTTTTTAAAATGTTTATTTTAGAGTGGGGGAGGGGCAGCGAGAAGGGGACAGAGGATCTGAAGTGGGCTCTGAGCTGTCAGCCCAGAGCCCGGTGCGGGGTTCAAACTCACAAACTGTGAGATCATGACCCGAGCCGAAGTCGGACCCTTAACCGACTAAGCCACTCAGCAGCCCCTAGACTGAGGTTAATTAACATTTGGCCTGTGGATCCCGTGAGAGGGATGTGTCCGTGAGAGGTCCTGCATGGTGGAAGAAAGAAGCTTACCCTTGAATTCCGCCCCCAAACCTGCCACTTCCTCAATCCACACCCATCCGGCTCTAGGTTCCTCAGGTATAAAGTTTAGATTACTTGTAGGTCAGCCTTCTCAGACTGGAATGTGATGTATATCACACAAGGTTTGTGTTAAAAGGCAGAGCTGATTGAGTAGGTCTGGGTGGGGCCCATGAACTTGCATTTCCAACTAGGTTCCAGGAGTCATTGATGTTGCCAGGGGTTTACATCTGAAAAGCAAGATGGCACCTCCATGCTCATTCTAAGCAGCATCTGGGCTCCTCATCTTATGTTCTGCTTAACAAGCATGTCTAGTTCCTGGTTGGTCCAGATGCTGGGACAGCAGGAGACCAAAGCAAGCAAGAAGATGAGGCCAGACTCATCAGATCTGGACCAAGAGGGACCTCACTAGCTCTGAGACCTCAGATGAGAGCCTTAACCACTTAGAGACTCAGTTTTGTTTTCTGCAAAATGGGTCAGTAGACCTACCTTTTGGGGTTTTTGTGAGGGTCGATGAGATAACATATATATAATGCCTAGAACAGGACTAGGAACATCAGAAATACTCAACAAATGTTGACCCTTTCTTCTCTTATCTATACCCAAGAAACTTACAATCTATGGGAAAATCCTGAAAACATATTATCACAAGAAATATACCAACTGAGGTTGCGATGGGACCATGAGGATAAGGGGAAGAAGCTCTGCCCTTCCAATAAGACTCTGGGTCTGTCTAATGGCAACGCACCCCTACATCACCCAGGACAGCATCCAGTATGAGGAAGGTGATCACAGTACATGTAAAGAGCATCTTAACTCAAGCTAAGCTCTGTCTCAGCCACTGGGTATAAATGGGGGACAGACTTAATCCTGCTGTCCGAAGTCTTACAGATTATTGTAGGAATTGGGGAGAAGTGATCTGATAGGATAAGTATAGAGGCCTGGGGGTACATGGCAAGGAATCTCCTGTTGTCCCTGGAGGGGGGAGGTCAGAGAAAGCTCCCTGGAGAAAATGCATCTACACTGGGGCTTGGGGGCAGCAGGAGTTAGGCAACAGCTGTGTGTGAGTGTGTGTATTTGTGTGTGTAGAGGCTATTTGTTGGGAAATTTCAAAAAGCACTTCCTATTTCATAAGATAGAGCGAAATTTATTTTCAACGCTTAGTTAACTATAGACAAAAAAGGAAAAAGTGAAATCTCCAGGTGTCAAATGAAGATTTGGGGCAGAGGCTGGGGGGGTCTCACCTGGTGTAGAATGGGAGATAGGATATTGGACTATGCTGAGGGGAGACAGCTAGAACTGAAGCCCCTGCATAAAGTCTAGAGCCTCAAAGAGCTGTCTCTTCCATTTAACAGAAACTGAAATACTCAAGAAATCTGTAAAAAGTTTGCTGTCTAGGGAAGGGGAGAGAGGAAAGTCATCCATGAAAAATTGAAATGCCAGGTCTATATACACACAGATGTGCAATCCGAATTTGTACGACCAGCCTGGTGTGGGAATTCCAAATGGAAAAATAAAATAACTGTTCAGGACCATTAAAGTCCTACATTTTTAGCAAAAGCAAATGTGAAATCATTGCTGTAGGGAAACTTTCACAGCCCAAGGGTCGAGGGACTCCCACAGAAAACACCCTCACTGAAGATGAGGTGACAATGAAAATTATAAACCAACCACCCAAGAAAATGAGCCACGATGAAAGAGAGTCCACAAATGAAATAGAATTAGCACCTTCAAAAGTGGTAAGAGCACCTTCATCTGAAAAGAACAATGATATAAATATATTTCAAAGTATTGAAGAAGTAAGAGAATGAATTAAAACCATAATAAAAAGATTAGCCAGTGTGGAAAGTGATGTTAGAGACCCATGAAGAAGTTCTTTTTTTTTTTTAAGTTTATTTATTTTGAGAGAGACAGAGAGAGAGAGAGAGAGAGAGAGAGAGAGAGAGAAAGAGAGAGAGAATCCTAAGCAGTTTCTGTCCTGTTAGTATAGAGCCTGATGCAGGACTAGATCTCACGAACCATGAGATCATGACCTGAGCTGAAATCAAGAGTCAGATGCTTAACCGACTGAGCCACCTAAGCGTCCCATGAAGAAGTTGTTTAGATGAAAAATGTCATCCTTGAAAAAAAGGACTCAGTGGGCAGGATAAGCACAGATTAGGTACACAGCTGTAGAATTAGTAAACTGGGAGGTAGCTCTGAGGAAGTCAAAAATAATTCAGCACAAGAAGGAAAAGATACAGAAAGATCAGCTAAGAAAGGTATGAAAGGTAGACTGGACTGATTCTTGAAATGTGAGTTCCAGGAGAAAATGAAGTAAATGAAGGACCAACAATATTGAAGAGATAATGGCTGAGAATCTTCCAGATTTCCAGAAAAACATACATTTTCATTTCTAGGAAGCACAGGAGTTCTGAGGAGAATGCATAAAAATAGAACCATACTAGAGCCATTAAAACTTATATGGATCCTGAGAAACTTAACAGAAGACCATGGGGGAGGGGAGGAAAAAAAAAAGTTAGAGAGGGAGGGAGCCAAACCATAAGAGAGTCTTAAAAACTGAGAATAAACTGAGGGTTGATGGGGGGTGGGAGGGAGGGGAGGGTGGGTGATGGGCACTGAGGAGGGCACCTGTTGGGGTGAGCACTGGGTGCTGTACGGAAACCAATTTGACAATAAATTTCATATTAAAATAAAAAAAAAGAAAAAAACCTGGAAAATAGGAAAGAGACAGAAAATTGCCCCCAAACACAGTATATTGGCAGAAGATTCTTTACTGTAACAATTGATGTGGAAACAATGGAGTAACGACATTTTCAGGAAAACAGGGACTAAGAAGCTTTCTCCCTCAGAAAGTCAGCAATAAGTTAACTACTAAAAGATAGGCTATATAATAAGGTGGATCTTAAGTCTGAGGTAAGAGTCAGTTGCCAGGAATGATAATGACTAAAAACACGGTGGCAAAAATATTGGGAAGTTGAAAGACTATTGACTGAAAAAAAAAAAAACACCAGAAATTTTGGAAGACTTAAGGATAAAGAGTAAGAAAAATACTAAAAAGCAATAACATGGCAGATGGAAGGGTCGGAAGTGATGAGTCCTGGGGCCTGCCTGGGCGGCTCAGTCATTTAAGGATCTGATGTTTCGTTTCGGCTCAGGTCATGATCTCACCGTTCATGAGTTTGAGCCCCGCATCAGATTCTGCACAGTGGGGAGCCTGCTTGGGATTCTCTCTCTCCCTGTCTCTCTGCCCCTCCCCTGCTCGCTCTGTCTGTCAAAATAAAGAAATAAACTTAAAAAAATTAAAAAAAAGAAGTGCTGTGTCCCAATACCTTTGTATTGTTCAGGAGAGAGGTAAAATTAGGGATTAATTTTCTATATATTAACTTAAGTGTATAAAATAAAAATTTGAGGGTCACTACAAAAATGGAAATAGAATACGAACTTCAAAACCATTAGAAGGAAAAACAAATTAATGAAACGTAACCAGTTTGACAGAAGATAGGAAGAAACAAAGAAACAGTGAATAAAAAAACCTGGTAAAGAAAAAACACCAAATAAGATGGTAAAAAGTAAGTGCATATAGGAGTAATTGCAATATAATGTCTAAATTTGCATTATAAATCGAGGGGTTTTTATATTTGATTGTAAGAAAGAAATAAAACAGAACTTAGTCCTAAACTTCTATCTAAAATAAAATGGCAAATGGTATTTTCTCTGACTGACTTCGTTCACTTAGCATTGTACCCTCTAGGTCCATCCATGTTGTTGCAAATGGCAAGATTTCATTCTTTTTTTATGGCTGAGTAATATTCCTAAGGATATACATACATACGTATATGTGTGTGTGTGTGTGTGTGTGTGTGTGTGTGTGTGTGTGTGTAGCGTTTCCTATATATATATAGGAAGCACTTAGACTTCTTCCTTATGTTGGTTATTGTGAATAATGCTGCACATATCTTTTTGAATTAGTGTTTTCATTTTCTTTGGGTAAATATCCAGTAGTGGAAATATATTCTGGATCATATAACAATTCTATTTCACATTTTTTGAGGAACGTCCATACTGTCTTCCAGAGTGGCTGCACCAGTTTGCGTTCCCACCAACAGTGCAGGAGGGTTCCTTTTTCTCCACATCCTCACCAACACCTATTATTTCTTGTGTTCTTGATTTTAGCTATCTTCATAGGCGTGAGTTGATATCTCATTGTAGTTTTGATTCGCATTTCCCTGATGATGAGTGATGTTGAGGATCTTTTCATGCGTCTGTGGGCCATCTGGATGTCTTCTTTCCAAAAATGTCTATGCAGGTCCTTTTCTCATTTTTAATTGGATTAGTTGCTTTTTTGGTGTTGAGATGTATATGTTCTTTATATGTTTTGGATATTAACCCTTTATCGGATATGTCATTTGCAAATATCTTCTCCCATTCCGTAGATGGCCTTTTTCTTTTGTTGATGATTTCTTTAGCTGTGCAAAAACTCTTTATTTTGGGATAGTGTCAACTGTTTAATTTTTCTTTTATTTCCCTTTCCAGAGGATACATCTAGAAAACTATTTCTACGACCAATGTCAAATAAATGACTGCTTATTTTATTCTAGAAATGTTATGGTCTCAGCTCTCACATTTAGGTCTTTCATCCATTTTGCGTTTGGTTTTAATTTCATTTGTGTGGATTGCAAGAAACAAAACAAATTAACAAAGGAAAAAAAAAAGAGACAAACCAAAAAACAGACTCCTAAATATAGAGAAAAAAACTGGTAGTTGCCGGAGACGTGGGTGGGAAGATGGGGGGAAATAGAAAAGAGGAATTAAGAGAACACTTATCTTGATGAGCACTGACAAATGTATAGAGTTGTCGAGTTCTATACATTTGTATTGCACACCTGAATAACATAACACTACCAGAACACTGTAGGTTAATTATACTTGAATAAAAAAATAAAATGGCAAAGAGAAAATTAAAAGAGACGGCAAAATATACCATGGAAATACTAACACACAAAAAGTGATTGCGGCAGTATTAACGTTAGGTAACAGGTAAAGCATTTTAGAAATTAAGCCATTTTGGGGCGCCTGGGTGGCGCAGTCGGTTAAGCGTCCGACTTCAGCCAGGTCACGATCTCGCGGTCCGTGGGTTCGAGCCCCGCGTCGGGCTCTGGGCTGATGGCTCAGAGCCTGGAGCCTGTTTCTGATTCTGTGTCTCCCTCTCTCTCTGCCCCTCCCCTGTTCATGCTCTGTCTCTCTCTGTCCCAAAAATAAATAAAAAACGTTGAAAAAAATTAAAAAAAAAGAAATTAAGCCATTTATTACTTAATAATAAATTCTGTATTTTTCAGTAAGATAGAATCATTCTCAGCCTAAATGCCACTAACAACATAGTCTCAAAATCTGTATGCCAAAACTCACAGAAGTATAATCAGAAAAAATAAATTTATAGCCACAGGGGGAGAAACTATGAGTCAATCAGCAAAGTAATAGGAAGGATAAATAACGATCAGAAAAGGTTTTAATAAGCTTGGTCTAAGGGGAATTATGTAAGTTTTGCGTCCAATAATGAAAGAACACATGTTATTGTTAAAACTTGTGAGCACTTTTTGTTTTCTTTTTTTGAAAATCCAGTTTTTAAGTCACTTGTAAGTGCCATTAATTACAGGAGGAACAAGAATGACTCAGCGTGTCCCAAGGGAAAAGTCTCTCCACTTACGTTGGGGAAGGGATGCAAACCACAGCACGTGGGAGGGGTGTCATATGTGAGATAAGAATATGAGTGAAGACAGCAAGAGTTACATAGAGTCAAAAATCATTAGAGTCGCTCTTTACTAGGTCTGTGACTTTGGGCAAATCACTTAGCCTCTCTGAGCCTCACCTGTCCTCAGCTGTGTAATGGGTCTAAACTTAGTGCCGCAGGGAGGATCAAGTAAGATACCGTGTTTTAAGTGTCCAGCTTTATGTCGATCTGCTTCTGAGTGTGTAATAAATGAGCTGTTTTCATATTCATTGTTATTACATTCAAGTCCTTCACTTCTGTATCAAATCGTTGAATACATTATTACATACTGAGAAATCCTGTTTGCAGTTTATCAACCGTCTTCTTTCAAGAAATTGGACCTCAAGTATGTGTGTCCAGAGCATCTTTTTGTCTTAAGGTATTTCTTGATGTGTTTTATGACAAAATTCGTGTACCACTACTTACATAAAAGAAGTGAAGCGCCTCAGAAAACAGGTAGATGCATTTAGTTTGCGTTTATGTTAGCAAAACAATGAAGCAAAACAATTCTTTAGAAATTTATAATAAGGACTTCACGTTCTGGCAAGCAGATGTTGAAATTGTTACAAAGGGAAACAGTAACCTTGAAGTGTTTTTAATCGTAACTCAGAGTTGGGAGACATTTTGATCTTATCCACAACATCACAAACACAGCTAAGGGAAGAATTTTTTGGAAAAATTTCTATCGTACCACCAAAGTCCTCATGCAAAACCTGGCTTTGCAGACCTCCGTCCTCCAGATTGATAAAAATTCACTAGATATGAACTGTGGGAATTCCTTCCGAAATGTATCCAGGAGCCAGAGTAACGGCGATCCGATGCTCTTGTTCCAATGATGATGTGATCTCAGTCTAGAAGGTCTGCTTTCAAAGTACGTCCCGGTGGGACAGATTTTCCGGGAGGCCCCACTTTCACTAGAATGTAGCTGTGGGGTTCGTGCCAGGACTGAGAGCTGAGTGGGGACCTGTCCACGCCCCTGGGGGAGCTGGTGTCCAAACGTCTGTTATTGGTGTAAGTAAGCTTTCATTCTGGGCTGTCCTGTGTCATGTGTCTCAAGTGCCAGGGAGGGTGAGCACAGCGGGGGTCTCTGCTACCTTGGAGCCGCAGCCTGGAGGGACAGTGGACCCATGAGGACAAAGGCATAAAGGGCATGACATGGGGACGGGGTGGGGGGAGTGCAGTGCGCATCTGGGGAATAAATGACCCCTGTGGCAGGGTAGGGTGCCCTCAAATGGCAGGGAATGCGCCCAAAGACGATCCTGGAAGCTGCAAAGGACAGGTCTCTGCACTGGGGTCCAGGTGTGGGGAGCTGCAAGGGGGGCTGGGATACCTACAGATGAGTGCCACGTCTTGCTGAGCCCCGCCACATCCCAGTGTGGTTCCTGGCATCTCTTGTGGCTTCCAGCAGTGGTGATGCACGCATTCGGGGGTGCTCAGGATAACTTACTGATCTGTGTCGCTCTCGTGAAGGAAAACGTCAGGCCTGGTACTATGTGGGCTCCTTCAGTCAGAGATGCGGTGTCACAGATGCCTGGGCAGGAGCCCCCAGCACAGGGGAGACAGCTGCTTCCTCCCTCATTTTATCGCTTCTAGCACATCAGGGTTTAGCTATTTCTTGGCCTTTGGTTAAGGATTTACAGATTATACGATGGAAACTTGAGGTCCTGGCGGAGAGCTGGGGTGGGGTAGCAGCTAGGCAGCCGGAATGGTTGTGCTGAGGGGCCCCTGCCGAGTACCAGCCCTGCTTTAGGCAACAGAGAAGCCCATGGTGGCTCTGATCTGAAAACACAGCTCAGTTCAGCAACCGGTCAGCTGAGGATATTGTTTAAAAGCTTTGATCTTGATTAGAAGTCAAAGTTTCTGATCCCTCCCCTGCTAAGCTTGTTTCAGGGAGAAGAGTGGTCAGCTTCTATGGTCTCTCCTACTTCCTAGGTGCTGTTTCAAAGGAGCAGGGAGAAGGACCAAGAAGAGATCAGGAATGGGGCAGCGGCCTCCTAGCCAGGGGCTTTGTTCTCTCTGAGCCTGGCAAGTGGATTTTCTCTTGTGGGCGTCATTGAGAGCTTCAGGGAGTCCTGGCTGGGAAAGTCTCTGATCAAGACAGATGCTCCTTTATTCCAGGTGGCTGCCTGGGACTCCTCCTCCAGTACCTAGGACTCAGGAGATTCTTACTGCTGGTCCCTCTGTTTCCCCAGGTGGCCTTTTGGACAGAACCTATACCTGCTACTCTGTCTCCTTCTCCTCAGTGACCCACAACTGGTCTCTAGACGCATCATGGCTTCTGGAGCTAGAGATCCTAGGCAGTGGGCTGACCTTCCCCGAGTTCGTCTTGTGCACTGTTTGCTCTAGGCGTCTCAGGGGTGAGTCTGGCAGTGGGTCCAAGAGCCTCCCAACTTTGGGAAGCATTTCAAGGCTGAGGTCGGCAGCGGGGCCACCTGCCCTCTCCAGTGGGGCCCCTAGCTCCCTCTGAAGGCGTGCTCTCAGCACGCTTTCGCCTCCCTGCTCTTGGGGACCTTTCATCGTGGGTCAGTCTCTGGTTCAGAATGGAGCCACTTCTCAAAACTTCCTTTGTAAATTCTGGTGGTGGTGTTTCAGTCTGCAGTTTCATATCCATTGTGAACCTCAACAACTTCAACCATGACATCCTGTAACATGGGAATTGGGGTCATAGCTTCCAACTTTTTCTTTTATTAGACCTATAGGGATGTCCAATCCGCAAGGTTTGGAAACCACTGGTCTAGCCTTCTTGCTGGTTATCTTACTTATCCATTCTGGGAGAATTCTGGCCTTTCTAACCCCGAGGTTCCTTGCCTTCCAAATTGCAGTAGAAAACCAGAGCTCAGGTTTTGAGACAAAAATCCATCATTTGGCAGCCTGGCTTCCAAAAGAAAGCTCCAAATAACTCTCCTTCCAGACCCAGACATTCCAGGTCCCTTCACAGCTTAAAACGTGCTTTTTCTGTTTGGTCAATCTGAGTTAAATTACCCTGGGCATTTTTGAATTTCATGAACAGGAAAAAAATAAACTTTTTCAACTTGAAAAATAAATGGAAGCCATTCTTTTGGCGGCAGATAGCTCCAAAAGATGTGACCTTCCAGGGTTCACACTGCCCAAGTGGGTTGTTTCCTCGGAGGACCACAATCTGCATGAGTTCAATCAAATAATGTCAAGGAGAAATGTGAAGTGATGGAGGAAGAAAAAATATTTGTAAGACAAGTAAACTTTGGAGCCAATTATTCTCCTCGATTTCCTGTAACTCCCTCTATGCCCGGGTTCCAATGTTGTTCAGAATGTTTTATGTCATTTTAATAACCAAAGTAGTTTCGCTGAATAAATACAATGATTTGATTTAGAAGCAGCGATTACGGTGGCTAGAAAAATATGTTTCTATAGAAAATGGGATAATTTTATAGCTGCCGGGTAAGACGGATTCGTGTCGAATATTGTGCAAACAAATCCAAATGGCACTTTTTCCCTTGGTGGGTTTTTTGGGTAATCAACCTACCAGCTTCTGGAAATGGACCATTATGCAAATTTATAAAATGCAGCCAGATCTTTTCACCTTGGGATGTTTATCATTCTTTTCCTTGGAAGGCAAATCCTGAAATGCAAATCTCAGTGGTAATGCTCCATGAAGAGTAAGACCATAAATGCTTCACCTGGCAGAAGAGAATAAAAAAAATTAAAAAAAAAGAAGTTGACCTACTCGGAGAAATATTAACTCAATTTTGTGGCTGAGATGTTATGGACTCTCTCAAGGACCATATATTACTGATCCTTTATGATAGTGTTGCTATGGACATTGATACTTTTATGGTTTCTCCCTGGCTCAGTGAGGAGTGTAAGGGCTTTCATGAGGAACAAAGACTGCTCCTCTGCCTCTGACAGGCACTCCCCTTCACTGGCTGAGGCAGGCAAGTGGCCCGGAGGTGAGGCATGCTTTGGACTGCCGCGGGGCTATTACAGGCCAAAATCTTAACCTCATCTTGAAGCTTACAAACCACTCTCCCAGGGACACCTGGGTGCCTCAGTTGGTTAAGCGCCCAACTCTCAATCTCGGCTCAGGTCATGATCTCACAGTTCGTGAGATCGAGCCCCGTGTCGGACTCTGCACTGTCAGCACAGAGCCTGCTTGGGATTTTCTCTCTCTCCTTCCCTCTCCCTGCCCCTCCCTCACTTGCATGCGCTCTCTCTCTCTCTCTCAAAATAAATAAGCGTTAAAAAAAAAAAAAGCCACTCTCACATTCTGCAAATGTGTGCTGAGTGCCTGCTGTAAGTGAGTCACTCTACATTTATCATTTCATTTTAATTTAAAATGCTTCACCCAATATTGTAAAGTGAAATGCCACAAAGATTAATACTCAGAGAATCGTTTCATGATAGCTCTTATCTTTCCTGACACCACGCATGAGAAACCCACACGAAGCAAGAAGTCAGATGTCAAAGGTCCAGGAGACAACATGAAAAACACTGAAAATAAGAAGAAGAAGAAGAAGAAGAAGAAGAAGAAGAAGAAGAAGAAGAAGAAGAAAACCTAAGAACAACAATTTTGAGAAACAAACAAAATAAGCTCAAAGCACAGCACAGAACCCTTGGGCCCAAGAAAGTATTTTGCAACTTAAAGGAAAAGCAACGCAGAGCATCTTGAGAAACAAGCACACTTCTGAGACTGAACCACAGCTGAACATTTGGGAATAACTTCCAGGCCCTGAGGGGCTGCAGCACAGGAGCGGGGAGAGTGGTTCACAAGGGCCACATGAAAAGTCTCCAGGCCCTACCACCAGGGGACATCAAGAGCTCTCTAGGGAAGCCAGGAGAAAACCAGCGACCCCATCAACCATCAGGAAAGCAAGAACAAAAGTGGCAACTAGACCACAAAAGGATTAAGTCAACGAGTCAAGAGGGGTTGATCTAGAATAGTCCTGTGCAGATGCCGCGGTACGGATTAGCTGAGCAGTTAGAACGAGGAGGAACACGGGCGGATGCCCTTCCAAACCTGCCAGGACACACTGTCCTCTGGGAGTTTCTGTTTTTGTTATGTGTGTTTAATATTTGAGAGCATTGCCTTATGTGCATTCCTGACAACTACATATTCGGACACTTGGCTCTCTTAATGTTTTAATCTATCTTTCCCAGGTTCCTGTCACCCGGAACTTGATTGGCCATGGATTTCCTTGTCTAAAGTCAAAAAGGAAGAGTGACAAACTGTGCTTGGCACATCATTGTTTTGGTCACGGTCACCCCCCCTCCCCCACTTGCATGGATAGAGCTGTGATGAGGGGGGAGTATGGAGTGCTGGATTTGTTGGCATTATTGTGAATCTAGAAACAAGCTGAGGGAACTCCTTGCCCGCTCCAACTCTTACTGAAGTGTCTAGAAATTCCTCAGTGACGAACTGAAATCTTCCCAGGCTTTGAATGACTGAAAATTCTTCCTCACCCTCTCTACCCCTCCCACTGATTCGCAAAGGGGGTTCAGGGTCTGCTGCTCAAACCTGGTGCCTCGGTCTCCAGGGATGATAGGAAATCCACACAGAGAGGCAGACCCCCCATGTGGAGGCAGTTCCCCTGCTAAACCTCTGCTGTAGTTTCTTGGTTTTGCTCCACATTCTTATAATCTCCGAACCACAGACCATTTGATTTAAACCCCCAATTCTCACTCAAGCTGGCACCAGTCAGTCCAGAAGAACCTTCTGCTTCGCGGCAGAGGAGGCAAAATTTCCCCCCACTCTGCGCGTCTCTGTCTGCTCAGAAAACGGGCATGCGTACCTTGGCCAACCTCGAAGCTCTGTTTCGGAGCCTTCTGCCCACAAGATCCAGGCCTCCCTTTCTCAGCCCCCTTTCTTAAATGTCACCTTCTCAGTGAGCTCTTCCCTGGTGACTTTATCCAAAACGCCACACCTCCTCCAACCCTGAACTGCCCTTATCCCACTTCCCAGCTTTAATTTTTCTCTTTAGTACCGATTACTATCTGATTTATGACTTAAATCTTTGACTTCCGTTGTCTTGTCAAGTGACCCCTCCCCCACCTGTGGGGTTCTGGTAAATGGGTAACAGTAACAATAAATGTCTCCGCAAGGCAGGGTGGGTTGGGGACCGGCGTGTGCACTGTCTGTCAGAGGTGTAAGTGCCCACACTATGGCCCATTGGGAGGATGGCTGTGTTGAACAACCGGCTTGCAAATTCCTGAGTCTTTCACAATTTGCTCTTGCAAAGTGGTTTGAACCAGCTTCAGCACAATGCTGGCTCTCAGCACACTGGGGAATCCCGTGAGGGTGTCCCATGAGGGCAGCAGTTAGTGTGTGCTTTGTCAACCGCTGTAACCTCAGCCCTCTAAAGAACTGTTCAATGAATGTATGGATATAAACACATTATTTTATAATTGGGATCATTGTATACAAAGAACAATGTATTCTGTCATTTTTACTTAAGCTTACAGTAAGAACGGTGTCCATGCTATTACATGTTACTTGATAATATTTTAATGGTGCTATGATGCTTAATAATTTAGAGTATGATTTGTCATGCTACTCTTTGGAATTTAGGTAAATTGAATCTCATGTTAAAAATAACACTATTGTAGGGGCGCCTGGGGGGCTCAGTCGGTTAAGCCTCCGACTTCGGCTCAGGTCACGATCTCATGGTTTGTGGGTTCGAGCCCCGCGTCGGGCTCCTTGCTGACGGCTCGGAGCCTGGAGCCTCCTTTGGATTCTCTCTCTCTCTGTCCTGCCCCACTCATGCTCGGTCTCTCTCTGTCTCTCAAAAATAAAACAGAACATTAAAACAATTAAAAAAAATAACACTATTATAAATATCCTTGAACATAAATATGTATTCAGATTAACTAAGGGAAAGATAATGGTGTATTGTTTAAGGTTAATAAAATCATACTGTAAGTAGTATGGGAAGTAAATTTGTGAGGATTTCAAATGATATTCTGAAGCTAATACGATACAAGAATGTTTGACCAAACTTATGTGATATTAGAATATATTTTATTTATTTATTTATTTATTTTTTTTATTAAAAAAATTTTTTTTTTCAACGTTTATTTATTTTTGGGACAGAGAGAGACAGAGCATGAACGGGGGAGGGTCAGAGAGAGAGGGAGACACAGAATCAGAAACAGGCTCCAGGCTCTGAGCCATCAGCCCAGAGCCCGACGCGGGGCTCGAACTCACAGACGGTGAGATCGTGACCTGGCTGAAGTCGGACGCTTAACCGACTGCGCCACCCAGGCGCCCCTAGAATATATTTTTAAAAAATATAATGTGAACCAGAAGAACAGGCAAGGAATCCAAAATGCTGACTTTCTTTCGATATGAATTTAATAGAAGGAATAACTGTCATAACCAATGAAGAATGTACATCATTTTTAAACTTTTTTTTTATGTTTATTTACTTTTGAGAGACAGACAGACAGAGTATGAGTGGGGGGAGAACAGAGAGAGACACACACGCAGAATCCGAAGTAGGCTCCAGGCTCTGAGCTGTCAGCACAGAGCCCGACGCAGGGCTTGAACTCATGAACCACGAGGTCATGATCCAAGCCGAAGTCGGGTGCTCAACCGACTGAGCCACCCAGGCGCCCCAAGAATGTACGTTAAAAAAAAAGGAGTTGGGGGTAAGTGGTTACAATACGGAAAAAAATAATTTAGATTCATATTTCATATCATGCAGTAAAATAGAGTCAATTTGGATAAAATAATAGAAAATAAAATTAAATTACAAAATATAATTTGTTTGACAACTCTAGGAATGAGGCTTTCCCAAGGATTAAAGCAATATAAAAAACTATAAAGAAATTATATCTTTAAAAAGATTTCAGGGGGCGCCTGGGTGGCGCAGTCGGTTGAGCGTCCGACTTCAGCCAGGTCACGATCTCGCGGTCCGTGAGTTCGAGCCCCGCGTCAGGCTGTGGGCTGATGGCTCAGAGCCTGGAGCCTGTTTCCGATTCTGTGTCTCCCTCTCTCTCTGCCCCTCCCCCGTTCATGCTCTGTCTCTCTCTGTCCCAAAAATAAATTAAAAAAAAGTTGGAAAAAAAAAATTTAAAAAAAAAAAAAAGATTTCAGGATGGAAGGACTTTTGAAGCTTTTGTCCCATGAACACTAACAAAATTGAAATTAAAAGAAAGAGTTGTGGTCAAGTACAACAGATAAAATCTCTTAAAATCTTCTCCAAATCTGTAAAAACTCTAAGAAGTCATACATAGATAAAAGGTTAAAAACTATAACAAGAAATTTCATTTAAGGGTAAGTGCAAATGGCGAACACACATTAGGAAAAATAAAAATCAACTCAACCCATTGATCACTTAAGGCAGTTCAAAGAATTTTATTGGAAGAGATTGTATGCTTAGTTCAAGGCTCATCAGGGGGTATAGCTCAGGGGTAGAGCATTTGACTGCTTCGTTCAAAGCTTTTTTCGTTTATTGCACCACCTGGACGGATTCCTCTCAGCTCTCCCATACCTTCATTGAACCAAATGTAGATTGATCCAAATGTGGATCTCAGTTTGTCCATTCCTAATTCAGTAATGGAGATGCCAAAGGAAATATCAGAAACTTGCCAAGGTAACCAACAGAGCCTAGAGCTGATATGTGACTGTATTGTCCTGAGAGATATTAGAATAACATTTTCTTGTTCTTTCTAAAGAAAACCAAAACCTCAAAGAGCCAACAAGCCGGAAGCAAATCCACTTGGAGCCCAAGTGCATTGCTTGGACCCTGCTTCATGTTTGGGCCCTTTATGAAGTTTCAACAACAGATGTAGGTACATCTATGTACTTCATGTACACTGGGACCCAACTGGTAAAATTCTACTGTCATTGGGAATGTATCCAACTTTACTGGTGACTCTCAGTCATTGAATCATAGACTGCCACGGGTGGAAGAGACGGCAGGTTCTATCTGATCCCAACCTTTGTGGAGGCCCTGTCTGCCTACCTACTAGGTTAGGCACACAAGGTATTTCCTTGGAAATTCTGTTTCCTTGTCATGTCCGTGGCCATCACAAAGATATGGTTCTAATGGTTCTGAGAGCAGGTGATGAGATTCGAAGCATACAGGGGTAAAGGGAACATTAATAGTTATTTTAAGAGTAAGCTATAATTTTTGAGAAGGGAAACATAAGGTGAGTTTGTTCTCTCTGGAATTCTGCATGCTGGCCCTTTCCAAATGGTGACACCAGCCTCCTTATTGAGGAATAAATGGACATTGGTGTATGGATGGGAGCATAGATGTACAGTTGGTCAGGCCAGGACTCAAAATATGACTGTACATATGCCTGGACAATGGCTTCACTTCTGGGACCCCAGCTCCCTGATTTTCAGGTGGGAGTATTGGGGAGAAAGACACACATCACATGAAAAGTGAGGTAACTAAGGTGCCAAGAGATGAAGGGACTATCCTAAGGTCACAGAAACAGAGATTCAGAGAGAGGAGCCGACTGCGTATCTTCTGATTTCCAGTCTAGTCCCATAGAAATGTCACGGTAGTAGGGTGCACTATTGCTTTTTGGCTGGCTGGATCATTCCTGGGCTGTGTTTGCGCTGACGTGTTCATGAAACGCACGTTGAATACTTCTTCTGGAAATGGGATTTGGAAAATCGTGACCTCCCAATTGCAGGCAAAGGCAGAGAGCCTCCAATCTTGCATCGAGTTCTAGGCAGGTCCAGTTACCAAGTTTTCTGATGAATGTATGGGTATAAACGCATTATTTTATAATTGGGATCATTGTATACAAAGAACAATGTATGCTGTCATAGAGATCACACATCTGTAAAATAGACATTATGATACCGCATTCACAGAATTTGGGGAAGGTAAAGTTGGAGCACATAGGAGCAGCAAGCATCCAACATATATGTCTTTCCCTACTCTGGATCGAAGGTTTTGAACCCTTACCCATCACCACATGAAACCCCTGAGACTCAGGGGTGGGTGTTCCGGATCCTTTGTTTAATCCGCAGAAATAAGCCCCGTATCGCTACATAAGCAGCCAAAGTGAATGTGGGTAAAAGAACATTTTTATAGCAGGTCTTAACCCGGACGCCCCTTGGCACAGAAACAGAAGCCAATCTGCCAAGGCTATGAGTCTGCCTGGGCCCAGCCCTTCCAGAGTTGAGGTTCTCAGATCCTGCAGGGAAGCCTCCTCACCCACTGCATGTGCTGAAGCAGGGATACCAAGCTTTGGTGCTGTGTCCGAAGCTGTGCTGGGCCCTGAATGAGCAGCAGCGGGTAAGACAGACTCCGTCCCTTCTCTAACGAGCCCCTCGCGCTGAGACTCTGTAATCACCCCCACAACATCCTGGGTGTGGGGACAAAACTTAAACAAACTGGATCCATGAGACAAACCTGGAGATATAGAATCTTCTAGAGGGAGACGGAGGAAAAGCTTAGCCGTTGGCCTGAGTAGGCCACTTAAAATGCCCTGGTTTTCAGTAGTCTCTCCTTCCTCCTGTCAGACCCATGAAGATACGAGGACACATTCCAAAACAGCATCAGTGTAGGGGTGCAGAGAAGTTTCGGTGACGGAGCTTTGGGGACTGGAGGACCGTGGTTGGGCACATATTCAATGTATTCAATGCCACCCATCCCCCTTGCCGCTCAGCCCTGCGTGGGCCCGGGCAGGGCTGTGTTATTCCTATCTCCCCTGTTGGAGTACCTGCGAGATGGCTCCTGTCACACAGCTCAAAGGGCTTCTCTTCAGCCTCGGCCCTGCTCTAATTGTGCTCTTTGCACTGGGGGATGACTTTGGCCGAATTCTGTGCATCCCAGCCTCTTCCTTAAGCACCCGATGGGTCTTCAGAGATGTAAATGAAGGAAATGTGCATGAAACAAGACACAGGCCAATGGCGAGGAGTGTCCACATTTGGGGGACTCTGCTGTAGCCGAGGAAAGCACGTTTGGGCCCATGTCCGTGAGCTGTTTGCTCCCCACAACTCAGAGTGTGTCTGCTTTGTCGGGAGGCCTCAACCTCGGGGAGCCCCTGGGCATGTTGGGCCATTGCTCCCGCTTGACTCAGTACCTCGTCCGTCCAGCTGTTCAGTTCTAAGTCTTCACTGTTCAAATACGTTTTCTCCACGACTGCCCGGATGCTCCCAAGGACACACATTGTTCCTCTTGTTGTCCAGTGATGGAACTGGGTCAAGCAGGGGGACCGCGGGGCCCAGCGACACGTCTGGTAAGGGACAGAGGCAGAGCCTAAGCCCAGCCACCTGCCTCTCAGACCCTGGTCCTCCCCAGTGTGTCCTAGGACTTCAAAGTGTGACTTTCCCTCCCCAGTCCCAGAATCCACTCTGGAAAGGGGAGCAAAACAGTCTCTGGTAATTTAGCAAATCCTCTAATAAAAACATGGCGTTCAGTTTGGACCTTCCGCCCAGAGCCTAGTTTGAACCCTTATGCTGGGCAGAAGGACAGCTTGTGCTCATCCAGCTGGTTGTCTGTGGCTCCGTGCTTCACAGGGCCTGGGTGGCTGCTACCTTCCGCTCTCCATCCCACCAAGGGAGCTGGTGACCCTATGACAAGTCCATTGTGCCCCGGGCCGGCTGCCAGGTGCTCACTCTGCACAGGACTGTATCATGTCCCCATTTTCCTGGAATTCAAGGAGTAAGAATGAAACCAACTCCTTATTCCCTCCTCAATTATTTCCAGCTTCATTTTTCAGGTTTCCCGCATGGCACTGTTTTCCCAGCAACTGTGAAGCAATGAAACTATTAAAAAACTCAAACACTGCGCACGGACTGTTTATCAAGAAAACAAGCATAGAAAAAAAAGATCCTGCAAATTTGGCCAGCGAAAATTTCAGCGTGGGGAGGAGGGAAAGGGAATGGCCATGGGGAGGGTCAGGTTTCTCCTTGAAATGCTGACCAGCTGGACTGGGGCCGGGGTGAAACTTCCATGGGTGCACACACGCGCACATGGTGTGAGATCATACGGGTCCCGCTGTCTGTGCGGGGCTTTTCTAGGAATTAGAACGATTCTGATTTCCTTTTAGATAATTTATGAAGTACTCTTAAACACACCCACTCCCTTGGGGCAACGATTTTCAAGCAAGAACTGAGCTTTCGGTGATGGATTTTTTTGGATATTAGGGATATTAGTTCAGCATGATTTAATTTGTGGATTTGGTTGAGGAGAGCAAGAACGGAGAGACAGTCAGACAGATGTGGGCTGAGAGATTCCGGGGCCTCCCCTCTCCCCCTGGCATTTGCTCCTTGCAGCATCTCAGTCCAAGCTCAAACCCAGGTGGAAAACAGGGTCCTGGATCTCGGAGGCCTGTGCTCAGTTACATCTCCCCTGTGAGCCACTCAAGGACCGAGCTGGGTCAGGCCATTGCACCAGCACCTGCCGAGTCCCCCAGCTCACTGTCATCTGCCCTGGGGTGTGAATGTCGTGATAACTCAGAGATCCAGGGGTAGCTGGACTGGCCACTTGGAGCCTGGAAGAGGTTGGGGCTGGATGGGCTTTTCTTTACCAGCTCGTCCATCTGTGCTCGACCCTTAGTGAGACTGCCGTTGGTCCACAGCTCATAGGCCACAGCAGAGTAGAGGTGTGAAGGCTCTGGGGAGTTTTTACTGCCCTCGGCTAGGAGAAAGCAAAGGGCTCCCCCAAGGCAGACAAGAGAGAAGAGAAGGCATACTCAGGAATGTGATTGGGAGGCTTCTGGTCTCACCCACCATCTGCAGTCATTCCCAGCTGGGCCCCCAAATGGCTGGCTGGGTCACCGTGGTGCCTGGAGACTGTGGAAACATACATTTCCTCTGTGCATCTCCTCAGTCCTGGGGCTTCAGGGACTAAAACGCCCGGCCTTCCATTAGAGGCAGGTCCAGATGGCCTGTGCGTTGTTCCCAGGCCCTCGGGCTACACATAACTTTAGCTGCTGCTTTTCCTCGTTTGGGAGAGTGAAAACATGGGCTTGGAAGTCTCTGAGCTTTCTAATTGGGCCACCAGCTGATCTGCCCAGCCTTTTCTCTCTTAACCAACTTGACCTTCTAACATGAATGGGGAAAGTGCCTATTTGCTTAAGCTTGTATTTTCCGTGGTTATACAGTAAAATCCCATTTTTATAAGCATCGTTTAGCTCACAGCATAATGAGGAACCATTCAGCCATCCAAAAAAGCCAGTCAGGCTTCCTTCCAGTTTGAGACAGGATGCTGGAGGAGAGGGTCAGCCGGGAGAGGGAGGCACTGTCTCCATCCTGCACAGAAAGGTCGGGGGTGGGGGGAGTTCCTACAACACAGGTGAACTTTGAGAACCTTAGGCCGAGTGAAATAAGCCAGTTGCACAAGGACAAATACTGTGTGATTTTACTTACAAGAGGTACTTAGAGTAGTTAAGATCACGGAGACAGAAAATGAAATGGTGGTTGCCAGGGGCTGGGGGGCATGGGCAGCTAGTGTTTAAGGAGACCAGAGTTTTGGTTTTGGGAAACGGAAGGAGGTCTGGAGATGGGTAGGGGTGATGGTGGTACAACCCTGGGAATGCACTCATCACCGCTGACCTGTACCTTTAAAGATGGTTACGATGGTAAACCTCAGGCCGTGTGTATCTTACCACAGTTTGAAAACAAGACGGGGATTCAGTAGAGCCAGACTGCATTTGACTGAGGGGTAGGCAAAGTGCCTCTGGACCCTGCGTCTCTAGCTCATCAGCAGCCTTGGAGGAATCTAATGCTTCCGTCTTCTTCCCACGGCTGATGCCGCCACTGTAAGTTCTCATGCAGCAGGAGCATTCATTCAAGATTCTGGCATAAAATCGTGGGCAAGCCTCACCACGACAGGAAGTGGGGGTTGGTTAGATCGCTCAGTGTCTTCGCCGGAGCATGAGCTGCCGCTCGTCCCGCGGTGGTATCAGTTATGTTTTGTTTATTTACTTGCTCCTTCTGTCCTTCGTCATTCGGCAAGCTTTTCCTGGGGACAGTTTCAGGGCCAGCACTGCGCTGGGGAAATGCTTTGGTCCTGGGCCATAAGTACATATGGACATACACTCACCCCATTAAAGGCGTAACTTCACAGAACCCTGTAAGCGTTCTGACTTTGAGCTTTTAATCTGGTCATGGAGGATAAATAGGAATTTACTAGATGAGGCTGAAGAGCAAAGAGTGTGTGCCCACATACGTCCCTGCGAGGAGAGCTGCAGGGAGAGCCACTCCATCTGTACCCGGCCCCTGCTCCCAGGGTCCCGGGCGCCACCCCACACGAGGTGCCCCGGTGGAGAGAGCTTGCAGAAGTATTCCAGGTACACTGAGCCGGGGGGTGGGGGGGGGGCATGCTTCGAGTTAGTAACACATGTTTAGCATAAAACCTTACTAATTCACTGCTAACAATGACTCAGTTCAGCTATTTGGAGCCAGAAAAGCCCCAGGCGAGCTCTCCGTTGGAACTGGCATCTGCTCAAGTGGAAGAATTGCTTCTTTGAAAAAAGAAAACACACGTGAAGGACGGGAGGCAGACCTGTACTCCCTGACGCCTCCGTCAGGCTGCAAGTCCCCAGGAAGGGCGGGAGCCTTGGGATTGCCCCGGCGGATAAAATCTTGTCCACTGTGGATCTGGCTATGCCAAAGTAGAGCGATTTAGCCACTGCCCAGACAAAATAGGAAACACACATTTTCTGTAGCAGCAGGCAACAGTGTTTTTGTTGGTTTTTGTCAAACAAACCTGAAACCCTTTGCCTTTCGACAACGTACGGAACAGAAACATTTATATTCTGCGTGAACCTCACTTTCCCAACACACGGAGGCCGGCTCCAGAAGTCCAAAAACCCAGATCAACTTTTGGCAGAAATCTCGGTCCAGAGCAGGAAGGTTGTAAGAGTTTATATTCTTCTATCTAGACCAAAGGCTCTTGTGGGTTGCTGTTGATTTGTCTGGCTCAAAGAGCAGAGCCTCTGATACAATATAAAATAGGTAATATAATAAAAATACTTCATAAATCAGAAACTCTGTCGGACTGGGCCTATGCTCTGTCAACTCTGAAATAAACATGCAGGAACCTTCTCTGACTTCATTTCCTCTTGGTTTCTTCATCCGTGTGCTGCCCGAGTGAGTCTGTCCTCCGTTTGTTTTCGTTAATTCCCCTGGTCCATCCCACACCAGGTTAGTCCCGCTGCAATTCCGAATGAACCTTGCCTTGGCCCGCAACGTGGCATGGAGGGCTGTGTTTTTCTTCCGTCTCCTGGTGGAGTGGAGGGGACAGGGCTGAACAGCAGCCTGCGCAACTGGCTGATCAAGCACTTATCAATCATCCCGACACAGAAAGGTCTGGCTCTCACAATGGCGTTTTACTTAATGAATCTGGTGAACTTTTCCTTTGGAAAAGGGTGTAGCGAATACCAGGCAGTTATCTGTGAATAAGGGATACCTAGCATGTCAAGACTTCAGGGTCACCAACTTGCCGTTTGGCATGAGCACGATGAGACCCAGGAAGGAAAGCAATTTGCTCAGAGTCAGTGAGTTGGAAGAGCGATGGCATCTGGACTCCCTCATTGGAAAGACAACCTTGAGAACAGCTACTTGTAGAAGTCCCTTCTTTACAATGCAGGCTTTGCTTGCTCATGGCCCTCTGCTCCCCAGCACAGCACAGTGATGCCTTTGTTTCATAGTCCTCCTGGTCAGAACTTCTCTTTACATTGATTTCAAATCTGCCCCAGTCTTTGGCTGCCAATCACTGGTTCTAGTTCTGGTGCCCGAATTGAAATAGAATGAGTACATTCTTTTTTTCCGTGTGATGTTTCTTCAAGAATCCCCAGGCTTCTAGAATATTCTCCCAAGTTTTTACTTTTCCAGATTAACCACATTTCTTTGGTCTCAAAATTTCCAGACACTTCTATCTTTTCTTCTTCTGATGTGTTTGAAGTCGTCAGTCATTATTCGTAAAACATTGTGTCCGGAATGGGTCGCAGTGGTCATGGTGAGCTGACCAGTATTGCTAAAGATATCCTGGACCATCTGACTCATCAAACTGATGCATTCTTGGGTCCCCCTTTGTTTGTTGGTCCCCCTTACTTGTATTTACTTATTCAACTATCTGTTTCTTGACATCCTCAGTCCTAAAAGGATTTAAGGTGACAGCTAAAAATATAATATGGCCATATCTAAAAATATTAGTTAAGAAACTAGCAAAGGGATAGCATGAATAGGGAAAATAGAGAGACCCAAAAGTTATATTGGCAGGTAAAATGCATTCCAGGAGATCCTGTAACCCAGCCAGAGATAGGCCACATATTTGGCTCTAAGTTTCCTAGCAACAAGTGGAACGATGGTAACATAATCATTTATGTGTCAGAGTGCACATAAAGGAAACTCAAGTCGGTGACTCGGGACAATCATAGCTATTCCTGGTGCTGAGGCTTAAGAGAAATATTTCTCATTGACCCTGTTAGAGGTGACTGTATGATATAACCCTTAACAACATTCCTCGAGCAAACACAGAACATTTCCTGAGGCTCTGGTGGCTTACATGCCCCTGAACTGCTGCTGATCTTATGACATATCCCAACATAATGCATTTGATGCCATTGATTTTCTAAACCATGTTTTTATCCCTGCTACATTTATTTTAATGTGTAGTTTGGGGACTTCTTACTTAAAAAGGAAGATGGTGAAACGTAGGAGCATCCGTGTCACTCAATGCCTCTTGATTTTCAAGGTTCTATGATTTTCAACCCTTTTGTTAGTGGATCACATCCTTGTAATATTCTCCCGAGATCCTGTTGCTTTTATATATTATTATTATTATTTTTATTATTATTTTAAATGAAATCTGTTGTGAGGTTAGGGACACTGCAGGAACCTTTCTGTTCTGATATTTTAGCTCAGGAAAGGTCTAGCTGGAAGCCTGGGGTTATGCTGGCCCTCTATCCCTCCAAGTATAGAATAACTTCAACTCTCCCAAAGTCCTGGATTCCAGATGTCTCCATCCAGCTGCAAGGAGGGGGCAAGAAAGGGGCTGTTTTGGTGCCTCAGCCTGATAGGCTCTGATGTTAAGGGAGAGAGAACAGTCCTTCTTCTGGTCAGCAGTGATTCTGATATTCTTCTGATCAGCAATGAGACTGGAGTAGCTCTGCCTCTATGGTCTCATCAAATGCTACTCAAATGTGTATCACGGTGAGCTCAGTCTTTCTAGCAGCTCATTCTTAGATTTTAGCCTCCAGTCAATGGAATTGACAGCCTTCCATGACCTCCTTCCCTCCCCAACTTCCTCCAGCAGAACTCCAAGCCTAGCAGTCACCATCGACATCCAATCCATCGACACCCCTGGGCACTGCTTGTGACTAGCCTCTGCAGAGCAGGAGTTTGGAAATGCTTCTCTTTGTCATCCCAGCACCTGATTGCTTTGCTTTGTTTGCTTTGAATTTCCTCCATTTCTCCTCGCATCTGCATGGGTCAGATGAAACACTGCCTTCCTTCCTAATGTTAATATCATGCACACAAGGAAGCATTTGTGTCCTCTCAGGCAAACTGCCACAGTTGATTTCATCAATTCTGACTCTAACTACCAATGTATCTCTAGAACTTTTGCTGTCTCTATAGTTGTCTGAATGCTTAAAAAATTGCTAATTTAGTGTAAGTCGGTAAATTCATACAAAGAGGGTACAGTTCCAGAACTACGCCAGGGAAAGAGAGAGAGAGAGAGAAAGAGAGAGAGAGAGAGAGAGAGATTTAGAGATAGAGACAGAGAAAGATACTGAGAAAGAGAGAGAGATGACTTTATTTCTGGGATTTTGCCCCAATGTAGTAAAGAAGTTAACATAAAGCATTAACATAAATTTAACATAACATTCGAGTCCAGGACTTGGGGCATGCCCCTCCAAACAAATTCCCCAGTTTTCTAATAAAAATGGCCAAGACTTTAAATTCCACTTTGTAGATAAAGACACATAGGGACACACTATTCAGGCAATTTTCCCAGCTCAGGGTGAGGGAAACAAAAATTCCAGTAGTATCTGGGTCTGGTCTGGTAAGTGGAATCAGGTTCAATTTCCACTCTTGAACGGGGTCATTACAACTCCCAACCTGCAACAATAAACAGGGATAGTTTCTATTCTGTTTTCATTTAGTGATGACTCAAACCAAGAGTAAGAGGAGAGGAGAAAGGGTTTATGTGCCCTGGTGGAACCAGCTGGAGATTTTGCCCAGTTACTAGGATTACTAGTAACAGTAGCATCACCCCCACTTTCCAGATGATGAAACTGAGGTTTGAAGAGCGTAAGGAGCATTTGCAACAAGGGCCTTGAACCAGGTACCTGAGACCCTCATGGCATCACTTGCTTATGGACTGACTTTTGACTGCTAGTCTCCTCACTCCAGGACCAGCCCGGACCACCTGACACCAAATGTGGCCCATCTCATTCCTCCTTCTTGACACACGGCATACCTTTGCCTCCATTGTGGGTGCAGCTGGAAACATCGAGGCTCCCGGAAGTAGCCGTTGCAGCTTCAGAGAATGAGGCCTGTGACTCCTGGTAGCTGTCCACCTGGACGAATGGAGAAGAGAAAGAATTTTTAAGAAGATGACACATTCTTTGTTATTGTTGGCACTCACGGTGCTGAACACATTTCAGCTGAGCAAGCACGAGTGACTGGATTCTAAGAGCTCCACAGACTTCATCTCACACTGTGTGGAATTGTTAAGGGTTATTGAGTGTTCTCTTCATGGCCCCTTAAGTTCTCTGAAATAAATCTCTGTCCTTGGCAAACACACTGAGGGCTTTTCAGTCTCCATGCCCCATTGAAATGTCAAAGTATGACAGGAAGGCATGGCTTCTCCTTGTTTGGGAGGCTTGATAGAGCAAACCAATGATGTATGCAAACCAGCTGGGGGCTTCACCAGGACTTCTGTGAAAATATGTAGATTTCTACCAACTGTTGCCTTTATATGTTGGTGTGCAGGTCTAAGCACCTAACAGATGTGTAGAGCCCTCGGGTGCCCCCAAATAGCAGACTGAGTTTAAGGACTCCTCTCCGTGTGAAAGGACCACCCAGAACTCCTCTTCCCAGGGAGCTCGGTTGCAAAGAGCAGCCTGGCAGGGGTGATCTGGTCTGGCGACAACACTCTTGCCTTCTCTCCTCCCTCGCAGCCTTTAGAGCCCTCAGCAGCACCTTGATGGAAATTTAACCAGATCTTTCTAATTGCTATTTTATAGATGACAGAAGTTGAGACCTGGGATGCATTTCTCCCTAAGGATTCAGAATGTGGGCTACACCAAGAATCAATGGGGAAAGCATCCAGATGAGGAAGGGCCCCTTCAAATGAGTGTCATGCGAGGGGAGTGAGCCCAGAAGGCAAATGACATGAGTGTGACCTCTGAGTGGGCCGGTGACATCAGAATGCACATGGATGTTGTCCACGGGAACTGAGAGCTGAGTGAGCAAAGAGCCTCCCTGTTTGTGATGACCAAGAGGGAAGACATCTGAGAGACAATGGGAACAGCATCTGTTGTGCTTGGTTATGGTACGAGCCAGGGTGGATGGGAGATGAAGGTGTGTGGTAGCATCTGACGGGAACGGAAGGCATCTGGAGAGGTGGGCACACTATCTGACTAGGCTTAAGGAAGTGCTTCTCAACCAATGGTGACTTGGTGCCCCAGGGACATTTGGCAATATTTGTTTTGGTTATTACAACTGGGCTGGGGGTGTTACTGACATTTCTTGGGAAGGGGCCAGGGATACTCTTAAACACCCCACAGTATTTAGGGCTCACAACAAAGAATCGACCAGACCAGAATGTTAATAACATAGAGATTAAGAAACCGTGTTTAAGAGTTTGTGAATGTTTAAAGCAGTACCTAATGCCAGTTTTCACTTGTGCCTATCAGTTCTACCACCTTGATCTGAGATTAATTTTCTCTGGTTCTACAGAGTCATTTCCCACCAAGTAGACTAATGTTGTGGCATAAGAGGATGATGGTTTAGAAGTATACAAGCAAATTCTGCCATAGATTAGGCCCCGATTCGTTCTCCCAAGCTGGAGGCAATCTCTTCCTCCTTGGCACTCACTAGGGTTCTATCTGTGCTTCTAGAGATTTTGAAACTTTATCTCATCTGAGCCCGATTAATTCCCCTCCCACCCTTTGTGGCAGCCACCCGAATGTCTTTTCCCTAGAGAATACCTAATGCATGTTTGCAATCCACGCAAGGCCACTGAGGCAGAATTGAAGCTGAATTTCCAGGCATTCTTTACATGTTTATCTGGTTTGGGAAGAGTGGTCAGATGTACTTTCAGAGCCCGTCTCCACTGGAAGAACCCATGGGAAGAGGACCAGAGCCCCGTTACTAATAGTCTTATCATGTTACTTATTTGCCCCCTTGGATTCCAGCAGTTTCTCACTTTTATGGCCTCGAGGCTCCATTGGAGACAGAAAATGGCATACTCTTCACTCACCTGGTCTCTCGTCCGCTGCCCACATAGAAACGTTGTGTGCTTCCTGTGTACTCACTAGGGGACTCTGAATAAATGAATCTCTCTAACGCTGTCCTAAGTGATCTTGTGAGGTGTGAGGAGTAAGAAACCATCCCTCTCTTGACAAGTTCTCACTTAAGTGAAGAGGACAGATGGGTCCATAAATCATCTTGATAGATGGATTGAATGCCTGAGTAGAAGGCATATACGGTGTCTGTGAGGAGCAAAAGAAGACTCATTGGCCCTGGTGGGAAGGGAGGGGACAGAGAGTTGGGGAGAGCCACATCTTAACTGGCCTTCAAGGAGGCACAGGTGATCAGATGGAATGGCATGCTTAAGAGGGGCTTCTTTCTTCACTTAGAGGAACAAGTGGCCAAGAAAAGAAGCCGTGGCATCCACCTTGCCGCCAAGGCGACCCAGCCATTTCTTCCCATGCCTTTGACACGAGGGACAGACCGCCAATCTGGAGGGTGAAAACAATGGATGAATATCCAAGTTCTTGAACCACAAGACCTTCCAGAGTCTGAACGTGACCCAACTGCCTCATCATCTACCCCCATGCTCTCCCCCCAGATCTCGGCCATCCCCTTCTAATTCCTGGTTATGGCAGAATGTTCTTGATTCTTCGGGCCACCATGTATTGTGTCCTTTCCTAGTTTGGAAAGCATCCTCCACAGGTGATTTTTCTACTTGTGAAAGTCTCACCTATCTTCGGTTGTAATGTCAAAGGCCGCTTTGTTCTTGAAGCATTTCCACTGTGCCTGGGTAGAAACCCTTGCTTCTGTCACAGCTCTTCCTATTTGGGTTTCGTATCATATGAGTGCTAAGGATGTTTGAGTTTATCTGTCTCTCATGTGCTCCCTTGAGGCCATACGTGATATATTTTTTAAAGTTTATTTCTTGATTTTGAGAGAGAGAGAGTGTGTGCACGCATGAGTGGGGGAGAGGCAGAGAGAGAGAAGGAGAGAGAGAATCCCAAGCAGGCTCCGTGTTGATAGTGCAGAGCCTGACACAGGGCTCGATCCCACGAACCCTGAGATCATGACCTGAGCCGAAATCAAGAGTCAGATGCTTAACCAACTGAGCCACCCGGGCGCCTCCCCATGCAAGATATTTTTAACATACATTTGTATATTTGTTATCACCCTCTCTACCCAGTGTCAGCTTTAATGAATATGTAGCAGGTGGTAAATAAATGTTTGCTGTTGACAAAGATGATAAGTAGAAGGCAAGTTTCATTATATTTTTCAGGAACAAGTGGGTGCCTACAAAAAGGACTCGTGGGCTTCAAAGAAATATTGACTCTTTTCAAACTCCACCAGGGTTCACCTTTGCTGGTGTTCCTAAATACATAGACTTCCATGGTGCAGAGGGGATATTAAAGTTCAAAGAGACATAGAAATCAGGTTGAAGATGGTAAGTGATCAGACACTTAAGGGAATAGGAGCATTTCCTCGTTTTTGGGCTGGAGTAGAAACGTCTGTAATCCAGATACTTAAAACTTGTCTGGGTGAATAGGTGGGGGAGGTTTCACAGAACAGCCTGGAGCAGGGCCCTCGGGGATGAACTTGATGTGATCGTAAAGGTCACATCCAACCCCAGAGCTTCGAATTCCGTGATAGCACATCTGCTTTTGATTGCAGGGGTTCTGAGCACTGGGCTTAGGGCAGGACGCCATCTGAAGGAGGAAATACTAAGCCTGTCTGCAGGTCTGGATGTTCCCACAACGGGAGACCAGCTAAGCCCTGTGGCCGCAGGAAAGACACTGGAGCTTTGTCTCCGAGGCCCCACACATGTAGAACTTTGCAGCCCGTGCTGGCCTCTCTGAACGAATGAAATGGAGCATGCGGGATGTGAAGTCCAGGAAAGTGGTCCCCACAGGAGCTGGAGATGACAGTTTTAAAGGTAGAATAACAGGGTAGTTAAGAGGAAGGGTTTGGAATCCCAATCAGATAACCCAGATAACACCACTAGCTGGCCCTTGGGTGACCTCAGGGGTTTTCTGGTTCCTTGTTTGTAAAAACGGAATTTATTGAGATGCCGCACGCAAAACATTTAGGGCTGTGCCCAGGACTTGCCAGTCAATCACACTCGGCTGCGATTTTATGATTTATCTTCGGTTTGGTCCATGTGGAGAGACAGAGTGGTTCTACATCTTTGACGTGTGAAAGAGGGAAAGAAACCCCACCCCCTGAGTACTGTTTAGAATAGTGGAGGACTGACTCCAGCGAGCAGCACTGGCTCCCTGCAGGGCACAGATGTGAGGGGCCCACTCCACCAGCAAGTGCACTTGCTACCCAGCAAGAGCCAGCCAGGGCCACTGCGTCCTGTGAGCGGAGGCGGCCAAAGCTGCAAAAACACATGTGGCGGAACCGACACAAGGCGGCGGTGCCCGGCCCCTGGGAGGTCCCCAGGCTGTATGGGACATGGATTCCTCGGAACGCCGCAGAGGCCAGGGCTATGTAAACAGGAGATCAAAACAACAGCCTCGCTGGCCCTTCAGTGTGATAAATGTTCGCCCTCAGATTGCAACAGCGGTCAGACCACCACCGTCTTTTCGTAGCCTGAGTTTTAAGAGGCCTCAGGAGGAAACTCGCCCGTGTGGGTTTAGGGAGATCCTTTGAGCTGGCTTGTCTCCCTCGTCGCTGGATCCACCTTCTAGAGGCAGACAGCCCCCTGCATTTTCAAAGCCCAGCCTGCCTGCGTGACCCCTCCCAAGCAAGGGGGCCTAAGAGCAGGCTGCTTCGAGGCTTTCATCATTCAAAGCCAGCTCAGGGACCCTTCCCCCACAGCGTGGGAACGAGGGGCTGGCCTAGTGCAAATTATGCCCATCGTCCCAGGACCACCGAAGACCATGTCTGTGAGCTTGGGAAAGGGGACTTTAATGGGAAGGGGAACAGAGTGGCAGGTGTGCTCAGGGTCATAAAACCAAGCAAGTTTCAGTGGTTCTTCCTTCCAGTGCTTGCTTCCCCTCTCTGCTTCAGTGAGACCAAAGCCCGGTTGCCTTGGTCCTTACTCATCTGGCCCCTCGCTGCCTTATCTTGGGCATCTTCCCTTAAAAGCAAGAAAATATGAAGGGAAAACATTTCCTGTTAAATGTCCCAATACATGTGGCTGCTGTAGGTTCTGCTTTAGAGTGAAACTGACAGGTTATGACTCAAGCAATCCCCCTGGGCAGACAGACAGGCAAATCGATCAATCAGTTGGGTAATCTATGGGATGAAAAGATCTTTGGGGGTGATTGAAACAGCTCTCTCAGATCTAACCATCTTCTGTTTCATTATGAGGACTGCAAGTGTTATCAGCTATTTTTGACCATTTCTCATTCTGTCTTTTCTGTCAGAAGTGCCAAATTAATGTTCAAGCCCCTGCTCATGTTTGTTATTTCATTTAGGAAGTATTAGCGATAAAGCCATTTGTCGGAGAATGTTTGACTTGCTTTGTTTTTGTTGTCTGGCCTCTAGGTTGCAGTGTTTGGGGCCAGAGGTGATTATCAACAGCATGCCCCAGAGAAAATGCTCTCAGACTGACTCCGCTAAGTATCCAAGAGGGGAGGGCCGAGGATAGTCCTAGGAGCTCAGTGCGGTTCAAACTGAGGGCCATGGGTAAAGGCTGTGGGTTCAGATTGGTCTGGGAGGATCTCAGAGATGTGTATGCATGCGCATGTGTGTATGTGTATGTGCATGTGTGTGTGTGTATGCATACGTGTGCAGGCAAGTGCACATGTGTGTGTGTGGCATGGCTGGGGATGATGACGATAATGATGAGGAGGAGGAGGAGGAAGCTGGTCACTAGGTTTTCATGATGGCGTGCAAACCTTTGTATGGGTGTTTATCTGTGGTCTATTTGAAATGTCTGCTTCAGCTACCCAGCAATGGCTCCACGAGTTACAATAAATTACAACACCGTCAGCTGCAGGAATCTTGGCAAGGTAGCTGCTTTGGAGGGCTCAAGGTTCCAGAGGCCTGTCTTCCTGTTCTTGGTTTTTCTATGGTGACTGATCGGGCAGTACCGTGGACTAGAATGCACGGCACAAGGGTTGACATCTAGGCCTGAGCCAAAGGCACTCAGCAAACTCAGAATCTCAGCTGGGAAAGGGGTTTGGCGAACACCGGAGCCCAAGTTGGCCATGCTGGCCACTTCTTTTGGGTACGATTTGGACAAGTCTTTCTCTCTGCACTCAACTTCCCCATCTGTTAGCTTTTAGACACCTGTTTCTCAGGGTGTGATTGCAATAAACTGAATAAACATGGGACAGCTTTTTAAAAAGTAATAAACACTCTCCTATATTGGAATTTATCAAGGGCAAAACACATGCACACACGGGAATCAATCCATTCCTAAAGAAGACATCCATGAAGGGGCAAACTTTGGGCATTTGGGAATTATGTCACATGACACCAGCATCAGTCCTAGACGTTTTTATTCCATACCTACCCCGTGTTCTGCCTAATTCACGAAGGATACAAATATGAAGGTGGGTCCTCATTCCTCGCCTCCAAGATTTTATAGTTTTGCCAAGCAAACTGACAAGGTCTCAGTCTTAGTGTCTCAGAAAGCAGAGGACTCACGGGCTGTCACTGTGTTAGGGAGTTATAATTGACTGAATCGTATTCCCCCCAGATTCGTATGTTGAAGTCCTAGTACCTCTGAATAGGACTATATTTGCAGATAGGATATTTATAGAGGTGATTTAGGTAAAACGGGCTCTAATCTAAGATGGCTTATCTCTAAGAAGAGATAAGAACACAGATACAGAGGGAAGACCACGGGGGGACACGGGAAGAAGATGGCCATCTACAACCCAGGGCGAGAGGTGTCAGAGAGATCCAACTCTACAGACACCTGGATCTCAGACTTTCAGCCTCCAGAACTGGGAGAAATACATTTCTGTTGTTTAAGCCTCCCTGGGGTGTGGTGCTTTGTTCCGGCAAGCTTAGCGCACTGATACACAAGTGCCATCCCAGGCAGCGGGAGTGAGCAGAGCATGGAAGGAGAGAGAACATATGAGAGCAAGGCCACTGCATCAGTGTGGCCACAGCTACGTGCAACCTATGGCTCCATTGTGTGGGTCCCATTCTCAGAGAAGTTTTCTGTGCAGCCAAGGTCCACTGAAAGGTACAGGATAAAGGGGGACAACGAATTATCAAACTGCGATCTCCCACCACTCACGTTTGCTCCATGGGACATTGGCTCCCCTGTACTTTCAGGTGACGTATTCGTGGGCACTGAGCAGGACCTAGGTCCTGGTGTCACAGGGAAACCTGTTGAGATGACAGAAATGCTTGGCACTAGCCAGGGGGAGGCACTGCCCCTGAGCCCCTGGGAGCTGCTGGGAGCCCATACACAGCTGAGGAGCCAGAGTGAGTGAGACCCAGCCTGGTTCCTAGGGTACCAAGAGGCTCCTTGAAAAGAACATGGGGAGGCAGGGAGGCACAGCGACAGCAGTCGGTGCTGGCTGGGACAAGAGCACTGTGTGTGCAGCAAAGGTTGCTGGGAGGTGAGTCAGAGGGGTCCTGTGGTGAGACAACCAGACTTGGAAGGATAAAGCCTTTGGGTTCCATCGTGAAAATAATGAGTCGCCACTGAAACGAACACTTTAAGCAAGGGTGATGTGACCGAGTTTGCACTCAGAGACAACTCTGGACTCAGCCTGCCTAAGAGGTGGGCTCATCCACAGCAGCAGAGCCCAGGATGGGGGCACCCAGGTGCTCCCCCAGCCCTTTGGTGTATCTCCCTCTCCTTTTTAGGAAGGAGAGCAGGTTGGAGCCGGCAGCCTCCCCACTCAGGGCTACTTCTGTGAGACCGTGAGATTTACTGGCCACGCTGAACTGACAGGTCAGGCCTGCCCCGCACTCAAAAACCTCTTGATTTAGTGGGAGCTAGAGGCAGAAGGGAGAGAACAGGGACTCACCCGTTCTTCAGGGCTCTGGCAGGGCGAGCATCATAAAATAACTTTTGCCTTCAATTATTCCTTCTCCAGAAGAGGCTTTCCCCATGGGCGTGAGAGAGAAGACCCTCGAGCCGCCTGTCTCCTCAAAATGCCGAACATCCCCCCCCGACTCCAGCCGTGTCCGTTAAGAAATACCTGTCCCAGAGGGCTCAGAACCCAACATCATTCACTTATTCCTCAGTGCAGACACATTTGATCAATTGCTTCCCGAGGTTTGAGCTCCACCAGCCACTGGGAGTGTTTATAAATGGGAAGGAAGTCCAAGGTCGTGTCTGAGCCTGGGGATTAGTGGGGAGGGCCTACTGGGAAGGTGACTAAGGAAGGGGCTTTAGGCCCCCAGAGAAGAGACCGTCCCTAGGGAATCCTAGAGGGAAGAGGAGAGAAAAGAGGCAGTGCGCAGGTCAGCTGTGGGGACACAGCAGTCAGAAGACTCACTCGGAACACTCACAATGCACTGGCGGGGGGGCAGGCGTCCAGGCCTGCAGGTTGCTGGCAGGTGAGGCCAGGCCTTCAGACCCCCAGGGAGGCTCTGCTCCTGAATATGGAGGGACACCCCTGCCTCCCTAAGGCTTCCACTTCGGATGTACCCTGTGTCAGGACTGCAGGGTGTAGTTCCCAACAACTCAAGTCCTGGCCACACCCTTGTCTCCTGACCTGGTGACTCCCCGGCACGATACCCAGGCGCAAACGTCCCTGTTGCCCTGTCCTTACCAAGTGTCAAGGCCAAGCCAGGCCCAGACTGAGAGCAGAGAAGATCTCTGCCTTTGGGATTAAAGACCAGTCAACGGTCTGGAGGGGTTTCGAGAAGGCGTGGGGGCAGCACTGATTCACACGGCCCGACAGGATCCAGTCTCATCCGAATGTTTGTGACTCTCTCCGGGTTTCCACAAAAACAAACACCAAAAAAACCCCCCAAGAGGGAGACTGTGGTCTCCAAGTCAGGAAAGAAAACGTCATGTTCCAAGTTCTTGAGGTTTTCATCATGCTATGCACCCATCCACTTGTCCAGAACTGGGAACCTATTATAATGTGTCCCTTGTTATTTTTAGAATTTAAAATGATATTTTCCTATTTTAGTTAATGGCCTGAGAATGAGATTTTGGTTGTTTGCAATAAATTGCCTGATTGGGAAGTATTGGTGCAGTGGGACTCTATAATTCAGTCTTCTTTATAGCATAGTTGTTTTTTTTTTCTCCTCCCTTCTTGGTCTGGAGAGTTCCTTTAATCAGGTAGTGGGAGTGATTAATGACCACGTGTGCCTGCGTGCAGATGGAGGCCGCCGTGTCCTCCGAAGAAGGAGACCAGGGATCATGGCAACAGCACCGATGCAGGAAAGGAAATCCCGGGCCGCATTCTCTACCCAGAAGGTGCATGCGTGTAATTAAAACCCTGCCAAGTCCCACCCCGATGCAAATAGGGACGGATATAGTAATTGATGGAATGTACTCAAGGCTATGTTCTCAGATGTGCTGGCCCCATGCCCCCTTTCTGGTCCAGAAAAGCAAAGAGGTGGGAAGGTATAGAACATTCCACATCCTTTTTTTTTTTTTTTTTTTTTCCCTTCTGCTCATTATACCAAAAAGGAAATACTTAAAATCTTCAACCAACATTTTTAAGCACTTATTATGAGCCAGGCACTAAATGGCAAAGGGAGGAGAGGCTATAAAAAGGGGTAATATTTCATCACTGCTTCTGGGGAGTTCACAGTTTAGTTGGGGGGAGGCTCATAAACAAATAATTACACCTGAAGATGGTAACAGTCACAGCAGGGAGCTGTGTTGGACCTCGCAGGAGCTCAGCTGGGAAGGAGGGAAGGGTGTTTCCAGGGGAATAATGAGGTGTGCGACATCCCGGTGCCTGGAGGGTGAGGGCTGGTGGGTGTGCGACAGGCAGGGAGGGTGGAACAGTGGGGCAGGGATGGGACAAGTAGGATGGACCCAGAACAGGGAGAGTTTATATGCACCCCCCGTGAAGAGTTTGGATTTGCTTCTGCAGGCAATAGGGAGCAATGGGCTATTCTACAGCAGGAGACTTGAAATGGAGCTGTTATTTTACGGCTGCACACATTTCATTGCAAAGATGTGAAAGCCGAGGTCACACGGCTGATGGGTGGCAGTGCCTACTGTCCTGAAAGCAGCTAGACTCAGGATGATTCTGGAGTTTCTCATGAATGCTTTCATTCTTAATTCATCCTCTCTGGTTCTCTTTCCAAAAGGAATACATCCTTATTATGTTTCTCACAACTGTTCCGGGTGCAGTTTTCTTCCACAAATCACTTTTCAAATTTGTCCCATCTTTACCCTGCTGGACACGCTCTCTAATGGTATTTTCAAAAAAAAAGGCTCTAGCCATTGGACAAACAATCTAACAGTGAGGTTCTCCACATAACTCACATTTTTCAAAGGATACAAAAAAAAAAAAAAAAAAAGAAGAAGTACATGCAGCCTTGCACTCTGTCTGGGACGTCTATACCCGGGATGTTTCTCAGAGGGGGTCTGATCCTGAGCCTACCCAGTCCAAGGCCTCCGTTGGTAGGATACCCTATGCCTTGGAATGCCAGCGTCCTCTCAGGCGGAGGCGCAGACGCTGAGCCCTCCCCCATCTGAAATGTGCCTTCCAGGACTCAGGTCATGCTGGCTTCCTGCGTTCCCATCTCACCTGGATGACAAGGTCTCACAGTTCACGTTTACAGAGACCCAGGGGTGAGCCTCATCACTTCCTCTGTAGTGAGGAGAAGGCAAGGTCTTTCCCTTGCAGAAACCAGGGACATCTCAATGATGGAGACGGCAAAAACATTTCAGAGGCACTTCTTTGGTGTCCCCAAAGCCAGCATGAACTCTCTTTCGGTCACACCTCCGTCTGCCTGCCTGGCTCCCTTGCACGTGATACTCTTTCTTATTCCCAGGCTTTCCCTGGAGAACAACTTGCCTGTTCTGTCTCATCCATCTTCAAGGCATCGGCTCCAGCCTCACCTCGAAGTCTGTTCTCATAATGGAGCCACGTGTGTCCTCCTGTCTTGGGCCCCTTTGGGCTTTATTGACCACAATTAGCAATTAACCTTGACCTGGTCATAGGCAGGCTCCGAATTACCGAGATGCCCTTTCCAGAATGGGCTGCATGCCGTGGGTGCCAGGATTGACACCCTGCCCTTTCCCACCATGCCCAGTACCCAGCTTCCATCACCAGGCAGAACATCGATTTTCTGGAAGAAGTGACCCACGGAGCCAATGGCTATGCTGAGCTCCGCTGAGGGGGCTGGTCTCCCTGAGGGGGCGTGGCCACATCGTGCTGTAAATTTATGGAATGGAGCAGTGGACGGGGTTGGGTTTGGAATTAAATAGATCCAAGTTCAAAAGCTTTTCTTCATAACTCATCAGGGAAATTCAACTAAAAGCACGCAAAGATACCATTGCACCTCTGCCAGAGCAACTCACGTTAAAAGGGCTGATAATACTCAGTGCTGAAGGGGACGCAGAACAACTCGAATCTGTGTCTGTAGTGGAGTGAACTGGTACTTTGGAAAGCACTTTCCAACCACTTTGGGAAGCTGAAATTATCTTCTAGGCTTAAACATATGTCACGGGGCCCAGAAGCTTCACGCCTGCGTGTCTCCAACAGAAAGGAGTGCTTGTGGCCACTGAAGGCATGGCAAATATGTTCATGGAAACCTGATTCATAATAGCCCCACACTGGGGAGGACCCAAACATCCAACAGTAGAAAAACAGATAAACAAGTTATGGTGTGTCTGTACAAGAAACCAAACGACAGCAATAAAATGCAATAAATTATCGCTACATGCATCAGCCCGGAGAAATCTCACAGACCTGACATGCAGAATAAGTTGGACACAAAATAGTGATTACTGCCTGTTTCCATTTATATGAAGTCTACAGGCAAGGAAAATTCATATAGGGACTTAACCATAGTCCCTACATGGGGGTCTTGATGGGAGGGGAACAGGGGAGCTCCCGGCAGGGGCTGGAGATGTTCTAGGTCAAAGTCTGGGAAGTGGGTCCTGCCTCAGTTCTTTTCATTTTAAAATGGAATAATAAAATGTGACTTTGGGCTCTTAAGGAGTAAGTGAAGAGATGGCTGTTGGGACTTCGCAGGGTGATGGGTGAGAAGGGGGCCTGAAGGGGTACAAGGTGAGTGCTTGTTTTCTCCTCTCCTCTGGTCCTTGGTAGAAAGGACCTGGGGTAGAATATGGAGTCTAGAGATTGTATGTAGGCCAGATTTTATTCAACGTTTATTTATTTTTGGGACAGAGAGAGACAGAGCATGAACGGGGGAGGGGCAGAGAGAGAGGGAGACACAGAATCGGAAACAGGCTCCGGGCTCTGAGCCATCAGCCCAGAGCCTGACGCGGGGCTCGAACTCCCGGACCGCGAGATCGTGACCTGGCTGAAGTCGGACGCTTAACCAACTGCGCCACCCAGGCGCCCCTATGTAGGCCAGATTTTAGGAGGCAGAGGGCTCCCACGTTTCCTTTGCAACCAGGGGAGCCCCGATATCCTTCCCAGCACCAGGCTTCCTGCCTTGTCCCCAGCACCCCCGCCAGAAACTAAGGTAGCTCTCATAGCAGCAAATGACCCACATCCAGGGAAAAGACCCCAGGCTCACTCTAGCAAGGGAGACTGAGCCTGGCTGGTCCCAGTGGCCACTTGCTCACTTGGAACGTCATCGTTGGCTTTGACGTTTCGGCCGGATTCCAGTTCCCATGCTGCGTCATAGTTAGACACGCCACTGGCCCGGTTTCACCTGGACTTGTGTCCCTGTAACGAGGGGCAACAATTCTTTACAAAGATCGATGTCTTTGGCTCACCCCTTGGTCCTGGTGCCTCCGTGTTCCTTCAAACCTCTTCCTGGGGGGACTCCAGCCACTACAAAGAACTGAACTGGGGCAGGGAAATCAGCTTCTCCGATCACTACTGGATTCCATCCCTGCCAGAAATGCATGAGCCAGAGACCCTGCTCAGGGGCTGCCTCTGGGACCTCCTCTCTGTCCCCTTCCCTTGTCTTCCTCTTTCCCCAGGAAGCCTTCCCCCTGCCCACGTGCCTCTGTGCCTTAGGGGCACATTGTGCTGCTCTCCTCAGTGACAAAAATCTCCAGTTTTCACTCCCTTCACTGCTTACTTTTGGGCTGTCCTGGAACAAACCTAATGTATAGTTGGTGGATATGGTGGCACATATGTAGACACATGAATATGCATCATTCATGCTTGCAAAGCTCTCAAATGCCACTGTGGTACCCCATCATGAGAGAATCCCGGATTTGAGTGGGTAATTAGGGGTCCCAGGACATGGAGGTTAAGGGGCACCTCTTTCCTGTTCCTCGCTCCTGCCTCCTTGGTCCCCACCCCAGCCCTTCTAGCCCAACCTGTTCTCCCTTCCCCTGCTCCCAGTTGCTATGAAATGGAGAACCGAGTCTGACACCGGTCACCCCGGCCAGGCTGAGTATGTCATTGGGATGTCCTGATGGCAGAAACGCTCCAGGCATGAGCTCGGCCACCAAACAACTCTTCAGCCAGCCCGTCAGCAGAGAACCCTCCGAAGACCCCGCACCTGTGTTGATGAGACAGATGTCACGTTTGTCCCCAGAAGGCAGAAAGCGATGGCTTTTTATCTGCTCTCCATTTTACGTGACTCCTTTTATTACTGACAGGAAGCTGACTGATTTCCACCTGGTTAAGTGGCAATGTGTGCATGTTCAATTTTTGTATCTCTCTTATGTATATATTCCACGTATTAATTTATATTAATTATCTCTATACTTGCATGCATTCACACATTCTATTGAAAGTGTATTCAGCCGACGAAAAAGAAGAGGGAGAATGGTTATTTATCGAGGGTCTACCAGGTGCTAGGTGCTTTACATAAATTAGATAATTTCATTTTCAACAATAATAACTCTTTAAAGTAGGGAGTCTTGGGGCGCCTGGGTGGCGCAGTCGGTTAAGCGTCCGACTTCAGCCAGGTCACGATCTCGCGGTCCGTGAGTTCGAGCCCCGCGTCGGGCTCTGGGCTGATGGCTCGGAGCCTGGAGCCTGTTTCCGATTCTGTGTCTCCCTCTCTCTCTGCCCCTCCCCCATTCATGCTCTGTCTCTCTCTGTCCCAAAAATAAATAAAAAACGTTGAAAAAAAAAAAATTTAAAGTAGGGAGTCTCAAACTTGAGTGGGTCATCAGGATCACCCGGAACAATTATTAAAACACAGACTGTTGGGCCTCACCCCCAAGTTTCTGATGCCGAAGATCTGGTCTGGGGGTCTGACCCTCTGCATTCCTGGTAAGTTTCCAGGTGATGGGGTAGCCGCGGCTCCACGGACCACACGGTGAGAGGCACAGCTTTCAAGCGTTAGCCTCAATTTCAGATAAAGAATTTGAGGGCTCGGAGATGTAAAGTTAACATAGCTAGGGAGTGACAGATCTGAGGCTCAGGCCCAGTGACACCCTGCCACCCTACAAAGCCTGGTTACTTGAGCATTTTTAAATATGTGAGTCTAGGATCCTGCAATGCTGCAGAGTTTTTGATGTCCTGTACCGTGGGTCGAGGGTGATAATATATTACTGGACCATGTGGTTGGAATTGTCACAGCTAACCCTGCCCTCTGGATGTCTGACTGTATGCATCAGCTTTTGCATCGTGAGAAACTGCCTCATAACTTAGGGGCTTAAATAATTATTTATTAATGCTTACAAGTCCACGGATCGTTTGTGCCGTTTTGCTGCTAAGGGTTGGAAAGCAGATGGACTCTTGCCTGTTGTCAGCTGGCAGGTGGGTGGGTCTGCTGGTCTGGGGGCCTCAGCTGCCTGCCTGAAGGCTGGCTTCATATTCGTATTTAGGAATAGGGGACACTGAGCCATGGGCATCTCATACTCCTGCAGGAAATCCAGCCCTATATATACAGTTGCTGCAAGTTCTGGAAGAAAGAGCAGAATCTCGTACTGCGTGCTTGGGGCCCAGTGTAGACCTGACACACATCACTCATACTGTTGACTTACGCATCAGACCGGCCAAGAAGTAAAGGGGGAAAATGCGTTCCACCCCTCCCTGGTGGATACAGGAAGAACGTGTGGCTATTTAAACACGGACCCTACTGCGTGTTCGATATCACAGTCTCTGCAAATCCTCTTTGAGTCTCTTTCTTACCTGGTCCAAAAGCAACAAAGAGGAAGGAGTACAGCTCTGCCCCACTTTTTGCTCCCTTTGTGGAAGCCAGGGTAACACAAGCTGTCACTAACAACAGCCACCAGGATTTCTCTCGAGAAACGCGTGTTTCGTTTTCCATTGAAAACTTTGAAAATGACATTTCCTTGGGACAGCATAAATATGGGAGTTCAAATGGAATACCCGGTTTTCACAGCTGTATCTGTGCTAAATTAAAAGGGACAGGAAAACAAAGAGAAAGAAAAACAAGATGACCCATGGCTTTTTGCAGCAGTACGGAGGCATCACGAGGGAATCTTTCCAATGCCGTGCTGCCTGCCCAGCGACTCCATCGTTTCTCCAGACTGGACTCTTTTAATTAATCGTGGCTGGATTTCTGCACTTTGATTCCCGGGCTGGTGTTTTATTTTCTCGTTCTAGTGCCCACATGAGCATCCTCTGGCAATAAAACATCCAGGGAGAAGTTATAAAAACATGTCATCTTGGTAATAACATATGGCTAATTGATTTTTGAGAATCGCTTAATTGTACGACATTAGTTAACTAAACAACAATGCCTGTTTTCACACCCCAGATATTAGCTCATACTATTTCATGACCTGCCCCTGCTGAGACACACTCCATATTTCTGACCGTAAATCTGGCCTCTGCCAAGGCTTGCAGATTTCTTCCAGCTTTGTTGTGGTGGTTTTACTGCGTTGGTTGCTTTTCTTTCTTTCTTTTTTCATTTTATAGCGTGCAATAAACATGGAGAAAGTTTTAAGGGTAGAAGAAAGTGTTTGTTTCCAATCCTTGTGAGCTGCATTTTTAATTTCTTCCTCAGCTACAAGAATAAAAGGTAGCTTTCTTCACTACTTGGTGCAACACGCATCTCTGTAGGTTCCACTTAAATGGTATGTGAGAGAAACGTGAGCTTGTGGACTTTTTTAAACAGAGGTCTCTGAGAGCTCTGCCCAGTTAGATGAATTGCCTGGAAGTCTCACCGGGTTCTATGTCAGTTACAAGCAGGTTTTAACGTGGAAAAGTCCAGATGACAGGCGTGTGGGAAGAGGCACTGGCAGGGACGGTAGAGAGGAAAGTAACAGTGTTTGAGACCAGCAGGGAAAACCTGGCTCGTGGAAAATAAGAGAGGACGAAGGCTGGGAATACTTCTGCAGATCGTGGTCTGAGCTACAAGGAAGCGGCGAAGGAAGAGATCATATTCCAGTCTCCCGCCTCTGGAAACTGCCTGCTTGATCAAAAGTCTGCCCGCCATGTTACTATACAGTGTCAAGGTGCAAGATCCCTATAAAAAGTCACAACCTGGGATGTGGGAAATAACCTCAGCTTTCTGGAAGTCAGCTTGAGGCTGCTGACGTTTTAATTTTCTTTCTCCTCATGAAGGAAGCCCAGAGTAATCATTAAATCTATACGAATAGCTTGATACTTTCCTGCTACTTACCATGTGATCGAGCATATTCTAAGGGTTTTGTGGGTGTTAATTCCTTCAAACCTCATAAGGACACTATGATGCAGGTGCTGGTGTTGCCCCATTTCACAGAAGAAACTACTGAGGCCCGCTGAGTTGAATGACTTATGCAGTCACACGGGTGTTATGTAGAGGAGCTCAGCCTGGCTCCGACTGCCATCCTAGGAAGCTCTTTGCTACTTTGTCTCCTTGTTTGGATGGTTCTCAGACAAAGGTCCAACAAATCCCTGGTGCCGGGCCCACGTAGTCACAGATGCGAGGAATACAGTGGGGCTATTTCCCAAGGTGGGATGTATGGTTTTATTTCCTTTTCTTGTCTTGTTGCACTGGCTAGAACCTCCAGGGTGATGCTGAGCAAGCAGTGGTGAGGGAATATCCTTGCCTCATTCCCCCGGTTGGGAGGAAGGCATTCAGTCTTTTGCCATTAATTGCAATGCTAGCTCTAGGTTTTGGTCGATGCTCTTTGTCAAGTTGATGTCACGCCGTGCGAGATGGACTTTCATGTGAAGAAGATTCAGCATGTAAGGTCACACACGGCCCCACACGGAAAAAAAACAAAAACAAAAACGAACCCACACTCTATGAGTTTTGTTTCTGAGGCCCCCGGGACCCTAGCGTAAATAGTGAAATCAATAGAATTAGCTTTCCTGCCAGCCACATCAGATCTGGGTAAAGTCTTCTGGAAAATATGAGCTAGTTTTCATGTGGTGAAGGTCTCCCATATTGTGGCCCCAATGATATTTTTATCCACCGTCCTTGTGGGCCCCATGTCCAGCACTCACTCCCTGAAAGACTCTTGACAGATCGTCAGACCTCCCAGCCTTGGGTGGGGACGAGAAGAAGCTGTAGCATGTGTTCTTTGACGGATGGTCCAGCTTCCGTGTGAACGCCTCCATGCCTGGTAGGTGGGCTTCCTGGTCCCTTAGGCCCAAGTTGAACTAACGCAGACTGCAAGTACCCTGGGACCGCTGGGCGGTGTTTCCTGGAGAGTCAGCCCATTACTGCCTCCCTTCTACTGTTCTCTCTCTTGCCCACCATCCTCTGTTAAAGGTCCAAAGAGCAAGTCAACCCACAGGTGTCCAAGTAAATACCCCCAATCTGTGAGGCAGAACCAATGTTCCTCTAAGGATGAGGGGGGAAATGATCCTCAGGCTGTGTTTACTTGGGCACAGCCCCCTCTCTCAGGAGGTTGTGGACACCATGCTCCAATTATGCAGCCGGGTCTGGACCTGGGGAGCTGGGTTCTGGAACGGCTCTTCCTCTGGGATGAGAGGGTACCCGGCAATAGACCATCTGTAGATTCTGGGGGAATGCAGGCAGGTCAGGGGGCTATACAAGTAGCTGGTTGTCTTTCCAGACCACTCAAGTCAACTATGTGAAATGTTTTAAAAAATAAAAATGACTTAGAAAAGTAGACTACTTTGCATTCCAGGAACCGGAGACGTTGAGTGCATCTCGGAACGCTGTTCCAGGCCCCACCGTTCTGATGCCGATTGATCCAGAAAAACGTCTTCTCTAATCTCGTCCTTATCACTTGCAAAGTGGGCACAGTAACTGCTTATCTCTTTGGAATGTGGCAAAGAACGCCGAACTGAAATGATCACAAGGCATCAGGTCAAGTTTATAAACTGCTATGTGGAACAAGTAAAGAAATAAATACAGAGATACGTGGCTTTTTTTTTTTTTTTCTTCTGGAAAGTAGTTTATTTTTATGGACTAAGGAGAGACTTCCAGTCTCAGAGAAGACTTTTGGACAATGGGCCATTTGATGTGCACTCCGTACTGTCAAGTTCATTCACAAACTTCCCCTCCAAGGTTTGCATGCTGAAGCAGTTTGCTGCAACCTGTCTGGTAAACTGCGATATATTAGCAGCTACATGTCCCAGCAGAGTACGCTGCCTTTCTTTTTTTTTTTTTTTTTTTTGGGGCGACTTTGCTCGCATTTTAATTCCCTTTGACCTATGGGCCATTGTAGCCCTTCTGGTTTTAATTACATCTGTCTCTGATTAATCCCTTGGCGTTCTTCACCTCCTCTGCTGTCTCTGGCAGAATAGCTAGGTTGCAAAGTACAAAATGCCTTTTGGTATGTTTACTAATTTAACTGGTCCCAAATGTAGAGGACAGATACTTTCAGGAGTTTAGTTCTGGAATTTTCACCTCTCTGAATTTCATAAGTTCTTTCTCCGTGTCTTCAATGAAGCCTTTGGGGAAATGTTTTGTCACTTTATTTTTCTGTAAATGTTTTTCTTATATTTCCTCTATATTCTCTATATTTCTAACAACAAGAACTCAGGGGCGCCTGGGTGGCTCAGTCGGTTGGACGTCCGACTTCGGCTCGGGTCATGATCTCACAGCTCGTGAGTTCGAGCCCCGTGTCGGGCTCTGTGCGGACAGCTCAGAGCCTGCAGCCTGCTTCGGATTCCGTGTCTCCCTCTCTCTCTGCCCCTAACCCACTCGCATTCTGTCTCTGTCTCTCTCAAAAATAAATAAACGTTAAAAATAAATAAATAAATAAATAAACAAGAACTCTATCTTGCTCACAAACTATACAAGTCAGATGTGTAATTAATAGGCTCTGTGTTTCTGCCTTATCTTCTCATGAGGATTTTAGCTAATATCTGTGCCTCATAATCCAGCATTGCTAGAAACAGCAGCAGGAGGCCTCTGGCTTCCTTGTTACCTGAGTCGGGCTGCTCCTCCCCAGCAACCATTGAGCAGAGGGAGAACGGGTGAGGGGGTAAGGGTGTGGGACCTGGGCATGGACTTTAGCTCTGATACGAAGTCCGTATTTAATTCTGGGCAAGTGTTTCAAGGTTTTTCATTAGTAAGACTCAGTGAAGCTGTTTACGTAAAAGCCAAAAAGTGAAAAGGACTCTATTAAAAAGGGGATTTATGCATATACTCATACACATGCATACGTTTGAGAACACAGAATCGGTGCACATGCGTGGTTTTGTATGGGTGGTGATGTAGGAGATAAACCAGCTTCAAAATTCTTAGAATTTGTCAAGAAACTCTGCCTCTCTTTTTGTCTGTTTCTCTCTGTCCTCCTCCCTCTGTCCCCCTCTCTTCCCCCTACCCTCCCTCCATTTCTCTCTCTCTCTCTCTCATATAAACACACACACACAGAGCTTTGGAATATTGATATGAAAAATTAAATTATCCATTGCATTAGAGGTTAAATTTGTTATTGTTTACAGGTGTTATACTTTAGGGAATTTGATAGCTACATTTGTTTAATTTATATAAATTTACTTAAGAGTGGTATTACTGTTACATCAATGTTACATTTGTCTACCAATGACTAAGAATTATATTACATCCATTAAATACCTTTTGATACTTTATTTCTCAAATATTTTTACTGTTGTTCATTACAGATTATTTTTTGAAAGCAAACTCTCAAATCCCTTGTCATATCTGTTTGTCATGATATTACAAAATGATTATACACACACACAAGGGGTTATGCTTTTTTGGTCTCTTATTTTGTTGTGGTGGTATAGAATTTACAATCAAAGTGGGTGTCTCTAACGTTTTCAGTGAAATGAGGTCCAACAATTATATATACATCCATGTAACCACCACTCTAAGCAAGAGGGAGAACATCTCTGTGACCCTAAAAAGTTCCCTAACTCTCCTTTCTGGTCAATGCCCAGGCAGCCACTTTCTGATTTCAATCTCTATAGATTTATTTTGTCCATTATGTGGTTTTATGTACATGGGGTTATTCAGTAGGTACTATTTTGTGGTCTGGCTTTGCTTATCGACATCATGTTTTTGAGATTCACCCATGTTCTTGCTGCCGTTCCTATTTGGGAACAGACACACACACACAATGTCATCTTTCAGTCATGAGCATGATCGTGGTACACTTTTTACGTCTTTCTTCATTTCTCCAAACCATGCTTTAAAATTTTCAGCATAGAATATTTTTGATGCTTTCAAATGGCGTTTTCGTTTCATTTTAAGAATTGTTTGCTGCTGGGGCGCCTGGGTGGCGCAGTCGGTTGGGCGACCGACTTCAGCCAGGTCACGATCTCGCGGTCCGTGAGTTCCAGCCCCGCGTCAGGCTCTGGGCTGACGGCTCGGAGCCTGGAGCCTGTATCCGATTCTGTGTCTCCCTCTCTCTCTGCCCCTCCCCCGTTCATGCTCTGTCTCTCTCTGTCCCAAAAATAAATAAACGTTGAAAAAAAAAAAAAAAAGAATTGTTTGCTGCTGGCATATAGGAATATAGATACTTCTGTATATTGGCCCTGTGTCCTGCGGCTTCATGGAATTCACTTCTGCTTCTGGTAGTTTTCTTTTCTCATAGGTTTCATGGGTTTCCGTGTACATAATTGTCATCTGTAAATAACAACCGTTTTACTTTTTCTTTTCTAATTTTTTGTATATTTCTTTTTCTTGCCCTTACTAGGACTTCCAGTATAATAATGTTGAATAGAAGAGGGGAAGAGTGGACATCCTAATCTTGCGTCTTATCCTACGGAGAAAGTGTTCAATCTTACTAACACTACAATTATAGGTATAGGTTTACATACGTGCCTTTTATTGGATTGAAAGGCTTCCTTTTTATTCCTAGCCTACGGAGATTTTTTGGTAATGTTGTATTTATTTTTGAGAGACAGAGAGAGACAGAGTGCAAGCAGAGGAGGGACAGAGCGGGAGGGAGACAGGATCCGTAGCAGGCTCCAGGCTCTGAGCTGTCAGCACAGGGCCTGAGGCAGGGCTTGAAATCACAAACTGTGGGATTATGACCTGAGCCAAAGTCAGATGCTTAAATGACTGAGCCACCCAGGCCCCCCTCTCCGCCCCCCCCCCCCCCCAGTATACAGAGAGATTTTATCACAGGTGGGCATTGTCTGCATACGTATTTTTCATTATTGCCTCTCGTTTCCTGTAACAGATGGTCTCAGCTTCCTTCCTAGCAGGTGTCTACCTCGTCATGTAGGTCTGCCTCTGACCAAGACCCTGATCCTACTGCTTTCACTGATTTCATTTCAGCAGAGCCTAAAAGTCCCAAGGTGTTTTGACATGAACAGCTAGTAGGCTAAACATTGCCCACTCTGTTTGTGTAGCTGTTTTTTGAAACTAGATGTCGGACTTTACACTGTTTATTGTACAAACTGGGATTAATCATTAGTTACTTACCAGTGCTTTCACCCCATCCAATTTTCATTCTTTCACAAGGATATCGTTGGAATTTAAGAAAATATTTCACTATCAGGTGACCCGAAATCAAGTAACCAAGCTTAAAGTCAAGGAAATCAGTTCATTCAAGCCTGTTGTCTGGGATCATTCACTTTTCAAAAGGTTAACAGGTAGTATGCATCATAGAATTTTACAACAGGACCCACCTTATGGTCCTGCATTTTTACTTTTGAAATGCATATGAAAACCCAAGAAATAAATAAATAAAAATGCCATGATTTGAAATCTGTAAGAAATACCAGTAGGAACTTGGGTCATATATATATTTTTTTCCTTTAAAAGAAGACACATTTTCCTGCTCTTTCCACTGAAAACATCTAAAAGCAAAAACAAACCGATCCCATTTAGAACCTCTAGGACCCGGTTTGTGGATTTTAAACGTAATTTTCCACTAAACCAATTGAAGGCTTCTTGCAGAAAATTTTGGTTCCAGGTTTGAAACAGGAGCTAAAAAAGATGAGCTGTCTTGTGGTTTTCAACTTGAAGAACTCCTACTGGCCTGGTTTGGGCACCAAAAGTAATGATACTACAATGGGTTGAAATTTAATATTATGTTTAAAATGTGTATGTGTCCTAATTACATTTTTTTAAAGAAGCAAAATGCTCATTGGTCACATTTCAATATTGCCAGCTTCCTCATTCATTACTCTGAAAATTTATCATTAAAGGAAACAATTCAAACATTCACCCTGCATCTCCTATACAAACTACAACCAAGTAATTTCTTCTCTATAGAACATGCTGGTTAATGCAAACAGAAGAAATGACAGAAACAGACTTTTATGACTCCATAACCCCTAATGAATAATGGATTTAGGCAATGATCATGCATGGCTGCTAAAAACTTTTGAGGGAGATTTTGGTGAGGAATGTTATAATAGCCAGATAATAGTGACAATACCTGAGGGGCGCCTGGGTGACTCAGTCGGTTAAGCATCGGACTCTTGATTTCAGCTCAAGTCATGATCTCATAGGTCATGGGATCCAGCCCCACATCGGGCTCCACTCTGACAGCACGGAGCCTGCTTGGGATTCTCTCTCCTTCTACCCCTAGTCCCCCTCTCAAAACATCAACAACAACAACAAAAGAACCTGAACCTATTAATCAATCCTAATATCACAAAAAGAAAGGCAATCACACATTCTATATCTTCTGATATAACAAGAGGTACATAGGAAATATTATTCTCTCCAGACAACATGAACCAGCATACAATTAAGTCTCTAGATCTAGCTACAGTTTACAGGAAGTCAGGGGACGAAGTAATGTGTTAAGTGACCCCATGAGGATGGCGAGTCTGGAATGTGGGAAAATTTACAGAAAATGACCTGCTTCCTTAAATAAATAGACGGTACGAAAAAATAAGAGGTGAAGTGTAAAATAAAAAAGTGAGGGGGAGGAAGTGAGGTCTATAGGACACTGTGTGGACCTCATTGAGATTCTATCTCATGTAAGTCAATTGTAAAAAAAAAACATTTTTGAAACGATTGGAAAAGTTTGAACAGTGACTAGACATTTGCCGATATTCAGGAATTACAGATCATTTTGCTCAGTAGGATGAAGACATTACAGTTATGTAGTAAGTGCCTTTATCAGTTAGAGATTAAAAACAGAAGCAGTTTTTGGTAAAACATGTCTGTGGAATTTGCTTGAGAATGCTCCAGCGCGTAATGGAGGTAGTGAAAAAAAATGTGTGGGAAGCATATAGGGCGGTCATATCATTTATCATCAAAACCGGAACACTTGGGAGTAATGTCAGTGCTATTCGTAATTGTTCAGGCATAAACAGGCACAAAATGGCTGTGGTCTTGCACGCATGTCTGCTGAGGGCCGTGGAATGCAGTGCTCTGGTCTGGACCTTACATTCAAGTTTCTCACGGGGAAGTTCAAGAGACAGTGCTCCCGCAGAACAGCATACAGTTCCTAGCTGAGGCCAAGGTGGCATCTGATCGAAGGAGAGGGAACGTATGGTTTATAGACTGCTCTGAGCTTAGTCTCTCTGTCTTCCTGCATGCTTGGCTGAAATAGAGATACCTTTGTCTTAGTGAGGAGGCCTCATTAGGAGGCCTGTTCACCTCAGGCAAAGGGGAATCTGATCTTGGCCATTGGCCCTTCACTGACAAACAATATCTCTTAGAACGCAAGGACAGCAGCTGAGGAAGTCTGCTCCTGGTCCTAAGAAAATAGGAAGCACTGAATATCTCTTGTCTTTGATATGGAGGATCTCCAAGTACCCAGAAACTATATTATTCATTCATTTTGTGTTCATTTCACAAATATTTATTGAGCCTTCTCTTACTGCCGGGTTCTGGGCTGGGCTGTAAGAAAAGGGACACAAATAGAGACTCAGCCCCTGTTCTCAAAGAGCTTGTGGTCTGATTGGGGCAGACAGGCAAATATATAGACCATTTCCTGTCAAGAGTATAAACTTAGAGACATATACTTCATTAGTTCATCCAAACAACACTCCTGAGTATCTATGGAGGGTCGAGCATCATTTTAGACACAGGAGAACAGTTTTGGGTAAGATGGTCATTCCCTTTCTCCTCAGGAAAATTAACATCAGGCTTGAGTGGCCAGAAAGGGCTGTGCAGGCAGGTGAATTCTGGGCAGAGTTTAGTAGGAGGAGATAACTGGAGGGAGGAAGTGAGAGCCGGGCATTCAAGCAGAGGGAACACCACAGGCCAAGGGACAGAGGCAGAGAAAAGCCAGTGCAAATGTCAGAGGAGGAAAAACTAAATTCTCACCCCTGGGTGGTTTCTAGCCTTTCAGCTAACAGCCAAATGTGCTAATTGATTGCTTTATGAGCTGATTATCCATGGACACCAGCTTCTTTCATTGGGTTGTAGACAGGCCCAGCTTCCATTTTTACGGAACCTCACATCTAACTCTGTGCCTCCCACAGTCTGGGCAAGGAGTCAGGAAGAGTAAAACATGTCTAGGCAGCGCTGGACTTTCCGTCATGTTGGCGGAAAGTCTTTAGCTGGCATTGTCTCCAGGGATTTTTCTCCAGGCTGTTGTTGGGCATCAGGGAAATCTAAACATCTTTATAGGAAAAGAATTCTTTCTAATGAAATAGGAATTATTGTCAATATCACAGTCTTAGACACCAGAGCTCACCCAAAATTATCAAGGGACTCTGTAGCTGGGTTTCTAATTTTAAAAACATTGTTTAACGCATAGCTATTAAAGCTTGGAATGGGTTGGAAGGGAGGGCTTGGGTTTTATGGGTAACTCTATAGGTTGCTAGGGGTGACAGTCACTAAGTAAGTGGCCCCACTAGAATCCATCACTTCCACCAATTATTCCTCCTATGCCTGTCTTTCTATCATTTGTTTCTTAAACTCTTACCCATGGGCCAACGCCACCTATCTGGTGGCATAAAGATGACATTTCAACATACAGCGAGACTTAGAAAGAGACTGCTTTACCATTTGTTTGGGTTTATATCTTCAGGTCCAGGCTTTTATATCTTGAAAGTGTAGAAAAAACTACAGGCATGATCTTAGGGTAAAGTTTTCCTTATTGTCACCAAGGAAACACAAGGAACATGACCAGTTTCAGTTTCTGCTCTGACATACAAAAAGGTCAGAACTCCCATCCTCACCACAAACAAAAATCTGAAGGAAAAAAAATGGATCTTCTTAGATCCATTAGAGATTTTGAGATCACAGGGCAAAATGACGCTTCCAAAGTTGGAGAAAGAGGTGAATACAGAAAATGGGGGAATGAGGGATCCTGTATAATGAGAGGAAGGTTACAGCTATAAGAGCTGCAAGGTCCAGACTTTATTCAAGAAGGAGTTTCTAGGGAAACCCAAAGGCAATATTGGAGATAAAAACAAGGACACCAGAGGAAAGTGAAGATTTAGAGGCCTATGGCAATAGTAACAAGTAAACAACATAACTCCTAATCAGATAAAAATAAACCCTCACACTGCCAGCCTCAATTTCAATGATACAATACACAATATACAACTTGCAACAGAAAATCCCAAGGCATGCTAAAAGGCAAGAAAGTACACAGTAAGAAGAACCAACACAAACAATAGAACTAGGCTCAAGTATGACACAGATTTTGGAATTATCACAGCGTGGATTTAAAATCACAACGATTAATACGCTTAGGGCTCTGGTGGAAAAAGTGGACACTGTGCAAGAACAGATAGGTGATGTAATCAGAGGGATGGAAACTTTAAGGAAGAATCCACAGGGATGCAGATATCCATACACTCCAACAGAAAGAATGCCTTTGATGGGCTCACCAGTAGGCTGGACATGGTCAAGGAAAGAACGAGTGAGCCTGAGATATGCCAATAGAAAGCTTCCCAAACTGGAATGCAAAGGGAAACAAAAATAATAATAATAAAGGAACGAAATATCCAAGAACCGTGAGACAAGTGCAAAAAGTGCAGCAGGTGGATAATGGTACCACCACGAGAGGATGGAAGAAAAGAGCAAAGAAATCATTTGAGGTAATAATGGCTGAAAATTTTCCAAAATTAGTGACAGACTCCAAACCACAGATTCAGGAAGTTCAGAGAGCACCAAGCAGGATAAATACCAAAACATTTACACTCTGGTATATCCTCTTCCAAGACAAAGAGAAAATCTTTGAAAGAGGAAACCAGAAGAAATGAACGCTTTATCTATGGAGGAACAAGGATAACAATTATATCAGACTTCTCTTTAGAAACCATTCTAGTGTTTCTTCGGGATGAAATATTCAAAGTGATAAAAACAGATCAGTTTGGAATTCTGTCTCCAGCAAAATTATCCTTCAAAAGTGAAGGAGAAATACAGACAAACACGATTTTGTCTCTAGGGCACTTGCCTTGCATAAGTTCTCCAAAGAAGAAGGAAAGTTCTTCAAAGAGAAGTTCTTCAAAAAGAAGGAAAATGGGGCGCCTGGATGGCTCAGTTGGTTGAGTGTCTGACTTCAGCTCAGGTCATGATCTTGAGGCTTGTGAGTTCGAGCCCTGGGCCGGGCTCTGTGCTGACGGCTCAGAGCCTGGAGCCTCTTCAGATTCTGTCTTTCTCTCTCTCTCTGCCCCTCCCCCACTCACACTCTGTCTCTATCTCTCAAAAATAAATAAACATTAAAAAAAATAAAAAATATAAAGAGAAGGAAAATGATATAGGCCAGAAACTCAGATCTGTATAAAAAAAAACAGGAAGCACAATAGGGAAGTGAATAAGTGAAAATAACATTTAAAAATGTTTAATTGCTTTAACATAAAACTGTTCAAAATAATTATAGCAACACTGCACTGGGTATTTATAACTTACAAAATGGAATGAATAGAAAACAGTAACAAATATAGTAGTTATTAATCCAACTATATAATTTTAAACATCAATGATCCAAACATGCTACTTAGAAACTGACAGAATGGATTAAAAAAACCCCAAGACTAACCTATATATTGTCTATAAGAAACCTACTTTAAAAACAGGTATAGGTGGATTAAAAGTAAGGGAATCTTACTAACATGCTAACAAAAAAAATAAAAGAAAGCTGGAGCGGCCAAGAAAAACAATCAGGAGTACAAAGGGACACTGCACAATGATAAAGGGTCAGTTTTCTTTTCTTTTTCTTCTTAAAGTTTATTTATCTATTTTGAGAGACAGAGCACACACAGAAGCGGGGGGGGGGGTGGGGCAGAGAGAATCCCAAGTCCACTCTGTGCTGTCACCGTGGAGCCTGACATGGGGCTCGAACTCAGGAACTGTGAGATCAAGACCTGAGCTGAAATCAGTAGTTGGATGCTCAACCGACTGAGCCACCCAGCACCTGATGGGGTCAATTTTCTAAGAAGACATACTACTTACTGTGTATACACCTCCCAACGGAGTGTCAAAAGACAGAGACAAGGACTGGTGGGTCTGCTGGGATAAATAGAGGAATTCACTGTTATGGTTGGAGACTTCAGCACTCCTTAATCAGTATTGACGGATCCAGCATGCAGGAAATCAGTACGAACATAGTTGAACTGAGCAACACCATCAAAACATTGTGGCACACACATTCTTCTCAAGTTCATTGGGAACGTTCACCAACATAGACCACATTCTGGGCCATAAAACACATTGAACACACTTTAGAAAACAAGTTATCAAACTTGGGAGCATAGAATTATTAACAATATTCCCTTTTAGTGCTTTTTTTGTGGACAAAGTGTGCTCTCAGACCACAGAGGGATTGACTAGAAAGCAATAACAAAAAGATAGCTGGAAAGTCTCAAAATATTTGGAGATGAAACTTCAAAATAACTCACGAGTCAAAGAGAAAATCTCAAGAGAAATTTAAAACACTTTCTTTTGTTTTTAATGGTATAAATATTTTTATTTTTTATCTTTAAATTAATTATTATTATTATTTTAAACACAATTTGTTGTCAAGCTAGCTAATATACATTGTATACCGTGTGCTCTTGGCTTCAGGAGTAGATTCCCATGATTCGTCCCTTACATACATCACCCAGTGCTCATCTCAACAAGTGCCCTCCGCAATGCCCATCACCCATTTTCCCTTCCCCCCAACCTCCCCCGCCATCAACCCTCAGTTTGTTCACTGTATTTAAGAGTCTCTTATGGTTTGCCTTCCTCTCTGTTTGAAATGATTTTTTCCCCTTCCCATCCCCCATGGTCTTCGAAGTTTCTCAAATTCCACACGAGTGAAAACATATGATCTCTGTCTTTCTCTGCTTGACTTATTTCACTTAGCATAATACCATCCGGTTCCATCCACGTTGTTGCAAATGGCAAGCTTTCATTCTTTCCCATTGCCAAGTAGTATTCCATTGTATATTTAAACCACATCTTCTTTATCCATTCAACAGTTGATGGACATTTGGGCTCTTTCCATAATGGCTATTGTTGATAGCACTGCTATAAACATCAGGGCACTAAAAATATAACATCAAAACTTGTGAAATGTGGCAAAAGGAGTGATTGGAAGGAACTTTACAGCCTTGAAAGCATATATGAGAAAAGAAGCAAGATTTAAAATTAATAATCTTAGAAAACTAGCAAGAGAAGAGTGATACAAGCTTAAAGCAAGCAAAAGAAAACAAATAATAAAAATTAGAGCAGAAATCAATGAAATTGGAAACAGAAAAGCAATTGATAAAATCGACAAAATCAAAATACAATTCTTTGAAAAGATTAATGAAGTTGATGAACTTCTATCCAGGTTAACCAAGAAAAAAAGTGAGAGACAAAACGCTAGTATGAGAAGCGAAAGATGGATAAGTACTAGGACCGTATGGGCACAAAAGGGACAAAAAGGGAATATGATGAGCAATTGTGTGTTCACAAATTTGAGAACTTAGATGAAATGAACCAATTCCTTAAAAAAATGCAGAAGACAAGAAATGGGGAAAGGGCACGATTATTTAAATAGGAAATACCAACATACCCTAAAAACCACAAGACGCAAATGCTGTCATTGATACAGTTCAAGAAATTTTAGTGCTTAGGCTAAATCGTTACTTATCATTTGTAGTAAGCATGTGATGATTGCAAAGGAAGAATAAGGTTCAGTAATGGTAAATCATGTCAGCCTGTTCTCAAGGACCAGAGGAAGGCTTTGAAAACATGAACCGGGTCTCTCCATTCCCTTCCAGAGATGATTCCAGCAGCTTCGTGTTGTTCATAGCATAGGGACTAGACTCTCCCAGGCCCGTCTCACTTCTCCTTATCCCAGGCTGTTCTTTTTCACATTTTGTGCCGCCTGCCATCCTGGCCTTTCAGGTCCCTAGAGTGCTATGGTTTCCTGCTGGAGTCCTCTGCTAACTCCTTAACTTCTGGATCTTGGCTCATAATCACTTCCTCAGGGAAGATTCCCTGTCTGGGGCAGGGTTCCTCTCCCACCTCTGTGTTCTCATGATTTAAAAACAAAGAGCAAATTTGTCTGAGAGCAGTTATATATGTCAACCCTTTTCCCCATGTTAGCTCATCAAATCCTCCAATCCCATAAGGAAGGTGCTAAGGTCCTCTAGTTTACAAATGCGGAGACCGAGGGGCGCCTGGGTGGCTCAGTCGGTTAAGCGGCCGACTTTGGCTCAGGTCATGATCTCGCGGTCCGTGAGTTCGAGCCCCGCGTCGGGCTCTGTGCTGACAGCTCAGAGCCTGGAGCCTGTTTCAGATTCTGTGTCTCTCTCTCTCTGACCCTCCCCCGTTCATGCTCTGTCTCTTTCTGTCTCAAAAATAAATAAACATTAAAAAAATTACAAATGGGGAGACTGAGACCGAGGAATGGAGAAATATGGTCACTGGCCCAAGATAACATGGTTGGCAAGCAGCAGGACCGGGATCCAATTCAGGAAGGTAGTGCCTATACTAAAATGGAGAAAATGATTAATTTAATGAATATCTGTTACCTCCACTCTGAAAGGGGAGACACGGGTCTTTGGTCATAGTTGTGCCACCAGCGCCCGGCAAAGGCTCTTATTTAGAGAACTATGCAGTGTAGTGCTTCTAACCAGAAGATGAGCACCCCTTCATCTTGGGTTTTAGCTGCCCACCTGTGCCTCCCCATCTTCCTTCCCTTCCCTTCCCTTCCCTTCCCTTCCCTTCCCTTCCCTTCCCTTCCCTTCCCTTCCCTCCCTCCCTCCCTCCCTCCCTTCCTTCCTTCCTTCCTTCCTCCCTTCCCTCCTTCCTCCCTCCCTCCCTCTTTATTTCCCCCCTCACTCCTTTTCTCCTTCCCTCCCTCCCTCCTTTCTCCCTCCTCTCTCTTTTCTTTATTTCTTTCTTTTTCTTTCTTTTCTTTCCTTCTTCCTCCAAACTCAGAGAACACATTTATTCCTCAGAATTTTCTTGAAAAAAATTAAAGTTATATATATTTAAAATTAAAAAAAATTTTTAAACATTTATTTATTTTTGAGAGGCAGAGAGAGGCAGAGCATGAACAAGGGAGGGGGAGGGGAAGAGAGAGAGGGAGACAGAATCTGAAGCAGGCTCCAGGCTCCGAGATGTCAGTACAGAGCCCGACATGAGGCTCGAACTCAAGAACTGTGAGACCATGAGCTAAGCTGAAGTCAGACGCTCAACCGACTGAGCCACACAGGTGCCCCTATATATTTAAAAATTTTTAATGCTTATTTATTTTTGAGAGAGACAGACAGAGAGAGAATAAGTGGGGGAGGGACGGAGAGAGAGGGAGACACACACAGAATCCGAAGCAGGCTCCAGGCTCTGAGCTGTCAGCACAGAGCCCGATCCGGGGCTCCCACTCACAGAGCATGAGATCATGACCTGAGCTGGTCAGATCCTCAACCAACTGAGCCATCTAGGCACCCCGGAAGTATGTTCTTTTCAATATTATTTGTAGAAAAATATATAACTGGTTTAGCAATTCTGCCCTAACATTTTGATTAATAGCTTAATGTCAACACAGAGGAAGGGTTCAGGAGACAACCACAATACTGTGTTTTGACCCTCTCAATCAAAGTTTTTTTATCAAGGAATGAATACCTAGAAGGAATGTATATGAAGTTAAATATTAAGAGAAAAATAGGACGAGAGGATCAGGATTCAAAGTTACCATGTACGGATTAAATTTAACAGGAACAAGTATAAAGTCCCTGTGTTGGGGATCTCTGAGACAATGCCCTGGTTTAGTGATTTGCTACGAGGACTCAGAACACTCACTATATTGTACTAATGTCTATGATTTATTACAGTGAAAGGATACAAAGCAAAATCAGCAAAGAGACAAGGCTCATGAGCAAAGTCCAGAGGAAACCAGACACAAGCTGCTACGAGTCCTCTCCCAGTGGAATCACACAGGATGTGCTTATTTCTCTCGGCAATTAATTGTGACAACACGCGTTAAACGTCTACTGGGACGCTCATTACGGAATCAGTGCCCAGGGTTTTTACCGAGAGCTGGTGATGTCGGCACTTTTTGCCTAACATGTTCCCAAATTCCATGCTCCTGGAAGGAAAGCATGAGTTCAGCATAAACTTATGTTGTCTGCGCAAACAGTTTAGACACAATGAGCCATTCTTGTCAGGGAATGCTGGGAACCTTCCCAAGATCCAGGTCCCCAGGCTCTGGTCAAGGACTAACTCTGTAAGCAGGTCTTTCTAAGAATAACAGTCTCGGGCTTGCTATGTTACCTGTTGGATGCATTGCTCCACATTAAGGTCAGCACAAATTCATTATCCACAAGTGTAAGTGTGGACAGCGATTGACAGGAGTTCAAATAACCCAGATCTGATCTCAGTTGACCTCAAGTGTGGAGCCTCAAGTATGATGGAAAGAACTTGGTTTTGGAGTCCAAAACATCTGAGCTCAAATAGCACTTGACCACCGACCAACTCTGAGCTCTTTTCAAGCTACTTGAGTGTCAGCTTCCTCGACTATTAAATGGGACGGTAGTGATAGTCATTAATCTTGAGAGTTATAGCAAGGATTATAGATGAATTATTTCAGGGATCTGGCACTCAATAAATGGTAACTAATACTATTAAGCTTAATATGAACCAAAATTATGATGTGACTGGCACAAAATAACTCATATTTGGGCTTACCATGGGAGTCAGAAGCAGATTTTAATCAATATTTCGAAACTATTTCCAACACACAAGCCATTAAATTGTTTCATCGTATAATCCATACCAGACGGAACTCTCTGGTGGCTGGTGAAGTCCAAAAGATCATTAGAGTCCACTGGATCTGTAAAGAATACTTTTGGTCTGGAATGGAGATTATATCAGGAACCATCATCAAGTACTGGCAAGGTAGAACAAGAAATACAAAAATCACGTTGAAATAGGACTCGAATTTAAAGCATTTTTAGGAAGATGAGAAGATAATTTTAAATCATTGAACTCTGATGGATAGAGTTAAGACAATGCCTTAGAAATTACAGGCAGACTCCGGCTGGCTAAAATAAAGAATATTTTTCTGATAACCAGGTTGGGCCAGTATCGGAATGGAGACAACAGAAAGTAGAGAGTTCTGCGATGTGTTCAAAGGGAAAGCAGACGCCACATCTGGCAAGAGCATTGTAGAAGAGATTCCTGTGTGATGGGGAATGAGGTCGTATTCTTGAGGAATCCTTTTAGGTATGGCAGAGAGAAAATCAGTCATTTTTGCCTGCTTAGGACCCCTTTGTACTCTTTTTAGCAACAGCATGGCAGTTTTCCGACTCCCATGCTCCGTTCAGGGAGGTTTAGTGCCAGGACTCGATCCCTAGCAGTGGGGGAGCCACGTGACTCAGACACGACCACCCAGGGTACTGACTGCTCCTGCTGTGGTGATGGGTCCAAGGGTGGGCCCGTGGGCCCAGATAGGCCAATGAGAACCCTCCTGGGGTTTAAGCTGGAGCCACTGGGGAGATGTAGCTCCTGCTGGCCCCCTGGGATTGCTAAGGAGGTGGCCTCTAAGTTAGTCCTTTGGGACCAATTTGCCACCTGACAGAAGAACCCTACTGAGAATGCAACCATCACACAGGAAACAAAAGCTAGAGTCAGAGACAAGAAATGAGAGAAACTGTCCTGATCGTGTCTTTTGAGGAGATCCTAGATCCAGCCATTCTTTCCAGTTTTATGAACAAATGGAACCCCATTTTTAAATTATTTATTTATTTATTTTTATTTTTATTTTTTTTTTGCCTAAAGAGGTTTGAGTTAGTTTTTGGTTAAATGCAACCGAATGAGCCTTACTCATATGTATGTTTTATTAGTTGTCAGATACAGATGTTTTATGAAATGAAATATATCTGCGAGCTTCTTCTCATTCCAGAGTACTGATGCCATTCATGAATACAGTAGGGCTAGCTAAGGCTGGTGCTCAAAAATATACGCCAGAAGATTCTGCACTATTGTTAAAGGTGGGTTGCACATTTACCTTGAAGTGTCTCAGGAACCAATCAACACAGAAAAACAGCATTATTTATAACACCAGCCGGAGAAGACCAGCTGGTGTTCGTGTAATACGAACAGTGATTGTGGATGCTAGAGATTTCTCTTATGGGTCTGGGTGAGGAGCTCACATTCTCAGCAATCCCCTAGAGCAAGGGCAATGAACAGGTGCTTCCTATGGCTCTTCGTGATACCCTCACCTTAAACTGGGCATCACAGAAAAGCAAAGAGAAATGAGATCCCATCTGTACAACGTCAAAGCAGTTTGGTGCATTTCAATGTCTAATCACTGAGCACGGTCAGCAGCTCTGACAATCTGGCTTCGCTAAAGGGAAGAATTGATCAAATTTAGAAGACTGAATGGATCATCTATCCCTCAGGCAGTACTCCCTGAGCAGCAAGACCTCTAGAGCTGGGTGTGCAGGCTGATCCCTTTATGTGGGTTTTCAGGTGAGGGGTCAGTTCTGCTCAATAAGCTGAATGTCCTGGGCTACATCCCAGGAGGAAGGTATGCCTTTTCCTCAGTCATCCAAAGTGCAGTCTTCTTCAAATAGCCAAAACGTGAAAAATAAGAATGAAGTTAGAGGTCTCAGAGATGCCAATCTCCAAACTTATTAGAAAGCTACAATAATTGAAACATTATGACACTGGAGAAAAGAGAGACCTATAGACCAATGGGATAGAATAGGGATCCCAGAAATAAACCCTCATATATAAGGTCATTTGATCTTTGTCAAGGGAGCCAAGGTCATTCAAAGGGGGAAAGGCTTGTCTTTTTAACAAATGATGTTGGAAAAATGGATATCCAAATGCAAAAGAAAGAAGTTGAACCCTTACTTCATACCATCTACAGAAATTAACTCAACATGGAACGAAGACCTAATTGTAACAGCTAAAACTACAAAACTCTTAGAAGAAAACATGGGGGAAATCTTCATCGTATTGGATTTGGCAATTCTGATCTTACTTTTGTCTCCGATGCTTTTGGTGTCAGATCAGATACATTTGGCTGCACAAAAATGAAAAATTTCTGTGCAGCAAAAGGACAAAAATCAACAGAGTGCAAGCAATCTACAGAATGGGAGAAGATACTTGCACATCATATAAGGGATTAATTCCGGAACATATGAAAAGCTCTTATCACTCAGCAACACAAAACTAAACAACTCGAACAAAATAGGCAAAGGATTTGAATCGATTATTCCCCCCCCCCAGAAGATATACAAATGGCCAATAAACTGATGAAAAGATGCTTAATATCACTAATAATTCAGAAAGCGCAAATCAGAACCACATGAGATACCACCTTACACTCACTGGGGTAACTATTGTAAAAGAACAAAGCAACAACAACACCCAGAAAATAAGAAAATAGCAAGTGATGGCAAAGATGAGGAGAAATTGGAACCCTGTGCATGTTGGTGGGAATGTAAAATGGTATAGTTACTATGGAAAATAGTGTGGCAGTCTTCAAAAAATTAAAGATAGAATTATCATATGATTTAGTAATCTCACTACTGATCACATATCCAAAAGCACTGTAAGCAGGGTCTGGAAGCGACCCTCATATTCACAGCAGTATCATTTACAATCGCCAAAAGGTGGAAGCAGCCCAAGCATCCATCCACAGATGAATGGGGAAACGAAATGCTGTATACACACACGACGGAATATTACTCAGCCTTAAAAAGGAAGGAAATTCTGACACGTGACAACATGGCTGAAGCTTGAGGACATCCCGCAAAGTGCAATACTCCCGTCACAGAATGACAAATGCGGTATAATTCCACTTATACGAAGTGTCTAGAATAGTGTAATTCATAGAAACAGAAAGTTGAATGGTGGTTGGCAGGGGCTGCAGGGGAGGGAGAGATGGGGAGGTGTTTAATAGTACAGTTTCCATCTCCCAAGATGAAGCCACTCTGGAAACCGGTTGCACAATAATGTGAATATACTTAACCCTGGTGAGCTGGACCCTTAAAAATGGTTTGAGATGATAAATGGTATGTTATGCATTATACTACACTCAAAAAAAAAAGGTACAGTTTTCTTCCAAGCTATAGCTTTACAGAGTTATATCCACCCAAAGGGTCTTCTGTGTCTGATTTTTATAGAGGTGTTGTGAAAAACAGCTGTGGCTCTGGATACATGTTTCACAATGACATTTTGGACAAAGGTCGAGGAACAGGTTGAGGTTATGCTAAAGAAAGGCCTGAAGCAGACCTGATGTGTGTCCCAAAGAAGATCTGATCCAAACATTCAGAAACGTAAATGGTCTGACTGGTCTTGAGTACAACTACAGTGTCTGAAAAGACTTGTTCCTGGAAAGAAGGCCATTCAATCTTCACACAGAAGTGGAACAAAGAAATGCATTTGAGCAGGAGTAAAACAGTCCTGATACTATTCCTGAAACACAGGACAAACAGGTCCTAGGCCTCTGAGTTCAGAACTGTAAAATGCAACCGCAGTGATTCCAGAAATGTTCTGAGTATTTGCAGTCCCCCAGCATGACCATAAAACTTTCCAATAAGTTACCCAGAAAATGATTAATTTTGAGCAATGTTATTTCTAACGAGACTTTCAAGATAAATTAGTTGCAAAAATGTACATTCAGTTAACTAAATGAATTGACCTACAGAGACGGAGTGTTACATAGGAGTCAATTAAATGTTGGCAGGTGGCTGATTTGGAGGTGAGAATTGATCTTAATTCATTCTTAGATGCATGGTCTGGTGGACTGTTGGGCATCACAAAACTGATGACTATTCATGAGGGAATAGTTACAGTTTCTCTAAAAAGGCTTAGGTAAGACTTAAAGCAAAGGTGATACAGAACAGATTCCTCTTTTACCGTGTCATAAAATATTATCTTGTTGATCATATTCCCGCAGAACACATTTGTTCCAGAGACATTGAAGGAAAGTTGTATGTCCAAGCATCGATGATTAGGGATTTGATGCTAAATGCTCAGAAAATGGAAAGACGTCATCGGAGGATGTGGATTCTCCCTCATTTTTCCATACGTTGAGAACAATTCCGATCGAACATGCCCCATGGTTGCTTTTTTTAAAACCTAGCGAGTGGAAAGAAATATGACTGCTACTAGCTACGAAGTTGTTACATAAGAAGAGTAAAGAGAGAATTTTGCCAACAGATGTGAGAACATATGGTTCTGAAACAGACACATGCATATTGATGGAGTATAGTGTGAAGCTGAATGAGAGGTAAAAGGTGCCTTGGTTATTTAGAACCCAGGGCTGATTGGGTAATCGTTTGGAAAGAACAGAAAGAGATATAGGCCTCTATCACATGCCAGATTTAATTCAAATTGATTAAAGTTTGAAATACAAAATCTGAAAGCCTTATGCCCTGAAACAATATAGGTGAGTCTCTATAACCCCGAGGAGAGCGTGGCATTTCTAAACATTGTCCCAAAGGCAGAACCCACAGAGGGTTTGAAAGCTTTGAAAGATTTTACACACAAAATACACAGATTAGCACACCTTCCTTGCAAACATCCGAGGAACGGCCACAGAACGAACTCCGATGAGGACACAGAGGGCATTTCTGTTGGTTGGTAGGGACGGCAAATACCCCAAACAGAAAACAAGGATCCATATCCATGGACTTGAATACAATTATGTATTTTTTTAAAATTTTTTTTAACGTTTATTTATTTTTGAGACAGAGAGAGACAGAGCATGAACGGGGGAGGGTCAGAGAGAGAGGGAGACACAGTATCGGAAACAGGCTCCAGGCTCTGAGCGGTCAGCACAGAGCCCGACGCCGGGCTCGAACTCACGGACCGCGAGATCATGACCTGAGCCGAAGTCGGACGCTCAACCGACTGAGCCACCCAGGCGCCCCCAATTATGTATTTTTAGAAAGAAAGAAAGAAAGAAAGTACATCAACTCCCATCTCCCCCAGTGCCCTCCAAACCCCTGCAGAAAAACAAGCAACCCCCCCACCCCCAATAATCCTTACTACTTAGAAACTTAAAATTAAAACAACTTTATATCAAGTTTTTGGTTTAAAGCAAAAATCAAAAGTAGAACCGAAGGACCATCCACTAGAACACCAAAGTGAAGTCGGGGCATATAGTTTTTAAAACTTTGGGGGCGCCTGGGTGGCGCAGTCGGTTAAGCGTCCGACTTCAGCCAGGTCACTATCTCGCGGTCCGTGAGTTCGAGCCCCGCGTCAGGCTCTGGGCTGGTGGCTCAGAGCCTGGAGCCCGTTTCCGATTCTGTGTCTCCCTCTCTCTCTGCCCCTCCCCCGTTCATGCTCTGTCTCTCTCTGTCCCAAAAATAAATAAACGTTGAAAAAAAAAATTAAAAAAAAAATTAAAAAAAAAATAAAACTTTTTTCCTCCTCCTATAATTAATGAAACCCTAAAGAGAACAAATCCTTTTAAGGGGATGGAATGGGTTTGGGTAGGGTGGGTCAGCGACTAATGGGGGGTTTCAGAAAATTTTGAGGCAATGCGGGAGAAATGGGAGCACGGAAGCATATGAAAAAGAGAGAGAAGCCATCTTTTTTGTGACTTTCTGTCACAAAGGGGCTGTGGTAAAAGTTGGAACCCCTCATCCTAATAAGCCCCCAAGGCCTCCCAAGCTCTCAGCATCCTGTCTATAGGGAAGCATGGCAGTTACCTGTGCCCCACCCTTAGCACACACAGTTTGTTTTTGTTTTTGTTTTTGTTTTAATATAATTTATTGACAGAATGGTTTCCTTACAACACCCAGTGCTCATCCCAACAAGTACCCTCCTGAATGCCCATCACCCACTTTCCCCTCTCCCCCACCCCCCCATCAACCCCTCAGTTTGTTTTCAGTATCCAAGAGTCTCTTGGTTTGCCTCCCTCCCTCTCTGTAACTTTTTAATTCCTTATTCATCCCCCCCAATCATAAAATGAATGTCTGCCTAGCATTTATCCATGAGCCAACAAACCCAAAACCAAACCCTGAGAGCTGTTTTGAAGAAAAGGCAAAGAGAGAGGCTGTAAAACTCGTATGTAGGTATTGGCACGTCAGGTCAGGGCCGCCTTCACTTAGAAGCCTCTGCACATGCTCATCTCCTACCCCAGATGTCATTCCAGGGGAAAAGAACAGGGAGGGTGTCTGAGGGACTTAGCCCTTCTATCGCCACCCCCCCTAAAGATCGTGTGAAGTAAATGATCAGAATAAATTAGTTTGAACATATAGATGATTGTTTTTCTCAATCACCAGTGGTTGGGGCTCATGAAGGAGGCCAGTCGAACTATAGACAAAAACAAGCAGTTGTAGTGTGAGTTAAAAAGGGTGAGCCTGTGGGGCGCCTGGGTGGCTCAGTTGGTTAAGCGTCCGACTTCAGCTCAGGTCACGATCTCACGGTCCGTGAGTTCGAGCCCTGCGTCGGGCTCTGGGCTGATGGCCCGGAGCCTGGAGCCTGCTTCTGATTCTGTGTCTCCCTCTCCCTCTCTGCCCCTCCCCTGTTCATGCTCTGTCTCTCTCTGTCTCAAAAATAAATAAACGTTAAAAAAAAGTTTAAAAAAAAAGGGTGAGCCTGCTACATTTGGGCCCATCTAAATTTTTCCTCCCACTTTTGCACACAGGCTTCTGAGCACCCGTCTACACAGCCTGGTACCCCTACTGCTTTCTGGCTTCTAATGTCTACCAAACACTCAAAAGCTGCAGCTATACTGAAAGGTATCCCTCTTTTTCCAATGAATCCATGGTTAGTGCCCTCATATCCCAGGGTCGTGGTCCTACGTTGTCCTACGACAACATCCCCTCTTGTCTTCCCATCCTTTGAAATCTCGACTTACAAGGACACAATAGCTTCCCTCCACCCCCAATCTCCTATTAATGTCTGTTTTTCTACCTCCAAACCTCCAAACAATTTTCACAGGGGCCAGGAGCTGCTCTTGGGCCCTGTTGCTCCCGGTGGGGGCCCGGACACTGGCCGAGCAAGGTTGGCAGTGGGAAAGAACCCAACCAGCCCGATATGCCTGCCTGCACTGTTGGAGACAGTGCACTCCCCATAGAAGTGGAGCTCTGAGACTTGTCCCCAGGCCTGTTTTCTACTAATCAGATTGCTTTTGAACAATACTAGGGAATAGAGAAAACAGAGAATGTGTTTCCCCTTGGGTCTTAAAGCCTAAGGCCTGAGCCCCAGAAATCCCTCATCTGGGATGCACATACCTTGAACAACACCTCTTCTTCTATTTCCTTCATAGGTTGGGAGATGGGCAAGGACTTCTGCTCCTTTTTCTCTCCCTCTCTCCTGAGATATGCTCAAGGATGAGGGGGGCTCAGGGGTGTGATTACCTTGAATATGGAGACAGACTGACTGCAGAATTTCTGCCAGGGAACGGAATCTGGAGCTGTATTCATTCCGTTCACTTATTCATTCACGTACAGTATTCACTTCACAGCAGTTATCTCTTTATATACGTGGAGAATAAATAGCTTTTTGATTTTCTCTTTGAGAAAGGCAAGCTGATGTATGGAAAGAGAGATCGTTAAGAGCAGAAGAGAGTGGAAGAATCTAGGAAGCACTTTCCAAGAGGAAAGCCCTCTGCCAGGTGAGGGGCGCAGTGGGAAACGGGAGGTGCCCACAGCTTCTGGAAGCTCTGTTTTAGCCTCCCTGCCATGTTCAGTAAGAAGAATGGATATCTCTGTATTCAGCTCTTGGCTCTTTTGTTTTCCAGAAGAAGGTTATTATCCCAGGACAAGCAAACATTGATTTCAGGAAATTATTGACCAGGCACCTTTATCTGGATCTCTTTCTCTCTTATCATATTTTGATTTTGAAAGAGTAAATTCATTAAAAGCAAGAGCTTGGGCTGCCTCGTGGAAATTATCATGAGGACGGATGAAGTCATCAAGGACAGTACCTGGGGCTATCTAGAGAGATGTGCACCAAAACATTAGATCTGTATCCTCTAGGATCTGTATCCTAGAGGACGTGGAAGGCCAGGGCACAAAGCTTTGAGAGGGACTCGCAGAATGTGAGTAGAAAACGCCACCAGAGACAATTCCATAGGGCACTGGGAAGAAAAGCAAAACAAACCCTTATTTGACATCTCTTTTTAAGGAAATGTATTCTTCTGTGCTGGTGGAAATGTCCCATATCCGTACTGCTACCCTAGCCAGGAGCTACATGTGGCTCCCGAGCGCGTGAAATGTGGCCAATCGGCAAACCTGACCTAGCTGTGATGGGGACATGGGTAGGGCTGGGCCAAAGCCGCCCTTCAGCGACCATATTTCAGCTGCTACCCGAAGTGTCAGTAGGTGTTCTCCAGAAGAAGGAATGAGAACATTCCAGGAAAGGAAATCATTTGGGGATCTGAAAGACCACTGTGACTGGAGGCGGGAGAGTCACAGAGAGCTTGGAACACGCTCTAGAATTTTGGCACTTTATCCTAAGGGAGTTTTGGTGGACTTCGCCCCCGAAAACACACATATGTCCAAAGAGCCTGCAGAACCACGGGCAGGAGCATATCCTCTTTTCCAGCTGTGGCTGCATGCAGGGATGACTGAGAGGTCAGCCAGGATTTGGGCAAAGACAGTGTAGGACGACAGTGGTGTCCATCTGTCCCAGCCAACTTGGTTTGTCACTAAAAGCAAAGTTTAATCCCACAGAGCCTGCCTTATTTGGGTTTGCTGTAGACTCTTCCCAGCTGTGGTGTGCTTACTAAAAGGCAACGGGGCCCTTCAAAAACACATGAGCGTTGAAAAAGCGTGGACTTGTGGTGACAATTTTGCAGCAAATAACCCCCACAGAATCTGGTCTCCACACTTAAACTCACCTCTGACCGAACAGAAAGGAAATATAAGAAGGCAGTTTTAACTACCTTGCATTTACCCGACGTGAAACTGCCAAGGGCATTGCATCTCAGTGTTACCAGAAGCCCCAGCTTCCCGGGACATTCTGCCCCGTTCTCCACTGCAGAAACACGGACCTGAGAGCTTTCGTGGTCTGGGTCCCACATCCACTCTGTGGTTGTGTGAAGAAATCGGAAACCTTAGGATCTGTTCAGCTCTCCAGATCTGCCATGGTGAGGGAGAGTCACGAGCATTCTTGTCTGCAGCGACTGCATGAAACTCGCATTTCAACAACAGACTACTTTTTAGCTTAAGTAAGGGAGACAGATTTATACTAGCAAAATTATTTGAAATGCAAATTTAACTGGACATTCCGTATGTTATATCAGGCAGCCCTGCATGTGGGTGGCATCTCACTGGCATGGCGGGGAGGTGGGGACAGCCTTCTGGGAAAGGTTTGCAAATAAGCCGGCATATCTGAGGACAACTTGAATGACCGCAGGGTTCTGCGGTCTTGTGGCTCCGAAATAAAACCCCAAAGAGTGGCAACATCGTGGACAGAAGCAGATATGGAGTTCAGCAAGCCTAGCTTTGAACTTCCATCACTGTGTGAAACTGGTGCAAGTACCTTGATGTCTCTGAGACCCGGGTTTCTCATTCACAATGAGGACTAATAGTTGGTTTTGGAAGTTGAAGTAATGATTGAAGATAACTTATGCCAAGGATGTGGCACCTTATAAATATATGAATTTTTACAAATACAGTGGGACTGGTGGCTCAGTCAGTTAAGCATCCGAGTCTTGATTTCAGCTCAGGTACGATTTCATGGTTTGTGAGTTTGAACCCCACGTTGGGCTCTGCCCTGACAATGTGGAGCCTTCTTGGGATCCTCTCACCCCCTCTCTCTCTCTGTCCCTTCCCTGCTCACACTCTAACTCTCTCTATCAAAGAAGAAATAAATAAGCTTAAAAAAATACAGTAGGACTGGCAAAAATCCTCCCAAGGGAAGACTAACACGACTGAAGACAATAGGTCTACGACAAAACTGAAGGTCAAGTGAAACCTGTTGGGCAGCTGTGGGGAGGGCTAGAAGAGGTATTCTGGGCGCAGGCTGACCCGGCCCACGGAATGTGGAAGTTAGCCTCTAGTTTGCTGCTGTGGATTTCCACCAGCAGGCTTCCCTGCATCTCTCAGGACACAGATGCTTCTTTTCTAAAATAAAGGAATTTTATTTAGACAGATGTATTGAAAGGAATCGAGGACAGTTTGCATTTAAAAAAGTTGAAGCATTGATCTCTTGCTTGCCCTGATTTACCATGAAACCAGAGACAAAAGAGTTACTGTGTAGATCTGGTGATGAAGGTGAGCAGGAGGTTGTAGGAATGGGGTGAGGTTTATGGAAGGCATCTCAGTAAATGAGCTTTATGCATGGGTTGCGTTGTGTTACTGTTCTACTGACAGGGGCACCGAGGAGCGGAGGGGACCCTGCTGTGGCACAGGTGCTGAGTGGTCCTTCCGCATCTGCATGGCATTTTACAGTGTGTCCACGAGCTCTTTGACACAGCTCGAAAAGTGGACCCTAAGTCTTCTCTCCTTAAGTGAAATCAGGGCTTAATGATTCATGTTTAACAAATAGAGTGGAGGTGATGGTGTACTGAGCTTCCAAGACTAGGTCATGAAAGACATTGCCTCCTCCTCCTCTCTTTGGGATCACTCACGATAGGGAAAGTTGGACATAGTGTAAGGACACTGAAACAGCCCTACAGAGAAATCCGCAGGAAAAGGAACCGAGGCCTCCTGCCAACAGCCACGCGGAGGAGACATCTTGAAAGCAGATTCCCCCATTGTAGCTGAGCCTTCAGATGACTATCGCCTCACGAGTGACCCTGACTCAGAACCACCCCGCTAGCCTGCTTCCAGATCCCTGGCCATCAGACGCTATGTGACATGATAAATGCCTGTTGTTTTAAGCTGCTAAATTTGGAGGTGATTTGTTAAGTAGCAGTGGATAATTAATACAAAAACCAATAACAACTAAAACATATTGAGTGCTTAGTATGTGCCAAGGACTCTTTTAAGCATTTACACATGTTAACTGTTATTTTCTCTAGTTCACAAATGAAGACAATGAAATACAGAAATGTTACATAACTTGCCCAGGTAAATACACGGTAATGACCTAAATATATGTAGATTCTTTTTCCATATGTGATCTCTCATGCATGTTTGTTTTATTGCTGTACTGTCTGTTTCTTTACTAGATTATAAATCCCACAAGGTCAGGGAAGGCATTCTACCCATATCATCGGAACCTAGCAGAGTACTTAGAACACAGTATGCCTAGAATAAATATTTAGATAGATTGAATAAATGGATGATGAAGAAGTAAATTAAAAAATCATTACATACTAGCTCTTTGCCCTAGAAGCTTAAGCTTTTGGGTCTAACACAGAGCCTTATATGGGAACTTCACTGTTGGGTAATATTAGTGTGTCCTTTCACTTAGAATTGAAAAATTGGACTTTATTTGTTGCCAAATTTAGATGGTGCACAATGCCTCAATCTAACCCAGAAATCCACTGTTTCACAAATGTGTACTTAAATCCAAGGAAAATTGGAAATAACCTAAATACCCAACAATAAAGTTTAATAAATTATGTACTTCAGTGCAATGAAATTTTATGCAAGCTCTAAAATTATAGAACTATGTTGAATCAAGAAAAATATTTCAAACAATATTGAATGAAAGTAGCAAAAACAAAGTAAATTTTAGGTAAATTTATATTACATACATTATGGAATTATTAAAAATAATTAAGCATATTTATTTATATTCCATGAAGTGAACTCAAAGACATATTTCTAAGTTTTAATGTTAGTAACATATGGATAGTATTGTGCAAAATAATATTATTAGTTAAGTGCAGAGAAAAATCCCTTTCCAAGTATTGCCCTTAACCTAAGTGACAGCAAACACTGAAAGAATATTTTACATGAAGCTTTGCTCTTGTGTGCAAAGCTTGAGGCAAGCCTGGCATGTCAATGAACATGGTACATCATGCCAATGGCACCACATATCAATGAGCATGTGACCCAGCACAGAGCAAAATCAACTGGATATTAGCAGATTCCCATCAGAAGATTCACCATGAAGATGCTCAGAATATAGTAGCTGAAGCCTTAAATATCATCTGGTCAAGCTCCTCACTTTATAGATGTGGAAACAGAGGCACAGAGAGGTGAGGTGTTGTGTACCCCAGGCCGGATGGCTGTTAACTGCAGGAACCGAGACGAATATTCAGATCTCTGGAGTCTTCACTGAACTGTAGAGAGCGATGTACACTCTGTAGCTATTTCATGTATGTCGTATGTCATGACAATAAACTACTATTATGCCTATTTCACAGATGGTAGAATCGAGACCCAGGGAGTTTGAGTGACTTAATGTGTTGGTTTCAGAGTGTGACTTCTTATGTGAGACTGACTAGTTTCAAACTTTTCTCAAACATTTAACCAGTATGTATGACTTGGGAAAGTTGCTTAGTCTCTCTAAGACTTGGGATCATCTGGAAAGTGGGGGCAAAAATAGCCCTAAGTTATAGGGCTGTTGTGAGGATGACACGAGCTAGGTCGCCTAGAGTTCCCAGCAGTGTACCTGCACATCGTGAGAATTTCAATCCATCTTAGCTTTTTTCTTTATTGTTTATATATCAACCGTGAGAGATCAGAGCTCAAATTCCACACTGACGTTTGGAATTCTACAAATGTTCTACAATACCAAGTCTGACATATTTATTTCATATCTCTGCTATCATCTGACGCTAATGCTGCCATAAGGGTTGTGACCTTGAGGGATTTGTTTCCTTTCTCCTAGGGTCTTGCTCACCTTTGCAATGGGATGTGGGTGCTTGGGGAAGGGTTTGTGAGCTCTGAGGTTGCTTTTAGCTCCAGGATGCTATTCTTTTTTTTTTTTTTTTTTTTTTTAATGTTTATTTACTTTTGAGAGAGAGAAAGAGACAGAGTGTGAGCCGGGGAGGGGCAGAGAGAGTGAGGGAGACACAGAATCTGAAGCCGGCTCCAGGCTCCGAGCTGTCAGCACAGAGCCCAACGCGGGGCTCAAACCCACGAACTGTGGATCATGACCTGAGCCGAAGTCGGACGCTTAACTGACTGAGCCACCCAGGTACCCCACCAGGATGCTATTCTTTCCTGAGTGCCCGCCATGGAAAATGAGCGGCCTCAGGACCATACAGGATGCAGAGATGGTCCTGCCCCACGGTCAGCTTAGACAAGATGTATGCACCATCTAGTGCAAGATTGGGTAGAGAACAAAAGCTGCTCTGAGAGGGAGAGAGACAGAAGCAGGCCTCTTGGGGCTTCAGAAGGGTGTAATCCACTTTCACCGTGTGGAGTGAGGGGAGATTAAATGGAAAGGGGAGCTTTTAGGATGGGCCTTGAGGAGCAAGTGTGCTGGAGGAATAATGAGCCTGGAGATGGAGGGAGGCAGGTCTATACTGTGAGGGCTTCAAATACAGGTAAGATGGAAATATATGCGTGACAACACTGACCAGCCGTGGACAGTCCAGGCGGCAAAGCCCAGGCTATGACATATCAGTGGAAAGGGACGGTGGGGAGGAGGAAGGAAAGAAGAAAGAGCCAGAGGAGACTCTGCCCTTCTATATGTGGAGCCTGGAGGCTGGCTGGGGAAGAGGGGCTGATCGATTTCTACTGGGTAACTGCTCCTCGTGGGTGTCCATGGGGCATCAGATAACGGTGGCCAGAAGAAAGCAGGTTTAAGGAGCCGCATCTCTGCAGAGAGGCCAGGACTGGCCGCACAACAGGTGCACGCTGCTCCCGGATTCCTGCCTCCAGTGCTCACCAGGCACCACCCCCTCCACCAGGCGCCGTTAGGGACTGTGAATTCCCAGATGAGCCGAGCACCCTGCCCCTGGTCTCTGAGCAGTTTAGTTCTCAGCAGTGAGATTCAGAAGCATCAGAGTAGAGGAGGTGGGGCATCGTGACACCCTGTGTTCAGGTCCACGGCGCGTTAGTTCTGGAGTGGTCCAGCTCCTGGTCTCCGCCTACAGCAGACTGAGCCAGCGCTGCTCAGGGCACCCAGGCTGCTGGCACAGAGCTCCCTGGAGGTCCTGGCAGCCCTGGGCCGATGGAGGTGAACAAAGGACTCAAGTCAGGGATAGTGGTCTTTACTGATTTATTTTTTCCCAAAGCAGCTGCTCTTGATGTGGTAAGAATAGTATTCACCAAAGGCAGGAGACAGAAAGCAGGGTTTGATGGCGGTGTGGTGGGGAGGAGAGGAATGGGAAGGGAGGGCTGAGAGGGTATCCCTCCCGCTGTGCTCACCGTGGGCCACCTTACAGTCACTGCTGCCATCACCTTCCCTCCTTGTAACCCAGGACTCTGACCCCAGGCTAGACACTGATTATTTGCTTTGGTGATTAAAATGAGTCGTGTGGGAGTTGGGGGGGGGACAGATGTGGCTTAGGAAGAACAGGTGTCTCATGACAAGATCAAAGGGCCAGTGAGGGTGTCGTGATGAATTTGAGCTGGAGCTGAAAACTGCGTGCGCCCCTGGTCTGCTTTGTCCGAGCCCCGCATCCCAGGGCCCCGGGGGTGCACGCAGGGGTGGGCTTGCTGCCTGGGGTGGCCGGGCCCAGAAGGAGCCGGAGGGTGATCCCAGGAGATGCCCCTTGAGAACCTCAATTATAAAGTCAATATTGAAACTCAGGAGCTGGGAAGACCTGGGATAGAGCTGTTCACGGGGAGCAATGGCCACAAATGTAAAAGGAAGGAAAATGGCTGCAGTTTCAAGCTGCGGGGTCGCACCGACCTGATGTTGGGTCCAGGTGTGTCAGGCCCTATGTATGAAGCCCTAGGCAAGCCACATGGCTCTTCTATTAGAGTTATGCTCAAATCCATACAGCGGAAACACAAGAGAATAGCTTAACCAATTAAGGATTTGCTTTCTCACACAAAACGAAGTCCTGCGATAGCACAGTGGCTCTCAGTGTCATCTGTGTACCAGGATCCTCTCTTTCCATGCTGCCCTTAGGTGAGTCTTTTGTCCTCTTGCTCCCTGCCTCACATTCATAGTAGGTTGCTTGCCCAGATCCTCGTGTCTGCATTCCAGACAGACAGAAGGAAAGAAGCAGAGAAGGGTGGCACCGGAACCTGGGAGGCAGCCTGTATGAGACCCCCCCCCCCCCCCCCCCCCCCCCGCCAAACCAGCTCAGGGCAGGTTGTCTGGAGAACAACTGACTGTATTCCTGCCCTAAACAAAATATTCTGCAAGTGAATAAACGCTGCCCCGGCACCTAGGGGTGTCTGCTCTGCCTCTTCCCTATCTGTACAAGGGTCAGGCGATAATCTATTTAAGGAGCGTAGCATAGAACTTTCCATGTAGTGGATGCAGTGTTGATAGCCGCTAATGATATGAAACAACCCTCCTCAGCTACCTCTGAGAGTCACAGTGGAGGACAGGGTGAGCACCTGACCAAGGCTAAGAGAATTTTTCTTTTGAGCAAAGTCTATCAGGTACGTATATATCCAAACTCACCGAAATGTATATAACATTAAATATGTGCAACTTTTGTATACTGATATTTTCAATTCAGTTGGAAAAAACCAAAGAGTATCGATTGAAAATGCTTCCTCTCTTGGATTGTCATATTCATCCAGAAGTTTATGCTCCTTTGTTTTCAAATAAATTTAATTTTTTTAAGAGAGTTATTTTTTATTTTTATTTTTTGGTTGTCAAATGATCCTTTACTGAAACATTTCCCTTTGTAGTTCTTAACTAGCTGGGCATTCCACTATACCAGCATTGATGTTATGAGGTTGGTGCCCATCAACATTGCAGTCCACAGATTAGGCAGTCCCCAGGATCTCTTTTATGATTCCAGAGAGTTCTCTGCTAGAGATCAGTGCCACATCTGTTGGACAATGTTGACAACTTATCAAAAGTGATATTTCCACTGTGCGTGATGTTTTTCTGCTTCTTTCTGCCTTTTAGTGGTTCCTTGAGGGCTTTGATAATTAGGGCAGAGGCAGAAGGTTCCACTTCAATCTCGGCCTGGGTCAGTTTCACTGTCATCCTCAGACCCTTCCAATCACCAGCTGCCTCGGTGATGTTATCACCAACAGTTTTTGGAGATAGACCCAAGGGGTCGATCTTCGGAGCCAGGACAGATGCGGCGCCGACTTCCCCACTGGTGCACTTCAGATATACAACATTGATCTTGTTGGGGTCAACTTGGGCCACGTGGTGGAGGTGACTGGTGTTGGATGAGCCTAGATTCAGGAGGACTGAAAACAGTTGCACTTTTGCCTCCTCCCAGCTGAAAGCCAAAAGCTAGGATAGTATTATATTTACAAAAATATCATGAAGGTAATGTAGAGGGTTCCCATATATTCCATACCCTGTTTCTCTTATTACTCTTATTAGTAACATCTTACATTAGATGGTGCATTTGCCAAAATAAATGAACTAATATTGATATATTAGATTATAGACCTAAGGTCTATACTTTATGCACATTCCCTTAGTTTTTACCTACTGTCCTTTTTCTGTTTCAGGATCCCATCCAGGATACTATATTTCATTTAGTTATCATGTTTTCTTAGGCTCCCCTTGGCTGGGATAGTTTTTCACACTTTCTTTGGTTTTGATGATCTTGATAGTTTGGGGGAGTACTGGTCAGGTGTATTTTAAAATTTTAGAATGCCCCTCTACCGGGATTTGTGTGATGCCTTTTCTCATAATTAGACTGGGGTTTTGTGTTCTTGGGAGGAAGATCATAGAGGTAAAGAGCCATTCTTACATCAAGGGTACATGTTCTCAATATGACATCACTGTTGATATTGACCTTGATCACCTGACTGAGAAAGTATTTGTCAGGCTTCTCCACTGTGAAGTTACTCTCCCCCCTCTTTTCATATTTTGCTTTTTGGTAGGAAGTCATTATGTACCATCCCCACCTGGAGAGTTACAAAGAGTTCTGCTCTACCTTGTAGAGGGCTGAGTATCTACATAATTTATTTGTAATGCTGCATAGGAGATTTATCTCCTCTCCATAATGATTTACTTATTCAGTCATTTATTTATATCAGTATGGACTCATGAATATTTACTTTATATTTTGGGCTATAATCGATTACAGTTGACCCTTGGGTAATACAGGGGTTTGGGTGCCGACCTCCTATGCAGTCAAAAATTTACATATAACTTTTGATTTCTTAAAACTTTACTAATAGCCTACTATTGACTGGAAGTCTTAGCAATAACATGAATGGTTGATTAACAAACAGTTTGTATATGTATTATATACTGTATGCTTATGATAAAGTAAGGTAAAAGAAGGAAAACATTATTTAAGAAATCATAAGGAAAAGACAATACATTTACAGTATTGTACTGTATCTATTGAAAAGAGTTCACAGTTAAGTGGACCCGCACAGTTCAAACCCATGTTGTTCAAGGATCAACTGTACAACATCATTTATGTTGTCGCTCAAATTGTTCCAACTTTGGCCATTGGGAGCTTTCTCAGTTGTCTCTTGTGTCCTTTGAACATACCCTCATCAATATATTTTGTTGTTTGAGCGTTTCCTTCCTTTCTGGCCTTCTAAGATGCTCTAGGTTCACTTTGTGTATTTCCTGCCCTAGTCCTACAACACCATTTTTCTCCAGGAAGCACAGTTTCTTTACATCAAAAATGATATTAGAACCAAGATCTGGGTGCTAGGTATGTTCCTTGCTATTGAGGTGTCCTTGTTTCTAGGTCCTCTCAGGGGACAGAGAAAGGAAATATATGTGTGTATACTATATAGTATACATACTATACGTGTGTATACTATACCACGTGGGTATGCTTGTGTTTGCATGCAGATATATATCTACTTGTATCTATATTAATCTAAACATGAATTTATACTATTTCACCGACTCTAATGCATTACTGTATGGAACATTTTAACCTCCTTCCCTTGCTTATCTGTCAACACCCACTTCAAAAGTGAAAAATATGGCTCTTACTCTCTGTATCCTGGAAAATTATTCTCCAAAAGTTAAGGAGAAACAAAAACTTTCTTAGGAAAAAACTGAGGAAATTCATCACTGTTAGACCTGTCCTCTAAGAAATGTTTTAGAAGTGCTTCAGGTAAAAGGAAAATGAGATAGTGACAAACGGGTCTACGTAAAGAAAGAAAGAAAAAGTATTGGAGAAGAAAAAAAAAAATAAAAGTCAAATAGAACCTTTATTTTTCTTATTTTTAATTAATCTAAATTTTAACCATTTAAAGTATAATAGTAACAATTATTGAGTGATTATAGCATACGAATAAGTAAAATAAGTGAATGACTGTGGTTGTCTCATGTCAGGAACCAGGAACTCCTTGAACATGACCTTGAACGCTCTTTGTCCCCATCAAGAGTTGTCTCTGTTGTAATCCTTACAGCATTTGATAACATCTTGTGGCAGATACAGCTTCCTCTCAGTGCCTCACCCCATTTTGTTTGTCTAGTAAAAGTAGAACAGGACATTAGTCCTTGCAGTGGCTGGGGAATTGGGGAGGTAATAGAAGAAGAAATCAGAAGGAGCTGGAGACATATGCCCAGTTTTATAAATGGGAGCCATAGGGGTTGATATTGGGAGTAGGAGGGCAGAGTCACATCTGAGAATACAGTAGGTGATGCCATTTGAACATAATGGAGTACTGCAGAGTCAAAGTTTGCGACCTGGGCAACCAGGCATAGCAAATTTCCAACCACCATTCTAGTTAATTATTATTATTAACTTTCCTGTGTCCTTGATGGGTTTTGGGGGTCACTGCTGAATTCACCCGGGACATAGATGCCCTGCTACCCTCAACGGGCTTGAGTGACTTAAGGTACAATCCTTCAAAATTTTGAGTACATGAATTGAATGAAGTTGTATGAGCCTGCAGGTTAGCTCACGTAAAGGTGTAGGGATGGCTGTCTCCAAGAATATTCTACTGGAGAATTTGGGAAAGGATAAACTGGGTTGAGACCCTGCATAATACACACAGCGCAATGCATTCTTGTTGATGAGTAGAGGGAGAGATGACCATAGGAACCCCATAAATATATTAGAGGAAACAGTGCTTATAACAAACTCACATCATTGTGGAAATTACTGTACTGGGCTTTCACTTGGACAAAACATTGAGGGTTAGAGTGAAATGTCCCTACAACTTGAATGCAAATATCTCTTCTGAGATTTCATGTCATAAAGTGAAGAAATGTTTTTTTCTTCTTAGTGGTTATTACAAGAATTCTTTATTCAGAAGGGACATGGATTTTTTTTGGGGGGGGGTGGAATTGGTTTTATAAGCCTATTGAGGGGATAGAAACAAGCTTTAAGGACATGGGTTTTGGGCTGGTGCCTAGTTTCCACGAGGAAGAGAAAAGCTCTGTTTAATAAATGGGAAGGGGAGGAGTTTAATGTTCCTAAACAGACAAATCCAGGAAGAAAGAAAAAGAATCAAGAAGGATTGACTCCCATGGGAAAGGATGATTAATGGCTCTGGAATTGAGAGCAGATCCCAAAAGAGCAAATAGAAATGTCTGATAGCTTTTTGTTTTGTTCTGTTTTTATCATGTTGGTACTGCATGATAGAAATCGTCTTTGCCATCTTCTCTGTAAAATTGCCCCCAATCTGGAGTGTGTGGATTGGGGGTGGGGAATTATGAAGGGAAGAGGCAGATCCAGACAATAGACTGAACCCATGTAATTGATGAGACAAGCTCTTTGCCATAAGTCACTAGGCATGACAAGTTGAGTGTGTGTGTTTTCTTGATCAAGGCAGAATGAGTGAAGCCCAAAAATCCTTTAAGTCTTGGCTGCATATGAAAGAAAGTGTAATAATAATTAACTTATCTGTGTGAACCAGAGTGTGAAAAGTTCACAGTACCAACATATCTCTTATTCTTTAGGGGAGCTTGTCATATTTGCTCTGACTTCACAGGAAGGCATGAGTATGTCCATGAATGTGTCCATTCTGGCAACCTATATTCATAATCCTGTAAATAATGAAGATGAGAGATGAAAGCCAGCAGACCTGTTCTAAAAGAATTGCTATAGTAATTTCTTTTGGCAGAAGGGAAATTATATCAGAGGGAAACCTGAAATATCAAGGATGAAGGAAGAGCAATAGAAATGGTAAATATTTGTATAAATTTGAAAGCAAATATTATAACATTGTCTGTTGAAGTTTTCAACACGTATAGATGTAATACTTCGGATAACTACAACATAGAAGGGAGAGGGAAAAGGGACTTGTATAATGGTAAGGTCTATATATCTCACTTAAGGTTGTAAAACATTGACTCTAGATTTTTTAGTTAAATATGTTTATCATAATCCCCAGAGCAATCACTAAAACAGACAAATGAAATGCAAGAAAAAAATATACACGGAGAAATATAGTCATTTATACAGCAGATAAATAAAAATAGAATATTAAAAAGTATCTGAATATTCCCAAAAGAAGGCAGGGAAAAGCAAACCAAAAAATGAAAAAAATGACATAATAAGCAAAGATCAAATACAAAGTGGTAGACTTAAATCTAAACATATAAATAATTACATTAAATGTAAATGGTCTAGACACACCAATTAAGAAACAGAAATGTCAGAATTGATAAACAAACACATGGTACAGCTATATGTTGTCTAAACGATAACCACACAGGTAAGTTAAAAGTTAAAGGATGGAAAAACATACACTATGTAAATACTAAACTAACACCAAAATAGCTCTATTAATATCAAAGTAGAATTCAGAGCAAAGAAAATTACCAGAGACAAAGAAGGGAAATATATTCTAAAAGAGAGTCAGTTCTTCCTGTAGACTTAACAACAATACATATGTAAAAACTAAAATCAGAGCTTCAAAATACATGATGTAAAAGCCAGCAGAACTGAAAGGATTACAGACAAACCCACAATCTCAGTTGGAGATTTCAACATTGTGTCTGTAATGATAGAACTAACAGATAGAAAATCATCAAAGATGTAGAAGAACAGGTAAGCACCATCAACCAAATGGATCCAATTGACATTCATAGAATTGCCCACCTGAACCAGCAGAACACACATTTCAGGGGAAAGTAGAGTATTTGAACTGAGCAGAAGTGAAAATATAACATATAACATTTGTAGAATAAAGGTAAAGGAATGTTATCAGGGAAATTTATAGAATTAAGTGCTTATGTTGAAAAAAAGAGAAGTTTCAAGTAAATATTCTGAGCTAGTTTCTATAAAAAGACAAGCTAAAGAATGCCAAAGCAAGCAGAAGAAACAAAATAAACTTAAAAAATATAATAAAGGTAAGACCAAAAATCAAATAAATTTAAAACAGAAAAACAATAGAGAAGAATTGATAAAACCAAAAGCTGGTTCTTTCAAAGACAAACCTCTAGAAAAACTGACAAAGATAAAAGGAGAGAAGAGTCAAGTTATCAATATCAGGAATGAAAGAAGGGATATTACTATGGATCCTGTAGACATGAAAAGAATAAGGGAGTATTATAAACAGCATTATGCTCATAAATATGACACCTTAAAAGAAATGGACAAATTTCTAAAAACCGTAAATTATTGAGACACGCTCAAAATTAAGTATATAACCACTATAAAACAAATTGACTTTATAGTTAAAACCATTTCCAAAAAAGAGATGTGTAGTCCAGGTGGTTTCACTGGCAAATTCTAAAGAACATTTAAAGAAGAAATAACACCAATTTTAAACAATTTTTTTTTTCCAGAAAATAGAAGAGGGAGGAACAGTTTATAAATGATGGCAACCTCCAGAACCCAAGATTGTCCTTGGGGAGTAGATCAGGGACAAGAAATATATTTTTTTCTTTCATTTTAAGCGACTTTATAGGAGGGGACAGGCATTCGATTTTTAACCATGTGCATGCATTACTTTATTTGTAATTGCAATTAAATATGAGCATCCTGATTATAGGTCTCTGAGGCAGTCAGCACAGAGCTATTAGCTGTATCACCTTATGGACCTATCACTGGAAGCCAGTGACCTGGCTGTCATTTTCCTCTAAACTATGTTCTTTCCCTGCAACTCCAGAGCTGTCTCAGAGGATTTTCAATTGTAGGACATCTGACCTGCCTCATCTCAGCTCTTTTTTAATCTTAATTTCCCCTAAATGAGGCCCATGATCTACCCAAATGGGGTAAGTTCAGAGTTTTTTCCACAATCAGCCTCAGGAGAACAATCAATGAGGTTCTCAGAAAAGAATGCACATTGAGGAAATCCCCTTTGAGCTGACCATGTCTGTGAACTCCAGTTCTGTTTGTGGTTTCATACTTGCCAAGCACCCAGAGTGTATCAGGGGACTCTCAGAGAGAGCACATGGGGAGTACTTGTGGGAGGCCGTGACACCACGCATTGTGAAACTGTCCTGGCTGGGACTATGGCTAACCTTGGGCAAATATCCACTTGGGCTGGATGGGTGGGGCTGGGCCATGCTATGTAGTTCGCTTGGGAGAATTGCCATGGCATGGGGGCAGCATAGAGTCAAAGTTTTGTGGACATAGAATAATCCCATGGTCCTTATGTAACCGTTGACAGAGGCCAGGAAAAAGGAATCAGAACCACAGAGAATGGACCTCAGGGCTTTAGCAGGGGAGAATTGGTTGGCAAAATCCTGTTACCTACCAAGAACCAGATGTTTTGAAAAACACTCTCCAGGGGCGCCTGGGTGGCGCAGTCGGTTAAGCGTCCGACTTCAGCCAGGTCACGATCTCACGGTCCGGGAGTTCGAGCCCCGCGTCGGGCTCTGGGCTGATGGCTCAGAGCCTGGAGCCTGTTTCCGATTCTGTGTCTCCCTCTCTCTCTGCCCCTCCCCCGTTCATGCTCTGTCTCTCTCTGTCCTAAAAAAAAAAAAATGAATAAACGTTGAAAAAAAAAAAAATTTTTAAAAAGAAAAACACTCTCCACTATTTTTTTCAAGCCAGATATCTTTGGATGGATCTCAGTTTTATTTCTCCCTAGCTTATTGTAGAAGCCTATCAGACCTTTTGGGATGCTTAAAATTGTTGATTGTTTTCTGATCCTCTGAGGTGTGTGGGGACACTAGTGGGGGATCTGGCTGGTCTCACATCTGAGGTCTGATTTCCCCACAACTGGTCCAAAGCCAGCTGTTGGCAGCATGATTTGAGGCAGCTCAGGTGTCACTCTGTGAGAACTCAGAATCTGCTACTCCCACAGACAAGCTCATGGAGGAGCCACGAGAAGACTGGATAGAATCCCTTTTATGGCGTCGGCTGTCAGTTCTGCCCATGAAGCATTCAGAACGGGCAGCACAGAGAACAGAAAGGAAAGGCAAAGCTTCTCTCCAAACCACATTTCTTGCCAGATCCAGCAGTGCCACAAGCACAATCACATTTGGGAAAACAGGAGACGGGCTTTGAGAGAGCAGCAAAGATCCACAGAACCAACCACCCTCTTCCTGACCTATAGACAGGTGGGAATATAGAGAACGAGCAATTTTAATAGCAAATGTATATGTAGCACTCGCTTCATACCGGGCACTGTTTTGAGGATGCTGTGTAGTTAACCTATGGTCTTTGTAACTCTCACACCAACCCCATGAATTGTTATCATCAACGTCTGTTAGATAAGGGGACTAAACACAGGGGCAAATAACTTGCTGGTATGGTCACACAGCTAATAAATGGCAGGGCCAGGATTGAAAGTTGGGTGGGCTGGCTCCAGAATCTGGGTGTGCAAAGCCTCTAAACTTCCTCTCTCCTCCCGGAAAGCGATGCTCATTTGGATGTGCCAAGGCCCCTCTCAGCTCAATGCCATGGCTCCTCTGTTGTCTAGAGCTAACACACGTCTTAGTCAAGCAGTGTGGTGGTCTTTGGAGATCAGTGTTCTTTATAAATTATGTGTCTTCATCATGCCCAGGGACACGAGTAAGATGTTAATTTCAAACAGCATTTAGCACCTCATTTCATCCTGAAGTCTCCGACTGAACACATTTTTGTGTTCTCCGTCCGCGGACTGAGTGGGGAGTAGGGTCAGAGAGCGGGACACAGGGGCCTGAGTGTCCCTGAGACAAGTTCTAATTCCGGGTGGGCTGTGTAACTCAGGGGAAATATGAATGGCTGAGTTGAAGTACAGGGCAAGAGTGTGGTCAGAAGAACAGCAAACAGCAAGTCTACAACAGAAACTCATATGCAGAGAGCACAAGTGGCAAGAAGGAAGAGCAGAGTGACGTTAGACTCAACTAACTCACAAATCCAGGGAACTGGATGAGGAGTCATATACAGACAGGTGGAGATGGACGGTTCTCCATGCTGAGTCTGCTTGGAGACTCAAGCTTGGACTTGGGCTCGGAGGTTTGCCCTTATCGACAACCGTTGTAACATTTTGTGGCAAGCTGGCCTTGGCCACACCAGACAGGAACAAAATTAAAATGATGCCTCCTTCTTCATAATGATCTGTAGCTACAGTTTCCCACTCGGTTGATGTTCCTCAGTGTTTGAATCTCTCTTTCCCTCACCTCAAGCACACAACATTATTTTTGGTTCGTGTTACTACCATCATTGGTCAATTTATGGCCTGAATCCACCATACAAACCAAACATGGCCACTATCCAACATACAAACTAGAACTCAGAATCTTCTAGATTCCCAGGGATATGTCTGAGCTTTTCCAATCTCAACCCCTAGATTTCCTAAAAAAAAAAAATTTTTTTTTTTGGTCACTTCCGTGTTAGCCCAGTTATCAGCATTGCCTCAGTCTGCTTGGATGTTAAACAGTTGCAGCTGATTTTTCAACAAATGCCCTGGGGATAGAATTCTCTTCACTGAGCAAGCTTGGAGTCAGGTCAAATAACGATAAGTCTTGTTGTCAGGGCTTTTTCATGGAGCTGCCAGACAGGTAAAATAGTGACAATTCTTTCAGGATGAGGCTTTGGGACAGCTACAAATCCATTCCGCCCCCTCCATGTCTGCTAGGCTGTTGTTTTTTACATCTGTAATGGTTCCAAGTCGGCTGGTTTTCAAGACGACCTTGGAGCTAAGTATAGGGGGATGAGAATATTTGGGACACTGGGGTGGCTCAGTCGATTGGGTATCCAACTCTTGATTTTGACTCAGGTTGTGATCTTGCAGTTCATGGGATAGAGCCCCGCATTAGGCTCTGTGCTCACAGCTTGGAGCCTGCTTGGGATTCTCTCTCTCTCTCTCTCTCTCTCTCTCTCTCTCTCTCTCAGAATACATAAATAAACATTAAAAAAAAAAAAGAGGATGGGGATATGGCAAGTCGAAATGCCCCAATGCTTGCTGTTTTTACTGGGATTCATTTACATTTTCCTTGAATAAATGTTCTTTGGATAGTTTCAACCCTTTGGTTAATTTCTGGAGTTCTGAAAAAGTTAATTTTGACAATATTATAGTTGCTTTTATAGAGAGGCATATTTTAGGAGATACTTACTCTACCCTCCTAGAAGTACTTCCCATGAGGTATATTTTATAACAAAATTGTCAATTCCATTCAATTATCAGGAAGACATTACAATCATTAATGTTTATGTACCTAAGAGTTTCAAAGCGGTTGGAGCAAAACTGCAAGAATGAGGAGAGTAAAAGAGAGATTCACACTAATAGCAGGGCATTTTGTGACACTGAGTTGCACTCAAAACAAGGAGAGAAAATATCACTAAGATATTGCCAGCAGCTTGAAAAACACAATCCACTGAAATCACTGAAATCCACTGAAATCCACTGAAATCACAATCACTGAAATTCTAACAATTTCAGAATACGTATTCTCTTAAAGTACACATGGAACATTGATCAAGAGAAGCCATATTTTGGGCCATGAGTACCAATAAATTTATAAGAATTGAAATAATAAATAGTTGATCACAAAATATATTAGGTAGAAGAAAATTCAAAAATCTCCAGATACTAGACCACCAAACAGAAAGCTTCTAAGCAGCTCGTGAGTTAAAGAAGAAATCACAAGAGAAATTAGAAACTGTTTTAACTTCTAGAACAATGAAAATGCCACATATAAAAATTTTGTGGGATGCAAAGAAGGCATATTCAGAGTTTTAAATATTTATGTTAGAAAAGAAGATAGATATCAAATAAGGTACCTAAGCTTCTATCTTAATAAGCTAGAAAAGGAAGTGCAAAGTACCCAAAGTGTTAGAAGGAAAGAAGTAATAAAGAGCATTAAAAAAAAAAAAAGATCCATAATAGAGAAAATTAACAAAGCCAAAAGTTTGTGCTTTGACAGGATTAATAAACCTGTAAACCTCTGGCAAAACTGATCTAGAAAAAAAAGAGAAACTATAATTGCCAATACCAGGAATAATAAAGAAATTATTACTATAAATCCTAAAAACCATCAAAAGGATAATAAAAAATTTAATGAATAATATTACACCATTAAATTTGATAACTAGGATGAAATGGACAAATTCTATAAAAAATACAACTTTAGTAAAACTTATGAGAAATGAAATAGGAAATCTGAATACCTTTATATTTATTAAAGGAATTGAACTCATTAGCCCCCCCCCCCCCTTAAAAAAATCCACAGTGAAATCTCTGGGTCTAGATAGATTTCACTGATAAATTCTATCACTATTAAACATCTAAGAAAAAAATACCAATCTTACTTGAATTCTCTTAGAGAATGAATGTGAAAACTCTTCCCAAATCAAAGTGTATATAACCTTAATACCAAAACCAAACAGATATTATAAGAAAAGGAAACTATAATATCCCTTAAGAACATAAACACACATTTTTAGCGAAATTGAACAAAATGAACCAAATGGCATTTTAAAAGATAATCATTATGGTCATGTACAGTGTCTCCTAGGAATGCATGTTGGCATAATATTTAACAATTCATCCATGTAATTCAGCACATTAACAGAATAAGAGAAAATACATATAGTTATCCTAATAGATACAAGGAAAAGATGTGACAAAATTCAGCACTCACTTAAGATTTGGAGAGTGAACTCTCAGCAAAGTAGAATAAGGGGCTGAGATACTTAATGGGGAAAGAGGTCTGCTTACCAGTTCTAATTAGCATTGCTAAGGAGGTTCTATCCAAGGCAACACGGCAATTTTAAAAAATGCTTAGCAAAAAGAATAGAAAGGGAAAGAAAATATGTCTATCCTTGCTCAGGGTAGGCAGTAAATACATAAAGTTTAAACACTAGACTATCAGCTATAGTCTTCATGGAGGACAATTTGGCAATATCTATCGAAATGTGAAATACACATGTCATTTGACTTACAAATCTACTTCTAAAAACTCTTCCTAAAGATATATTTGGCACATGTGTGAAATAATGTATGTGTAAGGATATCATTGCGGTCTTTTAAAAGTTTTTATAACTAGCAAATGTTTGGAAACAATCTAAATATTCATCAACATGAAACCGGCTAAAACACATGAGGTACTCTGCAGCTGTAAAAAGAATGAGGATCATAAGCGCCTCAATGTGTTCTGCTATGGAACAATATGCAAGATATTTTTTATAGTTAAAAAAAAAAAGCCAGTTGCAAAACAGTGAATGGATTCTGGCTCACTCCTCATTGAACTGCGCACATCTAATTCAACTTCATTAAGGGTACCCCAAAGACTGCCTGCACCAGGGTCTTCTGAGGTCTCTTCTAGGAACACCTATTTCCTATCCATTCACGCCTCACCCAGATGTACTGTGATGCATAACAGACATTGGAGAAGCGATAAACAAATGAATGAATGTACATTTGTCATCATATCCATGTTGTTTCCTCTCCCGCCCTAATCTGAAATGCTTTATTGTTCATAGTCACCCAAGAACTATGTCCTCTGTACTACACAGCTAATGATAATGCTGTGCAAAAGCAGCACCTGCTATTGGCCAAAGGGTGAGACACAAATGCTTCAATTCTATTTCGGGCTCTGACGGACACGTAGAAATGTGTCTGTCCCTTGTGACATTTCCTTTTCTGTGCTTTGATTTGTGCATCAGCTTGATGGGGAAAATGATACCCCAGGGACAAAGTATAAAACCTATGGAGACATTTTCTTAGGGCCCTGGATTCAAAGTGATGGACTCAGAAGTTTCTAAGGCATTCTCATGATTCAGAAATTCCCTTTAAAGAAACAAGTTACTGGGGCATCTGGGTGGTTCAGTCAGTTGAGCGTCCGACTCTTGATTTCAGCCCAGGTCATGATCCCAGGGTTGTGAGATTGAGTCCTGAGTGGGGCTCTGTGCGGAGCACGGAGCCTGCTTAAGATTCTCTCTCTCTAGGGGCGCCTGGGTGGCGCAGTCGGTTAAGCGTCTGACTTCAGCCAGGTCACGATCTCGCGGTCCGCGAGTTCGAGCCCCGCGTCGGGCTCTGGGCTGATGGCTCAGAGCCTGGAGCCTGTTTCCGATTCTGTGTCTCCCTCTCTCTCTGCCCCTCCCCCATTCATGCTCTGTCTCTCTCTGTCCCAAAAAAATAAATAAACGTTGAAAAAAAAATTTAAAAAAGATTCTCTCTCTCTCTCTCTCTCTCCCACTTGCACTCTCTCTCTCTCGGATTAAAAAAATAAAATAAAATGAAGAAATGAAGGACTGCTTACCAGTTTGTAGAACTGAGTCATCCAAAATTTCAATTTGATTTAACTTTCTCTATTGCTTGGGGTGTTGTTGTAGATTATGAGCGGATTATCTTTTTGCGTTGAAAACTTACCACTTACTCATCCAAATTAAATCAATATCTGCACACGCGTATTAGGCACTAATTTTAGGCGAGATACCATGCCTGGTACTATGAGAGTGCCAAGGTAAGTAAGAAAGACTGGCACAGTTCACAAAAACCTCCTAGCTGGGGAGAAGGGCATCATCTAGATGAAGGCAGGGTCTGCCAGATCCTGGTAAGAGCTCTAAGGGCACGGGCAGCCATGTCTGTTGAAATTAGAACACCAGCTCACCTGAATGGGGAGTGCAGATGAGGGCAAGGTGCGTGAGCTCAACCTTGAGGTCAGACAAGGCTTCGAGAGAGGGGCTGAGTTTGTGGTAGCAGGAACACCACTGCAAAGGCACTGGGTCAGGAAATCACAGAGCCTGTTCGAGATCTAGTGCAGATTTTGAACAATCTCACAGATAGTGCCGAACACCGTGATGGTTGACTGGTGCGTGCGCAGGAGAGGGGTGGGGGCTAAGGGAAAAGATGGGCAGGCTTTTGGAGGGGAGTTTGGTTTCCCTCGGTGAAAAGCACTGGATTAGATCTAGAACACGTGAAGCTAGAATAAAAATGCTCTTATGGCAAATCTTTCAGATGATTAGGCTTGAATTTCCTCCCACGCAGTAAAGGGAAACACACTTCTTGTCATCGCCGTTGCACGGCTGGCATTCAACTATTTGCCAACTAAACCATTAGATAAATGGAAACAAAGGAAGCATGAGTCCGAGAGAGAGCTACTGGTCAGTCCCAGTGCCACAGGGAGGCCATTGCTCCTTGTATTCCCATTTTCCCAGCACTGGACAAATAGCAGCACCAAGTTTAAAGGGAGAACTTCAAACTCTATTACATGAAATAGTCAAATACAAGACCACAGAAGAAGGGTCTATATCTGAGGGAATACGTGCTGAGCATTGTAGAACTTTCTGTCCTGCTTTGCTGATGTCACATTAGGAGTTTGATGTCAACTGGCAGAGACCAGAGGAACTCAGTTCTCTCTTGTTCTTCCTGTCCTGGCGAGAAAGAAGTGAACGAATGATCATTTCATAGACTATTACTTTTCCTTAGCATCTTTCACTTAACCAGAGCTTATGACTTTTCAAAGGCCTTTCATAATATTATTCCATTGGCTTTCACAACCCATTCTTTTTGTGAGACAACAGGGGAGGGATTATTTTCATTTGGTTTGACAATGGAGAAACTGCGGCCTACAGGGATTTCATGGCTTTTCTAAGATCCAGTTGCTAAACGGAGAAGGTGAGATTCATCTCAGGTTTTATTTATTCAGTAGTCAAAGTCTAAGTATTTCGTACATCGCAGGCACTTGCTGAATGCTGAATAAACCACATGTCCTAATTCACGGCCTGCAGAGCCCAGAGGGAAGATTCTAGTTCATAAAACAAGAGAATGGAGCTAATGTGAGGAATACCTTTCCAGTTGTAAAAGCAGAAAAATACTGGATAAGTGTAACCCAAACAAAGTCTTTTCAGACACATAGCTGAACTTAGTAGAAAGACGGAAAAATTCCCACATGCCGGAAATGAAATGGAAACTGATGGCTAGAAAAGTAGGGTGCGGTCAGATTCTTCAGCCAGCAGAGGACTGGAATCTGGATAGAGGTCCTAGTGGCTGGGATTGGGGCCCGGGTGCCCTATCAGGATATGAGAAGGGGCAGAAGACTTGTGGAAGGCTGGAGGTTGGATCTGGGATGGCCTAGAAAGAGCTGGAAGTCTGAAAGGGCTGTCATTCCATAAAGCGGAACTCTAAACATGAAAGTCATCAGGAAGCCTACTGTTCATCTGGGGCTCGGAGTCAAAAGGAAAGAAAAGTAACCTGCAAGGTACCAAAACATGACGCTCGTGCCTTGCACAGGGGTGGAATGGAGTTCAAGTGTATGTCCCCACACGGTGTGGGGATGCCTCAGAAGTGAGTGTGACAGTGGGCCGAGCCAGGTGCTGTCGTGTAAGCACTTGACCATCAGTTTTCTTATTTTAATAGAATAAGTGACTAACATCAAACCCTGGATTGTGGAGACATACATTTCGAAGACATCCATCTGGAATAAACACACTGCCAGCTACACAGCTGATAAGGAGCCAGGCTACACTGCCCATGAAGTCCCCTTATAGAAAGTTTTGAGTGATCAAGACAACTGACCGCTTGAGCATCCCTGCTTTTCCCTTCTCCCTCTTCACTCACCACTCTTATGTTTTCAATTCAACAATAGTGAATCTATGGAGGCCCCCTCCCCCACGCTCTTGACTCCAATAAAGCAGAACCCCAGGCCCATGCTCTCTTTGTCTCTCTTTCTACCCATAGCCTCACTTTGTGGCCCCAGGCCTGCCATGTACCCTCTAAGACCCATGAGCAAGAAAATAAACCTTGTCTTTCCAAAGTTCCCTGATAATGGCCGCTGACGTTCATCTTGTAATCATAAAATGCGCGAGGTCTGGGCCACCCTCAACATTGGCTCTGGTTGAGAAAATGTCTGTGGGGGCTCAGCTATAAGAGGTACAGTCCTGGTGAGCACCCCGGGCAGTCCTAGTTTGACATCACTATCAATAGGCTGAGCCCCACACAAAACAGGTACCCTGCAGGAGCCAAGGCAAAGCCTCTCTCTCTGGATCTTTCCCCCGTCCAGAGTGCCCGGAGAAATAAAGTCCTTGGAAGGTGCACCTTAAAACAGAAATTATGAACTGTATGAGAAAGCTATCGGCTGGCTGTGAGAAGGACTTAGAAAACACAGCAAACATGAAAACGATGCATGGGAATGTGGGATAATTAAGCTGTTTGAAAGAGGCTAAAAATAAGCCTATCTTAATGTATTCAAGAGATGAAAGAATGATCAGAATCTCAAGTGAAATAACAGATTCTGGGGAAAAACAAAACAAGCGGGACAAAGTTAAGTAAATGAACTTCCCGAAATAAAAATGCAGTAATCGAGCTAAACTAGAAGATAACGTGCCAGCAAGTTAGACTGAACTGAAGAAAGAGTGAATGCTTGGGCGATGGTCCTGGGGTAACGGTTTGGAGATAGAAAATATAAACCACAGTTTAGGGAACATAGAGAATAAGATGATCCAGCATACAACTCCGACAGGAGTTGTAGAAGAAGGTAAGACAGAGTGCATGTGGGAGGCCATATCAAAGTCCCAGAACTTCCCGTACAGAATAAATCTTCAGTTGCCATTGTGTCTTGAGTCCCAACGGGGATAAGGAAAAACGAAGAGTCATGGCGGTTGAGCCACAGAACGCTCTAGACCAGCAGGCATGTGGAGGAGATGAGCATTTAGAGAACTAGTTGCTGAGGGGAGCCCATTGGACACAGGCACCAGGAAGGGACAGCGGGCTTAGGGAAGTAGCTGCTCTAGAAGCCCGATGAGGGGATGTGGAGGGCAAATGGAGCAGGGTGATGGGGTGCTGAATCAGGCCCCAACTTGCTAGGCTCTGGGGAAAATGATGCAGTTAGTGGGGGAGTGGAAAGGGGCCGTTGTAGGAGCTAGAGCCCCAGAGGGAGGCAGGCCCTCTTCTGGGAGAACATGACGTGTTCTTCTTCATGGGCCCATGAGAATCTAAGGATTTTAAGCAGAGCAAGGACAGGGTAACAACTGCACTTTAGAAGACATTCTGGCTCCATGTGGAGAATGGACCGGAAGTGGATTCAAATGGAAGCAGGGGGATGAGCTAGAAGGTCGTTACCACAGTTCAAGAGGGCTGGCATGCAGCCAGAACCAGGGGAGTGAGAGAAAGGAGACGGCCCTGCAAAGGGCTGAAGGACAGGTGGTATGCAGGACACGGTGGCTGCAGGGAGAGGGAGGACAAATAAAGCATGGCTTCCCTGTGTGGCGAGGGAACAGGGATGCCTGTTCCCCTGACACAGGCCATTCTCGCTTTCTGATCTTCGTGGTTGGGTGGGGTTTAGACTATGGGTCACTGTCTCTTCACCCTTTACTATTTCACTCTCTCTCTCTCTTCTTAATATCCAACAGCAAACATCATAGATTCACAATTGCTAATTCACCATTATGAATAATTTTGAAAGGAAATTCATGTTTACTTTGGGACAAATGGTGACATATGGTGTTCTTTGCAAGGCAATATTACATTAACAAGTAGAATGCTTACACTGTTTATCTGCTATATAGAGAGGCCTCTTTAGAAAGGAAGTAAACACTTATAAATATGTGAAGGCCCAGAGTACACTTGTAAACAGCAAGTATTTGTGGTGAGGGATTGGGGGAGACGATGTTTATGACCAACAATTTCTCAGCATCCTAAAAGGGTGCTAATGGCATAGATAACAAGGTACAGGTGAAATCTCGCAGGCCATTCCAGGCCTGTAGAGAGCCTAGGCTGGCCCTGTCCACCCTCCCCAGTCCTCCTGATGGGTGGCATGGTGGATATAGGGTTTCTCAGTCCAGGAATGGGAGGAAAGAATAGTTTTCTACCTGTGGGTGAGTTGCAGGTTCAAAGGGAGACAACACTACTGAATGTCCATAATGTGCCACAGACTCTTCATACATGAATTTTTTTTTAATATTTATTTGTTTTTTAGAGAGAGAGAGAGAGAGAGCAGGAGCAGGTAAGGGGCAGAAAGAGGGACAGAGGATCCAAAGAGGGCTCCATGCTGACAGCAGAGATCCCAATGTGGGGCTCCAACTCCTGAACCGTGGGATCATGACCTGAGCCCAAGTGCGAACTTAACCAATGGAGTCACCAAGGTGCCCCCATACGTGAATTCTAAGTGAACCTTACCACAAACCTCATTGTGACTATTGTTATAACTATCTGGAAAGGGAGGAAATGGGACTCGGAGAAGCTCCTTGGGTGACGTTACCATCTGTGAGTTGGGAGATGTTTTGGAGGCGGGCCTGCGGGTTTCCTACTGAAACCCCACCCTGAGTCAAGAGCCCCCCAACCAGGCCCTCTTTGAGGCTCCCCACTTCTTCAGGAGGAGCCTCATGGAGCCTGCTAGGACAGCTCAGAGCAGTGGCCGACCCTCCTCCTCTGTGCTCCTGCTGTGTGGTCTTCAAAAATCACTTAACCTCTCGCCGCCTTGGCCTCCCCATCTGTGAAATGGGGATTGAATTTCATTCCTGTGCTGCCCTTGACTGTCTACCCAGTGAAGCCTCAGGGATTAATGATTAATTAGATCGTGGGGTGGGGCGTGTTGTGCCCCAGGGTAGACCCATTTATTATGGAGCAGAGTCCATATTTCTTCCTCCTTCCAAACACTGACAGATTTAAAAGAAAAAAAGTAAAACAGGGTAAGGTAAAAATTGCCAGAATTTTATTGCGTAACATTTAATAATTTCAAACTAGTTTAAGCTAAAGACCTTTAATAAGTTAATAGTGTGAGATTACTATCTGAGAAAACTGATTTGGTTTTGGTGCTGGTATCATTTCCAAGAGTTTAACCAGACTTAGCTTTTTTTTTTTTTTCCCCCTAAATAAAGTGGATTATGCACGAAGTGACATTACAAATTACTAGAGTTTCCAAACACCTTCAGGGCTTTGAGGTTTAGTCCCTTCTGTAGGGAGAGACTGGGGAATGGTTTAAATAATTCGAAACCAACTCTCAGCTTGTTATGGCTTTTCCAAACATGAGGATTGAATGAATTTCTATGCGTTTCTTTCAAAAATTAAAACTAAGAGCTAAGGGCAGAGCAGTGGCCTCATCTCTAAAAACATCACTGACCGGGAGGATTTACACATAAAAGCCATTGTTCTGTGGGGGGGTGCGGTGAGTGGTGCCTGCCTGGGGTGGTTCAGAGTCTTCAGGGCCTTGTATTTATGTAAACAGGTCATTTTAATATAAGGCACATGTGATTACAATTCAGGCGGCGCTCTGATTCTCATAGTCTGAGGATATATCTTTGCACGTTTCTGATAATTTCCTAGAGGATTCTTTCATTAATGTAACACACTTGATGTGAGCATGGTAGATGGTAAAGACCAGCAGGAATGGGCTTTAAGACTCCAATGCCTACAGGTAGGAAGCTAGTGGGTGTGGGCTGGCGAAGGGGGCGGAGCATCTCTGACAGGTGCCGCAGCAGAATGAAAGCCAGGAGTTCTTCCAAGAGATGGCAGGAGTTTGGATTTTTACGTGAAGCTGCCTGGTTTTCAAATACTGGTAATTCATTGCAAAACCGTATCTCTTTAGACACTGGGCACTGTGTGGGGCCTAATAAAACTAGTTAGCAACCTTTGCTCTCCATGTTCTTTCTGCCCCCAGCATCTTATTTCCGTCAACTGTTCCCATAATTACTCTCTACATACATAATTACAGCCTTTCTGCCTCTGTCTCAAGTAGGAATGTTACACAGGGCATCTAAAGATGCAACAGCTCAGTTGTCGTTCTTATTTGGTGCCATAGCTACCTTACTTCTCAAAGAGAGCAGTTCTGTTATTAATTAAGAAAGGAGGCGTAACCTGAATGCTTTGCTCAAGGGAACCGAATTCAAAATGCATGTATTTCCAGGTGGCCAGCCAAGCATTCTCTTTCATAGTATCTTTCTTCCAAAGAAACTGAATATGCATTTATTTATTGCATGTTTATTCTTCCTTGCAAAGAAACTCAATAGGCATTATTTAAGCTCTCTGTTGGCTCCAGGGTCTTTTAAATTAAGAAAAAAAAAAAAAGGAGAACTTTAAAGCCACTTTCAGAAGCTGGTTTCCTACGTATTTCTGTGTTATCATTTCTCTTTGTGAGCAAAGCCCATAGAGAAGGCTGGAGAGACGCAGAACTCCCCATTAACAAATCATCAGTCCGGAATTAGATATATGGCCCATAGATGTCAATCTGACCCACTGTGGCAATCTTGGGCTCCTGGTGACCTTGACTTATCATCTTTCAGTGGCTGTGCCGGTTACAGTGTAGCTGAAGTGGACAAATGTGCCTCAGGACATTGGACATGTCTGCCCGGCACCCATTTAAGTCAACGTTGTCCTGAAACTGTTCTTTTGGTGAGGCACAGAAGAAAAAGGGTTAGTGCTGTGATCAGGACATAATATCCTCCTCGTTCTGTTGCACCTATTTGGACACACCGGATGGGACGACCTGAGAAGTTAGAGCAAACTTTCCGACAACTCACAGTAGAAGCGTTTAAAGACTTCTCCACAACCGCATATTCCCAATGGCAAATCTAAGTAAGACGTAGACAAACAGAAGGCACCTCTGCCTCTTTTGAGATCGAAAGAGCACCCTGGAAACAATGGAAACAATGAGTCTCACTGGAAACAATGAGTCGAGATCCGCCATTTGGCAGCTGATTGGTCCTGTGTTGGGGAATGGGGGGAGGAATAGCAATTTGCGAGATGGCAGCAGTTTGAAGTTTGCGATTCTGTTGACAAATATTAGCCGAACTCATTCTGTTTTTCTTTTAGAATGACATCATCCCCTGCCCTGATGAGAAATTATGAGTGTAAGAGAGTTAATACTTCAAGGCCAAAGAGTATTGATCTGAGTATAAGTAAAACGTAAGCATACTTGCCCTAGAGAATCACGTATGGGATTTGTGGGTCTTACTTTGAATTTCTCTGTCATCTGGAGCACTCACTATACCTGGTTGCAACTGAATTAGATATTGATTGAGACCTCTGGGAGGAGAAGCCAAGTCCTCTCCGTTATGGATCCTGAATACATAATATGACTTAATGGGAGCGAAGGAGGGTTAGTAGCCCAGCAATTACTCGTGGTCTAACAAGACAGTTTCTCCAAGAAAGTGAGATTTACTGAAACGGAGGCTGGATGATTACCGATTCTCTGTGTGGCTCAGAGCTCTTGCTCTTTTTGGTTTTAGGAGGAGCCACAATTATTCTGTGGAAAACGCGATATTGGTACAGCACTTACCAAATACCTTGAGCTCCTTGATGGGGAATCAATAGCAGATTTAATCACCGACCAGATTATTAATTGGAAGCCCAGTCGTCAAGAACAGACCTTTCATTAGAGTTAACGGCTCGTCCTTGTATTTACGTTCACTTGGGTTAAAGAAAAAAAAGGTGGGTGTCAAGGTCCTTGGGGGATGGATGCAGGGACAGAATACAGAAAAAGAGGTGCGTATTTGTGTACTCCTAGGCACGATTTTGAGAGCAAATGTCCAATCTTTGGAAAAAGCTCTTACCTGGGGGGATTTTAATATCTTCTGGTTTCAATCTCTCACATTCTACTGGACTGTGTTTCCTTATTAGGGTCTGGCAGTTTCCTGGGTATCACACAGCTACCACTGATTTAATCAGTAGCAGGCACCCATCAGGAGCAAAGAAGGGCCACCCCTGCCCCCTTGTAGCCCCCCATTAATGAAATATTCACCGAGAAAACAGTGCCAGGACACAGAAAAAACAGTATTGACTATATCCTCGCCCCACTTCTAACCTCCTGTGATCTTTGGCTTCTGTTCAGTAATTGTATTTATTTTGATTTCATTAAAAAATGTGAGAGAAGGAATTCCACTTAGGCCTGAAGTTCAAAGATTTACAGCCCAGACACAGCAGAGAGAACAGTCTGGTGTTCGTATCAGTTTGGGGTTAGAAGCCCTGATCTAATTAGGATGTTGGCCTACAAATGAGGTAACAAACGGCTCTCATATTTTCTCAGCAGTTTATACACCATTCAGAACATGCTAGCACGATCATTTTCTCACCTGATCTCAATAACTGTGAGTTGGGTGTGGTCATTCCCATTGGACAGATCTCAAGTCCTCATTTCCCCAGATTTCTGGGATTGAAGATAGAACGCTTCGGAGGTATCACAGGTTGAAGTCAGCATTTCTCCTGTTCATAGATGTCTACATGTTCGAAGTGCCCCTTCCCTGTGTCAGACCCCCTGTGCTGGGACCACACATATGAAATGTATCATGGATAACATACATGCCAGAGAAGAGGCAACGTGTCGACATTTGGACCCCTACAAATTAACTCGCAAATCCAATTTGAAAATAACAATTCACAAATCGATGTCACCAGACATTGTTGAAAACAGTTCCATGATCAGAGTCCTCATTGCCATGCTTCTCCATTGTCTATACCCGAGGCTTTAAACCACACTGCACAAGACGGGGTAACGTCTTACCAGGGCTCCATTGTTGGATGGGCACCTCATCCTCATCCCGAGTCTTATCTGGCAAGACTCCACCAACTGAAGGAAGCCACTCATTTTTTCCCGGCAGTATTCCATTCTAAAAAAATTACTGTCCCATAAAACCACATACAATATATTCCAAACTTCCAAAGAGACGAGAAAACTAAGGTTTAGAGAGACTGTCATGCATGGAGGGGAATCAAGATGATGTGACCAAGAGGCTTCTTAGCTGGGTGATGAGCCGATTTGACTAATAACTCAAGAACACGTTGGGGAACAGCTGAGATGAGACACCAGGCATATCCTCTGGGAGCAGGAATAAGGCAAGTGCTAACCACAGAGGTATGGACCGAAGGTGCTGAGTGTAGCCAACATGTATCGGAAATGGAGACCCACACCGAGGAACCAGTGTGGCCTTGAAGGCTGCTGAAGCACAGTGAAGAGAAGTAAATATTGTGAGTTTGTGTTCTGTGCATGTTGACACCCTCAGCTACCAACAAAGTGCCTGGCTCAGAGGGGAATTCGATCATGTTTGCCAGAAGATAATGCACTGCAGATGAGTTTTAGGGCAACTGGATTGCCAGGACATCTAGGTCAGAGGGTTTTCTCAATAAAAGCAGTGCCTTTTAATTTTCAAGTCTTTTCCGGTTAAGGGAGTCCGACTGACACACTGGATAATAATCTCTCAATATTGAAGCTGTTATTACCATTATTATATTGTTCTTCAGTGTTTTTTTCCTCCTTTTCTTTTCATTATGAGTTGAAAGCCAAGTCCCTAAAGGTTGACCTTAGTGATTTTTCCTCTTTCTCTCCTTTGATTACTGCTGAGAACGGTTCTGACAGTCAATGTTGTGGTGGCGGGGGGAATGCTTTTCATTTCCTCTGCTTATTTTCATCAGATGAGGATCATAACAGTAAAGAAAAGGTCCTTAATTGTCCAGAACAAGCATGGTGTTAGCACCAATTTATGACTTTATCCTAATGCGTCCCATATTTGGAGTGACAGACTTCTTTGAGGTCTAGGATTGTGTGAGACATAAACAACGTTGTCACAACAAGCTGTGGAGATTGTCAATGTCCTCACCCCGTGAAACCTCACAAAGTTGAGCTCACTGAGCCTTCCGCCAGAGAAACAGCCCGTTATTTCTTTCTCTCCTGATTCATGCTGCGAATTCGTTCCCCACTCCTCCCCTGGAAGAACTTTATAACCACTTAGATCGATGTGAGAGCTGGCACTTTTGGGGGGAAAAGCTCAACCACAATTACACACATATACTTGGCACGTATAGATGAAAGGGAAAAGACGGTATCGAGATGAAAAGCTAAAGATGAGGAATATTTAACCGCAAACATAAACTTCACATTTTATAAGACAGCACTGAGAATAAACCCACATTAATGTGTTTAAAACTATCTATGAAATTAATTCTTTCCCAGGAAGAGGAATTACCAAGATTAACTGAAAGAATGTAAAGCTTGAACTGAGCCGCAGGAACAGAGGCGACGGTGATGGGGATGTGGCAGAATGGTCCGTCCGGTGGCGGTGTAGTATTGACAATTTTTTTCAAGCTTGCAACACTGAGATCATCTTTACATTACGTACACTGTTCTGGACAACATGGAAATGTGAAAAGTTTCCCAAGTCACTTTTCATGTGAGCACAACAGTAGCATCTAAATCAGAAAATGCTGAAACAAAGAGGAAAACTTGAGGCTTCACTGAGTTATGAGCAACAAGGCAAAAATTATAAATTGAAGACTAGCAAATAGAATCCAGCAACATGTTTAAAGACTAGCATCCTATGTCTGCTTTCTTCAGAAATGCATTGCGGATCTGTTTAAAATAAATTCATTAGGAGACTACCTAAAAGAAATTGGCCAAAGGGGGAAATGATACATGTTCATTTAAAAAAATATCAAAGCTTGGGCGCCTGGGTAGCTGAGTCGGTTGAGCATCCTACTCTTGATTTCGGCTCAGGTCATGATCCTAGGGTCATGGGATTGATCCCTGCATGGGGCTCTGTGCTATGTGGAGCCTGCTTGAGATTCTCTCTTTCTCCTTCTTTCTCTGCCCCCCCCCTCACATTTTCTCCCTCTGTCTCTCTGAAATAATAAAATAAAAAGGAAAACAATATTTAAAAAAACATCAAAGATCATTTGCTAAATTTCAACATATAGTCCTAAGAAAACTGTGTATCCGCAACGCGGATGACTAGAAATGCTGAATGAAATTCAACAGTGGACGTCATTCATGATGCAAAACTCTTGACATGTTGCTTGTAAGAACAGATGCAAAGAAGCGGTGTCTATTATTATTTACCATATTATTATTTACCATATTTCAGCCATTACACTGAGACATAGAGACAGAAATAAGGAATATAGCAATTACTAAGTAAGTGAAGGCTAAAGATGTTTGAATTGTTGCTTTATTCAACAGCCATCTCAATGGCTCTCTGGTATTATATTCAAATACGATACTTAGCTTTGGCACACAAAGTTGGGAATCCTAGCCTCTCTCCATCTTGGAAAAGGTGGGTAAGGAAAAGCATGAGGTGCCACATTCCTCTCTACTCTTTGTTATGTGCTGAATTGCGTCCCCCACCCACCAGTTCATATGGTGAAGTTATTCCCAGTACCTAAGGATGTGAGTGTGTTTAGAGATAGGGCCTTCCACGAGGTAGTGAAGTTACAATGATGTCACGAGGCTGGGTTGTCATCCTATATGACTGGTGTCCTTGTAAGAAGAGATTAGGACATGGAGAGATGGCACACACAGGGAGCAGGAGGCCAGCCGCAAGCCAAGGAGAGAAAAAAAGCCTCCGAAGAAACAAACCCTGCTGGTTCCCTGATCTCAGGCTGCAAGCCTCCCGAACTGAGAGAGATAATTTCTGTTTGTTAAGCCACTAAGAACTGTGAGGTGTCATTGTGGTGTTCCTGGCACACTAATATGCCCTTTCCCTCACCATGTTCTTGTGTTCTCGTTGACGGCTTGGCTGGGACCACAGCAGTGATTCCGGTGAGATAGGAGAAGCAGGCTTTTCTTCTCCAAATCTTCAGGAACCTCTGAGTTTCCTTTTTTTCCCCCCCAGAGCCACTTATCTCTGATGACTCATGTGCCATGGCATGCAGCTGATGGTTGGAACACAGTGGGTTCTATTTCTCAAAGTCCGTCTGATTGAGTCATTTGAAAGAGTTGTCTTGTCAAACCCCAGATGTTCTATCTTCCCTCTCCGATCCCGTGAAGTGGACTTTGTCAGTCTTTCAGGGGGCCTGACTCTCCCTGCCTTGCTCGGATGGCTCTGGCAAGGCACACTGATGCCTCCAGAGAGAAAGCATTTCTTAGTTCCATCTGAGGCACTGAAACTCCCCCCTAAATGAGAGACAGTGCTCTAATGAGGAACACATGCAGGGCACAGATGCCTTAGCCAAAGGGCTGGGAAAGTTGAGAAAGGAAAATACCAATATTGCCAAATCCATCCGAGCTACAAGTTCAAAAACATGCTTCCTTCAGCTACAGTTTGTAATTAGGTAATTCGAAAATTACAGCATTGCTCCATTGAACAGTTCAGAGTCGTGTGGAATTAAAAAATAAATGAATTTCATCAAGAAGCTATAACTCTTGTATGCATTCAACAGAAGGAATGTCTTCATTTGTCTTTAAGAGCTTGAGTTAAACAAACAAACAAAAAAAACCCTGCAGTAATCCAAACCCAAACCAGTGACTAATTACATTTCAGCTGAGCGGTAAAAATATGATGCAGCCAGCAACAAATTGTGAGTGTGATGTCTTTGTTTATACATCATACGTGGTAGCTTTGCCATGAGGGCCCTGTGCCATGCATCATGTACCAAATGTATACACAGTGACCAATTTTCCCACCCCTGTCTTCGTTTGGTGACATTTGCACAGCTTCAGATCCTTGTTTGTGTACTTTCCTGTGAAGGGCTCTTGTCGGAGGAATTACTAGCTATGTGCTACTCCTGAACAAGCGGATGATACCAACAAAGAACTACAGAAGCTGTCAAATGTCTTGCCCTCATCTTTGCACCGTCTAGGCGCACCAAGAGGAGTAAAGCCAGGGGCTCTGGGGCACTCCGATCTGAGTGGTGAAAACGGGTGCACAGAAGATTGCATTGTAATGCAAAGCCCGATCTGTGGGTATTCAGCAGTGATCATGGTTTTCACCAAATGGCAGAAGATAAAGGGATGGAGGGGAAAAAGAAACGTATCAGAGGTTCTGGTGTGTCTTCCTCAGACACACACATGCCTCTCCTTGGTCACCAGCTCATTCCCCTCAATTCCCTGGCCTTGAATTCTGGAATTTTCCCTTACAAACCCATGCGACATGGGCTTTAAATGAAATGAAAATGCTCTTTCCAGAAAATATTCTTTAAACATCTCTGAATGTTCCAGATCTTTTTCTCTTTCAGGGAGTCTTTTTTTTCTATTATGAAAGGAAATCATGTTCATTAAATGATTTAAAAATACAGGGGCGCCTGGGTGGCTCAGTCGGTTAAGCGTCCAACTTGGGCTAAGGTCATGATCTCGCGGTCCGTGAGTTCGAGCCCTGCGTCGGGCTCTGTGCTGACAGCCTGTTTCAGATTCTGTGTCTCCCTCTCTCTCTGGCCCTCTCCCGTTCATGCTCTGTCTCTCTCTGTCTCAAAAATAAATAAACATTAAAAAAAAATACAGAAAAACGAAAGAATAACAACAAAACCCTCCACAGTCCCACCCACCTTTGAACAACCACTCAGCCCCGTGTTGGAATTACACCCTTAAATATCTTTTCTATATAAATTAAATCCTACAAATCGCTGTTATTTTTCTGAGAAATTGTCCCAGATAATCTACTGTTGGGCATTATTTGTTCCATCTTTTTACTAAAAGTTCTACAGAGTAGGAACAACAACCTAAAATTGAATCACATTTATGGGCATTAGAAAGAGTTGCTGAAAACCTGACGTACTTGCCCTGAGACAGATCAAGGTTTACAAAACTACCCACCAGGATGTGTCCAAAGTGACCCAGGAGTTTAATGTTCGCTTTTGATGCCCTTAGGCCACATTGTCTTGTTTTTCAACATGAACTTGAGTCAATTTACCTTTAGGTAAGATTCTCAAGGAAATGTAGGCCAATTGACCTTTAGGCCAACACAATGTTGCTAAAATCATGTGTAACAATTCTAAGAGACTTTCTTAGTTTTTATCTCAATATTCTGTTCTATTGAATTTGATATCTTTGGTTCTTTTCTTTTTAAGGTTTATTTATTTTTGAGAGTGTGAGCAGGGGAGAGGCAGAGAGAAAGGAGGACAAAGAATCTGGAGCGGGCTCTGCACTGACAGCAGAGAGCCCGATGTGGGATTCGAACTCACGAACTGAGCTGTGAGATTAGGACTTGAGCGGAGGTCGACGCTCAACCTACCAAGCCACTCAAGCGCCCTGGTACCTTTTGTTCTTATCTTTGTGCTGTGTCTTCTCCCTCTGCCCATTCTAAACACTCCATGGGACTCCACCTGGCTGCCTGCCTAAATTTCAGTTTCTTAAACTTCTTTCAACTTGAGATGTTCAAAATCTCTTGGGGAAAAATCTATGGACATAAGTAAATTGTGTAGCGTATAGCAAGTATCATCCCCCAAACCATTTTTTGAGCCTTTTATCTAAAAACAAGGAGAGCATGTACATTTTCTGTGTTAAGATTCATAAAAATCATGAAAAGAGTTCCATGTTTCCCACTTGAGTAGAAGGCACCAAGATGTGGTGAATGCATGTGATTTCCCTAAGGGCAGAGCTAGATTTTAAACAAAGATCTAACTATTACAGAGTTATTTTCTGCACTGAATTGGTTGCAATATTTGGATATGAGAGTTAGCTTTGTATGAAAGTGAAGGAAATTTAAAACTTGAAAAGCCAGTCGCAAACCTAAAAACTTGCTGAGTTTTCAAATTCTCTTATGGCAAATTCTTTCACAAACCTTAAATTTGCAAATGTAAATAACATTCCTCCAGGCAATGCAGAGCTATTATTTAGAAGTTAAGAAAACAGACTCCCCAAGCCATTGTTTTTGTGAACTTGGTTGGCACCGCAGAATGTGTTTTGCAGAAATTCAAAGCAAAATTATTTACAGGGGGCCCTGTTGCTCAATGTGGCTGCCCTTGTGTTTGATTGAATTTCCTAGAACATGATGAAAGTGCTCAGATTAGGATTCAAAAGGGTCCCTGTGGCTCTGACGGACACCAACGGCTCCGGATCTGATCTATTACAGAGTGGGCATCAGTACTTGGAGAGTTTCCCCTGGAACAGTTACTACTCTGAGTATTTACATAATTACTGAAGCCTCACAACAAACCTATGGGGTCTACACATTACTGTAATTTTACAGACGAGCGGACGGAGGCACAAGAAGGGTAGGCCCGCTGCCCAGATCACCAGCTAATTGTGGGACAACTCGGGGTTGAGCCTGGACAGCCTGGCTCAGAGTTGCCCTGAGGTACGACCTCTCCGTGGTTTATGAGGTCAGTTCTGGTGCCCTTGGCATTAGTTGGGAGCTCCACAAAAGCACCCCATGTAATTCTTTTTTTTTTTTTTTAATTTTTTTTTTCAACTTTTTTTTCATTTATTTTTGGGACAGAGAGAGACAGAGCATGAACGGGGGAGGGGCAGAGAGAGAGGGAGACACAGAATCGGAAACAGGCTCCAGGCTCCGAGCCGTCAGCCCAGAGCCTGACGCGGGGCTCGAACTCCCGGACCGCGAGATCGTGACCTGGCTGAAGTCGGACGCTTAACCGACTGCGCCACCCAGGCGCCCCAACCATGTAATTCTTAAAAATAAAATGAAATCGTTTGGGCTGCTATGAAATATATTGCATTTATTTCATGTCCCTGTGGATTCGTCAGTCAGCCCCAATTGTCCTTCTGTATGACAATAGGTAAGAAGGAGGATGATGTAGTGGTCAGAGCTGCGGATATCACCCTCGGGCCAACGCCGCACTGCCTGTCTCTTCAGCTTCACCGCCTGCTCCTCTGGCCTTAACCCTTCCTGTAGGAGAGCCCAGTACCGCATCCCAGAGCATGGACGTCGCTGGGTGGCTTGAATTAGAACAGAAAACACTGTGGTTCAGGGGAAGAAATCCAAAGCTACTGAGGAGGGTCAGGAAAAATCTGCACAAAGGAGGTAGCTTGCACTTGAATGCTAGTAGAACTTCCATCAGGTAGGAAGGCACGAGTGAAGAAATGTTTAGTCTAGGAAGCGTGGGGAACTCTCATGAGCCTTGAAGGGCCAGGCACAGTCAACAATGGGGAAAGCTAGGGGGTGCCTGGGGGCTCAGTCTGTTAAGCCTCTGACTTCGGCTCAGGTACGATTTCATGGTTCGCGAGTTCGAGTCCCATATCAGGCTCTGTGCTGACAGTGTGGAACCTGGAACCTGCTTCAGATTCTGTGTCTCCCTCTCTCTCTGCCCCTCCCCTGCTCTTTCTCTCTCTCTCTCTCTCTCTTCTCAAGAATAAGTAAACATTAAAAAATTTAAATTAAAAAAAAAAATGGGGAAAGCTAGGATCACTGGTGCCCAGGCAGCATAGGGGAAAAGTAGAACAGGGAGGCCTTGACATACTAGGGTTTTCCACCTAAGTCCTGTACATCCTTTCTTCTCCAGGCTACTTCCCCTCAGTTTATAAATAGCTTCCTCACCTGCTCTGTCATGGAGAAACCCTCAGCCTCCCAAGTCCTCCTTCTGAAAGGTGGTGAGTTGAAACCACATAGCAGAAAGACTCAAATGCCAAGTTGAAGTTTCAATGTCATGGAACAGGGCAATGGGAGAGGAATTCTATCAGGGGCTCTGTGCATGATATTGACATGCTGGAGCTAGGTATCAGCACAGTAAACCTCTTCTGCATCAGATAGATTGGGAAAGAAAGAAAGGAAGGAGGGGAGGGAGGGAGTGAAGGGGGGAAAGGGAAGAAAGAAGAGGGAAGAAGGATAAAGCAGGAGCCCAATGAGAAAGCCAAGTGCATCTGGAGAAGTAGAGATTGAATGGGAAAGCCCAAAGATTCTCTGAGGATCCTTCTCTCTACTGTGCTTATCCTGAGTGAAGCCAGCATTGTCACATGTTTACTCTTCACGTTCCTCTTCCACATTTCGCAGGGGAAACAGGCAATTTCCAACTGGTAAAAGAGGAAACTATTGCACAGGAAGAAGGCCAACGTAAGTGTTGAAGTTGGTGTTACCTGGACAAGTTTTGGCACCCAAACAAATGCTTGGGGGAAAACATAGGATTTTCTCTTGCATATTTGCATCTCATCACGAATGTAGTGACTTCGACTCATTTATTATTCATTGTGTTTGTAGTCATCTCAATTTGTAAATAGAAAACAAAATTAATATGTTTGACCTGTGCCCAGCCCCCACCGTGTGTACAGGAAATGCAGTGACGAGTAAGACAAAGACCCTTGATCCATGTAGAAATGAGGAAAGAGAGCATTTGAGTGATGGCAGAAGGAGACCTCTCCAAATCTTCATTTGTGGTGTTATTTATTTGTGGGTGGGGACGGGGCTCAAGGAGAGAGAACATTTTGAAATAGTTGCATAAGAGACTCTGGTTTTAGAATCGCCACTTATCTGTATTCGTTAATGTTGGTCTGATTCTTGTGTTACACTCACTGCATGTCAAGCTGTCTGACGGGATGCTCAGGATCAGTGTTCACTGTTGGTGACACTTGACAAATGGAGAGAGACCTCAGCACACACACTATCGTCTTTCTCTGCCCCTGGGGAGAGGCACTTTCAGAGAACTTAGGGGACAGTGATTCTGGCCAAACTCAGAATGTGTGTTGCAAGACAGGAAAAGTGTCAGTGAGCCCAGCTGGCAATCCCACAGTCTCTTCCAAGGATTACGTTAGTTTCCCATTTCAAACCCTGACTCCAGGTCTGTAGCCTTCGTCTTTTAAAGAGAGCCCAGTAGGACATTCGCTCCATGCAGTAGGCATGGCAGAGTCCAGTGTGACGGTGTCTAGAAGAGCTGCCTGGGGAAGGACACCACCCTGTTGAGATTCTAGCTCTCCTCAGGGTGGGGACGGGCACAGAGTGGACCTCATTTTGAAGCGATATCACCGTGGGAAGCTGTTTTTAATTTTTTTCCTTCTCCGTACACATCATCAAGGAAAACTGTTGGCTTTGGTTTCTTTAATAATAAAAAGCTGGTTGTGACCATTTCAGAAACCCACTGGAGAGTTGTTCCTCCAAACAATGACAGTTTTGGCCATTGTGCGTCTCAAGGTTATGGACTTGAGCCAGTGTCCAGGCGAAGCTTTGGCTAGGACGCCTCCCTCCCTTAGAAGAACCCCAGACCAAGGAACGCCACACCCAGAGACAGGCTGAAGTCATTGGTTGTTTTTCAGCTCCTTAGATTACAAAAGAACCACCTCCGCCATAAATCCAACACACCTACACGCTACGTGCACACACAGGCACCCCCCCTCCCACCACTCTCTCACATGCTTGTGCGTGCAGTCTCACACTCATACTCACTCATACTGTCCACTCCACTGTATCTCAGTGTCAGGAAAGCAGGGTACCTTAGGGCCAGAGGCAAATACAGCATCAGTTGTAGGAATTGGGGCATCTCTCTACTTGTATTACCCATTACCTTGTCTTGGAAGGAAAACTTAGCAGGGTAATGGTAAGGTCGGGGATATTGACTCCCCAGAAAGAGAGGGTCTGTGTAAAGGGGGGAGAGATCTGACACTCTCAGAAAGACTCCACAACCTGGTAGGGTCTCTATTCCCACAAGATCTTTGAGGCCTGGGCATCAGATGAGTATTCCCAATAGCTTAGTTGTATCCTAAAGCCCTGTCTGCTGATGGGTGCAGGGTCCCAAAGGAATGGAGTAGGGTCCTCTGGTGAAGGAGGCTTCTCAAACACAACCCTGACCCCAGCAGAACCCCTGAAATCCCCCAGCAGACACCAGCTTCTCTGCTTCAGAAAATGCCTGCCTCCAGGAGATTTCTTTTGCCATTTTAGGACAGTTTGCCACTTTGGCCTAAATATGTACATAATCAGTATCTCCAAACAGTGAAGTGCTTGTTCCTTTGGTTTGTAATTATTAATCCATTCTTCCCTACATCCAAACTTTCATAAATCACAACAGCGTACTAATTGCCAAACCTCTGTCAAGAAGAATGGATAAGATGCAGACCCTTCTATCTATAAAAGAAACTGAATTTTTTTTTAATTTTTAATGTTTTCATTTATTTTTGAGGGAGAGAGACAGAATGCAAGTGAAGGCGTGGTAGAGAGAGAGGGAGAGGGAGACAGAGATTCTGAAGCAGCCTCCAGGCTCTGAGCCATCAGCACAGAGCCTGATGCGGGATTGGAACCCACAAACCAAGGGATTGTGACCTGAGCCGAAGTTGGACGCTCAACCGACTGAGCCACCCAGGCGCCCAAGAAACTGACTTTGTAATGAAAAATCTTCCCACCAAAACCTTTCTCCTTCAGGTAGCTTCCCTCATGAAATTTACCAGAAAAGAAATAATACTCACTATATTCAGTACTTCAGGAAAACTGAAGAGGAGGGAACACTTCCTAACTTATGTTTAGAACCCAGTAATTACCCTGATATCAATCCAGGGAGAGACACGGCAAGAAAACTACAGACCAGTCTCTCTCTTGAAACAAGGTGCAAGGATTTGAACAAAATGAAACCAAATGTAGCAAATCAAATCCAAAAATATATCAAAAGGATGATACATCACAGCCAAGTGAGGTTTACCTCAAGAATGCAGGGTTGGTGTAACATTTGAAAATCTATCAGTATAATGTACCATGCTAATGAACTAAAAAGGAAAAGCCATATGATCATTTAAATAGATGCAAAAAGGTTTTTAATAAAATGTATCATCGGTTGCTAACCAACTTTCACCACATGAAGAATTTTCTCAACCTGATAAAGAACATCTACAAAAACCATACAGCTTATATCACATTGATTAGTGAAAAATTGAATGTTTTCCTGCTTGAGATCAGGAAAAAAGACAAGGGTGTCCAGTCTCACATCTTCTTTTCAACATTGTATTGGAGCTTCAAGACAATGCATCCAGATTGGAAAGGAAGAAGAAGCAAAATGCTTTCTTTTATAGGTGTTTGACTGCCTATGTAGAAATGGAATCTAAAAAAACAAAAACAAAAACAAAAAACTACTAGCACTAATAAGTGAGTTAAGCAATTTACAGGCTACAGTATTAAGAAATCATGCTATTCCTATATACTAGCAATGAATGGTAAAATCCTAAAAATTAAAAAGCCAGCACTATTTATAATAACATCAAAAATATTAATTACTTGTTGATAAATCTGACAAGATGTGAAAAATCTGTATGCTAAAAATTAGAAAATATTGTTGAGTAAAATTTGAACAGACCCAAATAAGTGGAGAGGTATACCTTGTTCATGGATCAGAAAGTTCTGTGTTTTTATGGTATCAATTCTCCCCAAACCAATCTAGAGATTCAATATAATCCTAATCAAAATCCTAGCAGGCTTTCTTATAGAAATGGATAAGCTGAGGGGCGCCTGGGTGGCTCACTTGATTAAGTGTCCGACTTTGGCTCAGGTCATGAACTCACGGTCAGTGAGTTCAAGCCCCACATTGGGCTCTGTGCTGATAGCTCAGAGTCTGGAGCCTGCTTTGGATTCTGTGTCTCTCCCTTTCTCTGCTCCTCCCCCCAACACATACTCTCTCTCTCTTTCTCTCTGAAAAATAAAGAAACATTAAAAACATTAAAAAAAAGAAATTTACAAGCTGGTACTAAAAATTCACATGGAAATACAAAGGATCTAGATTTGCCAAAAACAGCATAGAAAAAGAAGAGCCAAGTTAGAGAGCTAGCACAACTTAAGACTTATTATAAAGCTATGGTAATCAAAACAGTGTGCTATTGGCACAAAGATAGAAAAGCTCATCAAAGGAACAGAACAGAGGCCAGAAATGGACCGGCACACATGTAGGACAAGTAATTTTTGACAAAAGCACAGAGGCAATTCAGTGGAGAAAAGAGTCGTTTCAACAATTAGTGCTGGGACAATTGGATCTCTACACGCACGAATGATGAACTTTGATCCAGATGCAAAAAGTAATTCAAAACGGATAGTAGATCTAAATGTAAAGTCTAAAGTGATAAAACTTATGAAACATCTGAAACATATGAAAAAATAGGAGAAAATATTTGTGAGCTTGTGTAAGGCGAAGATTTCTTAGCAACACCACCGAAAGTGCAGTCTGTTTTTAAAAAATGATGAATTTGACTTCATAAATATTAAAAACACTTCTTTGAAAGACACTGTGAGGAGGATGAGGAGATGAGCAATTACTGGGTGAAAATACTTGCAGAGCAAATATTTGATAAATGACTTATAGCCAACATATAATGGACCCTCAAAAGTTAGTAAGATGAAAACGAACAACCCAGGAAAAAAATAGTTAAAAGATTTGAACAGATACTCCCCCAAAGAGCAAATAACATATGAAAAGACACTCAACTAAATTAAAATCACAGTGAAATGCCACTTCTCATCTGTTGGTATGGTTCATATAAAAGGAGTGGACATACCAAGTGCTGGTAAGGATGTGGAGAAACTGGAACTTTCATATGTTACTTGGGGAGAAGATGTTAGCTGGGGCTATGAAATGAGACAGCCAGTTTGGAAAAGTTTGTCAGTTTCTTAAAAAGCTAAGCATATGCCTACCAAATGATCTAGCCATTTCATTCTGGGTGTTTCCCCCAAAGAAACGAAAGCCTATGTCTCCGTGAAGACTTGTACATGAGTGTTGATGCAGCCTTATTTTTTTTTAATGTTTATTTATTTTTCAGAGAGAGAGTATGAGCGGGGGAGGTGCAAAGAGAGAGGGGGAACAGAGGATCCAAAGTGGGCTCTGGGCTGACAGCAGAGAGCCCAATGTGGGGCTCAGACTCGCAAACCACGAGATCATGATCTCAGCCGGAGTTGGACACTGTGCCAACTGAGCCACCCAGGTGCCCCTGTACAGCTTTCTTTTGTAACAGCCAAAGTCCGAAAGCAGTCCTGATGTCCCTCAGCGCCTCAACGGATAAGCAATTGTGCTACCTCCATACATTAAGGCTACGCAGTAATATAAAGGGGTACTATATTGCTATGGGCAACGTGGATGAATCTCAAAATAATTATACTGAGGGAAAGAAGCCAGACCAAAAGGGGACATAGTATCCTGTTCATAAAAACTCCAAAATACAAAGTAATTATTAGTGACAAAAGTAACAGCGGTTGAATTGCCCCAGCATGGGACTGATTACAAGGATGTATTACTAATGTGCACAGGAACACATTTGGTGGTGATGGTTATGTTTACCATCTTGACTGTAGTGATGCCTTCATGAATGTATTATAGATAAATGTGTGAAGTTTTAATACCTCAATAAAGGTATGAAAAAATAGAAGAAGGAAGGAAAGAAGGAAGGAAGGAAGGAAGGAAGGAAGGAAGGAAGGAAGGAAGGAAAGGACAGATTGGGGCAGAAGGCAGGAGGAAGAGAGAAATGGAAGGAGAGTAAAAGGAGGAAGGGAAAATTTGAAGAAAGTAATCTCTCTGGGCTTAGAGTGATGGCGGGATGGATGGTGGTGAGTAGGTGACTGGGAATGTTCCAGATGGTCTCTACCCAGTTGGCACACTGAAGTCCACTGTTTCCATTTCAGCATGACTGTACATCGCTGATGGGAGGGACCTTCGGTCTGAAAGTGGAAGGATCTTCCATTTCCAAAGGACTTATCATTAAGGCAGAGCTTTTCCAATATTTTGTGGCCTCTAGAGAGACATTTCATCTGCATTGCTCTTGGTGACATGCCCATACCATGGCAGAGAATTTTCTTTCGGTGCTTAGAATGGCCTACAAAGCCCTGAATCATGAGTCTCTGGCCCCCTCTTCCAGCTCTATCTTCTATCTCAACACTGTCACACATGGCTGTAGCCGTAACAGTCTTCTCTCTTCTCTTGAAACCCATCAGACTCCTTTCTGCCTCAGGGCCTTTGAACATGCAGTTCTTATGCCTGGCTTACTCTCCCTGACACTCCTGAGTCTATGTAGACCTGAGCTCTAACGTCAATGTTACTGACTCAGAGGCCTTTCTTTTCCCACCCCAGACTAGATTTGATTCCTTTACATTGGCCACAAATTCCCATTTCCCATCCAATCCTAGTTTAGAATCACAGTGCTGCCTTAATAAGATAAAAGGTGAGGTTTGTCCTTCCCTCTTCATTTCATTTGCAAAACTACTCCCAAGCTCCATTTATGTCTGTGAGTAAAAGCAATCACCAGCCTGCTGAGCCTGCCTGCTCCTGGTCCCTGGCGGCCCTTGTGCATCTGGGGCTAGTCACCCTCCCCTGACACTGTCCCAACACTCAGAGAAGTGAACACAAAACTCTTAGAAAGTCACCTGCTTCTGCATAGTGTGGAGCTTGGGATGTGTAAATTCTCTAGATTCCTTCCTGATTCATTGGGTTTGTAACTGGCTTTGTTGCTGCCCACTGCATAGCAATTTTGAAATCTGAGAGCCGTGACCTCAACCATGAAACACAAACTCAACACAATTCCCGACTGGAACTTATGGGTTCTTCTCTAAAACCCACAAGCTCGGCTTCCCAGCTTTGCCTGGGGTCTGTCTATAAATTACTTTTATAGGAACGTTATCACATAATTGAAAAGTAATAACGTCCTCCTGTTTTTGTAATCTTGCTGTGAATGAGCTTCTATGTGCTGCCTCTCCTGTCATCTTCCAAGCTGCTCAAACACTTTAATACCTCCTTCTAGATCTTTCCCATAGTCACCTCTTAGCTTAAGAACACGGAACATGCTCCAAATGAAATAACCTCACTACCAGATTACTCCTGTATCTCCACATCTACAGGGATATGGAGCTAAGCAACAGTTCACTGGGCCAAACAAATGTAAATGACATGTGGATTTTATTTGTTAAACTCTTATCAACGGGGAAACCGCCGCTTCCTTATCGTTTCTATAAGGCCTCTCTGCCTTTCATACAGGACTGCTTTCACATGCATGAGATCTTAACTGCTCTTCAAGCTGATTATTCTAACCGAGATGTAATTGACATATAACATTGTGTAAGTTTAAGGTGTACAATGTGTTGATTCGATACATTCATATATCACGGGATGACTACCACCGTGGTGTTAGCTAACACCACTCTCACATCACATAGATATCATGTTTGTGATGAGAACAATTAAGACCTTGTCTCTTAGCAACTCGGAAGTTTCTAAGACAGTACTGTTGTCTGTAATCACTATGCTGTGCATTACATCTCCAGGGCTTCGTTATTGGCTAGTTGTAAGTCTGTAACCCTAAACGGCTCTCCAGCTCCCCCCTGCCACCTCCAGCCCCTAGTGGCCACGTTCTAGTCTCTGTTTTTGAGTTCAGCTTTTTTAGATTCCACGTGGAAGTGAGATTATACAGCAGTTGTCTTTGCCTGACTTACCTGACTTAGCGTAATGTCCTCAAGGTCCATCCGTGTCGCAAAGGGCAGGATTTCCTTCTTTTTCATGGCTGAATAATACCATTCATTGTGTATATGTACGGCATCTTCTTTATCCATTTTGACAGACACTGTTGCTTCTACATCTTGGCTCTTGTGAATAACGAATGCTCGTTTTCATTTCCTTTGGATGTAGACCCAGAATTAGAATTACTGGATCATATGCCCTTCAAACGTTGCGAACTGCTTTGTTCTTTTAGCTCTGACAGTTAGAAAATAGTCCCTGAGACTGAGCTCCCCTCCCGCCCTCAGTGGCTGCAGAATACATCTGTCCTCCCTTGAACCCCTCCCCTGGCTGCTCGGGGGTAGCAGAGAGATAGGAAAGGCAATGTGTGGTCGTCCCAGCTCATCATTGTTTGTGAGGTGCACCCAGGCCTGCAGAGTGCCACCATCATTCACAGGGACCTTTGGAGCGGTCTCCAGTGGAGCGGGTTTTCTGCTTCTGGTCTCTTTACAACCATCCAGGTCTCCTCTGCTGTCAGAGACGAAATCTGACCATACTTCCATGACTCAAATCCTTCGGGGGGGCCCCCATTGTTTATAGGATAAAGTGGGAGATCCTTAGCTGACAGACCAGATGCCCCAGGGCCCAGCCCTGCCTGCTGTTCCACCCTGGTCTCTGGAACGTTCCCGATTTTTCCTTATGTCTCCCCAGCTTCTTCACTGACCCCACCTGCCAGGCTGGAAGTTCCCCCACAATGTTCCTGACACTCTTTCCTTCCTTTTACATATTTTCTCATCGACTTTACCTTTCTTTGTAATCAGATACTCATCCTTCAGGGTCCAAATGTGCTGAGTACTGACCTAGGAGAGGAGAGAAACCCATCAAGGCAAGAATGAGACAATGGGCAGAAGCCTGAGGCGGCAGGCAGAGCAGAGAATGGGGACAGGCCCAGAGGCTTCTCTAGCTGCCGCCTCCTGCTGTGTAGTCTAGGGGTGTATTAGTTTGCTAAGGCCGCCTTAACAAAGTGGCACACACTGAGTGCAGAAATGTATTTTCTCATCTGGAGGCTTGGAAGTCTGACATCTAGGGGTCAGAAGGTTCACTTTCTTCTGAGGGCTCTACCTGGGCGTGTAGACGACTGCCTTCTCTCTGTGTCTTCACGTGGTCTTCCTCTGTGCTGTGTCCAAGTTTTCCCAGTCATCCTGGATTAAGGCCCCTCTAATGACCTCATTTTAACGGAATCACCTCTGCAAAGACCTTGTCTGCAAATAAGGTTACATCTGAAGTACTGGGAGTTAGGGCTTCAACACATGAATTTTGGGAAAGGGACACGATTCGGCCCATAATGGGGTGGGACGGGGATCCTTTATCCTCCCTCGTCTTGATTTAATCTTCATCTATTACACAGAGATTGGGGTACTTTAACAGGTAATCTTGTGTATCCTTTACAGTGCTAGACTTTTCTGGATTGAAAACCAGGCAACATGACATAAAAACCTGAGCAATTAGATGCTTGTGTTTTCCCAACAGAAAACAGATCAGGGGTTTTAAACCCGAATGATCCACGTAAGTCTCTGAATCCTTCCTCTGCTTTTCTTGCAGGCATGCGTCACTCAAGAGAATCGGTGTAGACAAGAAACCGAGTTGGCTGCCTACGCTCCCCTCTCATGAGGGGAAGATGGAGGAGGGAGCCAGAGAAGGTGGGGGGGGGAGGTGAAAATGGCCAGACTAAGTGTTCCACCGGCATGAGTTGGATGACTTAGAGAGGCGGAGGGAGAGTGAGTGGAAGGGAGAAAACAGTCCTGGCATGTGTGTCTGTGTCCTAAACGGGCAAGAAAAGCCATTTGAGGTCCACGGTAGCCAGAGAAGAGAGTAGCCACTCAGGAGGGGCTAGTGTCTTCTCCTTTACCCTCTCCAGTCTTTTGCATGCCACTAGCACGTGCTCATGTCACCAAGAGAGGGTGTTCCTCTTACTCCTGGGGGATACTCCAAAGGGTGCCCGGGGTCACAGGATGCTGGCTGTGGACAGCTCCTTTTGGGCTTCCCCAAGTCATCCTAGCCAGATGTCTGCCTTAGGGTACGTTGGGCATGGAGCCCAGGACTGTGGTGATGTGTACGTGGGGACAGAAAATATCTAACGTTGCTAAAAAGAAATATTCTAGTATATTTACTTTTGAAACCCCTTGCCAGTATGTCCTGGAAGATTGGAAGGCAGAATAACTTGGTGAATTTGGAGGCAGACGTCTCTTTTCCATTTCAGATCCAGCTATAGAGACCTTCTCTTTACTGGCCCAGGAATGGACACCTTCACTCCAAAACCTGTGCATTCTCATGGCCATCATCACATAGGTGGTCCTTATTGATTTTTCACTTCTTCAAGCACACGTATAGACAGAACATAGAATACTCAGTCATGGTTATGACAAAAGAATGGCTAAGTTGCACTGTACGAAGCCCCTGACCCTTCTTCCCATATGTCACTTCCTCTACCTGGGACATTGCCCTTTGTCTCCCCATTCTTAGTCCACCTTCGAATCTCAGCCTCCAGTGGGAATCTCGCAGACCCCTTTTCAGGCCTGGATGGGGTCCTCTGGCCCCATGTCCCTCCTTGATAGAGTTATGATTGATTTCAACTAAATCTCAACGAGCTGTACTTGCACCTCGTGACCATCTCTTAGTTGATTTGAGTCACAATAAGCGTAATGACACTTGATCTTAGCCAAAGGGCTGTGAAGCGATAGGCATAATGACAAACAAAAAACTAACAAGCCAGATTCTCTGTCAACACAGAACGGATCTCTATAAGCCACCAACCCGTTGAGGGAGATGACCGGTTGGTCGGGTAAAATTCCCAATCATTGCTGCCACCATGGGGAATAACTTATCTGCTGTGAACTTCTCTGGCAACACATGTAACCTGCCTCTGTCAGGTGAGTCCACGGAGCATTTCAGTGGATGATATCCTAAACTGTTAAAAGATTATTTTTTCTAGCCATTTAAAAAATATTTATTTATTTATTTGGAGAGAGACAGAGAGAGAAAGTGAGAGAGCAAGCGAGCAGGGGGAGGGGCAGAGAAAGAGGAGAGAAAGAATCCCACGTAGGCTCCACCCCATCAGTGCAGAGCCTGATTCGGGGCTTGATCCCGTGAACCACGAGATTACGACCTGAGCAAAATCAAGGTCACTTGATTGGACACTGAACTGACTGAGCCACCCAGGCAACTCAAAATATAATTTTTTTCAAGAGGATATAACCATATCTCTCATACAAGTATGAAAAGAACACTTATACTTTACTCATTAATAATGTAATACAGTAATTTATTATAATAATGTTGGATTAATAATAATGTGATGAGTAAGATGTTTCCTTCAAGTAGTTCACAGGCAAATTCACAGTATCATGCATGCCTAGTCAGAGAAGAGATGTTGAAGTTAACTTAGATGCAAAAATGGCGTATTCACAGGGCAATAATGACATTCCATTGACTACAATTCGTTTGTATTCCTTTTTTTTTTTTTTTTCAACGTTTATTTATTTTTGGGACAGAGAGAGACAGAGCATGAACGGGGGAGGGGCAGAGAGAGAGGGAGACACAGAATCGGAAACAGGCTCCAGGATCCGAGCCATCAGCCCAGAGCCTGACACGGGGCTCGAACTCCCGGACCGCGAGATCGTGACCTGGCTGAAGTCGGACGCTTAACCGACTGCGCCACCCAGGTGCCCCCAATTCATTTGTATTTCTATAGACAAGAGTCATTTGCATCAATATCCATTTCCCACAATTTACAGAGTTGTAAAACAGCCCAAAGAACAGTGGAAAGTAGAGATAACCTGGAAGTGTTCACCGTACAGGGCAGTGAGTAATTCTATTTTCCATACCAAAGTCTTTCATACTTTTTCTGATACTCCAGTGTGCCCCAACAGCATCTCAGTTAGCAAGAGTACTTCTGATCACTACTCACGCAGCACTGCATTATGTTGGACCCCAGGGAGGGTTTGCCCTCAACCTCCAATTTTCACATGGGTTTTTTTTTAGTGAAATAACACTCATTGTTTTTTTGAATACCCATCTCTTTAGTTCATATACTACAGGGCAATCTACTGAGAATCCACCAAACTAGTCAAAGCCACCTCTCCCTGCAACACTGGACCATCATCCTTGCTCCAAGTTATCACATTCCCAATCTCCATTCTCTTGAAGTGGAAATATACAAAATCGCCTCTACAGATCTGCCCAGTTATGCTTGAATTGAGAAACCAACATGATTTAGGCTACCAAGTTGGAGCTCTCTATTGCAAAAACAAAACAAAACAAAACAAAAAAACCTAAAATTCAATATTCACAAAAGAAGAAGACAGAAAAAATATTTTTAGTAGAGATTATAGGACTCAGTGTCCCTGTGTAAGGAAAAAATAGTGTGAAGACTAGACAATGTGATTCTTAACATTCCTTGTTAATCATTTGTTTATTTCTTTGCATAAAGAAGAGCAGCTGCCATTTATCTCATCCATGTGCCAGGCGCTCTGCTAGGAATTCCTATATGCATTATACTTAACCTTTATTTAATGCCAGAAGAGAAATATTGTTATCCACATCTTGCAAAACAAAACAGAACAAAACAAAACAAAATCCATGGTGTAAAGAAGCTGAAAGTTTTGCTCAGAATCATAATTAAAAAGGGGTGGGTCTTGACTTAGTGTAATTCCAAAGCACATCCTCTTTCTTCACGCCCTTCAATAAATGCTTGCAGAATGAATCCTCCTGCTTCGCATCTGGCAGAGTGAGAGGCAACTGCCTTTCTGACTGGAATCTAGAAGCTGCTGTACATGATTATTGGTTCAAGAAATCTGTACCTCAAGCAGAAGCAGATCTCCTAGCCGATTACTCACAGTGGAGAGGATCTGGCATGTAGTCAGGCAGGGACCACAGAGAACACACCAAGCCCATTGAGGTGTCCATCCAAGCCCAAACATAGGGCCTTGAGAGATTTTACCCCCTGCCCCCAGTTTGATGGAGCTGCCTGCAGAGTAGAAGGCCAGCTGGGGAACCAGAAGGAGCCCAATTATTACAGGTAATCTTTATCTTGCTAGAGTTGATGTTTCAGAGAGGAAATACTCCAATGAGCCTTGGCAAATTTGATGGGCCTCCTGTTCAGTCTATAGCTCTGTCCGTAAGTTCAAGCTCCAAAGTACTGGTTACTTTAAGGGAGGAGGGGGGAACATTTGGAGGCATAGAGTATTCAGGGCCAGAAGGAATCTAATGTTGATATTGGAAAAATTGGTGTGTGTGCAGAAGGTAATCTGATGTTAGAACACAGCAACAAAAATGTCTCAACAAAACTAAGAGTTGGTTTTTTAAAAAGATAAAAACAATTGACAAATGCTTAACTAGACTAAGAAAAAACAGAGAATACTCAAATAAATAAATTCAGAAATGAAACAGGAGGCATTATAACTGATGTCCCAGAAATAACAAGGATCACAAAAGACTACCATAAATGAATCTAGGCAATAAAATATACAACCTATAAGAAATGGATAAATCCCTAGAAACATACAACCTACTAAGACTAAATCATGAATAAATAGAAAACCTGAACAGACCTATAACTAGTACGGAGATTGAATCAATAATCAAACCCCTCCCCTCGACAAAGAAAAGCCCAACACCAGGTGGCTTCACTGGTGAATTCTACCAAACATGTAAAGAATAATGAATTCCAATACTTCTCAAGTCATTCCAAAAAAACTGAAGATGAAGGAACACTTCCAAACTCATTTTGTGAGGTCAGCATTACCCAGATATCAAAGTCAGACAAAGACATCACAAGAAAATAAAATGATGAGCCGATATCTTTGATGAATATAGATTCAAAAATCTTTGACAAAATACTAGCTAACTGAATTGTACAGCACATTAAAAGCATCATGCTCCATGACCAAGTAGGATTTATTCCTGGAGTGCAAGGATGGTTCGACAAATGCAATTTAATTAGTGTGATACACCACTTTAATGGAATAAAAGATAAAAATCAAGTGGTCATCTCAGTCGATGCAGAAAAAGCAATTAACTAGATTGAACACATTTTCATGACAAAAACATTCAATAAACTAGGAATACAAGAAAAGTATCTCAACATAATAAAGACCATATATGAAAAGTTCAAAGCTAGGATAATTATCAATGGGGAAGACTGAAAACTTCTCCTTTGAGAACAGGAAAAACACACGGATACCCACTCTTATCACTTCTATTCAACATATATATGGAAATCCTAGAGAGAGCAATTAGGAAAAAGAAAGAAATAAGAGACGTTCAGATGGAAAAGGAAGAAGTAAAATTTTCTGTCTATAGATGGCATGATCTTATTATATAGAGAGACACCTAAAGACTCAAAACAAACAAACCTGTTAGAACTAAGAAATAAATTCAGTCAAGTTGCAGGATACAAAATCAATATACCAAAGTCAGTTGTGTTTCTATACATTAACAATGAACTATCTGAAAAGCTAGGAAAACGATCCCATTTACAACACCACTGAAAAGAACAGAACACTTAGAAACTATGGAGATGAAAGACTGGTATACTGAAAAGTATAAAACATTAATCAAAAAAATTAAAGAAGACACAAACAAGCGAAAGATATCCCATATTTATAGACTGGGAGATTTAATATTGTTAAGATGTCCATTTTACCCAAAGTGATCTGACAGATTCATTGCAAACCCTATCAAAATCCTATGGCATTTTTACATAAATAGAAAAACCAATGATATAATTCATATAGAAGTACAGAAGATTACAAATAGTTCCTCAGTCTTGAGGGGGAGAAAACCTGAAGGCGTCACTCTACATGATTTCAAAATATATAACAAAGTTACAGTAATCAAAACAGTATGCTACTGGCATAGGGACAGACATATATACAAATGGAACAGGTTAGAAAGCTGAGAAACAATACATATACAGTCAACCTGTCTTTGACAAGGGTGTCAAAAATACACAGTGGGGGAAGAATAGTCTGCTCAACAAAAAGGTGTTGGGAAAGCTGGATTTCCATAAGCAAAAGAATGAAATTGATTCTTGTCTTACACCATAGACAAAATGAACTCAAAATTAAAGACTTAAAGGTAAGACCCCAAACCATAAAACTCCAGGAGAACACATAGAGGGAAAGCCTCGTGACATTGATCATGGCAATGATTTCATGGATGTAACATCAAAAGCACAGTCAGCAAAAATAAAAACAGACAAGTGGAAATATATCCAAATAAAAAGCTTCTGCCCACCAAAGGAAGCAATCAACAGAGGAATTTTTTCATACAGCACGAGAGAAAATTCTTATGGACTATATGACTGACAAGAATTTAATAGCCAAAATATATAAGAGCACCTGTAACCAAAGGCAAAAAATCCCAAATACCCTGATTAAGAAGCGGCATTAAGGACTCGAATAGACGTTTCTCCAAAGAAAACATACAAATAGCCAATAGGTATATATAACAAAATGCTCAACAACAACTGTAAGTGCCCATGCCACTCTTCCCTCCAAAAGTCTTTCTAAGACAAAGATCCAGTCCAAAATTTCTCAGGCTACAAACTCCTGTGACCTGATCACTCCATCTGCTATTACTTCCTTCTTGTCCCTCTGTCACATGCTTCAAATGTCCTACAACAGTTTCTGCTAGATGTCCTAAACTTTCACTTCTGTGCTTATACATACAGGCTGCCTGAAACTGGTCTTTCTCCTCCTTGTGTACTTGGGAAACTGGTTTGCATCCATCTGGATTCAAATCAAGATGATTTCTCTGTGAAGGTTCCCATTTGATAGCTGGAAAGAAATAAGCACCTGTAGAGGTATGGATTTAAATGAGAAATCAGGGGGTCCTTGAGGGTAGAGACCGTTTCATTCATGACTTCTTGATTTTTTGACAATCAAATGAATCCTTATTTTATATTTGTAAATTGAGGTTAGGAAACAAATACTACAAACTCAAAGGTCACATTTCAAAAGGGACTATTTATTGTGTGGCCATGATTTGAATATCTAATCAAAGCTTCTCAATAGATCACTAAGGAGAGATGTATAGGCACAGATATACAGACATACACATAGATGAACACATAATTAAAGAATAAATAGAACCTATGCTGGCACGTAAACCTTGCAAACACGGGTTCTGAGCCTCTCTTAACTAATTTGAAAATCAGGAATAAAGAAAGGTATGTTAGTCCAGCGTGTGTCCATCGTCGGGGTGCCACAGGCAGATTCTCCCAAGCACCTGCGGGAGCCAGCAGCAGGGGCACAGACAGCCCCTACAACAGGGGGCCTACAACAGGGACGGTCACCTGGGACCCCTTTGTCAGAAGTGCCCACACTTGGTTTAGTGTTCTGCTGCGGTCATCTTGAAATTCTTAACAACTTCATCCTTGGACTTGTGTTTTGTAAATGAAGTCAGACGGGACATGGGCGGATGAGCGTGAGCAGAGGGGATGCGTACAGGCCGCAGCAGGTGCATCTTGGGTCAGGACAGCGGGGGTACCGTGGGTGGCGGGCTCCATGCATGCCCGACGCTGCCCAGCACACGCATGTGCCTGCAGCCGTCTCGGGCACTGGTCAGTTCTGGGACCCGGGCTCAGGCTGGCAGTTCCAACAGGGGAAGCAGCGGCAGAAGCAGAAACAGCAGTGGCCCCGCCTCCAGAGAGGTAGAGCCATCTCTGTTCTTTTTATGTTATATTGTGACTAATATCACTACTGTCTCATCAAATTTTACGAGTAAGAAAATATTAGTAAGAGAAAACCTTAACAGTTTTACATTTGTGACCCCACTCCTTTTCCTGTTTTTTTGAACAAGAGAACCTTATTTTCATTTTGCTCTGGGCCTCACAAATTATGTAGCCAGCCCCGAAGACAGGACTTGAGAGAAGGCAGAATATTTTAAATCTAAAAAATGCAGACCGAGCAACAAGGGATACAGACGATAATATGAAAACGCAGAGATTTGGCAGAGGTTGGATGGAAATCAGGAAACAGAAGTAAGAATTAAGCGTGTGAGGAAGGAAGACGGGTTCTATAAAATGGCTATTAACATAATTTTAATAGCTGCGATAAAGAAATAGTTTTCAGAACTGCAGGCTCAGTAAACAGCCTATGAAATGAAAGGAGAGGAGTGTCAAAGAAAGCCTATGTGACCTAGGAAGTTGCAAAATAAATTTTTTAAATTGATTGCACTGAACTGAATGATGTCTAGCAGATATGCAAGATGATGTGCCAGTAAGAACAGGCAGGGAAGAAAGGAAGAAAGAAGGGCATACCTTAAAAAAAATTTTTAATGTTTGTTTATTTAAATGTCTATTTTTGAGAGAGGGAGAGAGAGAGAGAGTGTGAGTAGGGGAGGGGCAGAGAGAAAGGGAGACACAGAATCCGAAGCAGGCTCCAGGCTCTGAGCTGTCAGCACAGAGCCCAATGCAGGGCTCAAAGTCACAGAACACAAGATCCTGAAGTGAGCTGAAGGGGCTCCTGCGTGGCTCAGTCGGTTCAGCACCCAACTTCGGCTCAGGTCACGATCCCTTGGTTTGTGGGTTCGAGCCCCACATCAGGCTCTGTGCTGACAGCTCAGAGCCTGGAGCCTGCTTCGGATTCTGTGTCTCCCTCTCTCTGTGCCCCTCCCCGGCTTGCACTCTGTTTCTGCCTCTCTCAAAAATAAATAAAGATTAAAAAATATTAAAAAGAAAACAGGGAAAGGAGAACAAAAATCCATATGAGTGGACAACAGAAGGAAGAGCTCATTGGAAAAGCTGAGGAAAAGACAAAACCGACACTGAGTTTGAAGATCTCTGCAGTTTATGAGGTGGAGATGGGCAGATCCTGAGAAGCACTCTGCTGAGATCTTATAAGCATAACCCCCCTTCCTGCCCCCTCTTCAAGGCTGAACTTTCTTGCAGAAGTTGCCTAAACAGGCTGTGTCCCTTTCTTTATCGCTAATTCATTCTTTCACTCCTCTCTACCTGGCTTTGTCTACAAAAATCTCTGCACTTGTCGAAGCTTCCAACAGTTTTCACAGCATCATATCTGACAAGCACTATTTTGCCCTCATCTTACCTTATATCATAGCAGTGTTCAACAGGGCTGTTTACCTCTTTGTTCTAACGAGTTTCTCTGTTGCCAGCTTCTGTGATGCCACATCTCCACAATTTTTCACCTATTACCTACCTGCAGCTCTCTTTCTCTACCCAATTTTACCAGGTCCGTGTTGTTTCTCAGAACTGCGTTTGGGGGCGCCTGGATGGCGTAGTCGGTTAAGCGTCCGACTTCAGCCAGGTCACGATCTCGCGCTCTGTGAGTTCGAGCCCCGCGTCAGGCTCTGGGCTGACGGCTCGGAGCCTGGAGCCTGTTTCCGATTCTGTGTCTCCCTCCCTCTCTGCCCCTCCCCCGTTCATGCTCTGTCTCTCTCTGTCCCAAAAATAAATAAACGTTGGAAAAAAAAAAAAAAAAAAAAAGAACTGCGTTTGGGAATCTCTTCTCTTCTTTAACCTGTTTCCATAAAGGATGCTGTCTATTCCCACGTCATTAAATACTATCTGCAGGATGATGATGGATAATTGTAATCTTTTCATAGCATTAATCAGATATTATTTATTTATTCCTATTACTTTTCCCCCCCTTCCATTAAAACGACAGCTCCAACAGTCATACACTTTGTAAATTTGGTCACTAAGAGGTTAAGTAGACAGGTTCAAGTTCTCAAAGTCAGTAAGTGGCAGAGCCAGAAATGAATCACAGATCTTTCTAATTCTAGAGTTGTTGATGTATGTTAGTCTGTCTTTCATAAAATGAAAATTAGAGGGAGTTCTAAGTCTGACCAAAATAGAGTAGCCTGAAGTAGACCGACGCTTCTGCCAAGAAAAATTTAAAAATCCAGATATAATGCAAAGTAAACAGCTTTTGAAGGCATTGAAGAGATACCAACATAGCTAGGAATTAAGTGGCAGAAATTCGTGAGAGGGGTGAACCATGTAAAATAAGCCCAGCACTTGGTGGTTTTCCCTTCAGGGTATTCATTGAAATCAATAATAGATACAGAAAAAAAAAAAAAAAGATGCTGAATAGACTGGAAGTTCTACAGCTCTTCTTGGATCTATAAGAGTGGGGAGGACACAGGGCAAACCACAGCTTCAAAGATTGGGAAGACAGGCAAATACAGAGAGTCACAGCTTATACCAAAGACTCATGAGAGGAAACTGCCTTGGGAAGCAGTGGGGGGGGGCGGGGAGGAAAATATGAAGAGGAATTGAATTGCTAGAGGCTCAGGGAAGAGAAGTCTGGGAATTAAACATTCCAGGGTATCCAGTCATGGAGGGACTTCCACAATATTTTGAGATTTGCCTCCAGGAACTTGACCAGGTGCTCACCATAAATATAAGAGAAAAATCCCCTCATGCTTCTGGTAGGAGGAGAGGAAAGGAATCAGAACACTCTGTTCTTCTTAGTAAGACTTGAAATCAGGGGAAACTAGCTAACCAGAGCCTAACCTGCTGAGGTATTATCAAACCTGACGGATCTGGGGAAGGGAAATACCCAACTCCAGCCCACTCTAGCCATCCTGTCCCACCCAAGGTGGATAAAATCGCTGAGAAACACTTGTGAAGTTCACAGTCCAGAGACCTAATCATGGGACTGTAGGATGCTTCCCCTCCTCTGACACTAGAACCAGACATGACAGCTATATTGTAATTGTCAGAGTGAGAATTTAAAACAACCATGATTAGTATGCTAAGGGCTTTCATCGATAGAGTAGATAGCATGCAAGAACAGATGAGCAATGAAAGAGAGAGGTGGAAATCCTAAGAAAGAACCAAAAAGAAAGACTAGAGGTCAAAAACGCCATAACGGACATGAAGAATGTTTTTGATGGGTTTCTTAGTAGACTGGACATGGCTAAGGAAAGAATCTCTATGCTCTACGATATAGAATAGAATCCTCAACAACCAAAAAACAAAGAGAATAAAGACTGAAAAAAACCAGAATGGGATATCCAGAAGTTGTGGGACATCTAAAAAAGGTATAACGTAGGAGTAATGGGAATATCAGAAGGAGAATAAAGAGAGAAAGAAACAGAGAAAATATTTGAAACAATAATAATTGAGATCTCCCCAAATTAACATTAGATACCAAACCTCAGATCCAAGAATTTCATAGAACATCAAAGAGGATAAATGCTAAAACAACAACAATAGGCAAAACCCGAAATACCCTACATGTAGACACATCATTTTCAAACTACAGATCATCAAAGACAAAGAAAATATCCCGAAAGAAGCCAGAGGAAAAATCACCTTATTACATATGGGAACATTATATCTGACTCTCCTCAGAAACCAGGCAAACAAGAAGAGAGTAATGTGAATTGTTTGAAATGTTGAGAGGAAAACTTCACCAACATAGAATTCTGTACCCTACAAAATTATCCTCTAAAAGTGAAGGAGAAATAAAGACTTTCAGACAAATAAAAATTGAGAAAATGTATCACTAGTAGACTTGACTTACAAAAAATGTTAAAAGATGTTCTTTAAAAAGAGAAGAAAAATAATACACGTCAGAAACTCAGATCTATTGATTTCTGGCCAGAAAATTTGCAAAATGTTGTCTCAGTGGTGATGTTGACTCAAAAACTCTACCCACCTGCACGAGAATAGCTCTGGGGCCAGCTATTGACCTATGGGTCAAGGATATGCCTTTCATGTGTAGAAGGTGACTGCAGTCCAGTCACAGTGGGCAATGATGGGGCTACTCATCAGAGACTGGGCAGAGAAGGAAGGAGTCCCCAAAGCCATTTGCCTACTTCTTTCCCAGACCTTGGCTTTGGGGAACCCACTTGAACATTCCAGCTACTGCAACTCAGCTCAGATTTCTAACATCTGCCCAGCTATGTGGTTGCCAAGGCCTCTAGCTGCCAGTTAGATGGAAACATGAAAGGCTGTGTGATCTCCAGATAAACAAAGCAAGATTTGTGGTAACAGCCCAAATCAGGCAAATATTTGCCACAGGAACTGCTTCTGATCTTCTCCCAGTTAGAAGGTGGTTTGCTAGCACGATCTGACCCCTGCAGTCTTGCCCTCTACTTGGTATTTTGGAATAATTTATATTATTGAAGAGGTTTTAAAACACTCAGTATAAGTCAACCAATGATCTTATGACCCCAAAGTATACTATTTGAGGTACTCTACAGGAAGATTAGTGGAGTTCCTGGGCAGGTAGATAACGGGGTTGTCTTAGACAAATACACCTAGACATTTTAGTTCTAGTACCCACATTTTTGAAAGGATGTAAAAAACTGGAGAACAGCTCAAGCAGGAAGATGGCTCAAATGGATGATTTAATATAAAAAATGACCTCATCGTCTATACACACCACTTTGTGGCTCACACACTGTGGATTTCCTGTGGCCAATAGAAAAAAATCCTCATCCTAGAAAGATATGTTTTGATTATTTAGACTATCATTAAAAAGGAGAGGAAGAGGAGGAAGAAAAGAAGGAGAGGAGAAAAGAAGGAGGAAGTAGAGGAGGAGAAGGAGAAGGGGGAGGGTGGGAAGAAGAGGAAGAGCTGGTATTTATTTAGGGCTCACTGCAAGTTAAGCATTTTGTACAAATTATCTTATTTGGTTTTTTAAACAATCTTATGAAGGAGTCACGCATATCTCCCAGCTTTGCAGATGAGAAACTCGGGTCTACAGCGGTTAGATAACTTCCCTAAGGTCACAGACATTCAGGAGGGATGCGCTGGAACTGGTCTGCACAGTGTGACCTGAGCCCCAGCTTCCTGCCCTGAGCTTCTTCTAGCAATCGGTATCCACACAGGATGCCAGCGTATGGGCGGTCTGGCCACCTGTGTTGGTGGATCCATGCTGTATCTTAGAAATCAACAGACACTAGGGGCACCTGGGTGGCTCAGTCGGTTGAGCATCCGACTTCAGCTCAGGTCATGATCTCACACTCTGTGAGTTGGAGCCCCGTGTCGGGCCCTGTGCTGACAACTCAGAGCCTGGAGCCTGCTTCAGATTCTGTGTCTCCCTCTCTTTCTGCCCCTCCCCTGCTCATGCTCTGTCTCTCTCACTCTCCAAAATGAATAAATGTTTAAAAAAATTAAAAAAAAAAAAGAAATCAACAGACACTTTTAACTTCTAGACTGTACCCCTAAGGGGAAGGCCTAGTACCTAAACCCTCAGCTACCAGGTTTATTCACTCAACAATTTTTTGAAAGGATAAACTTCCAGGACAGTCAATGGGATCAAAGACATTAAATTAAACCTTCTATACTTTCTGAATGGGAAATTATATTCAGAATTATATCCCCAAAGCCCCACCAAATAGTCTCATCATCAGAGTAACTTATGGAGTCTACACCCTGAATCGGGGTTCCCGTGGATTCTGGTCTGGGCCCTGGCAATAACTGACAGGGTGACCTTGAAGGAGTCATTTAATATCTCTGAATGCCGGTCCCCTCCTCTATAAAATGAGAGGTTTATACCTCTTTGTCCTGTAACAGAAGATGAGTACATCTAAATAAATGTTGAAACTACAAAGATGGTCATATTGCCATCCTAATTTGCCAACTTGGCACTTGGGTCCCCACTTTGACTTGGGTGGGGTGGAGGAAATACAGGTTACTCTTGGTACAGACAACAAGGGGACCATCTTAAGACTGATTTGCAGCTAAGTAAGAGAACTTTCCAGAGAAAAGTGATGTTTTAGCTGGGATCTGAGTTGTTGCCTGGGTAAAGGGGAACAGAGAACTTTTCAGCCAGAGGGAACAGCAAGGGTGAAGTCCAGAGGCAAGAGGGAGATGGCCATATTATTGATCATACAAATTGGAGCATGTTAATAATTGCACCAGGACCTTAGGCATAAGCCAAGATTGTGCCAGGCCAGCCAAGATAAATGGACATCCTAAATATAGGCCATGTTGAAATATTTGGTTTCATCCTAAAAGAGATTTGAAAGCCCTCATAGATTTTCAAAATGTTTTCCCTTTTCAATAGATTGTATAGATTTATAAATTCTCTGTTTTTATTTTTTGACATATAATTAACATATAGTAAAGTGTACAAGTGTTAAATTCATGCTTGGTGAATGTCAACTTATTTATCCACCCAGGTAACCGTCCCCTGGATTATGATATAGAACATTTCCAGATCTGCACAGGACTCCCTCCACCGCACCTCTGGAGATAGCTACTTTTTTTTAAAGTTTATTATTTATGTTGAGAGAGAGAGACAGAGAGACAGAGGGACGGAGAGAATCCAAGCAGGTTCCACACTTTTAGCACAGAGCCCGACTCTGGGCTCCATCTTATGAACTGTGAGACCGTGACCGGAGCTGAAATCAAGAGTCAGACGCTTAACCGACTGAGCCCCCAGGTAGCCACTTCCTTGACCTCAGCTGAACTTCATTGAAAACCGAGTCCTAAATTACATTGCTGCAGGACTCTAATGGGGGTTGGGTGATGTAATCCATCCGGTTTGCATTTGGAAAGATAGTGCTGATGGCAGCAAGAAGAATGGATGGGAGGGGGCGAGTTGTGGCTGGGACATGAATTGGAGGCTCTTCAGATACCAGGACAGAGGTGGTGGGACCTGAATGGGGAGGGGTGTGGAGCAGATGGAGAAGAGCGGCAGACAGAGGTGAAATCCACCAAATCGGGTGACTGTGTGTGGTGTGGAGCTGGAGAGGCCCAGTCTGAGCTCCTGGCTGCTGTCCTCCCCTGGCGGGGTGGGGAAGCCATGCACTGAGCCGAGGAACCTAGGGAGGAGCCTTCAGAGAAAAATGATGGGCAGATTCGGGGTGTGGGGCATGTCGAGCTTGAGATACTTGGAGCCATCAAATGAAGGCGCTGTGCAGGTGGTTGGACATGTGGGTCTGAAACAGAGGTGGGACAAGCAAAGGGAACGTGTCAATAATCCCGGGCAAGTAGATGATGCGGTGGGCATGGGGGTGCCCTGGGAGAAAGAAATCAGTGAGAGAACAGACAGGAACCCGGTGCTTACTCGGGGTAGAAGAGGATAGGCCCACAAAGAGCCTGAGGTGGATCCCACAGGAAGGGGAGGACAACCAGGAGGAAAGGAAACTGCAGAGTCAGAAGGAGAGAGTGTTTCCTAGAGGCTCAGAGCAGGAGTAAACTTTTACGAAGCAGCTCTGAGGCCCAAATTCTCCTTTTCCTACATGTTCTCTCCTAAGTAATGACTACTCAACTCTTAATGGGAAATTTTGGATCATATTATTGGGGCAGGTCTGAAAAACATAAGAACCCCCTTAAGGTCTAAACCTACCCCTTTATAACCTTAACATTCCTCACCCCCTGCCTGAAGAGCTGGGGGAAGCACAGTTTTTCCTGCAGCTGTGGACAAGGGCATCCAAGGCAGGAGGAGTAATTCCTCTCAGCCAGGGGCTTCAGGGAACCCAGGCTGCTGCTCTCGCTTCCACCTCTAGTATCCCTGAGGTCATCAGCCCTAACGTCCTGAGTGACCCGGGTCACTTTCCCTTTAGAAAAAAATTGAGTAAATAGAACAAACAACGAAACCGACAAAGGACCCCATGAGGTCATCAGGTATGATCATAGTAGCAATTGTTCCCTGACCATCTGTGCGGGGCTGGGCACTTCGTATGCTTTGTCTCGTTATCACAATAGCCTTGTAAGTTACAATTCCCAATTTTCAGACATTGCAGCCAGGACTCCTAGAGCCACGGGGCTGGTATGCTGTGTTGGAATCCACATGGGGTTGACTATAGCACGGGACAGGCCCCCCCTCCACTGTGGGTCCCCTTGAGAGTGGCACCCTAGCTCCTAAGTGACAGATGAAGATGCCAGGGTGAAGATATGTTGATTTATTTCAACAAACATGCATGAAACCCCTTCTGTGCCAGGTGTGTTATTATATCGTTGACGCTGGGGGTTCAGAGGAAAGCCCTTGGGTGGCCATCTTGTAGTTGAGACAGATAGACAACAAGCTAGTGGGAAAACAAAAGAATTTCAGCTCATGATAAGTGCTCTGAAGAGAATAAGGTGATGTGATCAAAAGTGACCTGGATAAAGGCCCGGAAAGGACACGGGATGTGGTATAACAAGCCCAGGCTTGCATCCCCAGAAGCCTAGGGTTCACCTGCCTGCTCCTTCTTGCTGTGTGGCCTCACCTCCGTCTCCTGTCAAAAGTTGGACTCATAACTTTGTCTTGAAGAGCCTTTGTTACCTACCTGTGCATGAACTGGAGGAGCTGGACAGACGGAATGTACCTGCACCCCCTCCCCAGCCACCTCCAGAAGCTCAGACGGTAAGTCACCCAGTCCCTGTCTTCCTGTTCTGTCATCCTTCTCGTGATCTTTCCCACGGTTCCTTCTCTGCTGGTCTACCTGCTTTCAGTGTCTCCATGTCAAGCCACCTCTCTCTAACCTCACTCTGCTCATGGTGTTGCTGTCCTGATGTTTCAAGGATGCCTTGCCACGTGCGGACACTGCCCTTGGGTAGCAACGTGCCCCTGTGCCCACCACTGGGTTCTCTGCACTGCACTGTGGTCCTGGCTTCTTTCCCAGGTCTTTTGCCTATAGTCTCCTCACCTTGGGATGGGTCTTCTCCTTGGTCATGGTGCGCTTGTGAATGTGTCCCTGCCGGCCTTCCCTCCAACTCCTCTGAGTCCATCTGGATTCATCTTGTCCTATAGGGACTGACTTTTTGGTGTCCCCTCATCCTTGGAACCGTCACTGATAAGCATGCCTCTGAAATTTTAGAGGAGGTTGTACTGTGTTATTAATTGCCTCCTTCCTTAAACAGAGCCTCCTTGAAAAATAATTGTCTCATCTTTCAGTCATTAGCCAATTTCACACAAGATGCCTCCATGGCACTGTGTTGAAAGAAGAACCCTAATGAATCTGACAATCACTGGGAAGAAGAAAACAATATTGCCTAGAAAGTTGTAATTAACAAACGAAGATGCATATTAAGGTGTTAAGAGCATTTGTGGAAGGAAAAATATAAGACGAGAACAGGATGTAATGAAATAGGAAGAAGATACACTTGAGAGGGCAAATAAAACCAAAGTTGTTTTGAAAAGACTAATCAAAAAGATGCACTCTGGGCAAGACTGGCCAAGGGATAAGTGGATAGCTCTTGATGGTTCTTAATCCAAATGCCATCCAGATGTTGGGTTTCATTTATCAAAACAAGTCTGAAATCCCTAAAAGACATTCCAAACTGAACCTGCTGGTTCATTAACATTTACTTAGCGATCCTCTCTAGGCCTCCCTTCCCATTGCCCTGGGGTCTGAGGTCCCCAAATCTAGAGTGCTTAAAGAGGAGGAGGAGGAAGTAAGCAGAGGATTGGAGCATGTTAAGCTCCATGCTTTCTTGCAATCAGAGATCTTCAGCAGCTTGAGAAATAGAGATGCTATCCCTGAGTCCTTAAACGACCACGGGTCATTAGAGATCATAGAATTGCCAAACAGCACTCAAGCAAGGAGTATAATTCAACCCCACACGTGGAGACAAACGTGCAGCATCTGTGGAGGTGACTCCCTGAAACTCACCTTGAGGGCAGCGCTGCCTTTGTAAGAGGAATCCAAGAGCAAGAGCATATTTACAAAGCCTGCCACTGAGCTGAGATAATTAACCCAACTTGCTGAGCCATTGCAGGGGAGTTTCAAAGTTCTGATTTATAAATGAATAACTCGCATTAGAGGGACATGTACAATCTTGATCAAGCATTTATTGGCTTACTGTGAGCATCTACTTCAGGACTAAAGGAAATGTTTCTAAGTATATTTAAAAAAACATAGAAAGCATCATCAGGAAAGATAAGACCCTACAAGGCATTTGGAAGTGGGTAACGAGTGAGAGAGAAATTTAGCTGAGACCCTTGTCTTCCCATTGGGACCCTGTCTATCTATGCAAAGAGGCCATCTCCAAGGGCACAGGGAAAGACCATTCTGAGGGTTCAACCCTAATGAAGACCAGTCCCCCTTCACTGTTGTCTTTCAGCTGTAACCAGGACATCTTGGAATTCAGCAGACATCTGCTGGGAACCTGATCGTGTGTCAGGCATTGGGCTGGGGTCTGGGGACATTAGATGTATTAGGTTTAAGTTCTGCCTTTGAAGAACTCACAGTCAATCTGAGAAGACAGTCACCTGAACACAAATGTAGGGCCCAGTGTGCTAATGGGTACAAGGTACACAGGGGTCCTTCTTATGTGAATGAATGAATGAATGAACGAATGTGGATGCTAGAGATACGCGTAATGTGCTCATTAGCTTTAAGTTCTCTGACTGTTCTTTGCTACCATAGGCATAATGGGTAAGATGAGCATAATAATTATCACCCGTGACGCTTTTAAGAGTGAAAAGGACACCCATGAATCATTGCTTAAGGACAATAAGGGCGAACTGAGACTGTCCCAAGCAAACATGGCCGTACAGTAATCTTAACTATGGGAAGGTGAATATACAGGGAAGCATAGCAGGTGAAGGATATTTATCTTCCGCTCATTCTTTTTTGCTTTAAAAACAAAACCTTTGTGGTAAGACCTACATAACATAAAATTTACCATCATAACCATTGTTAAGTGAGTTCAGTGGTGTTAAGTATGTTCACACTGTCGTGCATAAAAATCTCCACAACTTTTCGTCTTGCAAAAACTGAACCTGCGTACCTTTTAAACAACTTCTCATCCTTCCTTCCCTTTGGCACCTAGTAACCCCCATTCTACCTTGTGTATCTATGAATTTGTCTGCTCTAGGTACTTCACATCATACAATATTATTCTTTGTGCGACTGGCTTATTTAACATAATGTCCTCAAGGTTTATCTACTCATTCTTGATAGATATTATCACAATGTCAAATTCATACTTCCAATGACATCACTGAGAACTAAAAACTATGTAAGTCATTACGTGATTGCCCTTCTCAACTGATAAGATATTTGAGCTCTCTTCGTTGTTGCTTTTTCTTTTATTTACATTGAGTTAACTACATTTGAGAATTCTTAAGACTATTTAAGTGAGGTTCTGCTGTGGAAAAACACAAACTGTTCAAGACTTTGTGTGTCATGGTCTGGGAGCTGCTCAGACAATAGCCAGACCAAGGCTCACAGGGGTTCTCGTGCTGGATATTGACCTGTCATCGACATGTCATTGTTTCAATGGTATTTCATCTGCAGGGGATTTTGTCTGTTCAGAGACTCCCATTGAGGGTTCGTGTCTATTTCATAAGTCTTTGCAATGCTTACCTTTGTTTTATTTGAAAGTGTTGTTTCAAAGAGTAAATTGCAAAGTAGCACATACAGAGGCAAACAGATGCCTATCTGGCCAGCTGCCTGGATTTCTCAGTCTGTAAAGCTACAATTCAAACTATACCAGTATCTAACTCTAGGGAATGGAGTTAAGAAAAAAGTTCCATATGATTTTATATTGCATTTATTAAAGATGCTGTATTTTAAAGACACAATTATTCTACTGAGCTTTATGAAATGATCTCCTAAGGGTGCTGTAGGGTTGGGGAAGGGCAGGGAGCAGATCAGTGTAGTAAGAGAAACACTGGGTGTATGAATCCTGGCACAGGATGAGAAGTCACTATTGGCCCTCAGTGCCTGCCTTTTCATTTACAAAGCAGAGATGATCATGATGTCTACGTCCCATGGTGATTATGAAGTTTAAATGAGCCAGTGCACCAATAGTGCTTGAGATAGAGCAGTCAACGACTATTTGCCTTACCCTGAGAGTTATTTCTTGGGAGGCTGACCTAGCCTGGGATTCAGATTAACAGTTTGTGCTGAGGAAGCATGCTGGATGAGTGTGAGTGAACTCATTTTCTTCATGTTGTTCCACTCATATTGGTGAGAATTTGACACTTCCTGAGACACATAAGCCAAATGGCCATATAGAACTTACTAGAAACCTGGTAGTAGAGACATTCAGCCTGTGGCTATGGACTTCACAGAGTTACTAAGGCAATGGGCTTGACTTAAAACTTTGTTAAGTATGTTCTTTAACCATGCATTCTCTTTGAATCCTACATTGCCTTAGTATTTCTGTGCACTGCCTGCATTTGGGGGCCATCAACAGAAATTTCTGTCTGCTCACAGGGCAAGGAACTAGGGTTCTGGTCATCTCCTCTACACAGAGAAAGATGGAAGAAAGCAAAGGAAATATCTGTGCAGGGTGAACATCCACACAGAGCAAATGAGTGCCCGTGGAGTAGTGAACTTCCATGGGAAATAACAACCAGGAGCATTTTGGATGCATGGAGCCAGTGTTCACATGTAGTGAAGAAGTTACCTTCATGAAGGCAGTTGCTTTGACTCTTGTCTCTTGTAACTTACTGGCTTGTGCCCCTGGCTGAGTTGTTTAACAGCGTGAGTCTTGGTTTCCAGATCTATAGAATGGGGATAGTACCTTATTATACTGTTGTGACAGCTCCTGGATCATAAACATATAGCTCTTAGGAGGGTCCTGGCACAGAGTGGTCAATAAATGTTAGGAAGTTGTTTTGGCAATAACTGAGTCTGCTCCTTAACACTGCCTAGTGGGTATTATTGTCCCTGCCTCAGATGTGAGGAAACACGAATGAGTGAGCTTAAGTAAGATTCAAGAGTAGAAAATTGCCGAGTGGCAGAAGCAGGTCTTGAACCCGGACCTGACCCTAAACCCACGTGCTTTATTGCAGCTCATGTCTCTCAGACTTGATGATGAGAACAATGTACTGACTACGAGAACAATGGAGGGGACAAAAGTGTTTTGAGGTGTTATGATGAGTATGAAAATGTTTGGGATGTTGGGAAGCACTTTGCATACGTAGGAGATGAAGCATTTCTCGCCGTCTCCTGATCAGCCCAAGACTCACCCCAGAACTAGGAACACGAGCCTTGCAATGGTTCATGGTCATGCAATTTACATACAACTCTCTATAATGCTGATGTCAAAGAAAAAAATGCGAAGTGAAAAGGTTTTTCTCAGAATAGAATGCCCTGGCTTCACCAGTCCCCGGGATCGAGTGGACGAGGGGATCTGTGCATGGGTGTTAGAGCTCCTGGGGGTCTCATTTGGTAGCCCCCACTTCATCTCAAACCCTGCCCTGAAATCTTCATGCTGCTAGCATGCTCACAGCCTCCCTGTGTACCCCGTGGTCCCCGAAAGAGCTCTGGTCTCCCTCAGCTCCAATATACCCACCAGCAACCTCTTGGCTCTCCAGGCACAAACTCCATCCTGCACTTACTCTGAGTTACTTGATTTTCCCTCTTATGCTCCCTCTTTGAACTAGACCTGGAATTCTCCAACCAATGGTTTTGGGGTCCCTGGTTGGTTTGGCAATCAAAAAGCCAGTTAAGCAAAAACTCACCCAAATAATATTTGGGTATCATAACTATTTTATTTTACTTTAAGTGTATACACGAACGTTTATTCGCTAATCTTTTGACATAAAGCCAAAGCCTCTTCTTAGGTTTAGGGCCCTGGCAGGAGTTCTGTAGTATCTGTGTTGCACAGAGCCTATCTATACTGCATCCTCTACGAATCCCAGTGTTCATTTCTTTATAAGGATTAAGAAGTTTAAAACTGGTGCAACATTCTCCTTGTAGGATCCTGGTGGACTGTTCCGGTTTCCTTTCTCCAATAATTTACAGCTTCTCATCTACACCTAATTAAGTAGCCGTATATTTTAGTGGCTCAAACTTTAGCAAATTTTCTCAAAACTTACCATCTAATTTTCACCAAAACTACACTCGTTACACCCATATTTCATCCGCTTTAGTAACATTTACTTGAAGTAAACCACTTTGATAACAAGCATAACAATCATAAACAGATTTGGGAAAAAAGAAACTGACCCTCGAGGAGCACTGAGTCAGCTAGGGAAGGAGGAGTCAGGGCAGCCAGCGGAACAGGGTCAAAGCAACTGGACGCGCTTCAGCGTGTTTGCAAAGGGAAAAGATGGGGTTTCCAAGAATGCAGAGAATCAGCTGAGTAGCAGCGGGTTACGGAAGCTTCTAGTGTGCATATTGACCTTTTCCTTAAAATGCATTCCCCACCAGGGGTGCCTGGGTGGCTCAGTCGGTTAAGCGTCTGACTCTTCGTTTTGGCTCAAGTCATGATCTCACGGTTTTAGAGTTCGAGCCCTGACTGAGGCTCTGCACTGACAGCGCATGGAGCCTGCTCGGGATCCTCCCCTTCTCTGTCCCTCTCTCATTGGTGCCTCTCTGTCTCTCTCAAAATAAACTTAAAAAAATGCGCTGCCCACCAGTTCACCTGACCATCTTCCTTTAATACTCTATGCATTCATTAGCTTATACAATATCTCTTCTGTAAAATTTCTATCTCCCTTCCAAGACTGAATTTCCCAGATACTTCAATTCCACCTAGAACTTTCCATTATCATGGAATTTAAAACACCATATTGCCATTGGGTTTTCATTTTTTATCTCCACTACTAAATTACCATTTCCTTGAGGTCAAGCCTTATGCCTTATTTACTATTGTTTACCTAGAGCTCAGCACAGCACCTGTCACAGAGCAAATATGAATGCTTATTGAAAGAATAGACAAACTTAAAATCTGAGAAAAACTGTAGAACCTAGAACTAAGCTCTCAGAGCTTGTCATTCTTGCACTGACCTACCCATTGTCTTAGTCAGTCTAGGCTGCTATAGCAAAGTGCCACAGACTGGGGGGGAGGGGCTTATAAACAGCACAGGTTTATTGCTTATAGCTCTGGAGGCTGGAGGTCCAAGATCATGGTACCAGCATGGTCCAGTTCTGGTGAGGGGCTGCTTCTGAGTTGCAGACGGCTGACTTCTCTTGTGTCCTCACGTGGTGGAAGGGACCAGAGAGCTCTCTGGGGTTGTTTCCATGAGGACACAAATCCCATTCGGAAGGCTCCCTCCTTCTGACTTACTCACCTTTCAAAGGCCCCACCTTCTAATATCAACACCTTAAGGGTTAGCTTTTCGACATATGACTTTGGGGGGGACACAAATTGGTCCCCCATGGACACAAATGGTCCATTACAACCATGTACCCTACAATTAATATAGGCAATGCTGCTTTAAATATTTCATTCAGGACCTTCTCACTGTGACCCAGAACTGTTTCAACCCAGTCAGTTTTTTTGTGGATTTGCAATCCTGGCCGTGTGTGTAATTGACCCGTTTTGCCCCTTGAGCCTGGTTTTGGGTTCTGATATCCCCAGGGATCTGGATCGAATCTACCCCTTTTGCTCTTATGATACTGATATGTCTTAGGTAGGGTATACTCCTTGGCCTTGACCCTCAAGATTTGACCCGTTGCAGTGACCTCCCTGGTATCGTCTGAAACGAGGATAGTTGGAGGTAGGCTGGAGAGTTCTTCAGTGACACTCCTGCCAGTCTGAAAAAAAGTGTCCTCAAAGCAATTGAGTGTCTTTGACATCTTCCCAAATTGAGGTTCCTTAACTTCCCAGAGTAATTCTTCGAGTCATAAACCCAAAGCCCTAGAGGGTCAAAAAGGGTTTCAGATTTGTACTATGTCTACCAAAGGCTGAGAAATTTCTACAAAGACTGTTGGTCTCCTGTTCTGTTGTTCCAGAACCCTCAGAGTGGAGTTCTAGGGCCTGCTTTTAGGTCCCCATTATAATAAGTGGGGCACAGTAGGGGACGAATCAATCGATCCTCTAAATTTAAGGAAAACATGATCCAAGTTATGCAGAAATAGTTGCTGGTAGCAAATATCAAGGCCTAGGAAGCCACATTTCTGTATTAACCCAGGCGTTTAAATTTGGTGAACATAAATGGCAAGCTACTAGCTCTCAGGTTCCCAATAGGCAACTTTCCTTCTAATCACCCACCAGTTGTGTATGCTACGGGCCTCTCCATTTCCATCATGTTCCATGTGCTTCCAGCGTGTTACCCCTTATTTCTCAGGTTGGTTGCTTTTGCTTAAGATGTTGACCTTAAGGCAGTTTTTTAAAAAAATCTTTATTTATTTTTGAGAGAGAGAGAGTGAGCAGGGAAGGGGCGCAGAGGGAGGCAGACAGAGGATCTGAAGCAGTCTCCGCGCTGATAGCAGAGAGCCTGATGCGGGGCTCAAACTCATGGACTGAAAGATCATGACCTGAACTGAAATTGGATGCTTAAGTGACTGAGCCACCCGGTGCCCTGACCTCAGGGCAGTTTTGAATTGCTGTCTTATAATACGATCCGGTAAGAACCTCTGGGAAATATTTTAAGTTTTGAATTGATAGCAATTACGTAAGTAATTATTTATTAATTCACTCAAGGCAAGATCCCCACTCTTGCTCCCATTCTGTCTATACCCTACATGAGTTGAGGGACATTCAATCTGAGACGTTTTCCCCTAAGCAAGGGAGAGAAGACATAGCCTCAAGAAAGGAATGAAGCCTGGATAGCTCTTTTTTTTTTGTTGTTAATGTTTATTTATTATTGAGAGAGAGAGAGAGAGAGAGACAGTGTATGAGCAAGGAGGGGCAGGGAGAGAGGGAGACACAGAATCCAAAGTAGCTCCAGGCTCTGAGCTGTCAATGCAGAGCCCGATGTGGGGCTCAAACCCACGGACTGCGAGATCATGACCTGAGCTGAAGTCAGACACCTAACGGACAGATCCCCAAGCTTGGCTAGCTCTTAATGAAGGGAAATAACATCTGATCTTGCTGATTCCTGCCTTTCATGAATGGTACATAGAAGAAATGTCATAATCCCAGACAAAACAAAACACACACACACACACACACACACACACACACACACACACACACCAGTACCAACAGCTTCCACAAGGGAAAGTCATGTTTTCATTAGCAGGGTTGCAGGATTTGTGAACCTTAGACCAGATGCCGCCTTGTTTTCCAGTAAGTCATTCTCTCTCTTGCCCTCTCAAGACTGAGCTGTGAGAAGAACTTAGGTTTGCTCACACTCATCGGCCAGCCTAGTACTACTGCAACAATCATGACCTGCCACAGGAGAGACTTCAGGGGCTGGGAGGCCTTGGGCCATGGGCAGTTTGGAGATGCTGCTGGGCTAGCTTGGTCAGTATCTCTCAAATATACCAGACCAGGCAACACTTTAAAATTGTAAGGTACGGATAGACACTAATAAGGGTTAGCCAGCTCATGCTTGCCTTAAAATAGGAAAATCAAACTAGGAGTCTATAATAGAACAAAAAACATACCGGTTAAAAATATTTTTCCATGATATCCTTTTTTTGGTGGAGAGACATTTTCTGGTTGTTTTAAACAAGCGTAATAGATCCTCCCTCGTTCCTGTTCTAAATCTTCGTCTCCCCCATCCTGAGGGGCAGTCTGCAGGGTGCACATGTGAGGATGGGGCTCTTCCCCTGCATCACACAGAAGCCAGGCCTACCTGCCCAGCGGTGAGCTGGAGGCCAGCCTCATGTGCAACCCAGGCCTCTGGAGAACTCCCCCGGGTTCCTTTACACCCCTTACCTGCCTGACTCCTGGCTCCTACCGGCACTCGCCCTGAGGCCTCTCCCTGTCCTCCGCTCCTGGTGGTGGGGAGATGGGCCAGCAGGTGAATGTGGATCTGAGACCCGAAGGGCAGACAGAATCAGTGACAGAGGATCCCCTCCTGGGCTTTAGCTGCCTCTTTCTTTTTTTCTTTAATGTTTATTTTTGAGAGACAGAAAGATGGAGCATGAGTGGGGGAGGGGCAGACACACACACACACACACACACACACACACACAGAATCCGAAGCAGGCTCCAGGCTCCGAGCTGTCAGCACAGAGCCCGACCCGGGGCTTGAACTCACCACCTGCGAGATCATGACCTGGGCCGAAGTCGGATGCTTAACTGACTGAGCCACCCGGGCGCCCCAAGCTGCCTCTTTCTTAAAGTAGCTTAAGTTAGGGGCACCTGGGTGGCTCAGTGGGTTAAGCATCCGACTTCAGCTCAGGTCATGATCTCACGGTCCGTGAGTTCGAGCCCCACATTGGGCTCAGTGCTGACAGCTCAGAGCCTGGAGCCCGTTTTGGATTCTGTGTCTCCCTCTCTCTCTGCCCCTCCCCCACTCATTGCTCTGTCTCTGTCTCACAAAATAAATAAACGTTAAAAAAAAAATAAAGTAGCTTAAATGAAACACACTTTTTCCTGTGAGAATTCATTTTTTTTCAACGTGTGCTTTTATTTTTATTTTAAGATAATTGTAGGTTCACATGCCGTTGTGAGAAATAATACGGAGACACCCCCCGCCCCACTGTCCCTCAATGGCAAGGCCTTGCAAAACTGTAATACGGTGTCACAGCCAAAAACTGGCTTTGATGCCACCCGAGACCTTACTTAGATCTCACCAGTTCCACGTGCACTCGTTTGCACGTGTCTCTCCGTGTGTTTCGTTCGACCCAAATGAACACCTGTCAGTTCACGTGACCACTACCACAGACAAGATACAGGGCAGCTCCATCACCAGGGGCCATCGCGTGACCTTTTATAACAATTCTTGTCTTAGCAAGACAAGTGTCTTGCCAGGTGAGATGTAAGAGGTGCCGAGCATGAGAGTGTCAGCCTATGACACATGACATTTCCTCTCCTGCTCCTGACGGGGAGCATCAAGGTGTGGGGCGGGGTGGGGGGGGGACCGGCTAGTCATCCTGTCCCTCAGCATCAATCAGCAAAGAGGAAACAGGTAAGAGGCAGAGCCGGTTGTCAGCAGATCCCCCGTTAGAGCCTTGGCTATGCCGTAGTCAGTGCTCGGCTCGTGGGAGGGAAACCGTGCCCTCACCTCTAAGACTGTGTCCACACCTCTGGAGCAAGGAGAAGGGCTGTACCGTTACCCCAGAGCACAGTCCACACAGTGGGCCATGTAAGACCACCGAGGTAGCTGTGGGCATTCACTCTGCTGGCCACACCAGTCCCTCTAGCCTATCTCAGGCGACAGCGCCTCCGGGCAGGTAACCTCTGAGCCTGGGACCTCCTCCCTCCCCGGAAATTATGAGGATTCATGGAGCATGAGGTACCAGAATCACAGATCGCTTTGACTCAACCGCCTCTAGGCGACAAGGAGCAGCCCGAGGTCATTGGTTCTCGGTGGCAGACAGCTTCACACATGTTCGTTTTCATATTGGGCCAAGGCTTCACCGTGTCGCTGAGGCCAGAGACCTCAGAGGAGGATGTGTATGGCAACAGGCTGCCGGGGTGACACGGAACTCTCCCTGGACGTCTTCGGTGTGAATTTGGGGCAACTGTGGCCTGCCGAGCTCCCAGGCCCCTGATGCTGGGCTGCCTGATGCTCAGCTAGCTCCTTGCGCCTCATAGACTCATTGTAATTTCCATAATGACCTCATTAGCATATCACAGGCCTGGTGCGACTTACAGCAGGAAACATGCCAGAAATGTCTGTCCCTGGCTTCACACATCCTGCAAAGGTGTCAGACGTTTGGTTTTCACAAACACCTTATAAGGCTTGGTCTCTAAATCTCAGGGAAGGAGCCAAAAAGTGGCATAGCTGTCCACAGGCCAATAATCAGATGCGAGCTGTTTTTCTACCTACCGACGCATTGTAGAGCTAAAAGAATCATTCTTCACTTGCTTGAGGTCCCAAAACACGCACCCGGGGAGTATCTAATCCAGTCCGAATCACCTAATTTAGAGATGCTCATTCTTGCCTCAAATTGTCTTATAATGTCAGGTGCCTGGTGGTGCTTTTAAAAATCTTAGGGAGGGGCGCCTGGGTGGCTCAGTCGGCTGAGCGTCCGACTTCAGCTCAGGTCACGATCTCACGGCTTGTGAGTTTGAGCCCCCACATCGGGCTCTGTGCTGACAGCTCAGAGCCTGAAGCCTGCTTCAGATTCTGTATCTCCCTCTCTCTCTGACCCCTCCTCCACTCGTGCTCAGTCTCTCTCTCTCTGTCTCTCTCTCTCTCAAAAATAAATAAACATTAAAAAATATCTTAGAGAAAGAAAATCAACTCTTTGGAGCAAGAGTCACACTCAGCTAGGGCCCAGAATACCTGTGGGTGAAGAAGATACCACCTGCTGGCATCCTTAAGCAGTGACAACTGTCTCTGGGTCCTGCCATGCGTGCCCTGCCAGCTTCTCTGGTTTTGGTTTTGACTAGTCTCACCCTCTGTTGGCTTATGACCTTTCAGAATCCCCTAGTACTGTATTCTGGTCACTGGGAGTATCAGCGACTTTCCAACACCCATCCTGCAGCTCGGTTTATTACTGATCTGACTCTGCAGGATGATGGCAAAGCAGAATTGTCTGGTTACGGTCAAATGAAAGGCAGGTATGCTGTTGAGCCATGGAGAGGGCTGCCCTTCTTTCCCTTGTTATTTGTTTTTAATGTTTATTTAGAGGCAGAGAGTGTGTAAGAGCAGAGGGGAGAGCAGAGAGAGAGAGAGAGAGAATCCCAAGCAGGCTGCACGCTAAGTGCAGAGCCCAACTCGAGGCTTGGTCCCATGGTCATGAGATCACGACCTACCTGAGCCAAAATCAAGAGTTGGACGCTTGACCAACTGAGCTACCCAGGCGTCCCCCAAATTGTTATTTTTTTTTTAAATTTTTTTAACGTTTATTTATTTTTGAGACACAGAGAGAGAGACAGAGCATGAACGGGGGAGGAGCAGAGAGAGAGGGAGACACAGAATCCGAAGCAGGCTCCAGGCTCTGAGCCATCCGCCCAGAGCCCGACGCGGGGCTTGAACTCACGGACCGCGAGATCGCGAGATCGTGACCTGAGCTGAAGTCGGACGCTTAACCGACTGAGCCACCCAGGCGCCCCCAAATTGTTATTTCTTAAGAGAGAAGCTGACATGATGCAAGGTCCAGTACTCTACATAGATGCCTTGGATTGCTCTCTCCTTTCCTCTGGACCAGTTTCCAACTGAAGTCTTTTACTTGTTAGCTCTTCTGATATGATTATCTTTGTAGGTGTCTCTGTGTGTGTGTGTGTGTGTGTGTGTGTGTGTGTGTGTGTTTGCCTATAGATGTAGAACCAAGTTATAGCCAGTGCTGACCCGTGTCTAATCCCTCTCTAACCCACATTCCTCCAGAATTCCACTACCCAATATGGCAGCCACCAGCCACACACAACTGCAAGTATTTCAATCGAAAGGAGTTAAAAACAGATACAATTAAAAACTCTATCACACTTGACAAATCTTAAGTGTTCCATAGCCACATGTGGTTAGTGGCTACCATATTGGGCACTGCAGATTTAGAACATTTCATCACTGCCAAATGTTCCTTTGAAGAGTGCTGCTCTGGAAAGTTCTAAATAAAGAGAAGGTATGGCCTCCTTGCTTTGAACTGTTTTTGTTTGGCAAAGAGGAGTTTTATACTTCTTGGTCTTTGTGTCCTGCCTTCTCTGTTAGTGACTTTGTACCCGGGTTTCACCAATACATGAGGCTCTAGCCTGTGTTGCTCATAGTGTCCTACATCCTGCACATCGATCACTGGGGTGCTTGTTACAGCTGTGGATGCCTGTGTGTACTCCTCCCCAGCTGCTGGCTTGGGATTCCTGGAGTGGGAACCATGAATCTCCTTATTTTGAAAAAGCCTTGGGTTGTAAAGAGGCCAACAGTGAGCCTGGCTCCTGACTCAACATTAAGCAACGCAACCCCGGGGAAGAGAAAATTCAGAACAGAGGAGGGTGGTCATCGCCTACTCACCCAGGCAGGAAAACCCAAATCCAAAGTTATCAATTCCCCTAGAAAAAAATAGTCCTGAATTTCGCTGATTTTGAAGAAATGTGCTATGTGTCCCCTCCCCGGCCTGATGATTCAAGTGCCCTGAAGTGTTTGCAGCCTGGGGCCCACAGAACACCTCGGCTTCCCTTCCCAGCCAGTCTTCAACCTTCTTCCTCATCCTGAGCTTGGAGCTCTTTCTGTGGCCCAGATCTGTGTTGTTTCTCCCTCTGACCTCATCATGATGACAGCATGGCCGGAGCAGGTGCTGACCTTCAGACTGGGACCCATGCAACATCTTCCTCTCCATGCTCTGCAGGCCCAGTGCTCGTCCCCTCTGGGGTCCAGGCCCCAGGACAGCCTTTTCTCCTTCCTTTTCCCAAAGAAGAGTCCTGACATCGGCACTATTTCCTGGTCCATCACCTTGCCCTCTGCCTCTGCCTCCCCGCCCTCCCTCAGCCTCCATTGAACACCCATCCTGCTTTATTACACACACTGAGAGAACAATGGAGGCCAGGCTGTGTCCTAAGCTATTTCCACATGTTCGTTCAATCTACACAGCATCCCGAACACACAAGGGTTGACATCGTCCATGTCTTGCAAATGAGGAAACTGAGGCACAGAGAGATTAAGCCATTTACCCCAAATTACACACCTAGTTGATGGTGGAGCCAGGATTCAAACCCAGGGACTTTCACTTTGGCCCGAATCACCTTAACCAATTGTGTTATGGCCTTTTAATGGTTACCAATTGCTTCAACTTTTTATTGAAAACGATATCTAAGATATACGATTTTTCTGTTTCTCCCACTGACAACATCTTAGCCTGGGAGTCAGCGTTTTAAGAGAAAAATAGATGAGACAGGATTTTATTACCCTCTAATTGTGTGTGCTTTTAATTCTCTCCGACTCAGAGCAGGGGTCTGGCCCTTTGGGGGACAGAATGGCATCCGGATGGAATTCAGGGAAAGATTCCAAGTTGGCAGGCTGATTGCTCCCCGGGTGTGCCTACTTGGCCCAGGAGCAAACAAAAGCATGTTCTAGCTGGACACTTCTCACCTTCTGCTTGAGAGCTCTCGCCAGGACTCTCCTGCTTGGCCCAAGCCTAACGGGGGGCCAGGCTGAGAGGCAGGGTGAGGCCCATGGCTGCAGCACAGGGGAGATATGTACCCATATGGAACGGAGTGAAGAGAACTCAGTTCGCCCTGATGACCCACAAGCCTTCTAATGCCCACTTCCTGCAAGGGACAGAACAACTCTCAAGAAGGAGAGACGGCCAGCTCAACAGCACCTGGATGTACTCTGGGAGAGGCTTCCACAGCAAGAGCTGCCAAATTCAAAGGCAGGCTGGATGGAACAGTGACGCCTTCTCAAAGGCATGGGCTGGATGGAACGGAGTAGTTTTGAAGGGCTGGGCTGGGAGTGAGCCTAAAGGCATGAAGACACCAGAGGAAAGGGAAGAGGCCGATGGGGTTGGGGTGCGGGCCTCTCCAATCCTGTGCAAGGTGTCTCTGTTCCGTGGGAGGAGGGCTCTTTCAGGCTGGTGTGATTGTAGCAGAGAGATACAGGCTGGCTTCAAAAAGTCAAATGCAGGGGGCAGTGGGGTGATTCAGAGCCACGACCCAGGTGTCTCCCAGTGGGCCTCTGTTGGTTAGTCTCCCTCTCTCTGGGCGCTGGGAGACTGAGCCCCATTCTGTCCCAGTGATGCAGGAAGGGACCGTCACGGTTTTCTCTCTCCTCTCAGCGACTTTTGCTCAGCCCTCTTGGCAAGTGACTGACTCAGAGCCTCTCTCTCCTCAACCGAGCGACTAGGGTACTGCGTCTGAAACACATCCCTCCTAGCATTCCGCTTGTGTCTGGGGGATCAGATGAGGTAATGGATGGGGAAGCACCCGGAGGACTAGCTGCTGGCCCCGAGAGGGTGCATCTCGCTACCACCCTAGGGCGGGAAGGACGGGACCCGGGCTGCAGGGATCAGAAGATTTCAGAGCCCTCTTCACTTAAGCCCTGGAGCCCGGGTAGGTTTCCATCAGGCGAGTCAAGTAATTGAGCTCAGGTTAGATTAAATCCAGACACATCCCGTGTTTAGTGCCAATTACTCACCGCCGGCAGGGGTGGGTGAGGGGTCTGCACTGTGTCACGCCGAGCCTTCTGGCGACTGACTGCTCCTTGGAGCTCAAGGTGAACTGACCTGCAATAATTATAGCTGCAACCCCGGCTTTGTTGGGCTGGGAACTGGCACTTTGCTCAGACCTGCTGCTGCTCAGAGGAATGGCTTTTCTTCTCCCTGCTTACAGCGGAGGACAGGGCCCTCAGGACCCTCTGCCCCTCCTCTATCCACGCTGGGCTGGCAGCGGATTCCCAGGAGTGGCGGGGGTTGGGGACGGAAGCCCACCCTGCCCGTTTCACTCATCCAAACACAAGGCACGGGCTGGGTGTTTGCCTCCTGCAGACCCTTGGATTCCCCATCCCTGTCGGGAAGGGATGCAGCTTGTGGGGTGGCTGAACAGTCAGGAGGAAGCGATGCTGTGATTTGTCATCTAGTGCTGAGTTCACAGCTTGGGAGGAAAACAGCCCAGATTTAAGAGTGTCGCTTCCCACCATGAAATGGCTTAAATCAAGTCGTGGCTTTAAGCCAGGGTGTGGGAAGCCCCAGATGCGCCCTCTCCAGGGCCACCCAAGCTCCGCCTTCCACCTCCCCATCTCCTTCCCAGAGCTGGGATGCACAGAAGGGTCAAGGCCAGCCAGGGAGAAGCAGGGATGGGGAGGAACGGCACTTAGGCTGATGAGTTTGGTGCTCAGCGTGGAGCAAAGCACTAATTCAAACCAAGGAAAATGTTGGGGAGAAACTTGGAATGAACCGGCACCAGAACCCTGGGAAATGGGACCCGTGGTTTGGCTCTGTGGCCTTGCACCCCCCAAGGAGGAGGGAAGGCATCCAATGGTGAGCACAGTGTAATTGAGAGTCTTTGGCTGGTGTGACCAAGGCCCAGAGAAAAGCTCTGTCTCTGAGAATAGAAAGCAGCGTTGTTGGGACTTTCATTCTCCTTTTTAAATCCCACATTTTCTTACTGTTTTTAATTGCTCTCTTAGCGAATAAAGTCTGTGCGTTAGTTATTTACTGCCGGGTAACAAGTTGCCTGAAAATACCACATCTTAAAACAGTAGACCGTTGTTATACCACACAAGTTTTGAGGGTCAGGGATCCGGGAGCTGTTCAGTCGGGCAGTTTTGGCTCAGGGTCTGCCAAGTGGTTGAAGTCAGGATGTTGGACAGGGCTGCTGTCACCCGAAGGCTTGACCGAGGCTGGAGGACCGGCTTCCATGATGGCTTCTGGCACGATTAGTGCTTGTAGGCCTTGGTTCCTTGTTGACTCTAATAGGAGATCTCATTTCCACCTGGTGGTAGGCCTCTCTACAGAGCTGTTTGAGTATCGTCGCTTTACGGCAGTTGGCTTTCTCCAAAGTGAGAGATCCCAGAGAGAGGGAGGAAGACAAGCAGGGGTTTTGATGATTCAGAGCAACAGGCAGAATTCTGCAATGGCTCCCACAGATTCTGCCCCCTGGTGTCATACCTTGCTTTTGGATGAAAGCAGGACTTATAAATAGGATGGGATCTCACCCCCATGGCAGAAAGGATATTGCAGTTAAGACCCCTAACAAAATGACTTTGAGTTAATGACACAGGAGATTATCCCGGGTTGGCCTGATATAATGAGGTGGCCCCTAGAACAGAGAGATTTGAAACCGGGAATTTTCCAAGGCCTTGAAGGAGCAAGGTGCTATACTGTGGAGGGATCGATGCGTCAGGGCTCCAAGAGCAACTTCTAGGAGCTGGCAGTGGTCCCCAGCCAACAGGGGACCTCAGTCCTGCAACAGCAAGGAACTGAATTCTGACAATAACCTGCATGAGCACGGAAGCGAACCCAGAGCCTCAGAAGAAATCTCAGTCCTGGCCACACCCGATTTCAGCTTCGTGAGACCCTGAGAAGACCCCACACTGTGCCTGGTCTTCTGAACTACAGAACTGTGAGGTAACAAATTTGTGTTGCTTAAGAGAAATTCATGGTAATTTTTTACCTGGCAATAAAAATTGAATACGTCTATTTTCTGAAGCGTATGCCATCACTTCTGCCATCTTTCTGCTTGTCAGTAGTGAGTGACAGGGCCACCACACTCAAAGGGAAAGGTTTACTGTTTGAAGGGAGTGTCCAAGAATTTGTGAACATGTTTCAAAGCCCCCACAGACCAACGGCGAGTGCACGTGGGGCCATGCTGCTCCACCCAACACAGAGATGAACACTGGCCAATGCTTTCAACCTCTTAAGTGCATTCACGCAGGATGCCTTCGCAGGCTTAGGTAAGGCAAGTGAGAGTGTTTTTTTAGGAAGTGACAATCCCAGCTACGATGTGGGAGGTGGGTGCTTATTTTTTTTTTCTCTTTTGATGTTCTCTTGTGAGCATTCTATAGAGTAGTTGTGTCGAACCTGAACGAGGATGGAGAATTCCTGTCTTTAATTTGAAAGTTACAATGTGCTAATCAGCTCCAGTCTGACTGAACCTTGCAGGAATGTTGACTTTGGGGAGCGTTAGCACCACAACTTTCCCAGATGGGACAGGGTGAGGAGGACTAGGGTGGCGTTCAGAGGACAGCCCACAGGCAAAATCTTCTGGGACCTTTTCAACAGGACAAAGCCAACTGTCCTCAAAGCTGCTATAAAACAAGTCGTGGCTTTGGATGAAACGGTCTTCAATATTAGCCATCATGTCAGTCTTGGAAGCAACAGGGAGTTTTCTGGATTTGCCTGGACCATTAGAGATCACCTGGTAAAAGCACATATACTACCTGGGAATTTCTTTAATTCCCACAAAATTTCCCATTATATGGCCATATAGATAAAATGAAAAAAAGAAAAAAAAAGAAAAAACACCTTTGTAGTGTAGCTTCTTCACTGAATCTGCCTGCTTTCTGTGTTCCTAAGGGCTCAGTGCTTCTGAGGTCTGGGTTGAAATGATAAGTGAATGGTGGTCTGGGTGGGAGGCAATGGCCCAGAAAACCATCACTTCTGTGAACAGACTAGGACCACATGCCTGAGGCTTTATCTTCCCAAGAAGCAGAGACAAAGGAAAAACAAAAACTGGATAATTTAAGAACATGTCAGCAATTTGGCAAAAGTCAGGGAAGTCAAAAAGCCACATGAGTTCATAAATAAGCCACAGATCCTGACTGGATTTAGTAAAAATCCCTGGAGGCTTTGCCTATGGACAGCAGCTCACAGTTTGGTTTCACATTTTAGCCGTGGCTGGCGGCCTGTGTGGGGCTGAGTAGATGGACATGTGAGCATGTGCAGACTGTCAAGGGGCGGGGGTGAGGGGGATCCGAATGGAGGCCCCAGAGGGCCTCAGATCTCAAGGCGCAAGTCAGGACCACTTCCTGTGCTGCGTCTCCACGGTGTTAACATAACTGTTGTCATTGCTGATGATGGTGATGGTAACAAATATAATGGTCGGGCCTCCCAAGAGAAAGGGGTTCGCCAACAGGGCATTTAATCTCTCAATTTGAGCCTAGTGAGAGCTGTTCCTGCAGGGGAGAGTGCCTCTCACATCTCGGTGCAGAAAAGGAGTTCTAGGGCCTCTGATGACCTCTTTTTCCTATTTTGGGGGGAGTCTTTATATATTTGTGCATTTAAGATAGGAACCAGAAGGGAGAAATAATCTTGCATCATGCAGTGACTATCTTCTGTGCAGAATCCGGTTTCGTTTCTTATGTGCAGATCACTGCCACTTTCTCAAGTTCGCTGGAAGAAGGTAGGGGTGCCCTCAGAGTCTCTGGAACTTCCTGAACCGACTGAGTGGACAGTTAAGACTTGAGCAGAATGCTCCATTGATAGTAGACATTAGGACAACCAGCTCAATCCCTGGGCTCTTGTGGTGCTAAGAGTTGGGTTTTAATATACATATATGTTTATCATTTAATCCTTATAAAATCCTAAAATGTAGAGTTTATTCTTGCCCCTCTTTGTTGGTTGGAAAACCAGAAAGCAAATATCTTGTCAATGGCTTGTAAATGGCAGATCCAGGACTGGAGCCTAGGGCTTTCCTAATCACACTACAGCATCCTTGTATCCACACACTCCCACAAATCGAGTGTCTGACCATTGCCTTGAGGAATCTCTGGGACCAAAGCCAACAGAAGGATCTTGAATTGGCCCCTCAGGCACACACAACGGTCAGGGGAGCAAAGGAGAGTTGAGTCCACTTAACTCAGCACTTGGCAAAGAGAAACAAACCCTGACTGGGTACTGACTCACTGTTGCACTCATTTATTTGGAGGCGATTGTGTGAATAATTTTGACCCCTTTCAATACTTGACATCTGACATCTGGCTCAGTTCTATGAATAGCGTGGGTGGGTGTGGTGGGGTGAATGGTGGCTCCAAAAGATATGTCCGTGTTCTGATCCCTGGAGCCTATGAATATCACCTTACAGGGCAAGAGATTTAATGACGTTAATGATCTTGAGTGGAGGAGCTTATCCTGAGTTATCTGAGTGGGACATGAACGCAATCATATGTATTCTTTCTTTTTAAGTTGAGGCATAATTGATATATAATATTAGTTTCAGGTGTATGACATAGCGATGTGACAAATGTATACATGCAAAATGATCACCATAGTCCATCTAGTTAACATCAATCACCATGCATAGTTATACAAATTTTTGTTCTTGTGATGAGATCTTTTAAAATGTACTCTTTAGCAACTTTCAAATATGTAATAAAGTATTATTAACTATAGTCAATGTGCTATACACTGCATCCCCATGACCTTCTTTTCTAACTGGAAATCTGTCATCCTTCACTCATTTTACCCATCCCCCAACCTTGCCTCTGGCAACCACCAGAGTTTTGTTGTTTTAGACTCCACATAAAAGTGAAATCAAACAAATGGTATTGTCTTTCTCTGTCTGACTTACTCACTTACCATAATGCCCTCAAGGTCCATCATGTTGTTGCAAATGGCAGGATTTCCTTCTTTTTCATGGCCCAATGACATTCCATTGTATAGACGTACCACATCTTTGTCCATTCATCCACTGGTGGACACTTAGGTTGTTTCCATGTCTTGGCTATTGTAAATAATGCTGCAGTGAATAGGGGAGTAGAGATATCTTTTCTCATTGTTTTCATTTTGAATAACATGTATCTTTATAAGAGAGAAGCAGAGGGAGTTTTGACACAGACACACACAGAAGAGAAGGTGCTGTGCAGACCGAGATTGGGGAGATTCAGCCACAAGCCCAGCAGTGCCAGGGGAGCCACTCTTCCAGAAGGTGGAAGAGGGTGGGAAGGATTCTCCTAAGGGAGGTTTTGGAGGCAATACGTCTCTGTTGACCCCTTAACTTTAGACTCCTGGCCTCTAGGACTGTGAGAGAACATTCTGGTTATTTGAAACTACAGAGTTTGTGGTCGTTTGTTACAGCAGCTGCCAGGAAACTAATACGATGGGTAAAGCCCCTTTCTCCAAGGCCCCGCCCACTTGCACTTAATCTGACCTAAAGAGGGTAATGTCCTGCTGGCCACTACTTGGTTGCACCGGGCAAAGAAGTGAGTGAGAAAATCAAAAAGCAATCACCCAGGCTAACTCTGAAGGCCATCCCTGGCTCACCAGCCAGCCAGCCAGCATGAAGGCTTCATGGAGGTACTATCCAGGACCCCGCACCCAGGGCCTAGAAACCCAGACATCCAGGAGAGGGACCTGCAGGAGACTAAGAAAATGAGATCCTTCTAAACATGCTGTCTTGCAGCTCTGTTGTAAATTAACACCGTGTCTGGGACTTCTTTCTATTCTAGTACTGGAATTCTTTCCACGGCTCATGGTATCTCCTTGCAGGATGCCCTGAGAAAGAGAGAGGACCAGGGCTTGGGTTGAAGTTAGTGCTGAGGTTAGGATTAGGATTCAAAGCTGGTGTTGAAAAATCATAATTGGTCTAACGTATCAGAATGACGGCCTTCTGTCCAAGAAAACTGGAGACAAGCTGGGCAAGAGGAGAGAGCCTCTTTTGCCTGGAGAAGCACTGATGTAATCCATCTGGCATTGAATGGAATGTCGAGGTGCTTGAGGAACCAGCGCTTCAAGACCACACATGGCAAGCAGTTACTCAGGGGGATATCAGGTGATGGGCCTAAGTAAGACTGTCAGGCAAAGAATGCTAAAAAAAATTCACAGGGGAACACAGTGATCAGGAAGAAAATTTAAAGCAATCCTCACCTCCTCAGATGTGTCTCCACCGCACACAGGGAGCCCGGAAAGGGAAAGTTAGCCCTGAGATCTTAGTGCCAGGGTCGTATGTGAGCTCAGGCATCCCTGAGACCTGGTGGAGTGGTCTTGTGTGGCAGAGGCAGAGCTGAGAGAGCTGAGAGCGCCTATATGTCACAGTGGGAAGGTGACACATGAATGGGCGAAGATCCTGGGGGCGGAGATTGGGAAGGGCTTCCTGGATGAACCCTACCTCCACTGGCCATGCTCTCCCAGCACCCCAAGAGTGGCCTTGCCCCATACCTGCTACCAGTGGGGTTTGGAGTAGCACAGAGGGCACTGTGAGGAGCTCAGGTTTGCTTCTCTGACTTGGCTTTTAGAGCCCCAGCGGCTGTGGGCCCCTCCTGGCCCCTCCGGTTCATGTTTCCTGCTCTTGCTTCATGGCTCCCTGAGGCTGGACATGACTCCCTGCCATGTCTGTGCCATCTTGAAAGCGACTTCTCAACGCAGCTGGGTCTAAATGACAACAGAGTGGATTTGCAGAATCTTGGGCTGGTCTTCCTCCTCTAAAGGCCTCCAAGAACTGACACGAAATGGCTGTGCCCTGGGAACTTGCTCATGTGATTAGTAAAGCAGTTAGCTGATTTTTGTCCTTTTCCCATTTTTTTTTTTTTTGGTGTTGTTTAATCTTGATGGTAATGTCTTATAAAAATAATCAAAACATTATAATTAACAGTGTGAATTCTTCACCTGAATTGTTTATCTTTCCCTTCAGTTTTACACTCTCCCCATTCAAGCATATGTATTTCATCAGGAAAAAGATGTGATAAGGCAGGTAAGAAAAGACAGCAGAGTTTTTCTGCACTCGGTTACAAGGCCCAATGGAAGCAGCTGAACAGGCTTGAAATACCTTGAAAACAATTTTTTTTTTTAAGTTTATTTATTTTGAGAGAGACAGAGACCGTGTGAGTGGGGAAGGGGCAGAGAGAGAGGGAGAGAGAGAGAATCCCAAGCAGACTCCATGCTGTCAGCCCAGAGCCTGATGCAGGGCTCGAACTGACAAAATCATGAGATCAAGACCTGAGCTGAAACCAATAGTCGGACGCTTAACCAACTGAGCCACCCAGGTACCCCTCGAAATGTCTTGACGAATCATCTTGGTAGCAGCAGGAATTAAAGACACTCCATTAACATGCATGGGAAGGGTGGAAAACCATGACCCTACCATGTCCTTCTCTCACTCCCCAAACCACCCTCAGCATTTGGGGTATGTTCTTTCAGATTGTGTTACTCTGCCTATTCTATGTTTTATGCAGACAATGTTTACTATACATACTGTATTGCAATTTAGTTTTTCATTTAAGATCCTATTGGATATTTCCACATCAATCCATACAGAATTATCGTAGTTTTCTCCAATGGCACGTATTAATTCAGTTGTCTGTTATAGCATAATTTATTGAACAAGTCCCTCTCAACAGAAGGTTGGTTGTTTTCTTTTTTTTTTTTTATCTTTTGTTTCTTTTTCTTTTTTTAATGTTTATTTGTTTTTGAGAGAGATAGAAAGAGAGCACAAACACAGAGGAACAGAGAGAGAGGGGGACAAAGGATCCAAAATGGGCTCAGCACTGACAGCAGAGAAGCCCAATGTGGGGCTTGAACTCACGAACCGTGAGATCATGACCAGAGCCAAAGTCGGACACTCAACCGACTGCGCCACCCAGACTCCCTGGACGGTTGGATTTTTGCAAACAAATCTGTAAACTTATCCTATGTACATATAACTTGACATGTATGTATGTACATATAACTGGACATGTGTCCAGGTTTCTGCATTATAAAAGTTCATAAAGGTGGAATTTCTTGGTCTAAGTGGGTAACAGATTTGATGACATTTCCCTCCATAAAGTTTACACCTGTTTATGACCCCACTGAGAGTGTGTAAGGAAGACTCCGACTACTCTTTTCAGAAGTCCGGGAACCAATATCAAGACTTAAGAAATTGTCCAAAGCAAACAAGGCGATCCAGAATCCAAGTATCCAGTATCTGAGACACTAGAACGACTCACTGGATGGAGGATCTTCCGACGGGGACTGCAGGGGTGCAGAACTGAAGGAAGACTGAGAAGACTAAAAAGGTGGAAGAGTTGAGTGACTTGAGCCACGACAGAAGGAAAACGTGAATTCAACTCAGTTAATTAAGCCACGCTGTATTATTTCTCTTGGCATTCCGTGCTTCCCCTCTATAACGAATATTTCTGGAAGGCAGCCTTCACTCTGTCCCTGGTAGGAAACTGATATCTCACCTAGGAACTGGGCATAAATTTCTCCCTTTCCCCCTCGATTGTGGATTCACCCACCAGATTCTTTGGTATTTTTGTAACTGTTTTTTAATTTCATTTCGCACATGCTGAAGAGGGTTTTTACTTTTTCATGTGTCTTTTATTAAAGTGATTTATGGAAAACATGCCGAGCTGTGGCTTTTGGAAACAGCAGGGGTAGAACACCGCCTACCTCATTAAGCCATAACCAAGAGCATGTTGATGAGCAAAATGGCAGGGCTTCCAAGGGCTGGCAAAGTGCATCATTGGAGAGGGTCCTTTCGAGCAACGCTGAGATGGTTCTTACTGCATGAGACAGTGTTGGGGAAGCCGCAGCAAAACGGTATTTCCCCAAGCCCTGCTGAGAGCTGGCTTCTTGGAAATTCTCCTTGCATGTACCTGCTGTCTCAGGAACCGAATGACAGGGGCACCTGGGTGGTTCAGTCGGTTGAGCGTCCGACTTCAGCTCAGGTCACGATCTCGCGGTTCGTGAGTTCCAACCCCGTGTCAGGCTCTGTGCTGACAGCTCAGAGCCTGGAGCCTGCTTCGGATTCTGTGTCTCCCTCTCTCTGCCCCTCCCCTGCTTGCACTCTGTCTCTCTTGCTCTCTCAAAAATAAATAAACAATAAAAAATTAAAAAAAAAAAAAGAGAACTGACGGACGGAAATTGCAAAGACTTGCAGTTTATGCTTTGTACACCCACACTACCGGGACGTGGTGAATGTTAATTTCCCTATTTTCTCCCATGAAAATCTGTCAGTGATTGCTAGAAATCACTCAGTGCAACCTAGGAGCCCAGGCCAGGTGGGTCATAGAAAGCCCAGGACTCTCCTACATGGCTGGCACATGCAGTTGTTTCAGAGGAAGCCCAGATTCACGGCTGAGGCCCCTGCCTCGCTGGGCTACAAGGGTCCCTTAGAACGTTCTCTGGCCCTTGTGTCAAGTCATCTAAAACACGGCACCTCTTGTCAAGGCAAACGGGATGGAATGGTGGCAGGAGTAGGAGAAGAACGGGCAGTGAGGTGAAGGAAGGAAGTGGTTAACAGTGCTCCATGCTGCCAACAGGAGAAACGGGAAGAGAGGAAAACATTTCACTGGGTTTAGTAACAAGGAAGTCACTCAGATTTTTCCAAGTGGTCTCTGTTAAAAAAGAAAACAAGTCCAAAATGGAGTCGCTTGCCCCCCCACGACAGCAAACCAAGACTTAATTACAGTTTCAATCCCTTCCAGGAATCCCTTCAAAAAGTCGATCTGAAATTTCCAGATCAGCACTAGTGAGGTCACTTGTGTGACGCAAACCTGACCTTTTCCCTCCCCCCAAAAAGAAGAATGTCCTGGCTTAAAACTAGCCTTTGCTAGGGCGCCTGGGGGGCTCAGTCGGTTGAACGTCCGGCTTCGACTCAGGTCATCATCTCGAGGTCCGTGTTCGAGCCCCGCGTTGGACTCTGTGCTGACAGCTCAGAGCCTGGAGCCTATTTCAGATTCTGTGTCTCCTTCTCTCTCTGCCCCTCCCTCGTTCATGCTCTGTCTCTCTCTCTCTCTCTGTCTCAAAAATAAATAAAAATTAAAATAAAAAAGACCAACTCTCCTTTGCTAATAACTTCTGGCCCCATCTGCCTTCCTATAAAAGCCTTCCATTCTGCACAACACTTGGGAGCATCTCTACTCGCTTGTTGGGATGCTGCCCAATTCATGAGGCACTTGCTAAACCAACTAGATCTTCAAAATCACCCAGGTGAACTTTGGTTTTCAACACCTCAGTGAATGGTTGGCACAGGAGCCAGCTGCAACTCTGCTGCAGCACGTTCCTCCGTGGTTCTCGGAGCCCTTCTTCCTCCTCTCCCTCAGAGGGGCCTGAAGGAAACAGCACTTGACCCCGAAAAGCCTCACTCATTGGCAGGCTCCATGATGCGCTAGTGAGAACAAAGGTGCTGGGAGCCCAGGCCTATCCTTTGCAGGTGATGGGGTAGTTGAGGTGATAAAGGAGTCCTGGGACCTCTGTCCCTAGTAGGACTCTGTTGGGATGTGCCTGAGTTAAGAAGTGAGGTTGGAATTTCGGGCACGGACAAGCTATATGCTATCCAGCCCCTCCCGCTCAGCTCCCTCCTCTCCAGGATGCAGGGACCACGGATGCTCTGTTCCCTTTTCTCTCACTTCTTTTCTCTGCTGCCTTCTGGTCTTCCTGCCATACAGGAGCATTCAAGGAGCCCCCCTCTTCCCTGTCAACTTTTATTTATTTTTCTAATCTTTATTTCTGAGAGAGAGAAAGAAAGAAAGCGGGGGAACAACAGAGAGAGAAGGAGACATAGGATCCGAAGCAGGCTCCAGGCTCTGAGCTGTCAGTACGGAGCCCGACGTGGGGCTTGAACTCACGATCTGCAAGTTCATGACCTCAGCCAAGGTCAGATGCTCAACCGACTGAGCCCCCCAGGCACCCCCACCCCCAGCCCATCAACTTTTCAACTCCAGCCAGGGGCCTAGTTAGAGGGCAGCAGGCTGCCACAACACAGGAGGCCACCCTGAGGACCCAACTGAGCTAGGGCCTGCCCCCCAGCACCCAGACCTCATTCTGAGGCTCTGAGGGCCTCCGGAGGTGAGTGGGAAGCGGAGCACATGGGCACTCATCGTCTGAGGGTCTCAGAGAGGAGAACCCCCCAGAGCAACCACGAAATTGCTACGTGCTTGATGCATACATGGTTCTAAGCTCTTTGCACACATGACAAAGCTAAACCTCACAATGGATAAATAACCTTCTCGTAGCCCCACTTCACACATGAAGAAACTGAGGCACGAAAAAGAAGGTGACTTGCCTGACACCTCCCAGAAGGTAAGTGGCTGGGTCTGTATCCTTAAGGACGTCACTCTGTTAAGGAGCACGGAAATGGGGGGACAGTCTCTGGAGTCAAACAGAAATGAGTCTCCACCCGGACTCCACAACTTATTATATACTTATTATTATTATATACTTATTATTATACATATAGTGGAGATGCGTTTCCACATGTGTTGGGGAAGGAGGGGGCGTGGATGGTGAAGGAGGACACACAGCCCTCCTTCTGCATTCCACGGCCGACGCTGGGAGGGGATCTGCCCTGCACGACAACCACCAGGAGAAGCAGGTGTAGCCTTGCTGCGGCTCACAGCCGGGCGGCACCCCATCTGGGCTTTGGCCCTCTGCTTCCCCCCATCTCTCAGATGAGGAAGGGTAGAAGGCGGGACACAGACGCGTCCATACGATCAGGTTATTTCTGAGCAAGCCCAAGTTCCTCTCGCGTTGCCAGGCCTGGCTTGTGTCTTGGGGGAGCTGAGTCTTCGCAGCAAACTAAACAAACCCCCCAAAAGCCGCCGTGTGTCTGCTGGGGACCACAGGCAGCCAGGAAGTCGGAGAAGGCCATCCCACGGCCGGCTTCCGCTCTCAGAGCCACATCTCCTGCAGTGCTCCCGGGAGCCGGGCTCTGTGTGCCGCATCCCTGGGCCTTCCGCCTTCAGCCCGGGGCCTCCTCACGGTCTCAAGTCCCCCCAGCCTCCGGAGGAGGTCTCTCTTCCTGGCGCCTTTGATTCTGGGAGAACTCTGGCTCAGCTGCTCAGACTGTGATAAGACGGTGTCACCAAAAACAGAGGAAGCTGCTTCATTTCTTTATGCGGCCACATTCCAAAGGGCGGCTCCCAGTTTCCGGGGGAGCCTTTGTTTCCTCAGTGGGCTTGAGTGACTCAGGTCTGCAAAGGCACCCAGGCTAGGAGAGCAGGCAGGCCCGGGAGGGGGACACCTGCCTCCTCTTCTCGGCTCTGCCACCAGTCTGCCCCTGTGATGTGATGTGACCTGAGTGCCTGAAAACGTCCAGAAGAATAACAAGCAATAACGAGTGGACACTTGGCCTGATGCCGCATCCCCAACCTCTGCTGCTGAGTCCTAACAAATAGGTCCTGGCGTACAAGAATACCCAATTCAATGAGGAGCAGATACCAAGAATCACCAGGCACCCAAGGAAGGCCGGTACCAGGAAGGAAACAAAATACAGTATTCGAACATGTTCGCTCCTCTCCATAACAGCCTTTTATGTTATTACGTGGTCAGCTCATCATTTTTCTTTCCTGAGTAGGATCTCTGTGGCATAGGCAAAGCCACACTGAACTAATTCCACCCCCCCCCCCCCCCACACACACAAGCAAGGGCAAAGTTAAACTTCTCCCTGCTTCTTTCTAGCTCTGGGATATCCAGATCTGATACGGGAAGCCAGGAGGAGGGAGGGAAATACAAGATCTGTCCTCTTCCAAAGCCTGTCTGATGGAACCCGTTTCATTTTTTATAATTATAGTGAAATATAAGAGCAACGTTGTTTTTGTGTTGCGTTTTGTTTTTACAGTCTGAAAGGTAACCACTGGAAAATATAAATTAGATATAATAACTTGCCAAATTTGGAACAAACAAGAAGGAGAGATAATACTGGATCAGCCCACTGGAATAAAAGGAGATAAAAAAAAGGAGTAGTAGAAACATGATAAAGATAAAAAAATAAAATAAGTGTATGACTGAACTTATCAGTTATCAGAATACTATCCATGAAAAAAGGAAGTAGGCTAAGCTTTCCTGCTCAAACACCAGGTATCTTAAGAGTGTCTCAAAACGCAAAATTCAGATGTACCTAGAGTAAAATGACACCGAAAGGTTGATACTTTGACACCTAGGAAATGCCCAAGGGTATAACAGATGCATTTTATATCAAATATTGAAAAAAAGTCTAAAAATGGTAAGTGAGAAAAAGTATTTGTATTCATAAAATATACAATCCCAAGTCAAGACGTTATAGTCATGAACATTTGCGTTTCAAATACTGGTTTGTTTTTTTTTTAAACGTTTATTTATTTTTGAGACAGAGAGAGACAGAGCGTGAACAGGGGAGGGGCAGAGAGAGAGGAAGACACAGAATCAGAAACAGGCTCCAGGCTCTGAGCTGTCAGCACAGAGCCCGACGCGGGGCTTGAACCCACGGACCGCGAGATCATGACCTGAGCCGAAGTCGGATGCTTAACCGACCAAGCCACCCAGGCGCCCCTCAAATACTGGTTTTAAATATTGAAGAAATGATGTAAAAATATAAAACCCATAAAGTAATGAAATTGTTTGGTAGCTAACAATTTTAACACATTGCACAAAATTTTGCAGATCGAAGAGATAAAACTAAGGATATTTGTGTTACTAGTAAGATAAACAACAAACTTGACATTCTAGCTACAAAGAAAGTTTTGTAAGCCACGAAGAGATAAAACACATTCTTTTAAAATATAGGCCCCCAGGGGCGCCTGGGTGGCGCAGTCGGTTAAGCGTCCGACTTCAGCCAGGTCACGATCTCGCGGTCCGTGAGTTCGAGCCCCGCGTCAGGATCTGGGCTGATGGCTCAGAGCCTGGAGCCTGTTTCCGATTCTGTGTCTCCCTCTCTCTCTGCCCCTCCCCCGTTCATGCTCTGTCTCTCTCTGTCCCAAAAATAAATAAACGTTGAAAAAAAAATTTATATAAAATATAGGCCCCCAAACTTTCACCAGCTCTATTTTAAATAAAGCAGAAATTGTATAAACCTTATTCTCTGACCACAATGTAATAAAACTAGAAAGTAAGGAGAAGGATATTTAATTACATGGAAATCGTAAAACTACTCTTTCTATCAAAGGACCCAACACCAGAAAGGGAGAGCTTTTTAAAAATGTAAATTGCTGCTACCCTTCTGCAGATCCCTTATAAATAATATGTCATAGTTGATTTTATTGGACCTTGATGGGAAAACTGAATGTGGTGCTATTATAAAGGTTCTAAAGCATAGAAAGTTTTTAGAAATTGTCTTAATTGCTTATACAAAGTTAGCATCACACTGAAGCCAGAACTTAACAGAGATAGCAATAAAAATATCCTTACAACAATTGTGTTTATGAATATAGATGTAACATTTCTTAATATTTTTACATTAAACCCAGGAATATGTTCAAAGAACAGAATACCGTGAACTAGACAGATTTATTCCACGGGGTGTGGACATAACTTATTAGCAGGAAATATGTTAATATAACTTATAACAACAATTTGTTAAAGGAAAAAAATCCCCAAATTATCTCTTTTATTGCTTTACCGGCAATACAACAACTGCTCTTGTGTTAGCCCTGCATTATGGAGAGTGTTTCTTAGAAATAGCTTGTCCGCGTTGTACTTACTTGTGAAACACAGAGACGGCCACGGCTAAGTTGGGAGTAACATAAGGATGTCCGTACTCAGTATCACGTCTCAGCACTGCCATGGGGTCACATTTTTAGCGACCCCCAAAAGGAAGGAGAAATAAATCTTACAAATGCTGGAAAGGAAAAAACCAAAATGCTTATTATATTGAGGTGAGACTATCGTGGTTCTCTGGAAAGTGATCCACAGATATAACCAAATGTCCATTACCACACCAGCGCTATGTAGTTCCGAGTCTTCATCTGGAAGAATAATGGTCCAAATTAGCGATACAAATGCTGAGCAAAGAGTCCAAGCACAGAGAGGTGACCTTAACAGATTTCACCATCTCTCATTATGCCCCAGTGCCCACCACCGTGTGGAGGCACTCATGAAACATGGCCACGGAAGCACATGCAAGGATATATACGTGGAGAGAAGTCTCCTTAAATCTACAGAAAAAAGGAAGGATTAGCTAGGGAATGGGTTGTGACAGTCTACTAACCATTTCAGGGGAAAAGAGTGTTAAATTCATACCTCATACCGAAATGAATTCCAGATGGGTTCAATATTTTAACATTCAAAACAAGAAATCATGAAGGCAATAGAAGACAATATAGTGAAAAGTTGTATGAGGATCTGGGTGTTAAAGTTCTTTCTAAGGATGCAACCAAAATCTGAAAGACTATAAGGAAAAGATCAGTACATGTTAATACACAAAAAGTTAAAATGTGATTTGAGGGGCGCCTGGGTGGCGCAGTCGGTTAAGCGTCCGACTTCAGCCAGGTCACGATCTCGCGGTCCGTGAGTTCGAGCCCCGCGTCGGGCTCTGGGCTGATGGCTCAGAGCCTGGAGCCTGTTTCCGATTCTGTGTCTCCCTCTCTCTCTGCCCCTCGCGCGTTCATGCTCTGTCTCTCTCTGTCCCAAAAATAAATAAACGTTGAAAAAAAAAATTTAAAAAAAAAATGTGATTTGAAATAAAACAAAAACCCGCCAGATTCAAAGTTAAGAGATAAGGAAAACGGGGTGGAGGAAGGGGTGGGCAGGAAGGAAATTGCCAAATACATACAAAAAGATTAATATAGCTATTATATGGAAACATTTTATAACACGTTAAGAAAAAGGTAAACAGTGATCTTTATTTATTTTTATTTTTTTATTTTTTTTTTCAACGTTTTTTTTTTTTTATTTATTTTGGGACAGAGAGAGAGCATGAACGGGGGAGGGGCAGAGAGAGAGGGAGACACAGAATCGGAAACAGGCTCCAGGCTCCGAGCCATCAGCCCAGAGCCTGACGCGGGGCTCGAACTCCCGGACCGCGAGATCGTGACCTGGCTGAAGTCGGACGCTTAACCGACTGCGCCACCCAGGCGCCCCTAAACAGTGATCTTTAAAAGGGGAGAGAGAATACAAATGGGCAATTCAAATAAAATAAAATGAAATGCAAATGACCAATAAATATGAAAACGCCTTAGTGAGATTTAATTTATAGCCCCAAATCACGCAGATTAAAAAGAATCTTCAATGTTAAAGACTATGGCCATTCTTGCTCATAAACTACAACAACATTACTTACATGTAGGGTCATGGGCAGGAATTCAAAGCTCATTCTCCAGCTTCAGGAACCAGTTCTAAAGAAATAATTCAGGAAATCATCATGGTACTCTTCTTTCTTAACTTAAAAAGACAAGGACACATTTTAAATGCCTATCAATACAGGATTAAGGAAATTGGGTAACCTCTATTCTATAAAATATCATACAAAAAATTACATATGATACAGATCTGTATTTACTAACATGAAAATCTATAATGACTATTAAGTACAAAATCTTATTAAAGAATAGCATGTATATAATACAATGAAAAAGTAAGATGTGTGTTGGTCTGTCTAGAAAAGTATGACCCCAAATATTAATATTTAAATTATGATGCACTTCGATTGATAAAAGGAAATGCTTATTCATGTCATAGAAAACAAAAAGACAGGTTGGATGCAGAATATGATCTCTAGCTACCCTTCCCCCCCAAATCTCCCAGTATATATAAAATGGACTTTAAATTGCAAGAAAAATCACTAAAATATTAACTGAAATTTTCTCTGGGTGGAGTGGTTTAGGAAAAGTGTTATTTTCTCCTTGTAAATTTGTGTCTACTTCCTCACTTTTCCAAGGTGGACGTGTGCCAATTCTAGAATTTGAGGGAAGTGTTAAACCAAAGAGGGAAGGGAGAGAACAGAGAGGGTCAGGGGGGTCCTTCCTGGTCCCAGCACACGCACCCATCCCCTCCCTCCCCCCAATAGAACCACCGTGGAACCAGGAGTCCGGAGCAGGAGTCCGTGAGTGAAGAGAGCAGGTGCACTGCCTGAGCCTGCATCATGCTGGCACAGATCTGGCAGCCTAAGCCAGGAACACATGTGCCCAGAGAACTGCCTCATGCTTTGAGTCTTTTCCCAGAGAAGCCCGGGCACCAGAGAAAGAATCCCTGAAGCATTCTTCATAACAATCCCATTCTTGAAAGGTCGAGCTCTTTTTTTTTTTTTTAACGTTTTATTTATTTTTGAGACAGAGAGAGACAGAGCATGAACGGGGGAGGGGCAGAGACAGAGGGAGACACAGAATCAGAAGCAGGCTCCAGGCTCTGAGCCATCAGCCCAGAGCCCCACGCGGGGCTTGAACTCACGGACCGCAAGATCGTGACCTGAGCTGAAGTCGGACGCTTAACCGACTGCGCCACCCAGGCGCCCCAAGGTCGAGCTCTTTAAGAGATGTGAGCGTTCAGGGTAAAGTCTTTTATCGAATGGCGGAGTCACTGGGGCATTTCAAATCCATCCCACATTACACAACTGTGCCACATTACACAACTGTGTACTAAAATTACGTACTATATGTATAAATATATATAAATATATATATGACATATATATATGACATATATATTGTACATGCATATATATCGTATATAGAGAGAAATGTTCTGGACGTGGGCTCTGTTAATATTATGGGGTTTTGCTAAAGTAGTTTCTCCTTGTCATCCCCCCTTGGAGATCCAGCTTCCAGCTCTGGAAGGAGGGCTGTAGGCAGAATTCCTCCTGAGTGGGAGGCTATTTGCCGGCCTGTCTGTCCCCCACCCGCATGCCCACCGCTTTCCCTGCACGTATGCCTGACCTAACCTGCCTGAGAAGAAGGCCAGGGTCTTGTGTCTTTCTGGACTTTCTGGAAGCTTCCTGGTGTTAGGTAGAATGAGGCAATTCAGCCTTGCCAGAAGAAAAGGGAATAAGTGATGTAGAGATAAGGATAGACGTGAAGGAACTCATCCAGAAGTAGAGTTCTTGAGCGCCTCCCCCCTCTCCTCCCGTCCTGTTCCCATATCAGCAGTGTAACTTCTGTCATTGCATTTTAACCTCAGGCTGTGGATCTCTGATGGCAAAGGCCACCTCTGTAACACAGGACCCAGCACAGAGCTTTATTCATCTTTGAGCCTAAAAATGTCCATTGAGTGAATGCATGAATGAATACGTAACTACAGAAACAAATAGAGATGATTTTAGATCTAGAGATTGACATGCAAATCAATTATTACTCTTCCTGTTGTTATTGCTGGCTTACTTTACCAGGTATTTGTCTCGCTACTTTTTGCTTGAGCAGAAGACGACGAATAGCTAGTTTCTAAATGACTTCGTGTCTGGCCAGCCCTGGTGATAGACATGCCCTTGGGCTGGAGCTTGTGATCTTCTTGCTGCAATTTTGTGTGGTCAGTGGTTCTGATTTTCCAGGGCTGGTTTACTGACCTGTCCTTGTTTACCTGAGAGGTAGCTAAAGTAACCACCCATCATTACTGGAGTTAACATCCCCGTGGCCATGGTCTTATGGATGGCGATGGTCATGATTTCACTAGGAATGTGTGTGTGTGTGTGTGTGTGTGTGTGTGTGCGCATCTGGGGGTGGTGGTGGCTCGCATTCTATCATAGAGAAACAGCAGCCAACAAATGGCCAAGTCACTCACAGCCACCTGCTTCTTGCCTCCCTGGACCTAATTAATCTCCTGGTGTCAGAAATCTGTTGGTCCTGAGCCCATCTTGCTCAGGGGAGGCTGGGACCAGCTCAGTGAACCAGGCAGACTTGGTAGCCAGGAGCCAGCATAGGGAGTCCAGGTTTGGATAATGAAAAGAGAGAGAAAAGTTGACAGCCTGGAATATTCTTAGATTCTTGGGCAGAGTAGCAAGTGTCAAACGCTTGAGAGAAGAACCAATCCCGAGATTTTTTAACAGCCCCAGTAAGGAGATGATAAGGCCTATGCCAAAGTAGGCCAAGACCATTGTCAAGGCTTAAGACAGGACATCAGGGAAATCTTTATGGAAGGTGGAGCAGGTGGCGGGCAAGGGGGAGGGATACCCATTGCTGAAGAGGCACCCAGTGCTTCCATCTGAGGGTGCTGTGGATCCTTCCGGATCAAAGCTCTCAATGTGTTTACAATGGGTTTAGTTAAAAATTCTTTTACCCTAGCATATCGAGAACATGGGATCAGAAAGTGTACAAGGACAAAAATTCCTATGTTGTATGACACATGACTGCTTGGCCTTACCTCCGCTCTCTGTATTTGTTACTGCCGTCGAATAAATCGGAAACTTAAGAAATAAAGATATTTAAATAACCAAGCGCTCTCTCCCTGGCCCCGCCTGTCTCCCACTCCCCTAAAAGCCGTGACCCAGGTGGCTCTCGTGCTGTGAGCCTGGAGGATGTCTGAGGAGGTAGTAGGAGAGAACTAATCGGGTTATCCGCCAGAGTGATCCTGTGCAAAGAGCAGTTAATTGCTACAGAAGGCCTTCCACTGCCATCACCATCTAGCGCATTCATTTCCTCTACGTGGTTAATAAGGTACATGAAGCCAAGTATTGCTACATAGGTGATACCCGTCCAGGATCTTTGCCCATGGGGGCCTCTAAACCTCCCCACTTGGGTGTCCAGCAAAGGAGGTGTGGGGGTGCCTCCCACCAGAATTATAACCTCAAGCTGTTGAATTTCTTGGATCTTGGTTCCGCATCCGTTTATGAGCAAACAGGTCCAAATCCCTTTACACAGCATCTTGCCCCATTCAGGGGCACTCCCATCAGGCTGGTTGCTGGTGGGGTGACTATTATTACTGTCCTTAGATGGTCATTCTTTGAACAGGGTAGTAACATAACGTGCCTTATGCCTAAGTTAGCTTTGTTTATTGACAATAAATATTTTGGAAGAAAAGAAAAAATAACTGTAACGTTTTGGGATTAGAGTCCAAAAATAGAGACCAATTCTCAGACAGAGAAAAATAAAGTTAGAAAGAAAGGGGTTGCGACGGATGAACAGATTGAGACATAGAACAATCCTTTCTAGGGTTTATCGGTGCGAGTCAAGGCCATGTATAAATAACATTTCTGGAATGGTCGAGGTTTTACTGCAAGACCAGTAAAGGGATTCACACGGGACTACTAAGGATATTAAGGAAAAGAAGGGATTGAATTTTATTATCAGTAAATTAGAACATTTTGCTCCAGAGAGGTGAATAATGATCAAATAACTCCCTCTGCCCCTTTAAAAATCACAAAATAGAACTTGAGTTCAAATATACATGTCAAAAACCACGAGAGCAAGAGCACTTACAAGACTGGTGTGGTGGGATTTGACACAGAAGGGATCCCGATAAAGGGTTCCCTCCCTAACCACGGGCCCAGGGGACATCAGTCCCTGCCCGATGGTGACCGTGCTACGAGATGCCCAGGGACAAGAGGACCACGCACCCGTTCCCCGCACGCCCTGGAGGACAGACCAAAATAATTTCCCACCTCTGTGTGGACGGCTCAGGGGGGCTTATACAGTGTTTCACCTGTGGGGTCTCATTCGATCCCACTTCAGCTCATTTTAAACTTACAAAAGAAATCAAGTGAGGCCTTGGAGGCTTCAAGAAATTGATTGGCTTGCTCAGAAGAGCAGAGTCGCTAGCAGAAATTGGCCCCCTTCCCCTTCTCAACACCTGCCGGCCGGGCCGTCGCAGCACACGGATATGGGACTGGGAATTAGTTGGCCCCAGCACAAGCTCAGCCCACAGAAGGTAGGATGGCTGAGCTGACTTGAAGAGCGGAAAGACGGAAGAGAAAAGTAGAAGAAAGTGCCCGCGTGCAGAGAAACTAATACCCTCACTTTACAAAGCCCAGTGGGAACAGAGTCTGTGAAAAGTAAACAGAGCCAGAAGCAAAAGGGTGAGTGTGTTACAGTTACAAGGTTACCAACAGACGTGCTGGAGGTAATAATATAATGCTAAGCATTTCAAAGAGCAGAGGAGGAAGGGGTTGGTTGTGAGGGGACCAAATCCTGTTGATCTCCAGTGGAATGTGCGTTGGTAGGTGGATAGAGCACAAGCAGGAATAGAGACCCGCAGAGATGAAGCATATTACATAGAGTTATGAGAGGCACCCTCAGGACAATTACCGACAGAAAGTGGAAAATCTCTGCAGGTTGGTTCTGGTCTATGGAGGGATCTGGTAAGAAACAGTCACTTGTTGGCGTAAGCCCTTCTCAATATTTGATTTGTTAATTATGAATGTGCGTTACGTTAATTTAAAAAATGGCATAGAACTTGGGGCGCCTGCGTGGGGCTGTTGGGTAAGCATCCAACACTTGATTTCGGCTCAGGTCATGATCTCACGGTTCGTGGGTTTGAGCCCCGCATTGGGGGGCTCCTTGCTGACCGTGTGGAGCCTGCTTGGGATTCTCTCTCTCCCTCTTTCTGCCCCTCCCCTGCTCATTCTCTCTTTCTCTCTCTCTTTCTCTAAAAATAAATAAACTTTTTCAAAAAATGACATAGAACCAATTTGCTGTACTTCCAGTACAGAAATATTTCCTAGCTTCTTATAAAGAACATTTTTAAGGAGAAGTCCCTCTGTAACGTAAATAATACGCTTGTCATTTCTGACTCCCAGGAACATCATTTCTCATACCTCTTTGTGTTAAAATATCTGTTTTATTATTGTTTAGGTAGAGTAAGGCTAGGAGACCAGGGGATGACAGCCATTGAAGAGATAGTTTGTTACAGTTCCCAGAGGAGAGGGCAGGCCAGCCACAGCCACACAGGGAAGCACCAGAAGGAAGAGGTGGATGGGGAGACAGGGAAAAGAGCTTTTTTTTTTCTTGTGGTTTCTGTGGGATGGAAACTGCAAGGCAAGGTAAACAGACTGAGGACTAGCTAGGTGGAATAATTTCAGCAGGCTGTGGGCATAGGGACTGTCCCCAGTTGCCTAGAACTTGGCCCTGGAAGGATCAGGGCAAGTGGAGTATGGCCCAGAGTTCTGAGAGCCAGTAAAGGAGGTGGTGGTGGGGTGGACTAGAGACTTTTGCATTTCTACTGCATTGTGTTGGTTTGCATTTGACACACACACTCGGAGGCAAGTTGTTCACTCTCTCTAGGAAGTGGCTAGCCCGAGTAGGGGCAGGCCCTCCAGGTCAACAAGGCCCTGAGATGTCCACGCATCAGGGTAAAGAAAATCAAAGACGTGGTTAATATGTCTCTTGAAATAGCCCCTTCTGTCAAAAAAAAACATCCAGTGTCCATTGCTTGCATCAGTAAAATAATATTAAAAAGTACCCATTGGTAGATATTACCACACTGGGTAGTGGCTCACAAAGGCCATTAGCCCACTAACCGTCACTGATGGGTGGTGATAAAATCTTCTGTTAATACCCCTGCTACTCACCCAGGATTTCCCCATCATCATCCTATCTGCCCCTGAGCAGAACAGCACACAGGGCCCATCCAGGGGGCAGCACATCCTGGGAGTGCTGGCCCCTGGGCCCACAGCAAGCAACCTTCTGGCTCGACATTAGTCTTCTCAGAAAGACAAAATGCACTGACACCACCCGGGGGAAGCATGAGACATCTCCTATCATATTAACAACTGACACTTTGGTGGTCTATCAACCTTTTGTGCTTTTTGCTTTGCACCTTCACACGAGCTAAGTTCCGCTCCCAACCATTCCCGAGGCGCGTACAAACAGGATATATTTTTGGACCTCTGAACAGTTGCCCCCATTAGAGCTTCAGAGTCCCATCCGATGTTTTACCTGTGTACCCTCATGTTGCTTCAGTCAGTCATTTGGCAGGAAGGTCACTAGACAAAGCCTAGAAATAGGAAATAGGGGGCGATACAGAGGATCTCAACCCAGAAAAAGAGAAGCAGAGTGACAGCCTTTGCTTGGGGCCCACCTAGCTCACTTACGTCTTCAGTAACACAAATAGAAGACCTCTGCTGTTAAAAAGAAAAAAATACGGAACTTACTAGCTCTTTTCATTTTTCCCAGTGAATGGTTGACAGAAATCTTCCAAATTGTTTACTTAATAATTTGTTAAAAAGTATAGTTTTGCAGCTTGGGTAATTTGTTTACTTTTTTCCCTCCGAGAAAGCGTTACATCCAGGGATTGCTTGCTTGTTATGATGGAAGCCGTGTGGACGAGTTGGATTTTGGTGAATGTCCCGCCCCCACCCCTGGCTGCAGGAGACTTGCTTTGGAGGCCTTCCCTGGCGCCCCCACACTGGCTGTCATGTCCCCTTTTCTGGTCTGCTGACTAGTCTCTATGGTCTGCCATCGGGAAGTTTAAGGGTGGAACATACACAGTCATGCAGGTCGGTCAGGTACAAACAGCACTGTGGTCCCCCTCACGTGGGAGCTGCCAGCTGCTTAGAAAAAGTGAAACGAAATCGGTTTGTAACAAGCAAAGTCTGATGAACTGTGGCCTCTTTTAATCATAAACAGACAGTTTATCCACTGAAAACATCACGTGGGTCTAAGACTCAGAGAACTTTTAGATGAATAATCCATATGGTTTTATATTCAAGAGAGAGAGGGAGGGAGGGCGCCAGTTGGCTTCCCGCTCCTCCTGGCCAAGCCAGCTGGTGTGTGTGCATGGAGTAGTTTCAGCTCTCCACCTCCCCATTCGGCCCCCTGGCCCCAGATAGAGCCGCCTTGGAGCTGTCCTCATGCTGCTTGGGGTGGACAATTCACTGATGATTCTGGGTGACATGGAGACATGATGGGAGACACTCCATCCACAGACCAAAGCCCACAGGCGGGAGCATCCAGCGAGAGTACCCCAATGCTACCCAGCGGCCATATGATGGGGGATGGAGGGCCTGGAGACAGAAAGAAATGTCCACGTTTCAGCTTTAGGAAAGGTCCAGACATCCCCGTAAAAAGTTGGCTGCCTGATGTGACCAGGAAAGACCAGAGACTTGGCCCTGGAAGGTTGAGTTTGGGGCTCTGTTCGTTTCATCTCTTTTTTTCCTGTGGGGAAGACACTTGAGATTGTTGAGTTGGCTAAATCCGTAGGAAGCAAGACCCTTGAGCTCAATAGTGCAATCCAGGTGTGACCCAGCTGAGCTCACCCCTGTGAAAGCCTGCAGAGGAATTTTCACCTCATGGTGTGTAAAGGTGAAAAGCCACTAAGGAAACCAGGGAGGTTGGCACCAAGAAGATGTTTTCTGCCTGCAGGGCCAATTGGCTTCTCTTCACCACCTAGCGCTAGGAGCCCCAGAAGCATTCATTTCTGAGTAGCTGATTCCCAGAGGGCAAGGGAGAGAGAGAGCCCTGTTGGCCCCCACTGCCTGTCGGTGCTCATCATGGGTCCAGAAGTACCAGTGTGTGCATGGGGCCCCATCTGGAGGGGAAAGGCAGACCTGGAGAGAGGAATGGCCCTCAGAGAGGTGTAAAGGAAAACCCCAAACAAAGTGCAAATGTGAGCAAGGACTGTGGTTTGGCCAGCATTCCGCCATGGTGGGCAGAGAAAGAGGGAGAAGCTGAGTGGGCCCCAAGCTCTCCCATGGCTCCTTTCAGCCACTTTGGTCATTGACCCCAGCTGCAGGCCTTTGCATTCATGCCAGTGGTAGAAACAGTGGTGGCCTGGCTCAGGTGAACAAGTTTCCTTCCCCCGGGGCCCTGCGCATTGTATCAACTTCTCTCGGGACCTGGTGACCAGGCCCCCGCCAGTCTTCACTCTGGATCCCATCCATTTCCCTTACACCAGCCAGCGCCCAGGCAGCCAGCTCTCCGTTCATCTGTAAGAGTGCCCTCTGCTGGCAATGGCGTCTTTTCTCAAGACTCAGAACTGGGGAGGACACAAGCCACTGATCCCTCACCCTGTGCGTGTATCTTGTCTTGTGCCAAACACAGGGGAAAAACTGTTCAGTCAGCTTCTGCTTGAACACTTGCAGTGATGGGGAGCTCATTAGCAGTCCGTTACGTTACTGTCAACTCGGACCATTGGAAATATCTTCCTTATGTTGAGCCAATACCTGCTCTGTGTCATTCATTCTACTTGTCCTAACTCTGTCCTCTCAAATCACCTTGCACGAGCATCATTCTGCTTCTCATGACAGCCCTTCAGGAATTTCAACCCAACCATCAGCTAATCCCAGTCCTTCCCCTCTTTCTAAAATCTCATAGGTCCTCTAGCCATCCCAGTGTGAGGTCATTTCACCAGTTGGATCCCTCACTTCTGGACACAACCCATTCCTCAAACTCTCGCCCTGTGGTGCCCAGGAGTGCGCCTGACCCTGTAGGTAGTCTGGCCAGTGCACTGGATGGGGTGTCACCCCCCCAAGTTCTGGCGGCTGGACGTGGAGCACACAGGTGAGGGTCACCGCAATCAATGTGCCACAGCCTTTGCACTTCTGTTACACTCGGCGTTTATGTTCAAATTTAATTCATTTTTGTATCTGATGCTAATGAATCCCATCCATTAATCTAGCTAGCAAACATTTAATTCCTGCCATCTGCCAGGCAGTTGCTATTATTGTCATTGAGTCTCAGTACATCTTCACAATTTCTGTATTAAATTTCTTCCTGGTTTGTTATATCCATAATTCTCATGTCCAAAGATCATTTGAGATGTTGATTAGTTTTATGTATCCAGTATATCTGTAACATCACCCAGATCAACTTAATGAGTCTGGCAGGCAACTTTTCTATGTCTCGGTGCTTCTGAATACCACAATCCATCTTAATATTTATTTAAAGAGGCCGTATAGCTCCTAGAGAGCTCCCTTGGGTCCACATTCATCCATCCCTTTTGTGAAAGATTGTTCAATCAACTATCAAGGCTTTTATAAGGAGCCCATGAGGATCTTGTCCTGTCGTCTTTAGATTGATCAAAAGGCCTCGCATGTCACCTTGTCACATGCCACAAAATCCAGAGACACCGAGCCCACCACATATCCTTATGTACAGCCTAGTAAGCGCATTCATGTTTCCTAGCTCTGCTGTGGGGTTTTGATACACATCTTCTTTTTTTTTTAATGTTTATTTATTTATTTTGAGAGAGAGAGAGGCAGTCAGAGCATGCACACGTGGGAGGGGCAGGGAGAGAGGGCTGGAGAGAATCCCAAGCAGACTCCACACGGTCAGCAAGAAGCCCGATGCGGGGCTCAAACCCACAAACTGTGAGATCACGACCTGAGCCGAAATCGGAGATGGACGCTTAACCAGCTGAGCCACCCAGGTGCCGCTTGACATACAACTTCTAAGTGGCCCCTAGAAGTTTTGAAGCCCTACTGCTCACTGACCAGGCTCGACACTGAGGTCCCATTGCCGCATCTAGAGGCATGGTCAGTTCTGGTTCAAACTTCTGCTCTCTGCCCTTGACTCAGAAAGGAGGCTAGCACTCAAGCTTTGACCCTGGAATCATCCCCTGGGAGGAGGGCGCTTTGTTTCCCTCCCGTGTTTAGCAGTGCCTGGTGCTGGCTGAAATGTGTCAAGTCATGGGGCCTCCCCAGTGTCCCTAGGGAGGCTATTTTAGTCTAATAATAGACGGCATTCTTAACAAGGACTTCCTGATATTAGTCATAAATTGTCCTGTACTGACTTCACACTATTATTCCTGCTTAAACCTTTTGTTTTTAATACAGCTTAACATCCCTCTCTTCACTGTGTGCCCAAATATATGTGTTATGCGAATGATATGTATGACAAGGGTCTTACAAGAGAGTTACTATTTTATATATATTTTATAATACCTACTGCACTATAATATTACATATTATAATACATGCGTCTAAAAGTCAGAATTTTATCTCACTTTAAATTTTTTTTTTCAACATTTTTTATTTATTTTTGGGACAGAGAGAGACAGAGCATGAGCGGGGGAGGGGCAGAGAGAGAGGGAGACACAGAATCGGAAACAGGCTCCAGGCTCCGAGCCATCAGCCCAGAGCCCGACGCGGGGCTCGAACTCACGAACCGCGAGATCATGACCTGGCTGAAGTCGGACGCTTAACCGACTGCGCCACCCAGGCGCCCCGTAGCTCACTTTAAAATACATTGAAGTGGTGCTTGAGGCCTAAGATGGGACTGTGGGGGAAGTGGAGAAGCATAGGAGAATCTGTGACTAGAAATCGGGAGTCCACTCTATCCTGCTGTGTGACATTGGAGACTCGCTACCTCTCGCTGGGCCTCAGTTTTCTTGCTTATACAATAAAAGCCTGGACATCCCTCCCAGCTCCCCTACGATGTACGTACATGATCCCTCACGATGGAGACCTGTTGACTCTGATGCTTGTAACTTGATGCTTATGATATTACAACTACTACTAGTCCTGTAATAATGTTTGACACTCATTGACTGTGTTTGTGACTTCAAATGCAGCAAATTTCTTCATTCTTATGATAAATCTATGAGGTAGATATGCCATTCTCGTTTATAGATGAAGAGACTGAGGTCTGTTGCACTCGAATCACTTACTGAGATTGACACACATTATGTGACGGCTGAGAAGCCAGGTCTGTTGAATCCATTATGTTCTTTTTCCAGAGGCTCTATCCTGGTGATTCTGAGTGGACACAGAGTATCTAGAACTAGGTAGTCCAATGCCTCCTGTGGGAGGACCCCTAGAGCTACTGCAGAAAACTGGATAAGCAGCAAATCACTCCCACTGTGGGTGGAAACTGCATGAAGACATGAAGATTTTCCTGGTGGGTGGTGGTGGTGGGGTCCAATAAAAACAGTAATAATCCTGAGGTGTGTATGACTATAAGGAGAGATGATTCATTGAAACAGCTCCTCATATAGCTAGAACAATTTCACCCAGATGCCTAAGAAAACTTACCTTGCTTAGGAAATAAGACGGAGACGGACTGGTAATGATTCCTTACCGCCCAAGCGCCAGAAGCAGGGCCGGGACCAGGGTAAAGTAGGGCATGTAGGTGTTCATGCTCAAGGTCGTTCTGGTTGGAGGTCAGCTCCTGGGAGTCAGCACCTTCTTCAATGTTGGGCCCTTGGTGGGGTGGTGCCTGGCTGGCTTCCCCCTGGTACCAGCCCTGACCGGGAGGGTTGTTACGGCCCTACTTATATTAGCTTATCTAATCCATACAAAAGCCTTGTGGTTCAAAACGATTATCCCCATTTTATAGATAGAAGAAACTGAGGCTCAGGTTCAAAGTCATATAGTAGATAAGTTCACACCCATTCCCCACACTGCGTAACTCATTCAGTTTAGTCTACAATTTGTTTAGAAAGATCTCAGCATTCTGCCAAACTTTAAAACAATTCTGGAGGGCAGGTGGAGGAATCTGGTTGGTCTTGGACCTGCCACTTCCTAGCTGTTTGACTTGATGCCAATTACTTGATTTCTTGGTTTTTAACGTGGAGGATTTGTTTTTAGGGCGAAATGAGAAAATGCACATAAAATGCTCAGCAAAATGCCTGGCACAGCAAAGACAGTAAACATGGACTAAAGCCCACACATGCACGTGTGTGTCTGTCTATGTACATGTGCATGTGCGTGTGTGACTGTGCATGTGTGTACAACAACCAGTGACAAAGGATCACTCATTTGGCAAAATGTTTCCATGCCCCGGGGGGCTCCAACAAGTTACTGTCCTTGAGGAGCTCATAATCTGGAGACAGGACAGAAAAAAAAAAAAAAAAAAAAAAAGCACAAGTCCTTGAAGGATGAGCCTGAGTTTTCCAGGCAGTTACAGTACCCCAAGTAGCTGCATTATAGCCCACGACCCCTTTGGGAAGTAGGAGGGGTCCTCAGAATGCCCGCAGTGGATGGAAGCGGGGGGGCCGGAAAGGTTGAGCCAAGAAGGTCTGGAACGTGGGCCGAGGAAGATCGTCATCAGTGAGCTGCAAAATGGGCACCGTAGAGGGTTTTCAGTGGAAGGTTGACCAGGTAACATCTGGGTCCTGGAACATGTGTTGGCCTGGGGAAATGCATCTCTGCCATGAGGGCTCGTCCAGACCTTGGTCCTTTGACACCCTGACTTACAGAGCCTCTTCTAACCCCCGAATAAGTCTGTCCAGTCCTTATTCTGTCTCCAAATGCTGAGCGTGCAGGGCATATCGCACAACCTCCTTTCATGCATGCGAGGGCAGAGTCCCTGTTCCCCGCTGTGTCTGATTCTTACAGGGATTGGGTTTTTGTACCTCACCGTATGCCCCCGCATGCCGCCTCGCCATCCCGTCCACCTCCTGTTTCCAAACAGGTTGTTTAAAAAAGGGACATTGTCCCTGTTTGTGTTGGAATCCACCCCATACCTACCTCTGAGCTGCTGTCCTGGAGCTACTGGCCTGCATGGTTCTGGAGGGTGAGGGGGTGTAGGTCCACATGGCATTAAAATGGGCTCCTGGCAGCCATGAGTGGAGACAGGGCCCGGGGCCCCCCGGGAGAGCACTGGTGTAGGAAGAGAGGACTCTGGAGGTAGCCTGTGCGCCCTTAGACAGGGTCTCCTTAATTCAGATCCCCTGGCTCCCTTAACACCGTGGGTGGCCATGGTGAAGGGGGAGTTGGCTTCTCCTCCTGGGGAGGGTATGAGGGGATATGATCACCAGCAAGATCATTATTCTTCTATTTCTCAGGTAAAAAGATTGGAGGGTGAAGAGGTCTGTTCTGCTTAAGATTGCTCAGCCCCCCGGTGACAGAAGTAAGATTCACATTCGATTTGTGTTGCCTCTAAATTCTGAGCAATGGCCAGCACTGCCTGCAGCCTCTCACCCACGAAACTAGCACCCGTTTTCCCAGTTTTCTGGTCTTGTTTGAATCAACTCTCTATCCTCATGGCTTCCAGAAGATTACGTGGGTAGGTTTTCTGTGCCCCACCTATTCCTTCTTGTGTTGAAGTGAATAAAATGGGTCTGAAAACTGCTCCTGGCCCATTGGCAGGTGCTTCACCCTCCAGCCCCAACACCTCCCGCCAACGCTGGCTCCCACCACCACCTGCCCCAGCTTCCCCCTGACCCCCACAACCATCCTTGGCCCTGTTGATCAACATTGATGCATCCCACCACCCCTGGCTTCTCCCATCATCCATGGCCCCCTCCCACCATCCCATACTGCCCCCACCATCCCATGCCCCTCCCACCATCCCACGCCCCTCCCACCATCACTGGCACCACCGTGCACTTCTATGGCTCTTTGCCGCTGGTTACTATAGGGCCCTTCAGGGCCTCTGACCTCTTCTTTGGACCCTGTTCCCTGGGGTCATGGCCCCCAAATGGAGGTGGAAACCTTTGCCACCTGTATCTCAGTTCCCCAAACCAGCTGAAAGGTTAAGTAGGGCTTTAGCTGACCCTTAAAGGTTTGAGACGCTGGTGGGAGAGGGAAATGCAAACAACATGTAGTAAACAAAACTGAATTTGTATCAACCTTGTTTTCCAATTAGTCACCCCATGCCTCAGGGAATTTCCCACTGAATACATTTCTCCTAAGGGGTCAATGTGACTCTCCCCTCCCCTAAAAAGCATCCACTTTCATCACTGGCCTCCTCCACATCTCTGCATTCCCTTTGAATTCCTAGACAACATCGTTTAACTATATCTTCCATTTTCTCTTTCCAAATAACTTCCTGGGGGCCTCCTCTTTCACAGCAAAGACCATGTACTCTGTAGCAAGATTGCTCCCCTAATTCAAGTTCAGAGATCAACAAAATGAATTTGGGTTTCGTTTTGTTTGCTTTTCCTCTGCTGCACACTCACACACACAAAGGAATGATTTACTCTGCACTGTATCTAGTGGGGTCTAGGGCGAGGGTACCATCCAACACATGTGCTGTCATAATTCCCACCAGTGCCTTCGTCCCCAGTGCTGTCACAAGGGACATTGCTAGCTGGCTCCTGGTGCACCAAGGATGGCCGACAAGGGAAAGCAAGTCTCTGTTCTCTGTAACTGATAGCTGCTATTGTGCCAAGACCCTTAACATTTCACTTTTGGTCGTTGTTTTAAGAAGTCCCCTGGATCCATTATTTTTTAAGTTTTAATTTAATTTTATTTTTGAGAGACAGAGAGAGAGAGAGAGACAAAGCACAAGCAGGAGAGGAGCAGAGAGAGAAGGGGGAGTGAGAATCCCGAGCAGGCTCCACACTGTCAGCATGGAGCTCGATGCAGTGCTTGAACTCATGAACCGTGAGATCATGACCTGAGCCGAATCCCTGGCTCCATTTTTTTTTTTTTATTTTTTTTTAAATTTTTTTTTTTTTTCAACGTTTATTTATTTTTGGGACAGAGAGAGACAGAGCATGAACGGGGGAGGGGCAGAGAGAGAGGGAGACACAGAATCGGAAACAGGCTCCAGGCTCTGAGCCATCAGCCCAGAGCCCGACGCGGGGCTCGAACTCACGGACCGCGAGATCGTGACCTGGCTGAAGTCGGACGCTCAACCGACTGCGCCACCCAGGCGCCCCCCTGGCTCCATTTTTTAAACAACGCGGCTGTAAGAGTTGTAACTACAGTGACATGCCCCTGACAACTTCCAGATTAATTCCTTCTTTTTTTTTTTTTTTTTTTTTGAGAGGGAGATAGAACACGAGTTGGGGAGGAACTGTGAGATCACGACCTGAGCCAAAATCAAGAGTCGGACGTTTAACCGACAGAGCCACTCAGGCGCTCCCGGGTTTACTCTTAAAAGTATTTTTTCAGTTATGACTTTATCATTTTATCCTCCAATATCTTAGTAGAAATGCGACATTTGGGTCCCATCATGGATAATCACCCCAAAGAAAGGGTTCATTCCAGGAATACCAAGGTCAAGAAAGTTTTTGGTAAACTTAAGGCTCATGAAGTCAACCACGTTGGTGGCTGAGCAGCATATGGTCACCTTGAGACAAGCTGGCTGGAGGGACAAATGTCTTTCTCCACTTCCCTTGCTGTGCACCCCGAGTCAGGCGCCCTCTGTGTCCTGGGTCAAAGAAGAAGTCCTTCCACTCCCTTTTCCTTCCAACCTGTGGCCTCACTGCACATTGCAATGGAAGCTGTGGGATAAAGGGGCTCCAGGCCCTTAGGGCCTGTGGTCAGTGTTGCCTTCCTCCCTGCAGGTGTGAAGGGGAGCAAACCCATGGAGCCCTCTCTCCCCTTTCTCATTATTGTAGCATTGTCTTGTTATACTCTCTTCTGCCCCAGAGAGCATCACCTGTTCTAGGAATCCTTTCTCAGACTTGACGTCCCATTTCAGTTCAGGGAGATATTGGGCACATGCATTCTGCAGCCAGAATATGAAAACCATAAATTAAGAGCACAGCTCCAGACAGAGACAAACTGGGCCATTATATTTCCTCCCTGGTCTGTCTTCCTCATCATTGTCATCACCCTCAGATAGGCACAGCACTCTAAGTTTACCACACCTTTTCATACCCTTTTTTTTTTTTTTTTCATTTTCTAGTTACAAATACCTTGTTAGAAAGCAAAAGCAGAGGCAATTTCCCTCCATGTTATAGAGGGGAAAATCAATGCTAAGGCACGCGAGAAAATGGTAGGTATTCTAATGTTTGATCTAAGCTATTTCGTCTTTACCAGGATGTATCAAAGAGAACATATTTGCCCATTAGTCTATTAAATGCTTGAACAGGATTATTCAGGGGTAAATACATCAGATAGATGTAATAGGGGAAGTAGTCATCTGAAACTCTGATGACACCAACAAAGCTTCAAACAGCCCCTGAAGTATGTGACGGCCGCAAATGAAACTAACTCGTAATGGGAATCACATACAAAGCTAATTATATAACTGGATAAAGGGCTTCTATGAAAAGCTCACAGTGACATCACACTTAGTGGTAAAATACTAGATGTTTTTCCCCGAAGATCAGGAACAAGGCAAGGATATCCATACTCGCCACTTTTATTGAACATAGCAGGGTGGCATTAGGCAAGAAAAAGAAATAAAAGGGATCCAGATGGGAAGAAAGAATTTAAACTTTATTCACAGATGCCATGATCTCGTATATGGAAAGTCCTAAAGGATCCGTGAAAAACCATTAGAACTATTAGAGATGAGTTCGGCAAAGTTTTTCTGTCTATAAGATCAATATACAAAAATCGATCATATCTCTATTTATCAGCAATCAACAATCTGAAAGTAAAATTAAACAATTCCAGCATCAAGGATAACATAGAATCAAGGATAACATAACAAATAAATGTTACAAAAGAAATGCGAGACTTATACATTGAAAACTACATGATATCATTGAAATAAATTAAAGAATTAAATCAAACAACTGGAATGACTTCCCATATTTCCCGTATTCATGGGTTAACATTGTTAAGATGGCAATACTTCCCATAATTTACCGATTAATGCAATTCTTATCAAAATCATAACTTCCTTTTGTGAAGAAATGGAGAGGTTGATCCTCAAGTTTATATGGACTTACAAGGGGCTCTGGTGAGTTGAAAATTAAAAAAAAAATAACAAAAGATGGAGGACTCATACTTCTTCAATTTTAAACCTTACAAAAGTGTAGTAATCAAGATGGTTTGGTATTGGCATCAGGATAGACAAAAGGTCAATGATCAAGAATTGAGAACCTATACATAACCCCTCACACTTATTGCTAATTGATGGGAGTCAAGGACACTCAGTGGGGGAAAGCATAACCTTCTGAACAAATGGTGCTAAAACAACCGGATATCCATATACAAAAGAATGAAGTTAACCCCTACCTCACACCATATGGAAAAATGAACTCAAATAGATCAAAGATATAAATGTATCTTTGCAAAAGTTAAAACTACACATTTCTAAGAGTTAAAACTATAACGTTTTTAGAATAAGGTATAGAGTTAGTGTTACCAATTTTGGATTTGTCAATGAATTCTTACGTATATATGACAGCAAAACCACATGCAACAAAAGGAAAAAAAATTAATGTTGGACTTCACAAAAATCAAAAACTTGCTCATCAAAGGACACTGTCAAGAAAGTGAAGGGGCACCTGGGTGGCTCAGTCTGTTAAGTGTCCAACTTCGGCTCAGGTCATGATCTCACAGTTCATGGGTTTGGGCCCCACATCAGGATCTGTGCTGACAGTGTGGAGCCTGGAGCCTGCTTTGGATTCTGTGTCTCCGTCTCTCTCTGACCCTCTCCTGCTCACGCTCTGTCTGCTTCTCAAGAATAAACATTAAAAAAACTAAAAAAACTAAATAAATAAAGCAAGTGAAAAGATAACCAATATGGGAGAAAAAATTTACAGATGGTGTATCAGATAAAGGTCTGATATTCAAACAAATAACCCAATAAAGAGTGGGCAGATATTTATTTATTTATTTATTTATTTATTTATTAGACTACACAAATGGCCAATGAGCACATGAAAGAATGCTCAACATCATTAGGGAAATGCAACAAAAAACACTTCGCACCCATTAGAATGACTATAATAAAAAAGGCAAGCAATAACCAGTGTCAGCGAGTGGGTGGAGAAACTGAAGCCCTTGTTGTTAGTAAGAATGTAAAATGGTGCAGCCACCTGGGAAAACAGTTTGGCAATGACTGAAAAAGTTAAACATACAGTTACTGTATGACCCAGCAATTCCACTCTTGGGTATATGTCCAAGAGAATTTAAAACATGTCCACACAAAAACTGTACTTGAATGTTCATAATAGCATTTTTTTCTAATAGCTAGCAGATGGAAACAACCCAAGTGTCCACTAACTGAAAAGTGGAGAAGCAAAACATGGTATGTACACACAAGGGAATATTACTTGGCAATGAAAAGGAACAAAGTACGGACACCTGCTACAACATGAATGGACCTTGAAAACATGCTAAATAAAAGAAGCCAGACACAAAATATCACATTTATATGATGCTTTTACATTAAATTTTCAGAATAGGCAAATCTATTAAAGACAGAAAATCCTTGCCAAGGGTAGAGGTGGTTGAGGATGGGCATGGGGGAGTAACCGATAATGGGTGTGGGTTTTCTTTTGAGAGTGATGAAATATTCCAGAATTAGATAGTGGTGATTATTGCACAATCTCATGAATATACTAAAAACCACTCAATTGAATACTTTAAAAGGGTGAATTTTGTATTTGAATTATATGTCAATAAAGCTCTTACTAAAAATATGTTGATTATTTTTCAGTATCACTAAACTCCATGCTGTGTTAAGGTTGACATTTCGGCTCGCTTTTGAAAGAAGATCTGGTCCTGGTCACCTAAGAAACTAAATCATTTTTCAATCTGATAACTGGATATCAAATGTATAGCTGATGAGCAGAGTTCCAATTCCTGAAATGTTAGGCTTAGGCTATACTGCCAAAGGAGTGCAGATGCTGTGACCACCATGGTTATGCAGTTGTCCCCAGGTGGAACTTGTAGATGACATGGCTTCCTTCTGTTACCATGAGTGAGGTATGATATGGAACCCTAGGCCTCAAACCGGTTATCCTGATGTGGGTAAGTCCCCCACAAAAAATGCATTTTCTAGAGGAGGCCCTTTGGTCATGTTGGAAAGCACTTCCTCCTCCTTCTTCCCTCGGGTCCTGGAAACTTTATTATTCGGGTTCAGAGGCTAAACTTTGCCATGAGTGAATATGGACTGTCCTAGAAGCCCAGCCTCCTCGGCCTCACTCAACAGGAGCAGGGGCGGGGGGGGGGTACCTCCTGAGCAGAGCAGGGCAGGGTCAGTGTTGCTGAGCCAGCAGCACGAGATGCAGAGGCGTGTGCCCACCTTCCGGCACAGCCCGGCTGTGTGTTGAGACCACAGCTGCCTCTGCTGTCCCCATTGAGGTGGCAGGTCTCCTACCGGTAAAACATGGTTTCCGTCCACTTCATTACCACTTCTTTCAGTTGCTAATTTCAGTCAGAGAACATTCGATGAGGCAATAGGTGAGAATCGACCCTGTCCCATCCAAACCCTGAGGTCTCTGTGGGTCAAGAGGTGCATCATGCATATTAGTTAATACATAATAAAGCATTTACATGGAGAACAGTTCATTAAAACTTTATTTTTCTAGGGCAGGTTCAGATTCACAGCAAAACTGAATGGACATTACAAAGATTTCCCATATATCTCTTGCTCCTATACAGGCACAGTCTCCCCCATCATTAACGTCCCCACCAGAGTGATGCATCTGTTACTATCAATGAACCTACATCGATACGTCACTATCACCCAAAGTCCATGGTTTACACCAGGGTCCACTCTTGGTTTGGTCCATTTTGTAGATCTGGACAAATGCATGATGACATGTATACACCATCACGGTCTCATACAGAGTATTTTAAATGCCCTAAGAATTCTGTGCTATATCTGTTTAACCACCTCCTTTCAATCTCTGGCAACCACTGATTTCTCATTGTCTCCATAGTTTTGCCTCTTTGAGAATGTCATATAGTTGAAATCATACAGTATGTAGCCTTTTCATATTGGCTTTTTCACTTAATAATTTGTATTTAAGTTTCTTCCATGTCTTTTCATGGCTTGTTGGTCATTTCTTTTTTAAATCACTATATCTATCTATCTATCTATCTATCTATCATCTATCTATTTATTTTGAGAAAGAGTGAGCGTATGTGCAAGTGGGGGAGGGGCAGAGAGAGCAGAAAAAGAAAGAGGGAGAGAGAGAACCCCAAGCAGGCTCCACGCCCAGCACAGAGCCCAAAGCAGGGCTTGAACTCAGGAACCATGAGATCGTGACCTTAGCCGAGATCAAGAGTCCAACACTTAACTGAGTCATCAGGAGCCCCAATAGCTCATTTCTTTTTAATTCTGAATGCTTCACCTACTAAAGGATATCTTGGTTGCTCCCAGATTTTGGCAATTATGAGTAAAACAGTTAATATTTAATAGAGAAGATTCAAGTTTTTCCCAACAATGTCCCTCTCACTCCCCAAAATCTCTTGATAGAGTAAGATATGGAGGCCATACTAGAGGTAGACCCATGGGAATAAGTCTTGGCTGTTCCTTGCCCAGGGTCCATTGCGGAAAAATATGGAGAAAATAAGTTATAGAGAACTAATTCTTCCAGCTTGCTTTTTTTCTTTTCTTTTTTCTTTCTTTCTTTCTTTCTTTCTTTCTTTCTTTCTTTCTTTCTTTCTTTCTTTCTTTCTTTCTTTCTTCTTTCTTTTTTCCTAGCAAGATGGCTTCTTTTTTTCACAATTACTCTCGCAAAAGATAACAGACAGTATATAAAGAGATATTACAAATACTGTTCCTTTTTTCCCCCCAACATCTGTGAGCTGCCAAGAGATTTTAATCAATAGAGGAGATATTTGAGAATGTAGGGGAGGCAAAATTTTACCTTTACTTTCTTAGGGTTTTTTAGCCAGGCCTGAGATTAAACTGATATAAGACAGATTAACAGGAGAAAAGTATATAAAGTTAGCTGTTTTATATGACAGGGAGCTCTTGTAAGAAAAGAAAGACCCAAAGAAATGGCAAACCCACAGGCTTTTACATTAGGTTGAACAAAATGAGGCAACTGTGGAAAAGTAACTAAACAGGCTAAAGTAACTGACCAGGCTAAAGGAAGATAAGTGTTATTTTAACGTGGTCTATTTATACAGGATTCTCTTGGCTTTGATTCCCCATTGAAGAATGTTCCTTCTCTCCCGGTACAGGGAGCACACTTTCACACAGGAGTGTTTATCTCCTGATTTCAGGAAGAACAGGGGAGATTAGAATGTCCTTTTTTGCATCTGCTGTTTTTTAAGTGCCTTCAGTTCAAAATAGTCTTTATGCCAAAGTGGCGGATTCTGCCTCCTTTCCTTCTCCCCCTTTGACAATTCCCCCAAAAGATTCATGGCGCAGAATCCGAGTTGGCAGATTTATTCTGTTTTACAGTGATTTAGTCTCTTAGTCTTGAGAATAGGTCCGTTCATTTAAACAGTTGTGTCTTAGTTCGGGACGCTATGGTGCAGAACGGTGTAGCCGTTCATCTAAGTTAGGTCTCCATATGATATAAGCAATCAGGCATTTATTGAGGGGCATTTTTTTTTACAGAAACTAAAGAAAAACAAATATTAATAGTTAGAAACTTCGTTTCTGAGACCAGAGGACAACCAGTTGAGATTTCTAGATTTAAGCAAGAAGCTTCTTTATATGGTAGAATGAAGACGTCAGTTGTAATTTGACAAATTTCCCGGCTCGTAGTTTGAATGTCTGTCATTACATTTTCTGGGTGTTCCAGTGAATTTTCTGCGTGGCCCACAGGAGTAGACATGAAGGTTGTTTATCTGTGATCTATTGTGATTTTCTGAAGGTTATATCAGGCCATCCAGCTTTAGTTTGTAGGATTTGGGAAAAGGGCAGTTTTCATTCTGTAAAGCAAGGTACTGGGCTGGTATTTCAAGAGGCTTTATAAGCATTGACTCCTTAAAGTCAACCTTAGTTCCTTAAATCCATCCGGTCACATTTGAGTCTATGAGCATCGCTGTCAAATATGACATTACAGTCGTTCCTGATAATATAATCAATGTTTCCAATCATGTTCTTCTGCTTTTTTGTTGTTGTTGTTGTTGTTTTGTTTGTTTGTTTTTTGTCAGATGTCCCAGGATCTCTCAGTGTTCCGGCCCCTGAAATACCATCATTGTCACAAGAAATTGTAGGGGAGGCGATATTTTACCTCCGTCTTCTTAGGGTCTTTCAGTTGATCCTGAGAATTAAACATCGGTAAGTTTTGCACAAAATCACCATGATCTGATTTGGTCCACGGGGCTGGACAAAGGGCATGCTCTGCTTCCTCCCTACAAAGTATCCCGCTGAGTTTCGGGGAGTCCACAGACCCCACACCCGACCCCAGGGACCCCGTGTAGGTGGCGCCGCAGCACGCCACGATGACTGCTCACGCTGTCCTGTGCCGGCCTCCCCACATTCTCCCACCTTTCCAGTGGGTACCCTTTCCACATCACCCGCAGCCAGCGTGGCCCTGGGCGCCTTTCTCTTTTTTTCTAGCCCTAGAAGATGGGCCAATGCTGTCTCTACTGTAAGCAGAGAAATACACTGTGGAAGGTTCTAAGCAATCTGCGGCAGGGTCAGTCACCAGGAACCCCCAAAGCCCCAAAGCAACAGAGAAAGCCTCGAGTCCTGGTACGAAACTTGCTGCCTTGTCCTCAGCCTTGCTTCCTCCGCGGACCCGCTCCCTCAGCACGGTCCTGCGCCAGCTGAGACTGGATTCAGTGTCAGCCTCCCCACTGTAACTGTTCCTGCTCAGGGCTATGGCATCTCCAGTTTAGGCGGCTTTTCTATGGAAACTGTCATGATTATTTCAGAGCTCTGCATCCTGGCACCCATGTATCCATTGGCACGAGCACATACCTCAACCCTCCAGAGGCACGAGCACATACCTCAATATCTGTCTGGTTTCCCGTTTTCTGAACAGAGTCATTTTTTCTGAGTGGGGTCACCTCTGGGGACAAGAAATAGGAGGTAGCCGTGATCCTTCAATGATCCTTGATAGACGTATAGTTACTATGATTCAGAGAGAGAACTTTTGGTCCATTGTCACACTTGATTCTCTAAAACCCCTTCAGGTCAGGGATCCCAAGTGTCAGATGACTTCCGCCGGGTCACCTGGCAAGTGAATTTAATCCACTTGTTCCGAGCCATAACCTCTGATATATACCTCTGATCCAAAGTTATGTCAACGGTGATTTTCCCGCATGATCCACAGTAACGCTTGGTTCCATGATTTTCCCACTAGTCTACCCACCTCCTTTAAGAGTTTTATTTCCCCCTAACTTTTGGAAAATAGGAAGCAAAAGAATGGATGTCAATTGAGGATTGATCCCAAACTAGGCACAGCTGGAGGGGTGCTTGGTGGGGCCATCAGGCAGCCGTTGCTTTTACAATGGACATTTGAAAGTGTCTGGTCAGCTGTGTGTGATGGGTCTGCTTGGTAGCTGGACAATTTCAATTACACGCTAATCCTTATCACTCTAGCTTCTAGCTGCTCTTGAGATTTCTTTTTCTTTTTTTTTAATGTGTATTTATTTGAGAGATAGAAAGCACGAGGGAAGGAGGGGAAGAGAAAGAAAGAGAGAGAGAATCCTATGCAGGCTCTGCACTGTCAGCGCAGAGCCCAATGCGGGGCTCGATCTCACAAACCAGGAAATCGTGACCTAAGCTGAAATCAAGAGTTGGACACTCGACCAAGTGGGCTGCCCAGGCGCCCCTAGCAGCTCCTGAGATTTCTACAGAATCCTGGGCATTTATATCAGCTCAAGAACATGACCTCTGCAGACTGCCCTGGCCTCCCCCCTCCTTCAGATTTTCCCTCCGTAGTATCCTGGAAGGTAACTTCGCACTGACCTCTGCCGATAGAGGTGAGTCGGGAGCGTGGTGGGAGGGGCAATGGGAATGAGGAGGGGCCCAGGCTTCTGTATCAGAATCGCTTGGGGTCCAGCCCTGACTCCCCCAGCTGCCCGCTCTGATGCTGGATGAGCCAGTGAGTTTAATCTCCTGTAAAATTAAAATAAAACTACCATCACTAATACCTTGGAAAATTGTGAGGATTTTTAAAAAAAAAATGTAGAAAGGGCCTAGAATTGTGTCCGGTACAAAATCATTGTTAATGTTAATGGGATAAGATTTTAAAAATGCTTTTCCTGCAAATGCTCAAAATCTCTGTGAAAAGAACAGTTCATGGAAGGATTCTGAACAGCTGCTTGCTTTGGGGAGATGTACTAGGGAAAAAACAAGACATTGTTCCCATTTTTACGAACAGCTTTTGTAAATAACATAGGCAATCCCGCCAAACCAATCCCTTCCCTGTCCTCTGAAACTAACCAGATTTTATTATTAAAATATTTATGAATATTTACCATGTTTTCTGAAATATTCTTTTAGAGACCAAATACATGAGATCTAATTCTTATGTGTTTATGAAGTATTTCCACATAATTTTAGAAGAATTTGTAACAGTTTATAGTAAATCCAGGTTTATAATTCCAATTAAGGGATGCCTGGGTGGCTCAGTCAGTTAAGCATGTGACTCTTGATTTCGGCTCAGGTCACAATCACAGGGCCCGTGAGTTCGAGTCCCATAGCGGGCTCTGTGCTGACAATGCGGAGCTTGCTTGGGGTTCTTTTTCTCTCTCTCCCTCTCTCTGACCCTCCCCCACTCGCTCCCCCCCCCTCAAAATAAATTAAAACATAAAAAACTTTATAATTCCAATTAATGATGCAGTGAGGCTGGATTTTTACATGGCGTTAACATTTTTTTGAAGGATATGATGTTCTCTTATATAATTAATACACATAGCGCTTTCATAACTAACATTTTAGGGAACTGCATAAGATCAATGTAAAAAGCATTTTCTGCCAAGCAGTAAACTAAGTCTAGTTTGCTCTGTGCCTTTAAGTGGCTTTATAAAGTCAGCAAGCCGTACTGCTCTGAACTTCAATTTCATCCTTGAAAACCTAGGCATCTGAAAGAGTTCTGTGATGCCAATATATCATAAGAATATATCAAATATATTTTGATATAATATATCAAAATATCATAAGAATGAAAGTCATTAGTTTAAATTATTGCAAGGATTTCAGATTACTGTGTTTACGATCTTGTCCTGAGACATGTTGTTTTCATCTCTGTGCTAATGTGCCTGCACGTGTGTGTGTACGTGTGTGCGTGTGTGTGTGTAATTTTGTGAAAGAATTTGATCAAAAATGTAATGCCAAGGTACGCTTGTGTACATATCTCCGGATTTGCAGCCAATCTGATTCTCAGTTACTGGCAAGGTGACATCAGGCAAAGGACTTAGCCTTCCTGAGCCCGTGGTGCCAGGGCTCTGTCTCCACTCTTCTCCCTAGGTCCGCTCCACCCCCAGATTTCCTGTTTCTCCAAGGCCAGGGGACCAAAGCTTGTTCGTGTCCATCTTTGCCACAGCTGGACAAGGCCAGCACAACACACACTTGTTTTCTGGTGAAATGGAATTTCACTTTCTATTTTTTTGCTTTTTTTTTTTTTTGCATCAATTTGTATGCTCATATGGTTTTTCTTCCTCAGCCTGTTGATATGGTGGATTACACTGATGATTTTCAAATGTTAAACCAGCCTTGCATACCTGAAATAAATCCCACTTAGTCATGGTTTATAATTCATTTTATACATTACTGGATTTGCTCTGCTAATATTTTGTTGAGGATTTTTTTTTTTTTTTTGCATCAAAATTCATGAGAGATATTTGTCTCTAGTTTTCTCTCTTTTTTTTTTTCTTCCTTTCCTTTCCTGGTCCTGTTTTGGTTTTGTATCAGTGTAACACTGGCTTCATTAAAATCAGCTGGGATGTGTTCTCTCCTCCTCTATGTTCTGGAAGAGATTGTGTAAAGTTGATGTTAATCCCTCTTTAAACGTTTGGTAGAATTCTCCAAGGAACCCATCTGAGTCTAGAGATTCTATTTTGGGAGTTTTTAAGTTACAAATTCAATTTTTTTTCCGTGGTTATAGGACTATTCAAATTGTTTTATCGTCATTGACTTTGCTAGCCTCTAGTTGTTGAGGGATGGGTCCATTTCTACTAAGTGACTGAGTTTATGAGAGTGAAGCTGTTCATGGTATTTCATTCTTATCCTTTAATGGCTTCAAAATCCATCAGGACCACCTCTGTTTCATTACCAATATTGGTGATTTGTGTCTTTTTTCTTTGTCGGCCTTGCTAGAGGTTTATCACTTCTATTGATTTTTTTGAAGAACTTTTTTTGTTGTGTCACTGATATTTCTCTATTGTTTCACTGTCTTAGATTTTATGAATTTCTGTTCTTATTTTTCTTCTGCTTGCTTTGTGTTTATTTTGCTTTTTTTCCCCCAAGTTATTTGTGTACTGGAGACATTTCCTCTTTTCCAACCTCAAAATTTCAGACTATAATTTTCCCTCTAAGTACTGCATTAACTACATCTCACATACTTTGTATGTTGTACTTTTATTTTGATTCAGTTCTATGTATTTTTTTTAAATGTCTTCTGAGACGTACTCTTCGTCCCATAGATTATTTACAAGAGTGTTGTTTAATTTCCAGGTTGTTGGAAATTTTCCTGTTGTCTTTGTATTGATTTCTAGTTGGATTTTCATTCTCCTCAGAGAATGTACCCGGTACGATTCGAATTCTTTCAAATTTGTTGAGGTTTGTTTATGACTCAGGTTATGGTCTATCTTGGTTAATATTCCATGGACACTTGAAAAGAATGTGTATTCTGCTGTTCTTGAATAGACTGCTCTGTAAATGTCAGGCAGATCCTATCTGCTGATCATGGTGCTCTGTTCTGATTTTCTGTCTAGTGGGTGTATCAGTTTCTGAAAGTGAGGTGTTAAGTCTCCAGCCATAATTGTGGACTTGTCTGTTTCTCCTTTCAGCTCCAACGGTTTTTGCTTCATATATTTTGAGGCTCTGTTGTTGATTACATGCACATTTACGATCCTTATGTCCTCCCAGTGGGTTAATGTTTTTACCAATAGGCAGTGTCCCTTTTTGTCGCTATTGTTTGCTTTCCTCTGAAGTCTGCTTTATCTGGTATTAATATAGCCACCCCTGTTTTCTTTTTTAATTGATGTTTTCATGATAGATCTTTATCCATCTTTTTACTTTCAACCTACCTAGGTCATTGTATTTGATGTGTGCACGTCATTGTATTTGTATATTTCTTACAGACAATGTACTTTTGACCATATTGTTAAATCCACTCTGTCAATTTCTATCTTTTGGTTGGTATTTAGATCATTTGCATTTAAGGCAATCGTTGATATGACAGGACTTGAATCTGTCATTTTGTTGTTTTCATCTATTTTCTGTTCCTTTCTTTATCTCTACTTGCCTTTCTTTGCGTTACTTGAACAATATTTTAGGATTCCATCTTGATTTATTTATAGTTGTGTTTTTTTTTTTTTTAATTAAGAGACACGGCCATCTAAATAACATGAGCTTTTTCTGTGGGAAAGCTCATTCCTAGCATCTCATGTGATTAAGGCAAAAGCACAGCATCCAAGCCCCAGGTTTCTTTGGAGTAGAGCACCTGTAATTGGGTGTGTGGCTCTTTCCACCCTTCAGCATGAGGAACCTTTGACAGAACTCAGTGCCTCAGTGGATTCTCTGGATGACCATAACCACCAGGACCAACCTGTAGGGACCAAGAAAGAATTTCCAAAATTTATCATGAGAGGGAGATAACCAAGAGGGAAGATAGAATTGCCCACAGTTTGCCAAATGGGTGCTCCAAATGAAGCCCTAGGAAGCTGTGTTGGCTTCATTTTGTACCCCAAGCTGGTGAAAACTCCTGAAATGCTAATTCTTCTCTTTCTTAGCCAGAAATATCTTAACTGCAACCTTTCCCATAGTGATGTTTTGAAGCCAGATTATCTGCCTTAGTTGGGGGAGAAGAATGATGACAGCTTCCATCGCCCTCTGCTCCACACGAGAGGAGAGTGCATGGTCACGGTCCCACGGCAAGCGTTTTCCCCAGGATGCTCAGAGCCTTCACAAACTCAACCTCATTAGTCCTTGAATTAAAGATCAAAGTCTTTATCTCTCTTGTATGAGTGAGAAGATTAAAGAACAACAGATACTTGCTCAAAGTCACATGCTAAGCCACTACATGAATTAGTGGTTAAACCCCCTCCTTGGATATATGAGATAATTGGCTACACCGGCAAACTGACCACAATGCTAATTATTTCTGATGCTTAATTTATAAGCAAACTGGGACTTCTGTGCTCTCAGAAAGAAGCATGGATTCCGCTTCAGAGAGACCTAGCTCAGTCATGGTTTATTTAGCATGCTACGTAATGATGCGCGTGCTATGGAATGATAATAGCACTCACCTCTTTCCAAGGATTTTAGGAATCTCGCAGAGATATGCCACTGGATTTGCCCATTCATTACTTCATTCATTCATTAAACTATCCTTCTCAGATGCCACCAGAGCTCAGAAGTGCTCCCAAATCAGGAGCTGCAAAGGTGAACGTGACAGTTTGGTGAGGAAGGCACCCAGGCGAACATAGTTAGAGATGCGGGGATATGAGTTATTGAAAAAGGAGCTATGAAAAAGTAGGGCAGAGGAAAAGTGGGCTGGAGAAAACCTTTCAGAAGGGGCTGCCCTTATTTAGAAATTTGGCAAGCAGCTGAGAGGGCAAAAGCTATTCCAAGCAGAGAGTGTTCCAGATCGAAGAGACACTAAGTGCAAAGACGTGGACTTGAGCGCTAGTGTGCATCCATGAAAGGCGAGGAATTCAGTGTGGCTGGAGACCAGGAAGGCCAACGTAGATTTATGGCAAGTTAGACCAGGCTGAGGAGCTGAGGCCAGATTATGAGGGACTCTGAGCAGTGCGCTGGAGTCAGACCTAGCCTCGATGCCAGTGCTGCTTGTTTATGGGATGTCTTGCTTTTCCCTCCTCCCAACCACCCGAACAGTTGTCCAAGGTGTCTACTGCATTAGACAAAGAATGGATTTGCAAAGCCATAAAAGCACTGATGCGATGTCCTCTAATAGTCTGGATATATATCTGGATTTAACATCAGTCAGTGGGGACTTCATGACGCTTTGCTCTGGTTATAGGATCTGGTGAAGTTTAAGAAATTGGCTGGAGACCCGGCCGTGCAGAGTAATTGTTTGCCAACATCTCCTTCCAACGTACCTGGAGCCTCTGCCTCCAGCAGTTAGACTTCCCACTGCTTCCTCACAAACATCTTGGGATCACGTTCCCCAGGGTCACAGCTCAGCGTTAGGAATGCTGGCATATCGATCCGGGAACAGGTTCATTGTGCCCACCGATAGACCGGCATCCACCCACTCTTCCTAAACTCTTCCCTGGGAGAGAAGCACCTGGGATCACTATCGAGATATCAAAGATTGATATCTTTCTCTCCTCCCTCTTTTTTTAAAATTCCTTTTTCATTTCTTCCAGGGAAGATGACTTATTGAATACAGTAGCCACAATGGAACACATCTAATACTGTGTCAAACCAGAGCCAGTGGGCTTGCCACTCCGTTTAGAAAGCTGTCTACACCTAAGCCGGGTAACAGCTGTGTTGACGGTCCTGGGATAAATGAGAAAATGGCACAGAGATTTAAAATGTGTGACTTAGTGACAATTCTTTGGTGCTCCACTCTCAGAGGAGGGCTCTTAAGAAAACGTTGATTTTTCTGGAGCTGAATTCACAGGTTTTCAGGTTTATCTCAGGACAGACGTTTGATGTGCACACATACTACTCTGTATATACCCTATACCTAAGAATATACATATCACATAGATCTACACACACACACACACACACACACACACACAATGTGTGCAAGAAGCTTCCTATTTGCAGAGGGCTGTTACACATCTGCACCTCCTCCACTCCTTCCTGTATGCCAGACAATGTTCATTTTGAGAAGCCCATCACAGCCCAAAACAAAGATATATCAGGAACGGCCCCGGCTCCAAGTTTTTGTTTCATTGACATCTCACCTGCCAAGAAGCAGAAATGACCCCACGAGTCAGGTAGTCAAAAGAATAAGAAAGTAGAGGTATTGCGACGTGACCTCAATTCTTTGTCAGGGATATCCCTTCCCACTTCTAAGTATCTACACTAGGTTCCTAGGGCTGTTATAACAAAGTGCCACTAATCGTGTAGCTTGAAGTGACACACATGTATTTTCTCATTGTGCAGGAGGCCAGAGGTCAGAAAGCAAAGAATCAGCAGAGCCACACCACCTCCAAAGCCTCTAAGGGAGGATCTGTCTCTACCTCTTCCAGCTTCTGGCCATTGCCATCAATCCTTGGCTTGTGACAGCATAATGTCTGCCTCTGTCTTCACACGGCCTTCTGCTCTATGGGTGCCTCTGTGTGCGCTCTCCTCTTCTTATAAGGATACCAGTCATTTTGGATCCGGGACCCACCCGAATTCATTATGACCTCATCGTAATGAATTACATCTGCATCTCCAAATAAGGTCACATTCTGAGGTTCCGGGTAAACATGAATGTTGGAGGGACACTACAGTAGGAAAGAGATCAGAGATCGTCTAGATTGGCCTCCCATGGATTCACTTCTTACCAGTATGATTATTAATTAGTTTCCCAAGGTTATGCCTAGATATCCACCTTTCTCATACTGTACCTCTTGGCCTAACAAAAATCTTAACTAGAAAATCCTGGAGGGGGGCGCTTGGGTGGCTCAGTCAGTTAAGTGTCTGACTTCGGCTCACGTCATGATCTCACAGCTTGTGAGTTCGAGCCCCGCATCGGGCTCTGTGCTGACAGCTCGGAGCCTGGAGCCTGCTTCAGATTCTGTGTCTCCCTCTCTCTCTCTCTCTCTCTCTGCCCCTCCCCTGCTCACACTCTGTCTGTCTCTCTCAAAAAAATAAATAAACCATTAAAAAAAATTAAAAAGAAAATCCTTGAAATCACTCTCATGCCTCGTGAATCAACCCCCCTGGCAAGTCTTCTTTCTTCGGACCTGGAACTCAGGACAATGGACCCAGTGCTGTGAGACTCTTATTTAAGCCAGGAGAGGACCTAAGCCAGGGGGCAAGATGAGATCTGGAGTCAGACTAGCCCAGGATTAATTTGAAAATTAATGACTAGTGACATCTTGGGACGGTATTTAGTTTCCATAAACTTCAGGTAGCTGATCTGTAGAATGAGAAATGTATAATTCACAGGGTTATTGAGAGAATTAAATTAGGTCCTAATTTAATGTTATTAAATGGTAGCTGTTATTAGTAGTAGTAAAGTGAAAGACGCCACAAGGCCCATGGGGAAGCTACAGTAAACTCTACTATTTGGTCCACTGGGGAGAGTATGACTTGGATGAAAGAAAAAAAGAATCCCCTCCCACATTGAGATTGTTCCAGAAAAAGGTAGAGTCTTCAATCCACTGGACCCGAGTGACTCATTGCCCTATTTTACCTGCAATAAGAGGTTAAAAGAGAGAAATCTGAGGAGCTCAGAATGCTTAACAGCTCTGTCTTTGGCCATGAGTACTGCTTCTCCGGCACTTTATGGAATTTCTCCAGAGTTTTCTTTCATCTACCCACAAATTCCTTTCTTCCTACCTGCCTCCCCTTCTGTTGGAAGAGCAAAACTAAATGACTAGTTTAAGTAATTCTGAAATGGAAGAAGGAAACGAAGCAATGCATTAAAACATGTAAAATTCATATTATAAAGCTATAATAATTATAACAATGTGGTTGTTATGGAATGAATTGTGTCCCCTCAAATTCATAAGTTGAAGCCATAAACTCTCAGTGCTTGAACTGTATTTGCAGATAGACCTTTAAAGGGGTGAATAAGATGAGACTGCTGGAATGGTCTCCTTACAAGAAGAATGATCTGATTATCGACCTTACAATCTGACTGGCTTTGTTACAAGAAGAGGAAATTTGGACACACACAAAGAGACACTAGGAATGCATGCACCCAGAGGAGATGCCATGTGAGGACACAGCAAGTAGATGGCCGTCTAACAAGCCAAGGAGAGAGGAGTCAGGAAAAACCAAACCTGCTTACATGTTGATCTTGGATTTGTAGCCTCCAGAACTGAGAGAAAATAAATTTCAGTAGTTTAAGTGACCCAGTCGGTGGTATTTTGTTATGGCAGCCCTAGGAAACTAATACAGTGGTGTTGATACAATAAAAGATAAATGTACGAGATGAAAAAAATTATATCTCTATATATAACAAAAAGTTAGAGAATTAAATATAAAAAATGTGCCATTAATATCAATATATGCCACAGATCTAGTAATAGAGTTAATAAAACATGTACAAAACCATGACACAAAAATCTCTAAAACATTATGGATAGAAATGTATATAAAATGTAGATAAATGGAAAGGTCTACCATGTTCATGGATTAGAAGTCTCAGCATTGTGAAGATTTTAATTCTTGTTTGAATTGACCTATAGATTAAGGCAATCTCTACAAAAATCAGGTAGGATTTTTGATAAAAATTCACAAGGTGGAAGAAAATTTACATGAAAAATGCAAGAAGGTCAAGAGCAGCCAAGGTAATTTTTAATAGAACCAGGTAGGAGGAATCGCTCTGCTATGTATCAAATATTACAAAATGAATAATTAAGAGTGTGGCATTAGGAATGAATATACAAATAGATATATGAAAAAATAGCTCACAAATAGATTCAATTAACTATGGGTACTTAATTTATGATCAAGTAGAGGCACAGAGCAATGGTAAAGAATGCCCTTTTACGTAATGGTGCCAGATCTACTGGAAGTTCCTTTCAGGGGAAAATAAACCTTGACCCTTACATAATAGATACACACAGATACTTCCCAAGTGAATTATGACTATGAATATAAAAAATAAAACAAAGGTTCCATAAGATAATAAAAGATAATATCACATGATTTGGGAAATGCAAATATTCCTTAAATGGGAGCTAAAAGCACCAATCATAAAATAAAGGCTGATACAATAAATAGGACCTCATTCAACTTAAAAATGCCTGCTCATGGCAATCTACAATTAAGGAAATGAAAAGGCAGCTGTTACTGGTAGTCGTATATCAGGAAACATCTAGATTGGCCTCCCATGCATTCACTTCTTACCAATGTGACCATTAATCAGTTTCCCAAATTTATACCTGGAGCAGGACACGATAGTTGCCACACATAAAAGAAAACAAACAAAAAAGAGCTCGTGTCCAGAATATACAAATTCCTACAAATTAGTAAGAATTAAGGCACACATCCCAAAAAGAAATGGGCAAAAGACTTGAACAGATACTGCACAAAAGAGGACGCCCGTATGACAAACGTACAAAAATCGTCAGCAGCATGAGCCATCGGACAAGCGCAAATGAAAACCGCAGTGAGATACACATACCAGGATGGCTCCAATGAGAAAGACAGAGGGTTGGTTAGAATGTGGAGCAACTTGACATCTCTTTCACTACCGGTAGGAGTATAAATTCACGTAAATTGCTTTATAAATCTGTGTGGCATTCATATGACAGAACACGGACACCGATGGTAAGTGAAATGAACTACCTCATATGTGTCATGTGGATAGATCTCCACAATATTGTTGAGACCACAGGCAAAATGATGAATAAAGCATGTGGAACGATACTGTTTAAATTACTCACCCATACACTGAGCCCCCCCCCAATACTATATACATGAAGATACATGTTTGTACAAATATAAAAGGCAATGACTGGAAAACACACACCACGCTTATGGCAGTGGTTGCCACAGACGAAAAGGCAAGAAACAAGACAGAGGTTCAAAAATACTTTAGTTCATCTGAGACCGTCTGCTCTCCTTACAAACAAAACAATATTGAAAACAACTGTTAATCTTGGATCGTAGGAGTATGTTTCCTTTTGGATTTTTAGAACTTTGAATTTTTTTCTCGAAAAACGTAAATGAAGAAGATGAACGAGCTCCGGTCTCCTTGACATTTCCGGGATGTGCTGTTCCACACACCGCCCCCCACCCCTCCACTAACTATCCTCCTCCCCATTTGAAACCTCTGCTCTGATCTTTTCTCCCCGATATCTGTTTTTCTGCATATAGCTGGACGTTTCCCTTCTTTTTTTTTTTTTTTTTTAATTTTTTTTTTCAACGTTTATTTATTTTTGGGACAGAGAGAGACAGAGCATGAACGGGGGAGGGGCAGAGAGAGAGGGAGACACAGAATCGGAAACAGGCTCCAGGCTCCGAGCCATCAGCCCAGAGCCTGACGCGGGGCTCAAACTCACGGACCGCGAGATCGTGACCTGGCTGAAGTCGGACACTTAACCGACTGCGCCACCCAGGCGCCCCTGGACGTTTCCCTTCTTGACCCAGCTCTGGTGAAACGCGTTGGTCAGATAGTCTCTGCTACCCAGCCTGGTCTGAACTTTTGCGGCCTGTCACCCCTAGTCAGGTCCAGGTTCCCAGGGCTCCTCCCCCACAGGAAAGAAACTGGGTCAACCAAGCAGCCTCCTCCCTCTCTACGCTTTGCTAATAGGAAGTCTGGGGGTGTGATGGCCCACTTACACTTGGGTGTAGCTGTTTCCATTTGGGACTGGATCAGATTGACCAAAAACGCAGTTGGGCACTACCTAGATCCAAATGCTGAATTTCACTCCATAGAAAGTCTCGGCTGTGTTGAGGAATGTCTTCATCAGAAGACAGAACTGTCTGTGTGCCTTGCTTCAGCCTGCGGCAACAAAGCCAAGGTGAAGTCAGGCTAATACATCCCCCTCTGCCCTCCAGTGTTAGGCACCATTAGGGATGGTTGCCCCCTGTTTCCTTCTCAATTAAACCGGGACGGAGCGTGCTTTCTAGCTGTGCCTTTCTTCTGGCACTAGACGACATGTTAGATGGGTGACATTTTGGTGCTCATCTGATCCATTGATTCTTGACATGGCAGAGACCCCACGTGAGACCTTTAAAACCAGCCTCCTGAGCAACTCCCAGATTGGGAGCAATTTTAACTTCTACAGGAGCCGAGTGGAGCTATGGAAGGGTGTGGCCTCCGAGGGGCAGGGATTGGGCTCCGCAAAGGTCAGAAAGGAAGAACTGGGGGAGATGGTCGGATCATCTCAGCTGGGGTCTCAAACCCGCACAAGTGGAGAAGTGGGAAATAAAGCCTGAAAGATCAACTCAGATTGGAAGTCTGAGAAATTGGCACTTCCATCTGGTGAGAGGGAAAACCATGGCCATTTTCCAAGCAAAGGAGAGCCACTGGGATTGATTTTAATATTCATGCTGACTGAGCTATCCAGGCTACAAGAAAGACAGGCACCCTTGTACTGCCTGATAGGCATTCAGTACGAAAGTGGCCGTGCACTCACCACGGGTACATCTGCTTGTCTGTGCCCTGGGAGGGCCACAGTGCTGACAAAGTGTCCATTGTCCTTAAGCCAGACTCTTGATGTGTGCTTTTTGCCTTTGTCCTCTCTTGCATTCCATGTTTTTGTTCCACCTTCCTTTTCTTATTTTAGGACATTTTTAACGACCCGGAGGCACAGATTGGTAAGCACTCATGGAACTTCGCACGCCTGAAGTGTTCTCAAGCTACACAGCTATGCGCAAGTCATAGAAACCCACCTGCGATGTCCTCGGGACAATCGGGGGTGCGGTGTGCCCAGAGCTTCCCGAGCTGCTCGTGCCCTTTGCCCTACTCTCTTGCTTTCTAGGGATGACTCTATAAAGAGAGCCCCAGGGACACACGGCAGTTTGCGCGTGGTGCTATTTATCGCAGTGTTGTTTACAGAAGGGATGGGTTAGAAAATCACAACCCATCATATGATGGCATTATGAGCAATTGTAAGGTGCATTTTTTCCTAAGAAACTTGAATAATGTGAGGAAGATAATCCTGTTGAAATAATAAGTAAAAATCAAGTATATATAAATAAAATGATAAATACACAAAAATTGTGTTTAGATTATGACCCAACTTTGTTAACCATATGCGTAAAGGTATGCATCTACAAAAGACTGGGAGAAGATATGCTTAAATGTTAGCGTGTATTTATCTAAATTGTGGAAATTTTAAGGCATTTTATTTTTCCTCTTTACACTTCTATGAGATTTCCTGCAGTTGATCTTATATTAATTCCATAATCAAACACCGAAGAAGAAAGTAACCCGCTTCGCAGCTGTTTGTTGAATGCTTATGATGTGCCTGGCACTGATCTGTTGTAAGTGAAGAAACAGAGAAAGAAACAAGAGGGAGAAAAAGGAAAATAGATAAACAAAGCCTGATGTTCCTCAGAAAAAGGGGAAAAAATCGCTTTCTTACGCCTTACATTATGCATGTGCGGCTCACAGGCCGGGCTGGAGAGAAAGATGTGTATACAGTTGCCCAAAAGAGGCTGAACTCAGATGCTCAAGGTCAAGTTGGCCCCCACCCCAAGGGCATTTCAAGATGAGGAGCTCTTCCTGATCTGCAGGGGTCTTGCCTGACACCTGGCTGGGAGGCAGACCTTGGATTCCAAGCCCAGCCCTGCCCCTGCATCTGCATGATGATCCAGAGCCAGTCCCTAACCCTTGGAGTCTCAGAGGTCCATTCCACACACGGCAAATTGAGACACTAAGACAAGATCTTGCTCTGTCTCGCAGCTGTGAGATTCTCATAGATAAGAGATTTGCAGCCTTCCTTTGAACACGCGTGCCTTTCTCCGGGACCCAACTGTCTAATCTAGTTGTCTTCGCTGCCCAGTTCACCGTCCAGGTCCCAATGTTGGTGCCATCAAGGAGGCCAAAGATCAGAAAGGGTGGATTTGCTTTCTTCTGGCTCAGCTATAAATGACGCCATTCTGAAGAATAAACCGAGGATAATTACTTTCAAACCCCCCCCCCCCCCACCTCGAGCCCCAGGCACCACCACCTGCTTGATTTCCCTGGGGTGTAAGGCGATCTCTTAAGGCTCCAATCACTTCCATGTGCCCACTGTTCAGTGCCTCCTTTCTGTACTTTGTTTCGACTCTTTCCTCTCTGTCTCTTTACAGATTCTTTTGCCGGGACTACGTTCTGTCCCTTCTGCAATAACCCACACTGTGGGGGAAGCATCTGTCCCATCTATGTTCTCTCTGAAGGTCCAAACAGAGGCAGCTGCTTTGGTCAGATCCCACTGGCTCTGCCCCAACTGAAGCCGGCTTTGGGTTTCCAGTCACCCGGCAAAGGAGCCACCGCCCTCTGTCTTTTTGCCTGGCCCTTAGATGGCCAAGAAGATGAGAATCAGCAAAACCACCTGCCTTCCCGATGAGGTGATGAGAAGGATCAATTGGGTTTTCTTGGATAAAAGAGCTCTGAGATTTCCGAGTTCTTGTGCAGGGGTTAACCGGAGTTATTATTAGCTGCGAGATGTTCATGACTCACAGGATACAATTAGAGACTAATTCCCTGCTAAATCCCATGGCCCTGACCACAGCTGTGATGAAAACAGGCCACAGTGTGGCCAGCATGACCACAGAATAGAGGGACAGTGCAGGGGGAGGGGAGGGAGGACAGGGCAGGGCGAAGGCCAAGGGGAGGCATGGAGGCGGCAGTGTGTGGGTGTGCCTGACCTGCGCGACGCATCCCATCTGGGTGAGCCCCTGGCCCGGTGCACGCACAGCACTCGCACTGGATGGGCTTGGGTGGCCCCATCCTGCCAGTGTGTGTGTTTGTAAACTCTCGGTTTGAGCGTTTCTCTCTCAACACTGGTTTAGAGGGGCACACAAACTTTAAGATCTGTTATGAGACTGCTGGAGAGGTGATGTGGGTGTAACTTTCAGCGTACCACGCCTGGTCTGTGTCTTTGAGGAGGTAGTCTAACCTCCCTGTGACTCAGTTTCCTCATCTGCAATGTAACAAGAGAACCAGCCTGGTTGGATTGTACTCTGTTGCAAATGGATTAATACACGGAAGCCCCCCCTCGCGTAGGATCTGGCACAGAAGGAAGATTAACTATCGTGATTATGGTGATGCACAGAATTTAATTTAGAGCCGTCTATGGTCTTCAGCTGTAGTTCAAGAGCCTTCAGTTCTCTGGTTCTTAAAACAGGTGCAGTCGCCTTCCAGTCCCAGATGGGCACAGAGCAGGTGATCACAAGTCAGCCAGGAGACAGTAGGGGGATCTTGCAGGCACTGCCTGGACCATGAAAAAGGCATAGTGGAGTTGGTAGCCCCCCTCTCAGGAGCCCCCGGCCAGTGGAGGCTTCAATCAACGCCCATGGGGAAGCAGGATGCAAGGCAGGAGAACGAGGTGGATCAGATACCACCTGACTCGAAGTTCAGCCACCCCAGCAGATTTGCAACCTGGAAAGCAGCCTGTGTTGACCACAGCCCGGCCCCCTGTGTTGACCTTCTCTGGGCCTCACTCCTCAGGCTCTGAGTAGACGGAGGTAAACCAAGCTCATAAGGATGAGCTTTGCAGGAGGCATTGCTTTAACCGAGGTGAGCATGTCTCCTTAGGGAGGGGCTGAGCGAGCTTCTTGCACTCAAGCCTTTGGAAAAGATGAGACACTGTCATAGCCAAGCCTCCTTCCACAAAACTAAGCCCCAGGCAGAGGACAAAGGGTCGGGAGGGCCAGGCACGAAAGATGGAGAAACCTTCCCTGTGAGCTCTAGTGGAAGAATCTGGAACGGTTTTCTGCATTCTAGCTGGGCTTTTGTTGAGGGCTGAACGTAAAAACAAAACAAAACAGAAAAACTGGAAGGGGGAAAGGGATTCCAGGAAGAGACACGAGGAAAGGAAGGATCCAGAACATAGGGAACATTTATTAATTCCTCTGCATATTTGAGCACCAAATATATGCTAGGTACCTGCAGAGATAAGTAAGCAATGGCCCCTTCACCCAAGGAGTTCCTACTAAGCAGTTAGAGACTCGGGAGAACAAGGAACAGAGTATGTAATAGAAGTCACACCCTGTGCACGCTGAGGCCTGCAGGGACCAACTGTCTGGGCTTGCTCAGCATTGCCCCAGTTTGAGCACCCCCCTCTGGCCCCTTCAAACCAAAGCAATTACTCCCCCTACTCTGGCTTGGTGTTACGGGCTGAATTGTGTCCCCCCAAATTCCTACGTTGACCTTCTAACTCCTAGAACCTTCGAATGTGGTTGTATTTGGAGATAAGGTCTTTAAAGAAGTAATTAAAGCAAAGTTGCTAGGGAAGTCCCCACGCCAAAATGACTGGTGTCCTCATAAGACAAGGAGGTTGGGAGACAGACACGAAGAGAGGAGAGACCGTGCGACCGCACAGGGAGAAGGCGGCCGTCTGCAAGCCAGGCCCTGGGGCCCGGGATCGACACTTTCCTCACGGACCTCGGAGGACCCAGCCCTGCTCACACCTTGATCTCCATCTTTCCGGCCTTCAGGGCTGTGAGGGAATACATGTATGTGGTGTTTAAGCCACCCAGACCGTGAGCCACAGCAGCCCTAGCCAAGTCAGACGCTTGGAAAGAAGTAGCCTTGAGACAAGAAGAGAGTCATTTGTCCAAGGGGCCCAGCATGTGAGAAAACGTGCAAGTTTAGTGAAATACCAGAGTGGGTGGTGAGGTTTTACACAAAGACAGAACTCGGATAATGAGGGCCATATGTGCCAAACTGGGGACTTTGGGAACTGTCTTCAGGACAAGGGGTTTCTGGAATGGGATGTGGGGCCTGAGACATCTGATCTGGTTTGCATTTCAGCCGACTCTCCTGCTGGGGCAATGGGCCTAGAGAGACCCAACAGAGAGACCCAGCGGCCACTAATGGAGCGGCTCAGAATCCTGCAGGAAGAATCCAGCTTTGTCTCTTTCGGGCATAGGCCTGAGGCAAGTTCCTCCTGGTCAACAAAACCGTGAGGTGTCACCTTCACTGCCCGCTACTCTGGTCGGGGGTTGGGTCCTCCCACGCAGTTCACACGTCACAAGTGAGGATGGAACCCCAGCAGTGAACTTCTCTCCCAGACCTCGGTCCTCCTCTCTCTTCTCCCCTTCCTAAGGAAGTGCAGAGGGAGAGTGGGACAATTTCAGCCTTACCCATGTTGAGCCCGCTGGGACCTGGTGGTCACTTCCACTCTGGGAAGCCCACCTTCTTCCCGGTGAAAGGACGTTATGGCATCGGGGCACATGCTCAGTGGGACCGCAGCTGATGCATCGCACAGGTGCAGGCCCCCGGGGACAGTTAACGCAACCACAGATGGTGAGCAGCAGAGGAAGGTGAAGGCCTGGGGCGTCCGGGTGGTTCAGTCGGTTGAGCGTCCGACTTCAGCTCAGGTCATGATCTCGCAGTTTGTGAGTTCGAGCCCCACGTCGGGCTCTGTGCTGATGGCTCAGAGCCTGGAGCCTGCTTCGGATTCTGTGTCGCCCTCTCTCTCTGCCCCTCCCCTGCCCACGCTCTGTTTCTCTCTGTCTTTTAATAATAAATAAACATTACAGAAAAATTAAAAAAAAATAAATAAAAGAAGGTGAAGGTCTGCCATCCAGCCACTCTGCGCCCCACCTGGAAGCTGAGCATATGGAGAAGACATCTGCTAATGGGGAAAGTTCTTTGACCTACTTTTTTGGCTCGGAAAAGAAAAGTGGCTGAAACAGGTAGGGAATGTGGTAACTTCGAGGAAGGTTAGCGGGAAAATAGGTTACCTAAGACATTTCCAGGTCTGACCCTCTCCAATAGGTCTGAGTACCACACCTGGGATTCTGGAAAGCAGCCCCTGTCCCTTTCACTTGATGGCCTGTGCTGGGACACTGGTAAATGTGCTGGGCTTCCAGTTAAAGTAAGAGGGCATGTGACTGTCAGAGATGACTCTGATCGCAGTGCATCAGAGACCAGGGTCTGCCACTTGTGCTTGGAAGTGATTGGAAGTCCACTTGGGAGGGTCTGTCCGGGCCTTAACAAGTCCTTAAAGGCCAGTTGACTACATGTGAATCAGTGCCTGGATCATTGGGTACTGGATGGTTACTTTGTTCAATGACCAGCTTGTAGATTTCCCAAAAGCATTTTAAAAATTATTTATTGAAGTCTCCAGTGATTTATATTAGATGGATTGGCAGAGCCTAAGGGGGCTGGGAGCTGGGGCTCCTGGGCTCCGGGGCTCCAGGGACCCAGGGTCTCTGCCTCCATATCTTCCTGCTACCTCCAGTCCCTCCATCTCTAAGTCAAGCAGTCCAAGCGGGACCATGTGCTGACCGTCCTTTGCTTCTCCTCCATCAGAGAATTCCTCTCTGCCTCAGTACTCTCCAGGATCCCTGCAGCAGCACAAATGGAACATCCCTTAAAATATCCATAAGCTGATAAAATCGTCACATCCAGTAAGAACAGCCAAACACTCTATAAAGAGCCAAAAGAAACAAGTTGTTGACAACTCTGTGTGTTTGATATGTTCACTAATTAGTCATTAGGCAAATTGATTCATTACATAATTGGCTTTTCCTTTATTGGAGGAGCAGCTAGTCGCAGTCCCAGAAAAAAGAGACCATGAAATCTGAAACACCGCGGTGGGGAATCGGACCTAGAGACGGGAGACAGAGGCACCCAGAATGCGTGTGGCCTCGACGTGGAGGGGCTGGGAGAGGAAGGGGGAGAAGCATTAGTTTCTTGGCACCTGAGGGTGCCTAGAACATACTATTCACAAGGAGTAAAGAACAGTCTTTCGTTCCTTTTCCTCATTTGATCCTCACACAATCTTGTGAAGCAAGGCAAGTCTTTTCATTCCATTTGCAGATGAATAAACAGGCCCAGAGATGTGGTTTTCCAAGATTATAAAGTGAATGCTTGATAAAACTTAGAGCTCAAACCCGAATCTTTAAACCCTAAGATCTATGTTCTGGTCTGTTTCGGAGATCAACCGGACAGTGGAGGAGAGATAGCCAGGGGTTGTCTATTTCACCACTGTGTTCTCAGTGCCTTACACACAGTAGGTACACAGCAAATGTGTCGTGAATAAATTAATGAATGCAGAGTGATGATGGTGCTAGCAGGGATGATAATAATAAACATAACTAATGCATATTGAGCGTGCAGGAATTATCATACTTAATTTTCAACCCTATCTCATACATCATATTATTAAATCTCTTCTGCAGAGGTGATTTAGAAATATCAGTGGGCCTCAGGCAGAGCCAGGAGACCTTGTAATGAAGCCTGGGAAGTCAAGAGAAAATGCTTGACCAAGAAATGCTTCCCGCCCTTCCCCCCCCCCCCCCCCCCCCCAGGCAAACTGCAGAGAGTAGCTTGATTTCGTAACAGGAAACCGCGTCTGTAACTTGACCCCTGGGTCCTCAGTTTATACTCAGATTCCTGGGCCACGTGGTTCAAATATTTAGAGAAATCTAAATAGTCAACTGTGCCTGTGAGGCCTGGAGGGGAGGCCATCGGGGAAGGCTCTCCCCCTACACTAATCCAATTGTGCGTTACCTCTCTCCTGGAGACGAGCCTCTGCTCTCTCATTTCAGCCTGCCCGACACACCACAACTGGGAGATCTGCTTTAAGAGCAGCACAGATCAGAGCACGCTCTGCCCAAAACTGCTGAGAGACTCCCAGATACCTGGGAGGGTCTCAAACCCAAGCCTGCATCAGAATCACCTACAGGGCTTGTTAAAACACAGCTTGCTGGCTCCTAGGCCCAAAGTTTCTGATTCAGTTAAGTCTGGCGTGGTGTGAAGGATGTGCATTTCTTGCAGGTTCCCAGGTGATGCTGTTGCTGCCCCTGCAGCCGGTCCGGGGACTGCACTTTGAGAAGCGCGGCTTGAAATGAAAGCGAAAGGCCTCAACCTGGCATTCAAGCACATTCATAATCTGGTGGCCGGTCCCGTCCCCTGCGTTTCTTCCACGAATCTTCTGCACAGTCAGGCGTATTAGTCAGGGCTTCCAGGTGTGCACCTGCCTCTGCCTACCCACTCATCCTGTGTCTGCCAGGAAAGCCTGTGTCCTTTCACCTGTCCCTGCTCATGTCCCAGCTTCTCTGTGCATCCTTGTCTTACACACACCCTCCCCCATTCTGCTCCAATCCACCTGCTTCAGAAAGCCTTTTCTGACCCCGCTTAGCGGGACATGTTCATTTTCTTTCCTTGCTTGTGGAATAGCCTATCAGGCTCTCTCTTCTGGTGCCTATCGTAACATTTCGTCCCTACACATCTATGTCTCATGTGCCCTGCTCGGATGCAGGCTCACACAGAGGCAGGCAGCACAGTGTTAAACACACAGGCTTTGGGCGCTGGCTGAGCTGGTCTCAAGTCTGTCCTCAGCTACTTACTATCTGTGTGAACGACCACGGTCAACCCAGCCTATTAAGGCCTTGGTTTCCTCGTTTGCAGGATGAGAAAAATAAATACTGTGTGCAATGGTTTTTATGCATGTCTGAAAATGCTTTGACACTCCTCTTGTTGAGTATGGTCTGGCTTCAGTTACTCACTCGTAGCAAACAGAATGCAGTGGAAGCGATGCTCCATGATCGGAAGTGAGGTCAGAAGAGGCCGTACAGCTTCTGCCTGGTTCTGTTAGGGGGCTCTCTCTCGGGATCCAGCTGCCCTTCAGAAACAAGCCACTACAGATGTTCCAGCTGACAGCCCCGGCTGAGGTTCCGTCCAGTCCCACATCAGCAGCCAGACTCAGGAGTGACTCCCACCCTCGTCGGCAAGCCTGGCCCCCCAGAACCACAGGAATAGACCAATGAAATGATTGGTGTTGCTTCAAGCCATTAGGTGATGGGGTGATTTGCGCTGATTTGCAAAGCTAAAGGAGACAATGGAAGAATTTTGAGTACAGCCTGGAATGCAGTAAACACACGGAGAGGAGCCATCGTTCAACCATCCTACCAATCTAACCCACATTCGAATTTCAGGTTTTGCCCATATGTGCTGTTCCAAACTGCCCAGGTCGACCAGACATCCAGATCCAGGGTCCATGGGCTACAGGCCCCTCCCAAAGCTCAGGGCAAGGCAGCGGCTCACCTGGCAGTTGTTCCTACCTGAGACCTGGGACAAATGTGACCCTGACTGTCCCTGTCTTGCCTCTAGTAGGGAAATGCAGGCAGAGGCCGTGCCATGGTTTCAGGGCTCTTGGCACAGATGTACTCTTCAAACTGTTGTTCACCCGGCTTCCTAGGCAATTTTCAGGAAACTTTCCCCACCTATGATCTTAGTTCTCAAAGGGCCATTGTAGATTTTATAGTGTGCAGCTGTAAGACATGGACCCATATTCCTTGATACTCCCCCTGGCAAAAGGTGGGCTACACCCCCCCCCCCCCACACCACCACCCATGAATCTGGGTTTGACTAATAGAGCACAGGAAGGGATGCCCTGTGACCTCTGGGCTCAGCCAGAGAAGGCTTGGATACATCAGCCTTCATCTCTTCTCAAGTCCCTTGAGATTGTCCCTCTCAGGCCCCTAGTATTAGAATGTTCTAGAGAAAGAGAACTAGATACATAGACAGATATAGGAAAGAGAGAGAGAGAAGGGATGTATTTTAAGGAATTGGCTCACATGATTGCAGAGGCTGGCAAATCCAAAATCAGTGTGGACTGGCAGACTGAAGACCCAGGGAAGAGTTGATATCACACTCTTGAGTTTCAGGGCAGTTTGGAGGCAGAATCCCTTCTTTTTGAGGGGAGGTTGGTCTTTTTTCTCTTGAGTCCTTCAACTGATTAGATGCGACCCACCCACATTATGGAGGGTGCTTGCTTTATCCAGTTTACTGATTTAAATGTCAATCTCCTCTTAAAAAAGAAAACACCTCTCGGTGACGTCTGGATTGGCGTTTGACCAATTATCTGTGTACCGTGGCTCAGTCACCTTGCCACATGAAATTAACCATCACAGGTGCTCTCTCCTAGAATCCAGCTACCATGCAGCAAGCATGGTAAGGAGGATGCACGGTGGTCAGCAGTCATAACAGAGCCTGGCGTGTCAGCCATCCGGCTCAGGTGTCAGACATTGAGTTCAAGCACCTCCAGATGAGTCCATTCCAGCCCCCAGCTGTTAACATCACTCCTGACCATTCGAGTCCTCCCAACTGTGGCCCAGAGATCATGCAGGGCAGATGAAGCACCCCCTTCTGCCCTGTTCAAACTCATGACCTACATAATCTGTGAGCACAGTGTAATGGGGCTGCTATTATGTCTCTGCATTTGGGGGGATGGTTTGATAGAGAATAACAATACAGAACTGGAGTACTAAAATCTTTAGGAGAGAAATTCCAATGCAGTCCTCGGATTAGCTAGGGGAAGATTTTGTTGGTATGGCCAAAAGCCACAGCTCCCAAAACAGCTCTCATTAAGCCAAATCATAAGGCTTCTCATCTCTTCCTGTCTCATCTTTGTTTTTCTTCCCCAGAAATCTAGCCTTCTCTGAACCACCCCAAGAGATCTCAATTGTCAAGCGTTAACTCCCCAGTCCTCTTTATTTCATCTTTTCATGTGCCACTGAACCCTCAACAAACCAGGTCTATAGCATGGATCAGTTTAAAGCTTAAAAAATCCAATTATGTGCAGGCTATGGAGTCTTTATTTGATAAATAACTTCACCGAGAATACATTGGGGGTTACTCTGTTAAGAAAAAGAAAGAAATGTCATAATTACTGGAGTTAGTGAGGGATTCTTTCCATCTATGAAGGATCTCTTGTGAATTTCATGGTTAGTCCTGCACTGGCCCAGAGCCACCTGTAATGAAGGACACTGGGAACGTATAAAAATAATAAGATCGCTTTGGAGGAAAATGCATTTCTTTCAGAAGGAAAGGGAATGCAACAGGCTGTTTCCCAGCTCCCACTGCCCAGGCTGGTGTAAAGAGCCATGCCCACTCTGTGGAAGGAAAGGGAGGGTAGGGATGGAAAACCTGGCTCTCCACATTCTGACGCAGAAGTGTTCATCCAGGCCCTTTCTCTTTTAAGTTCTTCTGGGAACTATGTTTGGAAAGCTGTCATTACCGACTTGGTGTATCTTTAACATATGAAACATCGATAAAACTGGGAGACAGAAAGAACTCAGTAGGCAAAGTCGTGCTTCTTTCTACTTGGGCATAAACGGATCACAATTCAGCTGAGAGAGGCAAGGAAGACCGTGAAATGGATTGCGTGAAGGGGAATCCTGATTCCACCTTTTTTCTCTGGGCGGATCTCAGAGCCCTAAGTCCTGGTCAAGACTCAGTTTCTCGGTGCCATTTATTAAGACAGGAAGAACAGTAAACTGGTGAAAGGGCATTTGAGACACTCGCCAACTGTAAGCATTCGGCTCAAGACTTTGCACGGAGCTGGAAGGGATTTCAAATGCTTTAGTTCACAGAACCAAGATCCCAAAATTAACTTGGCCAACCCAGAAAAATGGGAAAAATGTAGCTAAACAAAAATGCAAAGAGGCTATCTTGGCGTTAATCGTGTCTCTCAGACCATCCTTGCAGAAGGAAGGACAAGAGAGAACTTGAAAGCCTTAGGCATCCAGCAACCGTGCATCTGAGGGTTTCCTGGAAGATTCCTGAGATCCTGGGGCACGTAGACCATCTGCAGTCCTTAGAATGCATGTGACTTCTCTGCACTGCTCAGGGTCCAGCATTTTCACGCCCACATTGCAGCGACTATAGGTCCCAGTGGCAGAGGATGGGGCGGCCCTGAGCCCACAGGCAGTCAAGAGTCCCTCTTTATAGGGTGGCAACCATGGGTGCACCCAAGTGTAGGAGCCACCCAGCCCCAGCTTCCCAGCCAGACCTACTGTCTTAGACCTAACCTCCTGTCCTAGTTACTAAGCCTCAGGGCACAGCTTCTAGACATAACTTTTTTTTTTTTTTTTTTTTTTTTTGCATTTAAGTTTCTTCACTTTCTTTCCTTCAAGGTAGTAGGGCTCAGAAGCATCAAACTAACACAGATTCCTCTGAACTTCCTACACATTGTTAAGACGTCCCAGGGGCTCTTTGGGGGAAGAAACCCAAGGTTCTTTTTTTGGAGGGGGAGGTAGGCATTCTCAGTGGTTGCAAAATACATACCCTACACTTTTTAAAATTAATCAATTGTTCAGGGACACCTGGGTGGCTCAGTCTGTTAAATGTCTGACTCTTGATTTTGGCTCAGGTTGTGAGTTCAAGCCCCACAGTCCCAAGCTTGGGATTCTCTCGCTCTCTTTCCCTCTCTCTCTCTGCTCCTCCTATGCCCCCCTTTCTTTCTCTCTCAAAAATAAATTAAAAATAAAATAAAATAAAATGAAAATATCCATTATGGTCAGATGCATACCAACTACCCTCTGGGTTGAAAAAATGGCGATTAAACACAGGATCATCTGGAATTTAACAGAATAGATCCTGCTTTCAAATTTCAATAAACTGGGAAGGAGGGAACTTGGATTTCAGGGCTTAAAGGAAATGGCAGGAACCTGCCTGTGAACCCTTAATTATTGTATTGAATGTTGAAGCTCACGATTATTTTTAATGAGCTGGGGTAATGGATCCAAGATTTTAAAATACCAAAATTGCTTGACTGCTTAACTATGACTGAATAAAGTCATAGTGCAAATTTGAAGGGCAGTTATTGATTTCTGTTCTGGATTTCTTATGAAAGGTCTTGGGAGTACTGACCTCCAGCAGGGGCTGGTAAGGTGGGGCTCTCCTCCCTAGGGATGCTTTTCTCTCCCTCTCAATCTCTCTCTCTCTCTCTCTCTCTCTCTCTCCCTCTCTCAATGTTTATTTTGAGAGAGAGAGAGAGAAAGAGCATGAGCAGGGGAGGGGCAGAGAGAGAGAGGGAGAGAGAATCCCACGCGGGCTCCACACTGTCGGCACAGAGCCCAACGGGAGGCTTGAACCCATGAACTATGAGATCATGACTTGAGCTGAGATCAAGAGTACGTGAGGCGATTAGCACAGGGCCGGGCACACGCAGCAGGACACGTGAGCACATGTTACATCCCATAAAACCTTGGCGTCGGGAGGATGTAACAGACAGAGGGGAGGTGAAGGGAAAAACTGAAGAGGGGACAGCGAAGATACCGCTGCAGATGCGGTTCAGAGAAGGAGAAGGAGCAGGGCGGCTGGAGGACTGGGGCTCCCTGGTTTCACAACTGTGCGATTTCCAGCGGGTGGAGGGGGGGGGTGTCAATTGCTTCGCTCAGGGCGCAGCCGCTGGGCACCGCCCCCCTCTCCCCCCCCCCCCCCCCCCCCCCCCCCCCCCCCGCCTCCCACCCTGCGCAAAGAACCAGGTGATGCGTCCGGAGATAGGGGAGTAGAACAGAAACAAAACACTGCTTCTCCAAAGCCGTTTTCCTCTTGGTTCTTGCCTTTGATGTGTCCCTCCCTATCTCTGTACATCACTTGATGCACAAAGACCAGATTTCTGTAAGTCTCAGGGGTCAGTGGGGCATCAGGCTGGAGTTGGCAATAGGAAACGTGAGACTGAATTTTGGACATGAAATGGGGCCAGAGTGGAGATTAAAGAGCCATTCACATGGACCGATGAGCGCAGCAGAGCTCTGCAAGGTGGAGCGTGGAGGGAGGAGGGAGAAGGGGCTGGGGAGGCAGTTAAGACAGTTAAGAACCCCTTATTCTCTTTCGCAGCTTCCCAGAAGGCTCCCCGAGGGGGTGGGGGAGGGGACAGCTTACTGCCCTGTGGCTCAGTTGCCCCAGGGGGCTGGGTAGGACCTCTTGGGGGGCTCTCCTTTGCAAACACCCTCAGTCTCAGGAGCTCTAAGCTACCCTTCCCACCATGGCCCACACACATTTCCCTGCTTGGCAGCCACTAAAAGTAATTTTCTTAATGATTTTAATTAAGTAATTTTCTTAATTTTTAAACAAAACATACCTGTATGTTTAAGCACATATAATCCCCGGCCTATATATTGGTTGACTTAGAAGTTTCTGTTAGCATGTTCAAAGTCATTCAGGACTGAGATGCCGACTAGAAACGGGTATCCCCTGTCCCCACCTCTCCCCACCCCACTCAGGCAACAGGGCCATTTACTGGAGGGTATGTATCCGACATGCAGATGGAAAAAACAATGGAGAATCAGCTCAGGACAAAAAAAAAAGGGCAGTGGGGCGCCTGGGTGGCGCAGTCGGTTAAGCGTCCGACTTCAGCCAGGTCACGATCTCGCGGGGTCCGTGAGTTCGAGCCCCGCGTCGGGCTCTGGGCTGATGGCTCAGAGCCCGGAGCCTGTTTCCGATTCTGTGTCTCCCTCTCTCTCTGCCCCTCCCCCGTTCATGCTCTGTCTCTCTCTGTCCCAAAAATAAATAAACGTTAAAAAAAAAAAAAAGGGCAGAACAAGGACCAGAGTTGTCTTGGGGGTTCAGCAGCCCCCAGCTTTCTCTATCAGATACCAGTGCCAGATGGAGCCGCATCCTGTTACATTTTCTGTCCTTGCCTCTGCACTGAAAGCTCACATCTCCCACAGGGCGTCCCTCCGCCCATCTTGGAAAGGTAGCCCTCAATTCCCAGACCCCCTGCCCCAGCAAAGGTGCTGTGGGTGGGATCAGGGAAGGAGAGAGAAGATTCTGTAAGACGGAGTCCCTGTGCCGTTACGAAGGGGGAATGGATGCTGGGCGATCTGAAAACAGCAAAATTCACTGCAGAGATCCAAGGAGCTCTTTACAGGCACTCCGGACCCTGGGCAGAGCCAAGGACTAAAGGCTCTCATTGGTCCAGGAACAGAGGCCCCCAGGAAGAACTGAAGGAGTCAGAAGTTTTGGGAAGCAGGACGTGAGCCTCCCAGAGAACCCACAAGGAAAGCCTGTGCTCCTGGGAGGCAGTCACTTTAGAGCAGATCTTCTAAATTCGTTGAGAGATGAATGGACAAATTCCATGGCCTCATTCACGGGGCCTCTTTCTAATACCTTTCTTGTAGAACCCCCAATCCCTGCCAATCTCTGAGTCAGTGATGGAAATGCAGTGTAGAGAGATCACTGTTGCCCTCCCCCGAGAATAGTGGCTCCGAGTGTGCTGCTAGGATCTGGGACATCACGTGGGCACTCCAGGAACTCCGTGACCTAGGGTGAGGGGAAGAGAGTCCCAGACCTGGGACACAGGCCCTGCAGCCTCTGAGCCTGAGTGGAGGAGGGGGTTCTGTGGTCTCCCTAGGGAAACTGGCCGGGTGGCTGATACCTCACCACCTGAAAGCCTCAGCTGAGGGGCTGTGCATCACTTCTGAGCGAGTCCCAGCTCTCAGCTCACCCGAGGAAGAAGCTTCTGGGCTATTTTCCTGATTCATGGCTAGTGTCACCAGCTTTCTTGAGAGGGCCAGGTGGAAAGGGAAGTTTGCTTTGGCAAGACACATGATTGTTGGGACAGGCAAGTCCAAAATTTGCAAGACAGGCCAGCAGGCTGGAAATTCCCACAGGAGTGGACGTTGCAGTCTTGAGTCCAAAGGCAGATCCCGCCTCTTCAGAGAACCTCAATGTTTTCTCTTAAGTCCTTCAACTGATTACACGAGGCCCACCCACACAATGGCGGATAACTTGTTCTATTCAGTCTACTGATTTAAATGTTAATCACATCCCAAAAAATACCTTCACGGCAACATCTACATTAGTGTTTGACCAAACAACTGGGCGCCATGGCCATGTGTTTTAAGTTAACACATACAATGAACCGTGACAGCTCCCATCTCTTTATCTGTGAAAGCGACGAATAGCCTCTCCTTCCTATGGTTGTCTGGAGAATGGAAGGGCTGCTCATAAAGTGCTGCGGCCAAGGTCGGCACAAGTCCGTGCCGGGTAAGCACGAGCCGGCTTTGCCTGTGACCATCATCCTAGAGGAGATGCCAGGGAAGCCTCCAACACACTGGATTTAGGCTGTGCACACACGGACGCGGGGTCATCGGCGCGGCCCCTGAGGTCAGGTGGGGGACGACACTTCAGTGCCCATCTTGGCCTGTTTCCCCAGCACCACCTTTTATGAACCCTGCCTCTGCGTCTTCAAATTCCCTGTTTCTTTTTTTTTTTTTTCAACATTTATTTATTTTTGGGACAGAGAGAGACAGAGCATGAACGGGGGAGGGGCAGAGAGAAAGGGAGACACAGAATCAGAAACAGGCTCCAGGCTCTGAGCCATCAGCCCAGAGCCCGACGCGGGGCTCGAACTCACGGACCGCGAGATCGTGACCTGGCTGAAGTCGGACGCTTAACCGACTGCGCCACCCAGGCGCCCCGAAATTCCCTGTTTCTTCTCCAAGGAGCCAGGGTTTCCCCTCCCTTGTTCCTGGAGCCTCTCTCCCCAAAGGGCCAAATGTCCCCTGCCCTGTGGGGCTCTGCCAGCTGGGCGCTGTACTCTCGTCCCCCTCCCACAGGGTCGTTGCACACAATCTGGCTCATTTTCACGCCTGTTTTCTACCCACTCCCCAAGGTCCTCCAGCTTGAGGACGTGTCCTTATCGTGAGGCAGCTTTGCGTGGCGGTTATGGGCAAAGACTGGGGAGTCAGCAGATGCTAACAGGCTCCGCCACTTAATGACGAAATGGCCTTCGGACTTGGCTCAACTTCACGGAGCCTCGGGCCCTCCGTCTGTAAAATGGGAATGACACCCTCCACACGGAACTGTGGGAAGAATAAAGGAGACAGATGTGTAAAGTAAGTGGCCAATAATCAGGGGCTGTTGTCACTCATCATGACAGCCCCCGCACGCGGCACAGGGCCCAGCACGCGCCAGCAAATGCCTCGTTTCGTGTGCAACAAGTTCGTCCTGTAGAGCCGGAAGATACATCTTTGCCCCACGTGGGGTGCTTGGAACAGGTGGAAAGCCTGGGCCGGGAGCACCCAGGTTTTCTTGGGCCTCCTGGGCATGTGACCTCTCCCACCCGCCTGCTCGGAGGTGCCCATAAAGTAGAGGAGCGTGACCAGCAGACAGCTTTGCTGCCCCCATTTCCCTGTGGGCGCGTGCATGCTGCTTACAGATAACTTGCCCTTGCCTCGTTCCTCTTGAGCTTTGTCAGTGACCCGGAGAGGTTGGCACTCTCGTTCTCGCCCATTTCACAGATGAAAAACTGAGGTTCAAAATACTGAAGGCCGTGCAACTAGCTGCTAGCGATGGGGTCTCCCTTCCAAAAAGTGTTTCTTTCCAGCATGAGCGGCCCAGCACGGCAGCAACTGAACTCCCTACCGGGTCTCTGTGTTCTGAGGCCCCAGTGCGCTAGGGAACAAAGGGCGGCCCGCTGCGGGTGCCCGGAGGACCACGTGCTGGTTCCTCGGGGACGAGGGACATGAGACCCACCTCCCTTACCCCTCACTGCCTCCGGCTCTGGCCGCCTTCCTGGGGGAGAAGAACACGTGCTAGAAGAGGGGATTTCTGATGAGACCCGTTTCTGGAAGCGGAGTGTTTCTGACTTGGGCGTTTTGCAAACGAGCGGCGGACAGAAGTTCCAGCCTCTGAGACTGTGTAGTTTAGCGCCTTCAAAAGTTCCCTTCTGTTCAGTTGGTTTAGTTTAGAGCAATTATATAACCACTCAGTTCTTTCTTCGCTTCTTCCTCCGTGTCTCACCTTCTACTTCCCTTCTTCCCTCGCCTTCTTTCTGCTTCTTGCCTTTTTCTCTCTTGTATTCATGTTCCCTCCCTCCTCCGTCCCCTCCTCCTCTCTCTCTCTCTCTCTCTCCCTCTGTCTCTCCCCGCCCCACTCCTGCATGGTGATTATGTCAGGAAGGAGGAAAAGTGTGAAATCCATGTTCCTGTACCAGAGATGAGACCTCAACCTAGTAGAGAAAACCTTCAGGACAAAGAGACCTACAAGGACTTAGGGCTTATCAAAGGCAGTGGACTTCCTGTTTACACAGCTCTCCATCCCGGGGGAGGCCCAGCCGAGCCGGCCAGCTGTGGCTTGGGCAAGCCGCCTAGCCGCAAAGCCCAGGATCCCACCGGCTGGTGTCAAGCCCAGCCTCTTACCCCCGGTCCCGTCCCGGGCCTGCTGGAGTCCCCAGGGCCCGTGCGTCCCCCACGCTCCCCACACCTGGATGTCTGCCTCTGAGCGTGTGCTGCTTTCAAACCCCAGGCTCCTTGGTCAGGGGTGCCCCGGGCCTGCACTCAGCACGAGGATGTGTCGGCATTTCTGCCTCCCTTAGCCCTGTTGTGCAGCAGCCTAGGCTGCTCCTGGCCCCTCTGTCCTGGAACTAGGACCCCCGTGTCTCTAAACTGGAAAGGCACCTGGGGATCATTCATCCAGCCATTCCTCTCATATTCATTACACACCTACTATGTGCTCTGTCCCTGTAGGGCCCTGGTGACGCCTGTGGAAAACGATAAGGCTCTGCCTCATGTACTTATGTTCCCAGACAACGAATACAAAAACAAATTACCAAGGAAATGCCTCTGGCCCCTAATTGCCTAAATGGCATGGGGGCAGAGGCTTATGTGGAGGGGTGGTCTGCCTGCGGTGATCTGGGGAGGCCTCTCTGAGGGAGTTTCCTTAAGTTGAGGGTAAAGAGGGGGCAGCTGTGGGAAGACGGAGGGGCCGGTGCCTCAGGCAAAGAGAACAGTGCAAATGTCCTGAGGAGGGCGCAAGCTGGGCTTGGTCAAAGGACAGAGAAGCAGCTGGGGAGATTGGATGGCAGGAAGTGGCTAGAGGGGTGGTTTTGGTGAACATTGGAAGGTAACCAGAGGCAGAAGTCCTTCTGCCTGTGGGCTCTGGAGAGGTGTTTGGCACACACACACACACACACACACACAACCATCAAGAACTTCACTCAAGGAGAAGAGTTTGAACTCATCTATGTTTTAAAGATCAAACTGGCTGGCAGGAGCAGTTGAACACCCATCAGAGGGGGTAGAGGGTCTGGTGCCACAGGGAACCCACCGTTCCCCCGAGCTATGCAGATATTGCAAACGTGATCTTGATCTTCCCGCAGACGTGGAACCGCAGATGAGCAGAAGGGAGAGGACTGATGTGAGAGCAAGACACAAAGGCTGCAGAGTCCCAGCTGTCCCTTGAGTGCCATCCTGAAAACTTCCCTTGCAAGAATTTGCTCCCGGCCCACCTGGGACGGACGAGGAAGTGTCTTCCGCCTTTCCGGTGGGGACGCATACAGCTTCAGGTCAACTTTCCTAACTTCACATCTGGGTGATGCCCTCCCAGCGGGCATCCAACTCACCGTGCTGACTCACGTGGCGCCTCTAACGGAGGGTCAGGTTGCCAGCAAGGACAGGGACTGGAATAGGGGACTTGTCCTTGTAGGGGCCCAGTGGGGGGGGACTCAGCTTGAATCTCACTCAGGAAAAGACTCTTCCTGAATAGCAAACATTGAAAAGGGTCCCCATACCCCCCTGAGCCAGTCACAGAACCCTCAGGCGACCTACGGCAAGATGCTTGTCCCAATTTGACCCAATAAGGGATCTTTCTTCTTCAGATGTCAAGTGGTAGTGTCTCTGTACATGGAGTGAGCATTGATGGCAGATACACAGGCTGCAGATTTTCTGCCAACGGTGACAAAGGCCCGGGTAGGAGGGCTTTGCCACACCAAGGCAGAGCAAGGAAGGGCCCAGGCCAGACTGGGACAAAAATGCCTCCTTGCCCCAGTCGCCCTGTGAAAAAGAGACTGGAAGTAGGTACAGCATAACCCACTCTCCTGTGCTCATTGATCGCTCTATATACGGAGCAGCATTTATAATTATAATGACATCCCCACGTCATTGAGCACTCCTTGGGTGCTTATCATACGAAACGTTTTAAATATGTTATCTCATTTATTTCTCCCCACAGGCAGTACACTGCCAATGACAAGGTTGGGACATGGAGAGTTTAGGGGACGTGTCTGGGGTCACACAGGCTAAGCTGGGACCAGAGCCCAGGTCTGCCCAGGTCTAACTGTGCAACTAACGCAGACTAAAGTCATAAGAATCTCACTCCAGGGCGGGAAGTGAGCTGTGCTCAACAAACCCTTTTGGTGGCATCGTAAGTACTGAGTTAGAATCCCCGCTGGGTGTTTTTAGGCACGGATGCAGGGCCTGCGTCAGCCCCGTGTCCCCGTGGGGGCTGACACTTGGGGCCAGAGTCAGCCAGGTCAGGGAGCAGCCCCCTGACCGTGCAGCGCGCTGAGTGCCGTCTTTCCTTCTTCTTTGTCTTTTTTGCTTCTTTGCTTTTACTATAAAAGTAACACGGGCTTATTATACGAAATGCAGGCATCATGGGAAAATACAATGTGAAAGTGATTGTAGCGGTCAGGGTCCCGGCTGAAAACAGATGGCATGGTCAAGTTAGGGTCACTTCGGAAGAGTTTAATAAGGAGACTCCTTACAAAGGTGTGACAAGACACAGTGTCACCTCCTCCCCCACGCGCCCCCCTCCCCCCACGCTCCAAGAGAAGGGAGGGGGAGCAGTCACTAGATGCACTAGATGTAGCCCTGGACAGAACTCCAACTGCAGAAACTGGGGTGACCTGGTGGGAAGGTTCCAGGGAATAAATATCCTGACCTCGCCTCTCCCACCGTCCTCATCTCCTGCTGGTGATGTAGGTGGCCGTGCTGGTCACGTGGGACCCCAGGGCGGAGATCAGGTGCAAGAGAGTGGGATTGGGTCTGGGGGGGCGGTGGTGACAGAAAATATTCCACACAGTCCCCCTGAACCCCCTCCCATAAAGTAACCTCCTTTGGTGGCAATGTCTCTAGACACAGGCTTAGGGATTGAGTCTCCGGGACACTCACTAAAGCCAGACTGTTCCTTTGGACCGAAGCCCTTGCAGCTGGCTGCCCTCGGTTCTGTGGGGAACTGAGTAGAATGCAATGTTCTGGATACACTTGGGGGGTCCCATTAATGGAAGGAGAGCAATGGAGACATTAATGAGGGGTAAGAGGAGGCAGGAACACGGAGGCTGGGTCCACAGCCTGGAAGTGGAATGGACAGGAGGCTGGTTCCATCAAGGCTCCAGCACTGGTTCCAGAACTCCACCTTTGGATGCCCCTCCTGACCCTCCCAGGTTGCTCCTTGCTCCCTTTGTCCATGTACTGAGAACTCTCTGGGCAGCCAGGTGAGGCGACAGGCAAGGGCAGGTGTGATCAGGTGTGGAGGCCGAGAGCTATGGGAAACGCTTCGAGAATTTGAGTTTGAGTTGGCTTTAATTTTTTTTTTAATTTTTTTTTTTTTTAACATTTATTTATTTTTGAGACAGAGAGAGACAGAGCATGAACGGGGGAGGGGCAGAGAGAGAGGGAGACACAGAATCGGAAGCAGGCTCCAGGCTCTGAGCCATCAGCCGTGAGATTGTGACCTGAGCTGACGTCGGACGCTTAACCGACTGAGCCACCCAGGCGCCCCTGAGTTGGCTTTTAAACCATCCCTCTGGCTTTGCTGATGCATTGGATGGGAGTGGGGGTGGGTGGGTGGGGTTGCTGCTGAGGAATCGCTGGTGTTTCTGGGTTTGGGGGTGACGCCTCGTGGCTTATTGAGCTAGGAAAACTGGGAGGGGAATTACTTGACCAGGGTAAGGTAGATGTGAAAATCAAGACTTCAGTTTGGTCTCTGCCAACTTTGAGATGCCTTTGACAGGCATGCAAGCAATTGAATGAGTTTGCAGCTTAGCTGAGAAATCAGCATAGAGGGTGTGCATGCATATGGGATTCTCAGCATCTTGTTTTTCTTTTCTTTCTTTTCTTTTCTTTTCTTTTTTGATTGAGGAAGAGAGAGTGCGAGTGGACGAGAGGGGCAGAGAGAGAGAGAGAGAGAGAGAGAGAGAGAATCTCAAGCAGGCTCCACGCTCATTGTGCAGCCCAGCTTGGGGCTCAAGTCCATGACCCTGGGATCATGACCTGAGCCCAAAACAAGAGTCAGATGCTTAACTGACTGAGCCACCCAGGTGCCCCTCTTAGCATCTTGATGTCAGCATTGGGATCTCAGTACTGCCCAACCCTGAGGATTTTAGTGCCTGGGGCTTGGGTAGATTCACCTTCTGCCTCATCGAGTGGAATCATTCCTTATCTATCTATCTATCTATCTATCTATCTATCATCTTATTCTCAAGGTCCCAAGGCAGGTGGAATGGGAAGCCTGGGAGGGGAAAACACACCAGATGCGTCCAGGATGCCTTGCTTTTGGGCATTTGGAGTCAGTGCTCACTGCCTGGCCCCAGGAAGGGCAGTCTGACCAGGGCCCCTCACCAGGACCTCTCAGGCCAGCCTCAAGAAAAGCACAGGGTCAACCCCACCCAGCCCCACAAAGCCTTTTATTATACATGGTGAGGAAAAAAAAAGAAAAACAACAACAACAAAAATGCTTCAAGGAGCCAGTGAGTCCAAAATCGAGAGAGGTTTCCTTTGGTGGTACAGCCCCTACCTCAGATTCGGCCACAAAGGCTTTTGGTAGTCACTGGAGTTCAGGGGCACGGAGGGGCTTTTTTTAGGGCCTCACAGCTAGTGACAGAAATGGGGCCAAATTTTACATGTCCTCTGGTGCCCAAATTCATGACCCTCCCTCCCCTTCTTGCCCATCTTGTTTGGTTTTGTGGAGGGCTAGTTAGAAGTGAAGGTGTCCCAGGGACTTCCCTCCTTGGGGACAAAAACAGAGTTCAAGGAGAAGTGGCACTGGGGGGGAGCCGGGCTCTGGAAGCCTTAAAGCGTGCACGACATGGGTTGGCATGGGCCGTGAACCAGGAAGGGCACTGCACCCCAACCAAAAAGATACTGGGCAGACGCTTGAATGAGAAATCAAGACGATGACTCCCCTGGGCTTCCCATCACCTGGATGATGTTGCCTTCACTCTCAGACGTGCTGAGACCAATGAATAAAAGACACGGCACACAAAACTCAGTTCCACCCAAGGGAGAATTTCACAACAACCCAATCTGGAAGAAATATCCTGGACTCCCCTGGGAGACAGGGAGCTCCCTGCACTGGAGGGGAAGGGTGCGTGTGGAAGGAGAGAACGAGAGGCAGGGTTAACACTCCAGAGGAGGAGTGTCTTTCAATCTTGAAATCTCACGGTTCTCTTGCCCAACCACCCCCAGGACAGTACGTGGTCACTGCCTGCATATCATCTGGTACTTTTAACGTTTAAGGCTGAATGCCCCAAGCTCCAGAGCACGGGCTGTCCCTCACCCTGTGGTCCTGGACCCACAGCATCATGTCCCCTGGGACCTGTTAGAGACGCACCTGCGTCGGCACCACCCGGACCTGCTGAATCTGAAGCTCTGGGGGTACAGTCAAGAAATCCGTGTCCTAAGAAGCTTTGGGGGCAATTCTCTTAATCTCTTCAATTTGAGAACCACTGGTCCAGAGCAGTGATCTCCCAGCATGAGATTACCTACAGAATGAAAAATGGCTGCTGCCTACGTCTCATCTCCAAGACTGGGTTCTCTGGTCACAGCCTGGGATGTGCAGCTTGGGCTGAGGGCCCCTGGCCCAGGCTGTCCCCGAGGAGTCCTCTGCTGCCTCTACGCTTGCTTTTCATGTCTGCTTCTCTGTTTCTTTTGCTAAATCCCCTTCTCGGATTTGCCTTCTCTTTTCTTCCATATAATCGCTGAAAACGTGCTAAGGCAATGATTTCCTTTCCAAACATTTATGGGGAAGGAAGTGCTAAACAAGATAGATACTTGTGAGCAAGTCCCGTGGGGGTTTTGCACAAACGTGCTAAAAACGCTGTATTCCATTTCTCCTCACGCTTCGGTCTGTAGTCCTGGGGAGTTACAGTGTTCTCTATTAAACTTGCTACACTAAACGGTTTCATTTTTTAATACAATGAGTACTATGCCTTATGTCATATATTAACATATACTGCAAATGTAACCCACATGAAAGTGTTTAGAGAAATATGAGCTTGCCATCCTATTCATGCTAATTGGACCGGTGAAAACTCCTCAGGGCATGTGGGTAACAGTAACCGAAACGGGGCACTAACGTAAACAGCTAACATGTGACAGTTTTGCTGTCTTCCCTCTTGGTATAGTGAGTTAGGTTTTGGCCAAAGAGAAGGTAAACAAACTTAAAACGGGCTGCACGACGGGCAAAGGCTTTCAGAGACTGTCGCATGGCCAGCTGCTCTCAGGGGGTGTCCTAGCAGGGACTGCTGAGAGGCAAGCGGGAGCCTCACGGGGGGCGCAGAAGTCTGTGGGTTGTGAAGTAACTGGGTGGGAAAAAGTAGTTATGAGGGAAGCATCCCGGGGGGGGCGGGGAAGGTTCCAGCTGAAGGCTAGGTGGCATCGTGGGGTGGAAAGAAGGTCTGGGAAGAGGTCTTGGACAAAGGAAAGAGGCCCCAGGCCTCTGGGGGAAGCAGGAAGGAGCCCATGTGATGGAGGGTGGGGAGGAGACTCAGGGGCTGAGAGGGGTGTTCTGGGAAGTTCTTGGAGGGTTTCAAATAAAAGAGGGGTGCGATGCGTGCAGAACATTTTTTTTTTTAATTTTTTTTTTATTTTTTATTTATTTATTTATTTTTTTTTTAATTTTTTTTTTCAATGTTTATTTATTTTTGGGACAGAGAGAGACAGAGCATGAACGGGGGAGGGGCAGAGAGAGAGGGAGACACAGAATCGGAAACAGGCTCCAGGCTCTGAGCCATCAGCCCAGAGCCCGACGCGGGGCTCGAACTCACAGACCGCAAGATCGTGACCTGGCTGAAGTCGGACGCTTAACCGACTGCGCCACCCAGGCGCCCCGCGTGCAGAACATTTTTATTTAGTGCCTACAGAAACCTCACTGTTTACCAGGCACAGGAGCGGAAGCCCCAAAGCAAGGTGAGACTGATGTTTTGCTCCAGAATCTAACACGTTGCTCTCTTTCAGGTACTTTCCAATCTTCTGTGAGGAGAACAGGGGGTGGACTCTAAAATCCTAAATAATTGAAGGCCATTATCAAGGCCCTTCGCACACGGTTGACATTTACTTGTGTGATATTATTTTACGCATTGTTTCCCATTCATTTCTTTTGTTTGCTTGTTTGTTACTTCCAGACTCTCATGAAAACTGCGTAGCTTTTCTCCCCATGGATGACCTCCACTCGCTGTGTCCAGAGGGTCAGTTAGTCTCTGTGTTTCCATTTCTGGGTTCTGGGAAATGCAAGGGTCCGTGAACCTGCCCTCACTGCACTAAGCGTGGGGGGCACACCCAAAGAGTCACAAATCGAGGCTGACGCCGTTCCCAATGGCTGGCAACGGCCTCCTGGCTAATCGAGTGTTTGGGTTGGGCCAAACCCCTAAGGTGAGATTTCTCATCAATGTCTTTCGTCCCCGCCATAATTCCACGCCCAAACCCGCCGAAGATGCCTTTTTCGGTCTTGTTTTGCTTTACTTTGATGCTGAAGGGCGTGAACATGTGAACAAAACCTATGAGGAAGGTGCCTTGTAGTGCTGGGAAACTCACAAATTTGTTCCACTTTGATCTGATTTCTGTAAAACAGCCCACGGTGTGTGGGGGGAGAAGAGGAAATGGAAATCATTTCCAAGCCACGCTGGACATTTCTGGACATCCTTCTAAACACCCTCCGGCGGGGGGACCAGGTTGAGGGGTGGGTGTGCAGGGACCCTAGCGGATGGGCGCTTGTCCGTCTTATTTTACTTGGAAACCTTATTTATTTATTAATTTATTTTTGGATAGGAGGCCATCTGGCTGCTCTGAGAAGGGGTCCCTCTTCGCCGCACTGGCATTGCCGGTGCCGGGGCCCCCCTGGCAGGACAGCTGGTGGAACGGATTTGCTGAAGCTGGAGAAATTGGGAAGGGAGGACGATTGGGGACCTGAACTCCCAAGGACACATACGTTCAGGGCTGTGGAGGCCTGTGGTTTGTGAGCCATCAGCAAAATCGGGACGTGGTGAGATCCAGACGTAAGGTTTTCAGTTCACAGGTAAAGGAGCAACACTGATTTTCGAACCGCATCCTTGGCCGCAGACGTATAATCAGATGTGACCTGCGAGGCAGAACTTCGCAGGGATGGGCAGCTGAAAGGAGCCCCTCGGTCCAGCCCAGAGACACGGCTGTCTCAGCCCTCCTGAAGCTGCGGGTCTAGAGGCTGGAGCACGTGCCAATTTTACATCCTTAGGCACTTGTTTCAATATTGTGTTCAACAGGTAATTCCTTGCGTTGAGTTAGTGGTGGCCCCAGGATGGAGACTTAGAAGTTTAGATTTCCATGAAATTGGGCAGAGCTGGGGGCCCTTGCTGATAGACCCATGGTCAAGGGGAATAGGGCCCCAAACCCCGGATGAGTGGGGCATTTTGTGGGAGGGCTGAGCTCGGACCTAGGAGGACGCTGAAGGTGGCAAGGGAATGGAGGCAGCAGGCTGAGCCCAGGGTGGGTGGACTATGGGTCTGTGTGTCGGAAGGCCAAGACCAGACCCCTAAGCACCTGAACTCGGAATGACTCCTGAGCTCTGACTTCATGACAATGTCCTACGTTTGGGCGCTTCAAGCAGTTCCGGCCACCCGGGGCAGGAGCGCCATGGGAGATGGGCCTGGGGGAAAGCTGAAGCCAGGAATGGAGAGGAGATCCTTGATCCCAGCCTGGCCTCCAGCAAAGAAGCATCCTCCGCACAGACAGCTGAAGGGACGGACATCCCCGGGAGCAACAGCCACCTCACCAAGTCACGGGTCTGATTGCAAATGGAGAGCTTGGGCGGCAGCCCTGAGAAAGGAGGGGAAGTCCTGCGCGCTTGCGCGCTTTGACCGCAAAGCCCAAGTCAGTGCTGTCCTCCCTGGCCACCCAGCTGACCTAGCCGCAAAGTCCCGGTTGCTAGCCTTCAAACCCAAGAAGCCAGGCAGATGGAGAGGATGGGGTCTGTACCCCTGTGATATTGGTCCTGGGGGGCCCTAAGAAGTCACTCGCTTTCTCCCGAGTAGGTCGGGTTGAATGATGTCATGGATCTGGAGCGGCCAGCCCTGAGTCTGGCACTTGGGGAGCATTACCTGGCACCATCTTCGTGGTTGTTATTCCCGTCACTTTCTATCAGCCTCTGGCACTCTCCTTGAGGCCGGCTGGTCAGGGCCGAGTCTAACTCTCTTTCCGCAACTCAGGAATGCTCTTTTTACACACGCCCCTGGCTGCTCCTGACGGAGGCCTGTCAGCCAGCACGGTCACAGCCAAGGGTCACTTCTGCATGCCTTGTGTGCCGGACCCCAGGCTGGGTCACGTCACCCGGGTACCCTGGGGCAGCCCCCGGCCCCTCCCCTGGGGAGGTGACTCCCTCCCCTGACACCTCCTGTCTACCCCTCTGTAGTAAGTCTGAGACCCACAGGAAGGAAGGAGAAGCAGTAGGAGGGAGGGTTCAGTAAAGAATGTGGAGACTCAAGTGTCGTCTGCTTTTATATACATACCTCACCCCATTCAGGGTGTTCATGCCTGGCACACGGAGGGATGCAAGGGATGCCAGGCTGGTGATGCCACCCTTCCCTGCCCTCAGGCAGCAGCCCCGCCCACCTCCGGGACAGTCCAGAGCTGTCCCTTCTCCCTGCGCGGTGACGTCCCCCCATCTCCTGTGTGGTCTGCGATGGGGGCGGGGGCACAGACTGTTGGCCCAGTGATCCTTCTTCTCCTGGGCTGGCCTCCCTGTCTCATGCTTGGCCTCCAGAGAGGATGAGGCCCCCCGCCCCGGCCAGGCTGGGGATTCGCATGCCCCAGAAAGCAGCTTCAGGTTCAGGCGAAGAGGGGACGGCTGGGCGGGAGGTGGCGACGTGGACCCAAGGCTGGTGCAGGCTTTCCTGGAGGGACAGGAGGATAAAGAGGAGGAAGAGGGCTGGGAGGAGCAGGATACATTCCCATTCTGGCCCGAGCCTAGCAAGCGGACTCCACACGCTTATTCCTTATTAGATACGGGTGGCGATAGAATTTATCCTTCAAACTAGTTCATTCGGAGAGGGAAAGGGCACTGTTGGTCATTTTGCTGGGATGACAGGCACCCTCTGGGGCTGTCCAGGCACATCCGGCTGCATGGTCGCTCCACTCCTTAAGGACTTTGAAAGGGCATCTGAAGAGTATCATAGATACGCCTGATTGTCCAAGGAATGACCCGCTCAGGCTCCTCTCTTTGACAATTTTGGGGTTCAAGTCCTTCATTCCTAGGACTCCAGGCTCCAGGCCCTTGCTCCTTGTGGCCCGGGTGCAGACCCAGCATGCAGGTCCACAGGGGCCAGGCCTGAGGAGGTCAGCAGGGGCCTCGTGAGCCCTGCCACACTGGAACCGGGCTCTCTCATGAGGCCACTTGAGAACATGGGCCTTGGCAGCTACAGGGAAAGTGCTGTAGGTGGGCGAAATCTTGCTTTGTTGTTCTAGAAAAGCACAGAGCGAGGATGCCTTTCCTGGGATGGGTCATACCCAGCCATTTCCAGAGGGCACACAGAATGAGCTTTGGGGTCAGGCACACCTGTGCCTGGACTCCAGGGCTGCGGCCCAGCACATGCACGTAGACGGCAGGTGCTCCCCTGCCCCGTGGGGGCCTCCCTGCCCTTGTCCGTGTCTGGGAACGGCGACACCTTTGTAACGCATGTCAGTCAGGTGCTTTACTTGTGAAGGACTACCTTCCGTATCCACTTAGAAGCACAGAGCGGGAGGCTCAGTACAGGGTAGCAATTATGGTCATGGGGCTTTGGTTCTGAAATACCATCATTTACCTGGAAAGCCTAAAGCTAAGGAAGAAAAAAATGCTGTTAGGTGTATACACGGTGGTTGTAAAATATACGCTGATTTTAGAAACATTCCCGCTTTCAAAAAATGTTTATTGAATCAAAGAAATCTGGTGTCCTCTTCCAACTTCTTTCCTACCACTCAGGGAGGCAAGGCCACATTCTTTATTGAGTTTTATGTGCACAAGGGCAGTGCGCTTCTTTGAGCATAATCCACAGAAAAATCGGATTTGACGTTATAAAACACACACATGTACACACATACATGTGTGCAAATTTTTCTAGTAGGTACGACCTATGCTGATGTTTCTCTTCTCTTTTTTTGCTATTTGATGCTATTCCACTCTTTAAAAAATCGCTGCTTCTGACAGTCTATGCCGATTTCGCAGCCTGAGATGACCAAGCTTTTCCTGTCATTTAAACCCCAGACGTACCCTTGGGCCTTACAGAGCAGACCCCAACCTGAGCCCAGCAACCCCTGCCCACCACCTCTCCCTGGGGGGTTCTGCAAACTGTAAGAAGGGGTTGTCAGGGACCCTGGAGCCAAACAGCCGACTATCGGATCCAGCCTCTCGTGTCCCAGCTTTGAGATGTGGTGACTCCATGGCTGCTTTGGACTTCTGTCTCTGTGTCCATCACACGGGAGAGGGCTGTTGTCTTGTGATCGTGGGGAGCACTGAAGAAGAAGGTATCTGAAAAGCACCTCTGTGGGCTCCAGAAATGTCAGCTGGATGGAAAGCACCTGACCAAGGTGTTTGTTTGTCTTCACTGGGAACTCTGTCCTACCTACTTGAGGAGGAGCGCAGTGAATGCATTAGCCTCCAGTTCCCCTTGGCCGCCTGAGCACGGGGGCAGGCCCACAGGGAGGAAGAACTGGAAAGAGCTGGTCCCTGGCAGGCCTCATTCCCAAGAGCCAACGTTTGGACATGGCGTGTGAGGGTTCCCAGAGCGGCCGGAAGGAGAGCCGCCTCCCCCGGAGCTCAGGAATGCCCCAAATGATTGTTTCCTCACGGCCTACAAGCCCATGTGACCTGGGCTGATGCTCAAGGAAATGCCTGGGAAGAGGCCAGGACAAGGTGAGTCTGTGGCTGCCTCTGGGGCCTTCCAGACTGACCAAGACCGGTCATTTCTCCTCCGGAGCAACTTCCCCAGCTGCGTGGCAGAGCCTGGATGGTGCTTGGGAAAGGGGAACACTGCCTCTGCTGCCCCAGCCTTTCCTGAGTTCTCCCCTGACCTCCTCCCCAGAGGGCCGGCCATCCTTCTGTGAGCATCTGCCTTTAGGCCAAACCAGCCATGCCCAGGTTGGACCGAAGCCTCCCCTTGGGCAGGCCAGTGGGAAAGGCATGGAGAAGCCTAGAAGAGAAGCATGGAACCCCAATGGCTAAGGGCTCACTCCTGGAACCGAACAGACCTAGGTCAGAATCCCCATTCTGTCATTTCCAAGCTGGGTCCTTTTGTGGAAAGACACAGCCTCGGCTTCCGGTAGTTGAGGCCTATTGATTGTTCTTTCCCACTTGGTGGTGTCTCTGGATTCGTGCTCCTCTAGGGCCCTGGCTGTGTCCCGAGGTCTGGCCATCCATCCGTTGCCCCAAGCCAGGCCTGGGATAAAGCACTAAGAGTAGAGATCCTGTTCCCGGGAACCACACCAGCTGTAGCTGTTCTCCTCCTGGGCCCCTGGCTGCAAAGTCCAGGCTCAGCGGACCCCAGGCAGCACTGACACCCCTACAGTCTGCACAGGAAGTGTGTGCAGGTCGCCACAGGGGGGAGGAGCATCCAGAAGGAGGTGCCCCTGGGGACAGGGATGATTCTTTAACCTGGGTCACAGGAAATGAACCATTATAGTTTTTCACGACTCCAGGTGGAAGGGACAGGCACAGGTAACGTGTGTGTGTGGCCACCGATATATGCACATTGGAGTGAGGTGAATTTGGGTCTAAAGAATGCCTTCACCGTGTGCCCTTGAGTGTGCGAACAAACGCACAACCTTGTAAGGGAGTACTGCTATCTTCATTTCAGAGACACACAAAGAAAGACTCCAATGTGTTAACATCTTGTTGATTTATCAGGCAGTCATCCCCAAACTATGTCTTTAGCATCTTCCGTGTGCCAGCCACAAAGCAAAACAGACCAAGCACCTCTCTTCCCGCATGGTATTAACCTCGTGTGGAGAAGCAGGCAGTGCCCAGGTAACCATGGTGGAAGGTACCGGGCTGCGGGGAGGCCGAGCGGGATATAGGGGCCTCGCTCAGGGAGGGGCCGCTGTGCAGGCTGGGGCAGTCTGGGAAGGCTTTTTGACAAGGGGATGGTGAGCAGAGACTGAATGAAGGGAAGGGTAAGCCATGGGGTACCTGGGCAGGGGCCACCTAGCACAAAAGTCTCCTGCCAGGGGGCAGTCCTGGCCTGTTCAAGGGAGAGGGACCCGGTGTGGCTGGAGCAGAGAGGGGGTGTGGTCAGAGAGGTGACAGGGGCCAGTGGGTGTAAACCTCTGTTGGTTAAAAACTGGAGGTTTGGGGGGCACCTGGGTGGCTCAGTCGGTTAAGCGTCTGACTCTTGATTTCGGCTCAGGTCACGATCTCACTGTTCGTGGGCCCTGCCTTAGGCTCTGTGCTGATAGTGTGGAGCCTGCTTGGGATTCTCTTTCTGTCTCTTTCTCTGCCCCTCCCCATGCTCATGCTCTCTCTCTCTCTCTCTTTCAAAATAAATAAACTTGAAAGAAAACACAAAAATACTGGAGGGTTGGTCTAGGGGCACCATGGACAGGCAACATGGCAGGCCCTTCTTGCTGCTTCGAGGGGACACTGCAGGTCACAAGGGTGGGGCAGCGGGGCCTTGGACCAAGATGGTAGCAGTGAGAAGTGACCGGATGTTGGATGTGTTTTGAAGGGTCATTAACGGGGTTTGTTGATGGTTTAGTTAGGGGTTGTAAGAGAATAGAATGAATCAAAGATGGCTCTAGGGTTTTGGCCTGAGCAACTGGAAGGAATAGAATGGTCCTTTGCAGAAATGGAGGTGAGCCGGTTGGGGTAAACGTGGATATCAGGAGTTTCACTTCTCATATGATTATTTTCAGAGGAGGAGCAGGTGTACAAACCTGGAGCCCAGGAGAGAGATCCGTCTGAATTCCTTAGCTGTTGCATGGAGTTCAAGGCCAGGAGAGTGAATGAGGTCATCTGGTGTTAAAACAGAGCATCTGAGGACTGAGCCGAGGGGTGTTCTTGCGTTTAGATGGCCAAAGGATGAGGAAGAAACAGAAAAAAAAAAAAAAGAGAGAGAAGGTATGAAGCTGAAGAAATAGTCAGGAATGGTCTCCTGAGAGCCAACCAGAAAGTGTGTTTCAGGGAGGGTGATCAGTGCCGTCAAGGTTGCCGAGACCGTGGAAGCTGAGAACCGATAACTGACCTGTGGGTTTCCCAAAAGCCCGGTGACAACCTTGACAAAGAGCAGTTGTAGTGGAATGAATGGCGGCGTCCGAATTCTAGTTGGGAGTGAGTCCAAGAAAGGTAAGAAAGAGAGGAGAGAAAGCGGACCCAGGAAATATAGACGACTTTTCTGAGAACTTCCGTGGGAGGAGAAGCAGAGAACTATTACAGAAGCCGTAGGAGACTAAGGGGTCGAAAAATACCACGTAAGGGTTGGTTTTATTTTTGTTTTGTTTTGCTTCGATGGGAGATCTTACAGCATGTTGGTGTGCTGATGTAGAATGAAAGATTCATGGTGTAGGAGCGTGTGTGTTGCGGGGGTTGGGATCGGTGTCCTTGGGCAGGTGAGAAGTGCTGGGCTCCACGGCCAGGTGCGAGGTGGCCGGGGAGCAGGGGGCTTCCTGCGAGGTGAGAGCGGTGGCTGTGGAAACAGATTGGGCAGGCGGTGGACGAGAGGCGGAGCTCATGGATTCCCTCATTGTTGTCTTTCCTTCTGATCTAGAAGCCAGACCATCAGCCGAGTGCGGAGGGTGGGGGAGGATGAATAGTTAAAGGGAGAGAAGAAAGTGTGGAATGAGCACCCAAGAAGAGGGGGCGCTGATGGGACCGGGAAGTGAGGTAGGGTCCCGGCAGCACAGAGGACCCACTCCTGGTTGGCGCTGGTGGGTGCCTTCTGGGCGGAAGAGTATAGGCTCTAAACAGAATCTGTGCACCTTTTGGATGGGGGTGGGGCTTAGGGGATGCCTCTGGGTCATTTACCAATCCCAATATGGCAGCACGCACAAGCTTAAATGGTCCTTCCTTGGAGTGCCAGCTGAGGCCAGGGAGAGGGTTCAGGGAAGACACCTGGCGAGGCGATCTCCAACGTAGCTCCTGTGCAAGCACCCGCCCATGTCCCGATCCTCCTTGTTCCCAGCCTGCCTTGCCCACTATGCCAGCCTAACTGCCCCCAGTGATGGGCGTAATTAGCAGAAATCCTTTCTAGGTCTCCAGGGGGATTTAGGTGATGGAACCCAAGGGGGGCAGGGTGTGTGGCTGGACCTCACGAGGGTACTTCACAGCCACTTCCGCCCCTCTGTGGATGGCCGCATCTCACCTCCGTGTACGACTACCTGGCTCTCATCCCCACTTCTGTCTCTGAGTCTGTTTCACCCATCGTGGCTTCCCTCTGCTTCACTAACTCCTGGCTAGCCACACTCTCCCTCCCAAGTGCAAGGCTCTCAGTCCCAGGCACAGAGAAACCCCGAGAACCCGATGAGCTCTGAGTCACAGCTCTGCACCCCTGGGACAGAACATTGGATCGGTCATCCATCAGTTGTGCCGAGGTCCCCACTCAGGAGGCTTCCCAGCTGCCGGGTCCCAACCTCTGTGGGGGGCCCAGCTCTTCTCAGCTGCACTGAGTGGCTTGTGCTCCACGCAAGGATGCAGCGAGGGGAGTGAGGAGGCTGAAATCCAGCTCCCCCTGCGTACATGCCGGGCCCCCCTAGGGGAGCTGCACCTGTGGGAGAATAAGCTCCCATTCCACCCCATGGGCTCTCAGCGGCAGTCCTCAGGGGCCAGTAGATCACCCCAAAAGAATCTTCGACCCCAAAAGTTCTTGGCTTCACCAGCACTTCTGTTCAGAGACTTTGATGGTGCTCTGAGCTTCCTTGAAGCACAGACGCACCTTGTCCCATGTTACCTGCCCTTGGTATACGTGTCCCGTAATACACGTTTACCGTGTATTCTGAAGATGCTCATGTAATTGCGAGTCAATCCCTCAAAATGCAGGCTCCATGAAGTCAGGGAGCACGGCATCCACACCACCTAATACGGGGCTTAGGGCAGGTGCTGTCGGGGGGCCGTCAGCCCTATGAAACACGGTAGGCCGTGGACTTTTTCCTTTTTTTTACACTCCATCATTCCGAATACTTTAATACTTAACCCCAGAGGGTGTTAGTTCCCAGTGGAGAAGAGTCGTGGAGTGTGCTGGAACCAGCATTCACAGGCATTCAGGGAACCTACAAGACCCAGCCAAGAGGCTTCTCCCCATCTGTCAGCTAAGAGGAAGAAGCTCCCCTTTCAAGATCGCTTCCAGTATCTGAGCTTTGGGGAGGTCTAAGTAGAGGCAGGTGGCCCCCAGGAAACAGCACATGGAGAGAGGGAAGAAAACATACACTACCCCTGTCTAATGTCTAGTCTGCACAGCTCCTGGGGATACTAAGCTTCTGGGGTTACAGCTGCGGGGCTGGGACTCAGGGACACGTGATGTGTCTCAAGTCACAGAGTGAGCAGAGAGCCCAGGGTTCCAGCGCTGCTCTGCAAATCTGCAAACCCACGCTCGGCCCAGGACGCCATGCTGCCTCTTGCCGTGGGCTCCTCGAATCCTTCTTTCTTCCTCCAGTCCATCTGCAACTGAGCAACCGTATCACGTTCACCCTATAAATAACCGGGCGGTTCCGAGCACAGAGATAACGTGGTCACGTCTGGGCCGATGGGCAAGAGGACCTAGAGGACATTTGGGGCTTTTGCGCTGGCTCTTCTCTGCCAGTGTGGTTGGCCGTAGACGAGAAAGAACGTAAGAGAAAGTGTGCAAGGCTGACCTCTGTGGGGACAGAACCTTATCCGGCTCACCGTCTAGTCACAGTATCGTGGACAGTGCTGGCAGGCAGCCATGGAGAGATTCAGTAAGCTTCCAGGAAGGGCCCCAGGGCAGGACAGAAAATAACGCAGGTTATATTCTGGGTTCTTGGCAGCGCCTTTAGGGATGGGCTGCTCTTGCCTTCCACTAGACGCGGGAAGTACAAAGTGGAGGCTTCCTTCCCCCAGCTGACAGGCAAATATGAGGGCCCTTGCAGGAAACCATCTCTTCTGGAGTAGAGGACTGGCTTGCCTGTGGGAAGGGATTCCAGCAAAACCAAGGGCATTCAGAGAAAACGGAGTGTCTTTCCCCACCCCCCACTAAGGATCAGTTGACCAGCGGAGGCCAGCATGCCCGCAAAATTCTTACTTATGATTAGCGTGATTATGATGGCCTGTTTTCCACTAACCAGCGCAGCTAGGATTACACAACCCCTCTGTGTTGGGTTTGAGGAAGAAAAACCAAGTCTGGAAAACTCCAAATGGCAACACTAATTCCAAACTGTTGGCCGCTACGTTTGAATACATGTCTTTATTAGAAAAATTGTAAGTGCATATACATCTTTTCATTGATATGACTTCAAAGTAGAAATTGTTGTTTCTCAGAAGGAGTTGTTATTTGTTATTAAAAAAAAAAAAAAAAAGCACACTGCATACAGGAAGCTGCCTTCTCCTGGACCATTTTCACATTATCTGGGAGATGTAATTTAAACAACACAAAATACAGTATTTATCACATTTAACACTGAACCCATCACTGCTCAGAGACTGAGAATCCAGCGAGGTTGCAGACTAACAAGTTTCCCGGGTGGTATTTTTTTCAACTTGGCAATCAATGTCAATGGTCTGCTGAGGGGATTTGAAGGTTTCCAGGGAGCATTTCCCGGGGACTGGGCTCCCTGGGAATGGGTCAGGGAAGATAGGTACAGGGAAGATGTGTACAGGGACCCCACAATTCCCATCCAGTTGCAGAAGGGTACACTGCCTGCCCAGGGGTCGGGGGGTGGTGATGAGCTCCCAGTGGGGAGCCCATGCCATAACATCAGGCAGCAGTCAGAAAAGGAAGGTCAAATCGGATCCAGTGAAAAAGCTTAGAAGTTCTCTGGTCTTCACACAGAGGGGAACTGCAACTTTTGGCTATTCAGGCCCTCTGCTCAAAGCTGAACCTCCTTTCTCTGGAGGACAGGCCCACCAGCAGAGGGCCCCCCCCCCCCCCCCCGCCTGCTCCCCTACTCCTGAGCCACCTCGCTGGGGTCTCAGCACCTGGCGGGGCTGGACAAAGAACAGTGCAAACAACACAGGGCGCAGATTCAGATATAAACACACAGCACTTCTGGGGGTCCCGGTCCCCACCCCGGCCCCACAGCTGCCCAGGTCCTGATGCAAAGGCTGGCAAGGGAGCACGGCCTTAGAGGTTACACGGAGCCCAAGGGAAGGTCAGGTAGAGCAGCACTGGACGAGGAGGAACAGCTGGGTGACCCCTAATCAACTGATGCACTAGACTTGTTTTTAAAGCAAAAGGGGATGGGCGAGCCTTTTCCTTTGCAAATAGACTATTTAAATGCACATTTGCTTTAGTTGGGCAGCCTCCACTTAGAAGCAGATTGCAAGTGGAGTAATTGTTAGGCAGATAATTTTCCTAGAAGTTTCTACTCTTACCTCTTTTCCCCCCTGTTGGGGAGAAACAAACAATTCTTTAACTGTAGTCAAGATTCAGGGCCACGTTTATTTTCTTGGAGTAAGAGATTTAACGGCTCTGGTTCAGGGATTTCAGGAGAAGATGGCTCCACATTTTCCATGAGAGTTTTAAATATCTTGGATGACTTAGAAAAAGCCTACCCCACTGAAAAGCAATCATTTCACATGTTATTCAGGAGCTCTGTAGTGTCAGGTTAATTTCAAAAGACAGTTTTGAAACCAGTTCTGTACTCCTTCTAACTAATAAAGGTCCCTGTGCTCTATTTTAGTCAATATAATATTGCTGATTTGAAGACACCAATTTTCGTTTGGCGGAGAGGTTGGCTTTCTACCACGAAGATCCGATATAAAGGAATATTTACGCAAATATTAACATGTTACCGGTAACACAAAGATTATTAAATCTAAAAACACCTACAGTTCCAGATTATTTTGTTAGAATATACTTTCTGCATGTTGTTTACAGTGTCCTCTCAACTGATACATTTCCTTGTTTTGCCCTGCTTTTCTTCCATTTTCTTAATTTAAAATGTTTGCTGGCACACTGAACCAAAAGCAAAGTATTAGTAAGATGAAATGTGAAACGACACAACAAGCAAAAAGCCCCTCAAGTGCTTACCTGCTGCACTTAAACTGTTTAATGCAACTCTACAAACTGGTCTCGGTAAAGGAAAACACCCTACACGTCAGGGTTTTAACCTACTTTCCCAAATATCCCCTTTTCTAAGAGTGAAAGCCAAGATGGACGTTCTGGAAGCACAAGGTAACAGCAGTGGAGAAGTCCAGACGCCACTGTACAAGGTGGTGGATGATGGGCTTGCCAAGTGGGGAAAAAGGGGAGGTTAGATTTTAGGTGGGAAGGAATCTTCACGTCCAGGACTCATTATTTCACGGATCAGCTTTTCAAAAACCAAAAAAAAGGGTTGAGGATTCTTTTCACGTTCTCGCCAAAACAATCATGCGCTTGATGCAATGGAGCAAAAACTCCCCGTGGCTCTCAGATACCAACTGTAGGAGCATAAAGGCCTGGCCTCCTCATGGGTCAACTCTGCTGTGCACCGAATTCCCTTGGGCTCTGTGGATCCATCTTGGGTTTGTGATCAGTGGAAAAACCCAGGCTGTCCACCCAAGAGGATCACACCCCTAATCAGAAACCTGGTCAAAAGACCTCTCCTTACCCTGAGCCTTTGCATCCAAGGGGTGGACAGTGCATGCCCCGAGGACGTTGGCTTTGAACAAGAACACAGGATTGGACAACGGACAGTATTCCAAACGAGACACAGATGTGCACAGTGTTTGCAGCACCGGGTGACACGAGAGACATTTTGATTTGCTTCTTGGTGCCCAGTTTAAATGAAAGCTTTGGTCTTGAGACAGTCTTTTTCCAGGGCGATGGAGACAGTCTTGGAGATACATGATGATGGATGAGAGAGAGAATGACAACAGCATGATGGGATGTAGGGAAGAGCTCAGGATGAGGGGTGCGTCTCTCCCTGCCCTGGCCTCATCCCCCTGCCTGCCTCAACTTGGGGAAGCCCTGCGATGCTCACCAATGGGGAAGGCCCCAGCTCTCACTCCGAGGAAGGGTGAAGCTCCCGTCTGACTCTCTAAACTTGACCCTGCAGCCCCCCCCTCCCCATGCATGGGGCAGCCTTCACTAGGGTCTGCCCTGGCTCTGATATGTCCCAGGGGCTCTCCGTCCCACAACAGGATGATCTGGGGTCTCAGCCTGCGCAGCTCAGAGAGATACAAAACTCAGGAACCTCCAGCTGGGTGAGGGGCTCCACGGGAAAGATATTATAACAAAGCAAGTAAAATAATGGCCTCAGTCTAAGTTCCTATCTGTCACCAGCGACACTGGATAATCAAACTAAATGAAGAATAAACACCATATATTTTGTTACATAATCAAATGGTGATAGTAAAGGCAAACTGTGCAAAACAAAGCCCTCGGAAATGTACCGGGCCCTGCCTGGGTACAGCGGAGCCGCCGCGGGCTCTTCCTAACACTGGTTTCAGACCTGGGCTCCTACTGTAAGGTTTCCTCAGGCGTCTGACCCAACCTGCGCCTCTCACATCTTGAACCTCCTGTTAACAAGAACAGAGGGAGACACCGTTAAGGCAGAGGCCAGGCCGCAAGCCTTAAGACGCCGAGCCCTGCTGCAGCAGGGCCCCCACTCCTGACTTCCAAATCGCGGCCGTGTGCCTCCTTTCCGAGGCCCTGGGAAGGGGGAGGGTGGCGAGAGAGGCAGCCAGGGCTGAAGCGGAGGGATGGATGGAAGATGGGAAGCGGAGAGGAAAGTCGGGCACAGCCAGCACGGGGTACGGCAGACAAACAAGGGCACGCAGACGGACGGCGAGGCACGGTGGTCACGCGACAGGGCAGGGCGCACTGCCTTAGCCCCAGCGCGGATGGAGGGCTGGCAACCCCTTACCTCAGTGTGGCCCGGTCCTGCACCAGGCCCGGAGCAGGCTGCCTGGCCGTCCGGGGTACCACTGACCACCTCCATCTACCTCCTCACCCCCACCCCACCCTGACTGGCCCCGGGACGGTGCTGGCACCGTTCACTTGCTTCAACCCGAAACAGAACGGAGTCCGGCTCTACTCTTCCACAGCACCCACCCCCCCACCCCCCCACCCCCACCCCGCCTGTCTTCAGCGGGGCTGGCACTACATTAGCTTGTCAGATACAGCGAGGCCCCAGGGCCAGTGAGGTCACAGGAGGACAGAAACGGAGCGTGTTTGCTTTTCGGAATGCGGGGCCAACCGTCTTAGTCCCCACGGTCCCAGCTCCCCCAGTGGGAGTGGAAAGCGCTGTCTCGCTGAGCACTGCAGACAGCAGTCTGTCGCCTCAGGGCAGCAATAGCTTAACCCACCATTGCTAGATGGCAAACAGCCCCCTGTGGTCTTCAGAAGGGACCCACTGCCCCTCTCAAGGCACAGAGACGTGCCCTTCCTGCTGTACGAGGAACAGAGAGCATGGGGCGCGGGCCTGACCGGCTCCTGAGCGGTTTAGGAAAGGTAGGACTACCCCAGCGCAGGTGCCCCAGCCCAGGCCTGCTGCCCTGGGCAGACCAGCAAACATCCTGATGCCTTAGGAGGCAGGGCAGGTGGGGAGCGGGAGGGCATCCCGTACACCCCGGAGCAGGCCTGCCATCCCCAGGGCTGGCAAGAGGGGTGCAGGCTGGAGAGTCAGCCACATAAAAGGGAGAGGGATGGGGAATAAAAGGACTTGGGCTGCAGCGCCCTAGCAGGACACTTCCCTGATGGGGAAAAGGAATGGCCACAAGGTTCTGTGCTGCCATCCCAGAGGAGGACGCTAAAGCGTGAGGGGACACAGTGTTCCAGGTGAGTCTAACAGGCGGGCGCCTTGGGTTTTCTTCTCCTGATTCCATCTGTCCAGTGCTCCAACCACTTCATCTTTCTGGATCCACAGACTGAATCATGACCAGGGGCCTGGGGTGCAGGGGGAGTGTTTATGTGGGACAGGAGGATGGGGAGCACAGCCCAGACATTCGAGGTGTCCTTTTTCGAAGTACTACTGAAATCTGGGTTTTGCTCTCCCATGTGATCCCCCTCCTTCCAGTCCAGATTAGAGAGACTTGGCAAAAAATCTTAGACATAAACCTGTGGGTGGTATGAGGAAGGTTCTAGAGCTTTCTAGAGCACCATGTTCACTTTAAGCACATATTTCCCATGAGTGAGGACTGAGGCAGCTGTGTCCCGGAACCTAATCGCACAAGGTCACAGAGACTGTCCCAGCAGGTGGGTGGGGACAGGCCCTTCACACAGTTCCTCCACATCGGGGACCCGTTTAAAGAATGTATAAAGTGAACTGCCCGGACAAGAGGCTCCCTGAGAAGTATTTTCCACAGCTGCTCCCCGGGAATGCGGAGCTGCTACCCCCTCGGTGTCCGGAAACCAGCCCTGCTCGGAGGTAAAGCCGCTCTCACAGCCCCAGGGCTAGGACGGGGGATGCTGGAGAAGTCCCACCCCAGGTGGCAGAGGGGTGGAGGGCCCCTTGGGAAAGAGTCAGTTACCACCTGTAAAAGGCACGGCCATAGCTAGCTGGGCCCCACGAAGGCTGTGCCGGGCAGCACCCGCCGTGGTCAAGGGGAGGGCAGAAGGCCCTCGCCGGCCGAGGCGCCGCTGCTGTGCTAGCAGATGGCCCTGTGCGGGCCAGGCCTGCACTCTGGCCTCAGCAGGAAGTCACGCTGTGAGTGTGTGAGCCGGTGTGCCGGTGAGCCGGCCCTTCTGGGAGAGGGAGTGGAGGGCCGGGTGGGGGTTCAGCAGCCCAGGGCAAAGCCGGAGACCCTGGGCCGCTCGAGACAGTCCTGAGCATAGTGTCCTCATCCCAGACCACAACCCCAGTCTCGGCACAACTACTTTCTTCATAACTTAGCAGACCAGGAAGGGCCTTAAAAAGCGCCTAAACACAGGAGCCAGTGTGGCCAGAGGAGCGCGGCTCCTCCGAGGAAGGTCTGAGCACCTGCACGGAAGGCAAGGCGTGTGCCCTGGAGGAGGGTTAGAGCAAATTTACAAAGCGCCGGAGAGACAAGAGCAGCGCGCACTGCGGTCCATCTCGAAGTGGCAGAGAACTAGTTTTTCCTTTTCTGGGCAGCCTTTCTCTTCTTCTGTCGCTTCTTTTTTCCTATCTTTTCTCTTTTCCCCATTTTTTCTTCTCTGCGCCCCCTTAGATAAAATCAGTAGAACCATTAATGACGTTGAAAGGGACCGGGGTCTGTCTCAGTCTGCACACTATTTCACGCTGGCCTGGGGATCAGTCTCAACCCTGTCTTCTGTCTTAGGCCTGGAGGCCCCCGGGCAAAGCACGGCCCACCAGTACTTCCTTAAAATAAAGCAGACATTTTCCCCCTGACTCCAAGAGAAATATTGGCCAGCCTTCCAGAACATCTGTGACCTGGCTATCGCCATGGCCAACCTGCCAACCTGGCCCTGGTTCCAGCTATGGCCTGAGGTTTCCAACCCGGAAAGGCACTCACATCTGATAGGCTGTGAAGGGTGTGAAGTCCAGGGCCAGGCTGGACTTGGCCTTCTAACTCACCTCAATCCCATCTACTCAGCCTTCCTTCCTTCTCAGTGCAGAGCTGAACTCTCTGCTCGAGCTAAAAAAACCCTGCGCTTCAAACTGAATCATGCTTTGGAGGTTAGAGACCCAACATTCAGATGGCCATCCAGGAGAGGAGAAAGAAGGCAGCCTGATGCCACTTTCTCCTTTCTGGATGCTTGGGGGACTCCCCCCAGGGAATGACTGGGATTGTTCTGGAGAGCAAGGGAGAGAGCTGGTTAGCAGAATTTGATTAGAACAACTGGCTCATGACTGTCACATTAAAATGATTCAAGCTGAATGGTATTTAATGATTTATGGGGTAAGGCCACCTGCTCCTGGGCAGGCTTTCTATTAACCACGGCCTGGAATTATGGGATTTTTACATGGGAGAATGTGAAAGCTGGATATTATGAGAGTTGAGTCTCTGGAGATTACGTGGGGGTGTTAGGAGAACCGAGGAAGAGGAGGAAGGGGAAGAGGAATTAGTGAGTCAAATATTATTCTTCAGAAAACTAGCACTGTTGTTTCCATTGGGTTTAAAAAAAAAAAAAAAAAAGAAAGAAAGAAAGAAAGAAAAAAACCAAAAGGCTCAAAAACTTAAGTTGCAGCTCTCATTTGCTCCTGAGCCAGGCCTGTGCTCACATATGAACTCGGCAAGAGAAATTCAAGGCACCTGACCAGCAGGCCACCTTATCTTCATAAACTCCAGAAAGGTATCAGAGCCCCGTGTCTAACCACTAATGGATTTTATTTCAGGTAAAGAAATTCCCACATCCAGTAGGAGGCTGATGCCATGAAACAATTAGCATTTTTATTGCTAGTGCATATAATGTCACATTGGATACAATTTTAGTACAAGTGAAAAAATACACTGTGGCTAAACATTAAAAAGCTGCAATCACATTTATAGATCATATATATTTCTTTACAAATTGCCAGTAGTTTAAGATAATAGAGAAAGGTAACCTACTGACGTTCATATGGCTCCACTTTCAAATATATGAATTGTTCGACTATAAATATATTCTGAAATACAATTGTTTTCTAAAGAAACATAAAAAAATGTGCACAAAAAATATATAAAAAATGCCTTGCAGAAAGTTACAAATACCACTAGGCCCATCTGTGGATCACATTTACCATGGAAATGTCACCTTGCCAACATTTCTGATTGGAGCCTGAAACCATGCTGTGGTTTCAGGAGGAGGGGTTAGTGGCGAGAGGCTCATTTATTCATTTGTTTTTCCACTTCGGATTTCAGACACCTCAGGGTGTACAGAGCCTCCGTGGCATATATAAGCTTCGGAGGCAATCACAGAACCAAATTCCTCAAAACAAGTTCAGATTGAAAATTGCATCGGACTCTGCAAAGACCTGCCTTTCAGGGAAGGCGGAGACAGGATCTCCCACCCACCCCCGGAGAGGGCCAGCCCTGTTCTGGAGGCAGAGGCCAAAGAAGAGTCTCACAGAGGGCCTGAGCAGGAGGGGAGGGTGAAGAGAGGAGAGGGCTGCAGGGCGGGGGCCCCAGCAATCCCTCTCCTCCCACTGAGCATGTACAGAAATGGGAAGCAGAGCAAGATAAAAGCATGCTGCTGGAGGCAGGGAGAGGCCTGGGAATGACCGGGACAGGGTTTCTGAGCACAGTCCCCAGCGACAGTAGCCTCTACATGGAGCCTACAGATCCAATCACTGAGCTGGAAGGAGAGGGTGGAGGTGGTGGCCGTGGCCTAGCACCGGTCAGTATCAGAGGGTCACCTTGGGCTGTCATTCTAGGACGGGCACCCACTGCGGGAGCCGCCCACGGTCTTCCTCTGAGTCTGGAGGAAGGACGCTTTTCTGAGCTCCATGCTTGGCCTGTCACCTGACTGTGCCCAGATGCCCCAGGGGCAAAGGAAGAAAAGCTCCACAACAAACCAAATACAGATTGTGAAGTCATCATTGATTAAAAAAAAAGATAATGGGAATGATGTGATTATGAGGATTATGAGAGAACCGACAGCGGGAAATGCTGCTGGTACAATAGGATTTCTTAGAAAAACCCCAGTTATAGAACAGCCAGTGTGCAAGGGTACGGGGCTCGGGTGGACATAAGCTGCGGTATCGTACCATAGGCTATAAATGCGGGGGTCTACGTGCCGGGCCGACCTCAAGCCTGTTCCCAGGTCAGTGCGCTACCCCCAAGGCACGCCTGGTCCCCCCCATGCAGGCCTTCCTCCCCCAACCTTGCCCTTCCATCTGCCACACGGGTCTTAGCTTTCCTCAAGTGGGTCTACCGGAAAGTCCTTTTTGGCTGTTGTGCTTACTTGTTTAAAGCTTTCTCCAGGTATTCCTGAATCCACTTCAATTTCGGGTCAATGCACACTTGTCTATTGTTGTTCTTCAGCCTCGCCCTGCCAAGACAGAAGAGGCGACAGTGTGTGGCTGAACGGAGAAGGCGCCGCTGGGATCTGGGCACCCGCTCCTCTGACACCCGCGTCAGGGCCCTCCCCGGTGCCACGTGTCCCACTCGGCGGGCTCGGGTTCGGGAGGAACTCAGGGTGTGCCGGGGACACATGTTCCTAGCATTGTGGCAAGTCCTGCCGCAGAGCTATGGGAAGGTGAGAAGAGGCTTTCCAGGGGAGTCCAGGGAGAATGCACCACAGGGAACATCTGAGTTGGCCTTTGAAGGAGGAGAGGGAGCTGGGCAAGTGAAATCAAGGGGGAGACAAAAGCAAGAGCAAAGGCACCAAAGGGGCACCTGCTTAGAGGATGTGGAGGAAGAAGCGGGCGGCCAGGTGTAAAGGGCAAAAGAGTGGGACTTTCTCTGTAAGATCGTGGGGGCTTCCGTTGGAAAGCGATAAAGGCTGATTCTGATTTGGATGGATCATCTTGAAAGTACGTGGTGGACAGACTTAAGAGTAAGCCTGGAGGTAGGAGGCCTGCAAAGAGGTACTGCGGTAGTCTGGGGAAGAGAGGTGACAGGGCAGTGAGGGAGGGACGGTGCAGGTAGTTTGCCAGAAAATGGTTTCCAGAGAGGGTTTACAGGTTCCCTCAATGTTCCATGGTCACATTTGTTTTTTTACAAATTCAAAGGGCATCTTCCTCCCAGGTCTCTGCTCCACTCACACTTCCCTCTCCAGATCCCCCTCCCTAAAGCCCTGGGTACCAGGCAATCTCAAGCAACCTGAGGACTCCCTGCCCAGCCACACACAGCTCTGTGTGGACAACTAAGGCCAGCACAGTGGCTTGGGGACACCGCCGGGCGTCACGCAGCCTGCCTGTCAAGTGACTGACGTACGCGGAGGAAGAGTGCTGTTCAGAGCAAGGAGTTTGAATTTGGCTGCCACTGCTTATGAATTAATCCTGTGTTTGCCCAGACCAGCGAATCGTGTCTGGCTTCTTCAACTTCAAGGTGCATTCCTAGCAGGTGGACCTGTGTAATCTGAACCGCAAAGCAGGTCTATGGCGCTAAATTCAATGTCTGATACAACACTTCTCAAAGGGGAGGCAGTATTGATTTTAAGAAAGTAAGTGAAAAAAACATCCATCTTCTAGTGGGTCTAAAACATCCTGTAAATGACAAACACGTCCGAGGCAGCAAAGGCTAGCAAAAAAAGACAAAACCAAACTTAAAAACGGTTGGTATGGGGTGGAAAAGGCCTCTGGCAGTTGCAGCCTTCATTCCAACTGCTGTGCCCCCGCCCCGTTCTCAGCACTGGGGCTTTCCGGGAGGTGAGCTCCCCACGAGAGACCCTGAGCCTCAGCACCTCGGCGTCTAGCCACATGACCACAAGGCGCTGTGTGCAAGCATGGGTGCGTCTGAGCACCCGAGGGCCGAGCAATGAATGGCGCGGCGGCTCTCTTCCCGAACCTCGCCCCGCCTCCTGCAGCCCAGGCGAGCGATTTTTGTGTGTTGTATAGGTGTCACTTCAGTCTGCCTCGTTCCGCACATGAATGAAATCAAATATCAACAGCTGCCCTCAACGCCAGCAAAGCAAAAACTCGTGGGTTGTGTGGGAGAAAACGCCGTTAAGTGAGCTGAAAATGTTGAGTTGCACCCAATGGTTAGAGGCTTGGCCTGAATTTGGGTCTCGTGAGATTTTGCTGTGTGATAAAGGATGGATTTAGATCACCAAAGCCTGGAGACTGGCAGGGCAGACAACTGTTCCTAGCAACGGGCTGGCTAATTTACTGGACTTCAGAGGAAACTCTGGTGAAGCCCGTGTTTCTCTAGTCTGGAGGCACCCAACTGTACTGCCATTTCCTGTGCTAAAGGAGGAAACTTGGAAAAAAAGAAACAAGAACGGCTAGGGGCACAGCGGGGTGCCAAGGGTAAGAGTGGCTTTTGAAACTCCAGCTTACTCACAGGCCTGGTGGTGATCACAGCTGCCTCTAATTATGCCAAGTTCAAGGCTGGTGGCTCAGCATGTGTCGGCTCTCCAGCGTTTACAAGTTTTGAGCTAGGTGCTACTATGCCCATTAGAGGCAACACTCCTGGAAGATGATGTTGAGACTTACACGATCTGAAGGGCACAGTTCGGAGTGTTGAGGATTTTGAGATGCTTGATGTTGGCTCTGGCAACGTGGCTCTCGAAGAATCGGCAAGGACATCTGTAGCTCAGGCTGACCGGTTTCCCTAGAAGAGGTGATGGAAGCAACGCAGTTTGTTATGATCCTGCCAGACCTTGGGGATATATGTGTGGATGTGTCTGCGGCCAAGGGTTAAGGTGGTGGAATGATGTCAGGATCCAGGGCTATGGGACGGGTCACGGGTGCATCCTTGCTAAGACCTCTTGGGCAGCACAGTGAGCTCTGGGTGGGCGAAGGCCCGAGCCTCCATAGGGCCAGAGGGCAAATGGACCTTCAGAGAGCTGGATCCTAGGGGGCAGGGGAATTAAAAGAAGCCCCCTGCTCGGTGTCTTAAAATATATTAATCCCAGGAGACAACCGTTTCAGTCCAAGGTACTGGGGTTCCCAGTTATTCTTTGCAAAATAAACTCTTCCAGGGCCAACTAGAAAAGCCTCCCCCCACCCCCACCCCCCTCCCCCTCCTCTCCCTCAGAGAAGGAGGAGAGGGAAGCAGAAGGCTCCAGAAGCAGCGGTTCCCCTGGGAATGCTGCCCTCCCCCACCTGCAATCTTCCCTCCTCACATTCACCTTAAACCCAGGCAACCACAAAAGAATCCTGGCAGGCTTCCTACCTGGGAGTCCCCAGAGGGCAGGCCAAGGGTCCACCTTCTCCTAGGCACTCCCCTGAAGGCAGGGAGATTATCAGGACTGGAGTCAAAAGTGGCTTTCATTGTGCAGGGATGCTCCAGCCTCCTGGGTTGTATTACCTCTTTGTTTGCCAATTCACCAATTTGCAAAATGCCATAATTGACACTCATTAGTTTAAATAAGCAAAGGGCTCCTGCAGAACCCACCACTCACCCTCTAAGTCTAGAATTGCAAGCCCTGGGGGGCTGGGATCTTTGTGGGTTTTTTTTTTTTTTCTTTTCTGCAGATTTTATCCAAGCCCTACTTAATACCCCAAATTATTTGAATTTGTGGATCCTTTCATCAGGGATTAAATGTATGTCTGAGAATATTTAGTCCAGAGATTAAAAAAAAAAAAAAAAAGTTTCCCTGTTTACAGAGCTCCTAGAGGCCTCCCGGTGGTTCTGAAGTTCTGCATTTTGGGGCAAGAGACCTGGGGAAGCTGCAGGACACCTTGTAAGGGACTTAATTTTTCCAGAAGCTGTGTTCAGTTGAGAGATGGCATGGCCTGCAAACAGCAGCCTATTTAGCCCAGTCAGGGGAAAAGCAGACCACCCGGCCCCCTAGGATCAAAGTCGAATCCTTAAACTCCAGTAAGGAGAAAGCCTGACTTCAGGGTGCTCAGTGACTCAGGGCCCTGGAAGGGTCCCCGGAGCAGCCTTCAAATGTATACCCGAACTGACTCCAGAAAGTCACTGCTGGGGCCTGGCTTTCAGCAACTACACCCAATCCCTGTGGTAGATGCTGGGTATAGCACATGTTACCATACTGCGCATGCTGCCCTGTAACCAGATCGCCTGGGAAAGCCATCCCAGGGCTGGGGGCTAGGTGGTCTGGGTAAAGGAGAGGCCAAAGTCTCCCCCTCGGAGTGTCCTGTCTCCAGTCTCCCTGGAATGCTCATGTGTCCTCCTGAGCTGGCTAGGGACTGGGGAACTGGGGCTGGGTGGTGACACAGGAAGGGTCCCAACCCCAGCGCAGCAGGCTGAAAGGGACACAGTGTGAGTGCTTTAGCCGGTGGGGGGCTGCTGGTGGGGGCTGCTGCTCTCCCATGTCTGGGAAGCTTTTCTGGCTCCACTAACCAAGTAGTGGAGATCAGGCCAGAAATCAGAGCTGAATCAGAGCTCAAAACACAGGCTTTCTCTTCTCTCCTTTCCCCCCTTTTACCCCCTGGGATTATCCATTTCCTTCAAAGGCAATTCTTATTCCTGCTCCCAGGACCCAGTTGCCTGTCTATCAAGTGGGGAATTTCAATAGGTTTTTTAAAGGGACAGAGCGCCCAGGGCTCTTACTAGAGAACTCACCTGGGGTCCTCTCCTCCAGCTTTTTGTCAACATTACTAACTTTTCCAACTGGTTTGGATGTGACTCTGCGTATAGGCCTGACACCTGATTGGCCTAGATGTTACCGGCTTGGGACCCGGTGAACTTGGCTCTGTTCAGGAGCAGTTCCAAGAGAATCTTCCACTCCAATGCAGAGACAGGAGCCCTGGCCAGCCTCTCCAACCGGGCCTCAGAATGGAGCCTGGCCTGGATGCATATAACCCCTGAAAGTCCAGGGCATCTAGGGGCCCAGCTGCTTGGCTGAAGTCAGGTGGAGGGAGGGCAGGAGAGTGAGCCTGACCCTGAACAAGGGTATCTCCAAGTGCAGTTCTGAAGTCGGTATAGGTCCACAGGCTCCAGGAGGTCAAGAGGTACATTCAAGCCTATACATGCAAGGAGAACCAGACAGACCTAGAGCCCGAGACCCTGATCTGGCCACTTGGCTGCTAAGAGGGCAACTCAGAGGGACAACCAACGCTTTCCAGGGCCAAGATGAGTCTGTCAGTGGGGGCCCCTGCTCCCTCTGTGCTCCTTCCAGGCCAGCTACACCTGGGTCCCCGCATTCCTGTCCTTTCTGCAGCTCCCCAGGGGAGTGGGACAGCTTGGGGAAGCACCATTTCCCTGAGAGGCAGAGAATGACACCTCCACTCTCACCAGACACTCAAATTGTTAATGCTCAAGCCAGAGTGTCCCCCACGACCCAGGGCTTCGGCAAGAAGACTCAGCCTCACATACTTTTTCTTTCGGCTTAGGAGGTAAAATCTAAATTGCCTTCCATCCAGTCCCTCTGCAGCTCTGTCCAGCAACTTGCCACACGTTTAAAGAACACTTTCCAGGCAGTCAGCTATGAACTTCTGTTAGCCCTGGCCCTCTTGCCTGGAGGCTGCAGTCATGCCCACCTTACCCACACTGGCTCCCAGGCCACTGCCTGGGACGATGCAAAGGGTCAGCGGCTGGAGCCCAGCCTAGGGCTGCGGGCACTCAGGCCCCGCAGCTGCCCCACGGAACACACCAAGTGTCCTTCAAGCCTGTGCAGGCTTTGTTGGCAACTTCGCAGCCAAGAAAGGACAGTGTGGCCTGACTAACACGGCTTGTTTCGTGTGTTTCAAGCCAACAGTTTATTTTGTTTTGCAGCAGTGGTGTCCTGTGACAGGACAGCGAGGTTTCTCTTAAGCTTCAGAAGAAAAAAAAAAAAAAAAAAAGCTCTCTCCCTCTCCCAGTGAAACAGGACACCACCTTTCCCAGTGGCCTAAGGCCTTGGCGTTTGAACTTTGTTGCAGCGCTCATTCTGAGGGAAGAGCGATGGCTTGGCCGGTGACAAAGGCAAGGCGCCTGTCTGCAGGTGTGTTTGGGGGACAGGGGAGGGGCACGAGCGACCCCGGCGGCCCCTGGGCCTCTCTTCGGTGACCCCGGGAAGAGGCCAAGGAAGCAGCGGCTGGACGCGCGCCCGGGTTAGCCGCGTCGTTGCGGACCGCGGAGCTGTGCAGAAGCGCGACCGCGCGGGTGGCGCAAACCCGACAGCTGCTCTGTTTGGCTCGCCCGCGAAACCGAGCTAGGGTGGGTGCAGAGAGAGGGCCAGCCTCGCCTAAAGGGGACGCCGCGCAGCAGCACCCAACCGCACCGCCACCACGAGCGCGTCGCGATGCGAGACCCGCTTCGCGACGCGCTCTCTCGCACACGCCTCTCCAGCACCCGGCGCAGCGGGGCCTCGGAGTCCCTCTGCTTGGAGACACCGAGTCGCGCGCTGGACGACACTGGCTGGGTGGGGGTGAGGGGTGGGATGAGGGGGGACAGAGCCCGGCGCCGAAGGCTCCCGACCCCGCTCCACTCCCCAACCCTCCGGCGCGCTCCCAGCCAGTTATCCTGTCCGGTCCGACCCCGGGCAGCCGCTCGGGTCTGGCGGCCGCCCACCGTTCGGGACCCCGAGCCCAGATGCAGAGTGCGAAGCTTCTGGGCGGGTGGTGGCTGCTACGCTCGGGGCTTCGAGCGGCGCGCCCCGCGAAGGGGGCCTGCCTCGACCTCCCCGGTGCCAGGCGGCGCGAGCTGGGTTAGCGCGGGGCGGGCGGGGCGGGCGTGGGCAGAGGAGCCGAGCGCACTCACCGTCGCTGAGGCAGAGCGCAGCCAGCACGAGGGCCAGCACGGCGACGACCTTGGCATCCATGGCACCGGCAGACGGCGGGCGGACGCAGGCGGGACTCGGAGCGAACGCGGCGGCGGAGAGTGAAAGTGCGGCGGCGGGAGGCGCGCGCCGGGCACTTTAGAGGCGAGAGCGGGGCGGGGCGGGGCGGGGCGCGCGGCGAGGGGCGGGCCTGGAGCTGCCGCCGGGAGGCCGCGGGGGGCTCCGGCGCGCGTCCCCCTCCCACACCGCCGCCCGTCCCGTCCCCTCCCGCCCTCTCCGCGCCCGGGATGCTCCAGGGGCTGCGGTGTGCCTGGGCCTCTGACCTTCTCCTCTCCGCTGGGCCCTGCTCCGTAGGGCTCGACCTGCAGCGAGGAGCGCAGCCGCGCAGGGAGGCTCGGCTAAACGTTGGTTATTGTGCCCACTGAGCAGGTGGAGAGATGGAGTCCCAGAGGCGGGAACTGAAGGGGGACCAAAGGGAACCAAACGAGTCGATGTGTGCCGAGCCAAGGGTGTCCCGTTTTCGGAGTCTAGAAGCTCGAGGTGACCACCGGGCCAGGCTCGCGTTGCGCTGGGTACCCCGCAAACTAGGCCTAAGGGAAGGAGACCAGTCCGGGCAGTCCGCGCGACTGCCATCTCAAGCCAACGCCATCATTGGTAGCCAAGCCTCAGTTTCCTCACTTGTAAAATTGCGACTCTAAAATAGAATGATGCGCCGCGGCAGCAAAATAGTCTGCTCTGCCGGCTGCCGGCTGAATTCAACGTGAATTCTAAGCAAACGTGAATTGACTTAGGTCTCTGTCCTCTGTTCTCTCAACAGTGAAATGGGCTGATCACAGTGTAACTGGGGGAAACGATTGGCACTCCTCACTCAGGTGTGAAGTGCTCACCCTTGAGTCTGGCACATAGTACTCAATAAATGGAAGCTAGAATAATTGTTTAAGCTTCTGCATTTTCTCCCTCTCCCAATGAATGCCCTGCGCGCGACCCAAAGTGTTGACCCAAAGTGTTGTGAGAACTCCCCCTTTCCCCCTCTCCCTTCTACCCCAGGGCAGTCCTCCTGGCGTGGGCCTTTCTGGTCCAGAAAACGACACCCACAGAGTCGTCCCTGGTTGGTGTCTGAACTCCTGGCAGGCCGCGCCCCAACCTTGAAACCGCCCTAGCCGAGCCAGGGAGGGGTGCAGGCAGGCGGCCCAGGGGTGAGAGGAGCACGATTTGGGACTTCATTAGTGACCACAGGACGCTCCAGCCACCTCCCGCTTACTGGCATGGCTAGACCTTGGAGTGGATTCTATCCTCGCACGCATCCAAGGAGCTGTGGCGGGGACAGGTCTGTCTCCCTCAGCAGTCAGGTAGTCAGGGCCACGGGGGCATGGGCAGGGGCCGGCGGGGCCTGGGCTCAGCAGCTCCAGCCAAGGGCCGCAGTCAGCAGGAAGTTGCAAGAACTCCTGGACTCCGGTGGTGAGGATGAGTGTCTTTCCGAAACTACTTTTACGCCCGATTAGATGCACCGTGAACTTAACATTTATTCATTCATTCACTCCAAGCCGAGCCCACTGCTGGGCACTGGGCGTAGAGCCGGGAAACGCAGTGGCTTGGTCCCTGCCCTTAAGGAACTAACATTCCAGTGGGCAAGCCAGTCCTCAGGCATTCCTGGGACCCCACTTCTTTTCAGGAGAGCCGGGCGGGTAATCGCGGAACTGGTGAGCCTTGGCTGGCTGCGAGAGGAGAAAGAGCGCGCCGGCTGAGCTCCGGCGCCCTCTGGTGGAGATGTCTCCAACATCCTCTCCATCCCACCCCCGCTTCACCCTGGCACCTCCCACCCCCACCCCTACCCCGCCCCCAGGGCAAAGCTCAGGCTCTCCCCTGATCCCTGCGCAGGGAGGTGAAACTAAAGTGGAAAATCGAGAAGGCGGGAGTTGGCATGACTTGGAGCCTGGAACTCAGAGCCTGCCGGGAGCCGCGTGGAGCCTACCTGCTAAAGCAAATTCCAGTTTCTCGTTTGCTTCTTTTTTTGCCTCAAATCTGGTTTTGTCCCCGCAGCCAAGCCAGTCACCGGAGGGGCTCCCGTGGGCTGGGACAAAGGAAAACCGAGGCCTCCTGCCTGGCCCTGCCCCCGTCCCCCGACCCCAGGATAGACATTAGTGTGGGACACATTAGAACTGGCCACTTTCTTTATCAATTTATTAAAATACTTCTTGAATTCCTACTATGTGCTAGACACTGGATAAGTGTTTGAAGTACTTTAGTAAAGGAAGCAAAACAAAATAAAAGCAAAAACCCCAACCTCCAGTCCGGGTACATCCCCAGGAGGAGAGGGGATGGAGGGGAGAAGAAAACTGCACAAAACATAAGTAATTAAGCACATATTCTATAGAAGGTTCTTACTTAGATGCTATGGCAAAATGGAGCAGAGGGAAGGGGAGCGAGTTAGGATTTTAAATAGAGACACCAAGAATCTGCATTTTAGGTAAAATCTCCAGGTTTTCAGTTGGCAAGCTATTTGAATTTTAAAATGTTCCCTGCCAATGCTTTTGGAGGCCAGGGGCTACTAGACTGTGCCTTTTCCCCTGAGTTGTGCCTTTTCCCCTGAGTTCCGTGTTCAGCCATGGTAGGGGGGGGCCTCCCAAATTCAAGACAGCAGGGCCCATCACTTTTTCTCTTGTGTCCTCTGCTTATGCCACTGCCTCCAGTTATAAGGCTCTACTTTTCTTTCTCTGCCAGGGAACTCCATTTCCCAGCAGGGCCCAAAGCCAGCTCCCCCTCCCTGTGAGATCTTCCAGATCTCTCCCCACTCAACACTCGGAGTCGCTGCTCTTCAGAAACACCACAGTCATGTGGAGTTCAAGGTGGGAGGCAGGCAGGGGTCTGGCTGTTGAGGTGCAACTCCCTGGCCTAATTATGCCGTGACGATCCCTAGACCCCAGTGACCAGTCCAGGTGCCTGCCCACGGCCCTCCGCCCCTCGGCCTGGATTGTTCATTCCTTCAGAGTTCAACGGTTGGCCTTTCACGGAAGGACCTTAGTACAAGGTGGAGGGTTTGCACCAAATCATTGGTTTCCAGCGTGTAAACGATCAGATGACTTTAGGTGGTACTCTGAAAACATTATTTGTAAAAACATACGGATTCATATATTTGCTTTTAAAAGTAGCAAGAAAAAAGTTATAGCTAGCACATTAAAGCAGACATTTCAGATATTGTTCAAGATGGATTTCATTTTTTTAAAAGATATGGTTTCGTTTTAAAAAAGCAAGTAAATTTAAACCAACGTAGTATGCAATAGTATGGGGGGTTGGAGACACAGCACAAATCCAGACAGTGATACAAAAGGACCTGAAGTTTGGAAACGCTGCCTAAATACAGAGCATTTTGGGGGTATTATTTAATACTAGCCCCCTCTCCCTTAAAACAAACCATTTGGCCCCAAAGTGGTAAAACAAAACCACACAAGGAGGGTATGAAATCTCTCTCACCTTTGCCATCCAGGAGAGGCTAGAGAATGCTCAACCAGGAGTGCTCAGGTCCTAGGCAGGGTGTGGGGATGTTTGAGATCCTGCCCCTGCTTGCTCTGGGCACCCATGGCTTTCCCATCCCAACAATGAGTCTTCTTTCTCCCAGCTTCTAGTGTAGACCTGGAGGGCCACAACCAGAAGACGGCTGCATGTGCTACACCCCGCCCCCACCTCGGCTCTCCCACCTTTGACACCTCACAGTGGGGTTCACAAGTAGGTGCCCTACGCTGGGAACCAAGAGGCCCAGGGAGAAGGACAAATTCTCAGAGCCTGGATGCTGGCGTCTGTGGAATAGGTACGCTAACTCTCAAGGTTGGGGTTGGAATTTACCAAGTGTGAGAAGGCCCTCAGGAAGATAGGACTTCAGCTTACTTTCTCTGAATTTGTTATATTTTGTTCTCACAAAGACAGAACTCGCGGAATAAGCCTTACTGATCTCAGCTTCGAAGACAAGAAGCCCAAAGCTCAGAGTGGTTGAAGGCCTTGACCAACATGAAACAGCTGGTCAGGGGCAAAGGCACAACTCTCTGGACCAGCATTTCTGGATTCTGGAACAACAGCAAGGCCATGGGAGTCTGCACAGGGATGTGAGTCTCTTTCATGGCAGACATCCAAGGATCCTCTTGGATTCCTGTACCCAGGGCCAGGGCTTAGCATCTGTCAGGCTGGCCATGTTTTCCTCAGCTGGATCCCAAAGGCTCTTCCCAGAGTCTCGTTTCCTCCTAGAGGGAAGGACCCCAGGGAGGCTGAGTCAGGGCTTGTGGATGAAGGGCTCTGTAGCAGGGTCCTGGCTGGTTTGGGGCCACATACGCAGGCAGGGCTTACCATAGTGGATGTGCCCATCCAGCAAGCCAAAAACTCTGTCTCATGGACACTCCTAAAATAGGGGTAATATTTTCTGGGACATCCTCCAGGAGCACTGGACGAGTGGAGCTAGTGTTCTAGGAAAAGCCAGACCCAAGGGCTCTGAAGGTTCACGTCTGTGCTCTCAGCAGCCACACTAGCTCTCACATACCCACCCAATTCTGCCTGCACCCATCACCAAAATCACTGGATTAATCTAATCACATCTAGATTAATTCTGCTGTTTCCAGCCCCACCCCTCTCTCCTGTTACCCTTGCCGCTAGGCAGACTGGTCCCAGCACCAGGAGCTCCAGCAGTGGCTAGAATTGGGAATGTGCACCAGCTTCTACCACAAACCCCTGGGTGATGGGAGGTGTGAGCCCTTTGGGATAAATGACACTTACATGTGAGTTAGTGCTATACATCTTTCGCTCCCTGTATGCTCACACCTACCTTTGAGGTGGGTTCAGTGTTAACCCCATTCCCCAGATTTGGGAGCTAAGATCACAGCCAGTCTTTGGCAGAGCTGGGATTGAAATCAACTTAGCCTGGCTCTGGACTGGGACTGTTCTTGGTGAAGGATAGAACAGTAGGTTTGAAGAAGAGTGGAAGAAAGCCCAGTTAACTTTAAATTTCAGATAAGCAACGAGTCTTTTCCTTTTTTTTTTTTTTTTTTGGTATATATGTTCCAAATATTGCATAGGACATACTTATACCGAAAAGAATCATTCATTGTTCATCTGAAGTTCAAGTTTAACTAGGTGTCCAGGATTTTTATTTGCTGAGCCTGGTAACCCTACTCCAGAGTCTATACTGTTCGGGACACAATGGAGCCCCTCTTTGTGAGCTCTCTCCCTGGGCCTTCAGGACATGTGGGCAGAGGGGGGTGGGTATTGGGAAGGCAAGTTCTGGAATCACCCACTTTCTCAGTGAGGGGATTTCTTGAGTTTTATTACTACAGAATCTTATTATGGTGTGAAATGGTACATTAAAGCAGTATGGAGATAATCTTTCTTTTCCGTATCTCTCTCCTTTCTGCCATGAGAATTTTATTTTATTTTATTTTATTTTTTTAAAGTTTGTTTTTATTTATTTTGAGAGAGAGTGCGAGCGTACTCTGTGTGCACAATGGCGGGGTGGGGCAGAGAGAGAGGGAGAGAGAGAATCCCGAGCAGGGGCTTGATCTCACAACCATGAGATCATGACCTGAGCGGAAATCAGGAGTCGGACGCTTTAACTGACTGAGCCACCCAGGCGCCCCTGCCATGAGTATTTTAATACCACATTAGCCCCAACCCTGATTTTCCAGAAACAGTCTGGTCATGCCCGAGGCGAAAAGAGACAAGCTTTCTCCCCAGCATCACCAGCCCTCCTCTTCCACTGGCCCAGGCACAGGTATGTGAAGCCCAGGTCCTTCTGTTTTCGGTGGCATGGGGAGAGGGTGGGGGACTGTGAGGAGCCGCCATCTCAGGAGCGAGCATCACATGAGTGGTATCCTGCTCTGGGGGGATGTGCAGATGGGGAAAGAGGTCGAGCCCCGCTGTGGGTCATGGAGGAGGCTCTGGGCCTGCTGCCTGCGCAGCTGGTCCCCTGGTCGGAGAAGCCAGGATTCCAGTCTCGCTGGCCCTCCTTGTCCATTGGAGGAACTTGTACTTTTTTTCTCCACCTTACCTCCCCGTGGCTGGGAGTCTGTAGTCTCGCAGCACAGATGAACCGGACAAGACCGCACACGGAGGCTGCTCAGAGTGGCTTTCAAGGCCAAGTGCGAAGGCAGGCCCCGCTGGCAGCCAGGCCCAGGGGTTGCAAGTGGGGGCTGGACTCAGCTGGGGAGAATGGCCCGGCACCTTAGAGGTGCCCGTCCTTCAGACCCACTGCTCAGAAGCCCACTGGGGAGGTTAAAAGGTAGTTTTGTTGGGGACAGTTAATCCAACAAAGAATTTGTAAATTTCATTCTTTTTTTTTTCTTTGGCAGTGCAAATCCAGCATGTCCGCTGGGAGCTCTGGCTTCATCCATGAAGTCTCACTGGCTTCCCGCTTCTAGAAATCTTTTTCTTCTTAGGGTCCCAGACTGAAGTTTCTATGTTTGCAGCCAGGTTGTCTGATCACTTATGCTCCCTTTTTCTCTGGAGAGTACCCAAGTTTTGCCTCAGAGCCCTAGGCTGTGCCACCAAGGGGTACTGTACTTCCTTCATAAATCTGTAATCCAACTTTCCTTCCATCCATCCATCCATCCATCCATCCATCCATCCATCATCTACCCTTTCACCACCTACTCATCTATCCCTTCCTCTGTCCAACATCCACCCACCCATCCATTCACCCATCCACCCACCAATCCATCCATCCATCTCTCCAGTCAGCCAGCCAGCCAGCCAAATGTCCACCCCCCATCCACCTGGCTCTCCCCTTCAGCCACTCCCCACCGATCCCTTCCAGGTGCTCTAGCCCTGAGATGCCTTTTCTGCCAGAAGCAGATGCGCCTCCTGCTTCCTGGGCCACAGGGGAAGAATAATCAAGCATCAAGGGCCCCAAATCCAGAGATCACCCAGCAAGCCCTCACCTTGAAACAGATTGAAACCTTTGCTTTCCCCTCGCTGAAGGCATGACCTCTGGGAAAAGCAGGGCGGGCTTCCTGGGGAATGCCCACCCAGGAAGGAGCCGAGAGCAACATGTGAACACTCTTTACCCCCTATCGTTCATTTCATAATTTTCTTCCATAAGGTTGCAAGAAAAAAAAAATGAAAGAAAGAAAGAAAAGGAAAAAAAAGACAAAATAGCAAAGAAATGAACCTTTACTTCTCTGTTTACTCCTCTGCATTTAATGAGCGGTTGTTAACATGACTAAAACCATCTGAAGATTTTTGCCAAATGGAAAAATCTCCCTACAGGGGCAATAAAACAAATATTCAGGCTAGAGAGAGGCAGTCATAAAAGGCATTACCCGGTTGTAAACAGAGGCGGGCGGTGGTGATGTATTACCCCTGCCTCCGCAGCTTTCACCAAACTTCTGAGATTCCAGGAGCGGCTCTGACCCGAGGCAATATTTACTTCTGTGGCTTCTTCAGCAGGTCAGTGTGGGTATAATTCTGTCTACCAGTTGACTGGAGTTGAGCTTTTGAGCAGGAAGTCCAAACCCTGAGCGCTCATAACTCAGGAGGAGTCAGGCACCCCTGCCCCGTGCGCGCCAAGAAAAGCACATTGTACCGTCTTGGCCGGATGGGGTGAGGGTCTGCACACACCCAGGCCACTGTCTGCAGAGACTGATGGCCTCCGTTTGTACCTGGTCCAACAACGCCACCGGTTTGTGCAGTTGTCAGCTGTATTTTGTCCCAGAGCTCTCGGGACACCCATCCTGTTTGATATACCCTTATGCGGTGATGGTAGGCTTGGCTGGATGACTGTCTCATGCAACTTCGGTAGATGGAGTCCGTGAGCCCTGGCAAAGATCTCAAAGTCTGAAGGGAAATCAGACCTCTAATTTAGGAGAACAGGCATCCTTTCCCAGGGACGAAGCACCAAACTGGAGAATGAAGGGACTTGCCAGAGCTCAAGACATGGCCTGCATGTTCCCCTTCTTCCCCCCCGCCCCACCGCCGCCCCCGACCTAGATGTGGAAGTGCTTGGCCTTTGCTTGCTTTGGATGCAGAAGAGCCTGCTCCCTCCCGACCCCCTGGCCCTCTGCGGGGTGCATCTGCTGGTGTGCAATAGTGGTCTGTAAAGTCTCTCTTTGGCTTTCTGGAGAGCCAAGAGGAGGCAGTTTAATCAATCTATAGAACAGCGGACTATAAAGACCAGAATGAGGACTGGGTCCCTTGGAACTATGTCCACGGTCTGCTCTGGGGTCTGCAGAGCATCAGAGGTTCAGACTGGCTGGGAGCTACAGGGGGGGTCATAGGCCAGGCATCCTGGAAGGCTCCCACTGTTCCATGCTTACCAGCACCTTCCCAGGCGGCTCCAGGCATGGCTTTCCGGGCTCCTGAAGACGGGCTCCCTTGACCGTGCCTTAGCAGACCTGGAATCCTCATGACTGAGGTCATGAACCCAGATGCCAGGTTCTTAGAACAGAATAATTCAAAAGCACTGCACTAATAATACTTTACTAGTATTATTATTTTACGTCTTTCCCAGTTTATAGCTCTTGTTGGTTTACAAAGCAGCACTCAGGTGCATTTGTCTCTCCCACTGAACTGTGGCCAGGCAGGGGCTCTCCTCCTCATTTTATGGAGGAGTCCAGGACACGAAGACTCAAGGGACATTGCTCAGGTGTCCTGGGGCCTGTCGTTCTGTCGTCTGCATGACCTCTAAAGGGCTAGGGGTGCTGCCAGGAACAGCAGCTCATTCAAGGGTGATGGTGCACTTGCTGGGTCCCCCAGTAGATTTGTCCTTAACAAGACACTGGAAAAACAATTCACCCCCAACAGGCACTGCCTACCGCGTCACTCCTAACACAGGCAGCTTTTTAAAAAAATATTTTTAATGTGTATTTATTTTTGAGAGAGAGAGAGAGAGAGAGAGCATGAGCCGGGGAGGGGCAGAGAGAGAGGGAGACACAGAATCCGAAGCAGGCTCCAGGCTCCGAGCTGTCAGCGCAGAGCCTGATGTGGGGCTCGAACTCACGACCTGGGAGATCATGACCTGAGCCGAAGTCAGACGCTTAACCGACTGAGCTGCCCAGGCGCCCCTACACAGGTGACTGCATTCACCCCGTCCCCAGGTCTGATGTCAAGGAAAACAGATTTTGAGCCCACACTGCTCACTTCCACCCTTTGCTGTTCTCAGCTTGGCCCCTTAACAGACTTTTAAATGGGAGCTTATTTTCCCGTAAGCGTCAACCCCTGGGATTTGGGCAAACGCGGTTTTAGTGAGAACCGGCCTGTCTGCCCACCTAGGATGTGATGGGAGATGGAAATGAAGGTACATTGTCTCTATCCAGGAGCATTAGGGAAGGGGGAGGGGAGGTAGGGGGGACAGAAGGAAGCTTAGGGGCATGGAGCCCCCGCTGAGGTCCAGGGAGGGAGTGCGTTTTCTGGGAACCTCATCACAGTAGGAGGAAGAGGGTGCCTGTGTGTGTGTCCATCAGTCGGCCTCCCGGGAACAATCTTCCTTCCAATCCCAGCATCCCAGGGAGAGCAGTGAGGGCAGGGCCAGGCTGGGGGAGGCCACTGGCCACCTGTTCTGCCCTCCATCCCCCAGCAAGCGCAGGGACCTCCCTCCAAGGCCTCACTCACCCAGCCCAGGTGTGTGCCTGCCCTTGCCCCAGAGTACACCTGGGGCCGGGAGGTAGCCCCGGCTGTCAACAGCCGGATTGATTCTGGGAATGACAGGGGACCAACACGCAAAAGGAACTTGTTTATTCAGGCTGAAACGCTTCATGTGTGCAACGTTTGACCTCCACCTCCCCCAGGTTGACAGATGGTAGATGTGTTTAGTTTGCAGATAAGCAAAAAGAAGGAGCTGGAGTCGATGGCCGTCCACCAGTCACACCTCCCGGTGCCTGCTCTCCACCCCGGGCTCTGCAGAGGAGAGCGCCACCAGTGGGTAGCAACATAGAGTGTGCCCCAGGAAAGAACCTTGACCTCCCGTGCTGGTCCCCTCCACGTCTCCGGCCTGGCCTGGCCCTACGAGGACCACTGCAGGACCAAGGGAACTACTTAACAGATGGTAAGTTCAGCTCAGATCACGGCCAAGGGGGGATGAGAGGCACTCAGCATTGCAGCGAGTGCTCCTTATGGGAAGAGGCAGAACCCTGGGCAAGGCTGCTTTTCTCCAGCAGAGGGCAGCTTCTGATGGGGTGGCTGACAGGTGGCCATCAGCCAGTGGCACTCCCAGCACTTGAGAGAAACAAGTCCTTCAGGTCCAAAGGGGGACCTGCTGTCCCATCACGGCATTTATTATAGTCCGTCCCTTCACTTGGCCAAGCCACGTCTAGGAAGAGTTTTGTGTTAGAAGAGGAACCTAGCCAGTTAAGTCACTGGATGGGGGCTGGGGGAGGAATCCATCCAGGCCCACAGGTGGCTCCTGGGGGTGGCAGCCACCTAGGACCAGCCAGGGAGATAGGTCCTCGGTGAAACCTCAGGGTACCAGTGGAGTTTTATGGGACACCTTTCAGGCTATTGGTTTGGTGGGGTTTACGATGAAATGTAAGTTGAAACTTTTATAATGAAAACAGCAGGGGGGGAATTCGGTGGCTCAGTGGGTTAAGCATCTGACTCTTGATCTCAGCTCAGGTCTTGATCTCAGGGTCCTGCGTTCAAGCCCTGCGCTGGGCTCTGCGCTGAGCATGAAGCCTACTTTAAGAAAAAGAAAAGAAAGAAAGAAAGAAAAGAAAACAGCAGGGATGTAAAAATTCCACCAGCTCGTTAGAGCAGAATGTCAAACCTTCTGCAAGGGTTTTTGTATTAGTCATTTTTAGAGTCACAAGTGACTAAAACCCAAATGAATTAACTCCGGCCAAGGTGGGGGAATTTACTGGTTCTTGTAAATAGACCAAGGAAGGGAGGGGTGGACTTGCCCCAGGGAAGACTAGATGTCCCTCTCTCCCTTTCTCTCCCCTTCCCCCTATTTGAAGTGCGAGAGAAGCAGTAACTCAGTAGAAGGGGATTTGGTCCCCCTCCCATGTTTTGCCCCTGGGTCTGGTCTTGGAGCACAGTCTGGGCAGGGAGAGGTAAGTAGCAGCAAGGAGAATGGGCTGGGAGTGCTCACTGGCCTCTGTTGCCCCTGGAGAGCCGCTGAGGTCCCACCCCAGCTGCTCGAGGGAGGTCCAGGCCCCTGGGGATCCCGGGGATCCCGGTGACAGCGGTTCAGCCAGGGAGCAACAGATCGGGTTGTGTGGCTGCTGTCCTGATCCTGCTGGAGGGTCCTTGCCTCTTAGCTCCCTCCCATTCCCTTTCTGCCCCGGCTGCTTCAAAGCAGATGAGACCCAGGCCCTGAGAAGGCACCAGCAAAAGCAGAAGCAGAGAGCTGGCCAGGTTCAGAATCTGACTTAGGCTTTCCCCGCTGGTTTTCCCCCATCCCGTTGCCTCACTGCTGGATTTCTTCAAAACCTAACAGGATACTCAGCACGTCTGGTCAGAGACAATAATGCCCTTCCTCTGGGCCAAATGTCCTGGCAAGACCCAGGGTGAGTAGAGTGGTGTTGGGGAGAAGCTCACCTGTATGCTTTGCGGAGTTTGGAAGCTCCAGTTTCCAAAGGGCCACTTAATTCTGAGCACACAGGAGACAGTGCCAGACAAGGAGGGCATGGATGACACCAGCCACCAGGCACCCCAAGAGCCAGCTCTGAGTGTTTCCGGCACTCATCCCGACACAGCCAGCAAGTCTACGAAATAACCATTTTCTTCCGGTCACGACTGTCTTTTCCCATAGGTGGGATACCGTCAGTGCATGAGACAGCAGTGGGAAGAAGTGAGGAGTTGATTGTAGGTTTATTGAGCATCTATTACATGCGGGCGGGCGCCCGCCTGGGAAATAGACATACATTATCTACTTTAATTGACACATGAGCTCCACAAAGCAGGCAATTTTATGGCCGCTTGTTAACCCCAGAAAGAAACGGGCTTAGGAGACGTTAGTAACTTGCCCGACCCTAGAGCTGGTGAGTGGCTGGGATTAAAATCTGGGCTGTCTGACTGAAGCCTGTGAGGGTCCCACTCCCTGCCTCTATGAGGCAGCAGCTCCTTCTGTGTGCCGGGGAAGGTCACTGCACAGTGCTGAGCGGATGTCCTCACTAACAGAGCTGACCGAAGCTATTCCCTGCAAGGAATAGGTAGGTAGATGTGAAAGTGCCCTGTAAACTGTGAAATGGTATGCACGCTGCGCCTTGAGCTGTCACGATTTTTACCATCTTGGCTGGCCACCACACAGCTTCATCAAGGTTACAAGGGCAGGTCTCGTTTGTTTGTTTTCTACTTATTTACAAATGCCCTCTGGCTGGAGAGGGTAACAAGTCCTGGACCCCTCATCCCACGAATGCAGCGCCTATTGTCATTCGCAGACAGGCGGTTTTGGAGAGGAGGTGTTGCATGCGAAGCTCAGAAGCTACCTTGCAATTACCGGGGTACAGCTCTGCTTTCCCGATCTTGATACCCCAATACCCAGTGGATACACTGCACAGGGGACCCTTCTGTAAGGCCATTGTTGAATTGACTTAGGGATGGATGTAGGGAGAGAGATGGGGTGACAGATTTGCTGGGGGACAGGATCTGACCCAGATCTCCTGATGTCCTTTATGGGTCAGATTTGACCACGAGAAATACATAAAATAGAGGTCCCCAAAACCTATGGCCTTTTTTTTTTTTTTAACCAACCAGTGGAAGTACCTGAGTTTCTTGCCATAAAGACTTCAGAAATCTCGCCCCCTCTTCTGATCTGCAAACACCAGGAGCTCAGAGACCTTTCAGGTGCCAGACACTTTTCTACCCAATGGGGCCTGGGAAACACAAGTTGATTTACTTCTCTTTCAAGGAAGGCAGAGCCCAGAAGTGCTTCAAGGTAGATATTTCTGTTTGTTTCCTCCCCAAGAAAAGCACAAATAAAGACGCCTACACATTCCACACCCTCTTTTCAAGGCCCATTAATAAGGGGGCCTGGGGCCAAATCATAAACATGGCAACCTCTAACCACCAAGGCTCGCAGAGCGAGGGCTGCATTAAGGGGGAATTTTAGCGAAATGCCGCACGGTTCCTAAATTCATACCAGATGAGTTCCAGAAGATTAAAGTTATTACAATAAAGCCCCAGGGAATCAATCATGCTCTGCCATATAACCTTCTTGGTTTACCTCTTCATTCACACAAATCACTTTCTCCAGGGCCTTGAGGAGGATGCGGAATCCATGGAGTTAAATGTGGCAAAAAGCAGAGGGACAAAGAGGGGAGGCAATACCACAGCTTTGATAGGTTTGGGGGACCCTGGGGTGTTCCTGAGCCGGATGCGCTCAGGCTGGGCTGGACTTTGGGGTGGGAAGCCCCAACAGCAGGGATAGCTTGGCCTGGATGGGAGGCTGGGGTCTGGCATGTGGCTTATTTTGTGACCCGTCACAGCGTGGGGGGCATAGTGGAGGTTGGGGGGGAGAAGGCCAGGAAGCAGAGAAGGGGAGATGTGTACTCCAGTAACTTCCCAGCCTGCCTGAGTCCTGTCCCTGGGGGTGGTCATTGTCCAAACCTTGATAAGAAACAGACTGAAAGCTGCAAAGAGACTTGGTAACCCGTGAAACATGGCACAGTTCTTTTTGTCCTTTGAGGCTACTTTGATGTTTTCACCTTTTATACTTTTTTTTTTTTTTCCCTCCCAAGTGCCCTGCAGCTGTCTAAGATAAATCTGCGTGCTCAGGAGCTGTGAGCCAGCCCCCTGGCTCTTCCTGCTTGGAGGAGGGTTCTGTCTACCCCAGGCCACTGTGGTCCCCAACACCCTCCTGTACCTCCGTTCCTCATTCCCTGCTGCACCTGAGACGGGGCCTCAGCCCTTACCTCTGCCTTACTGCAGAGTCCCAAAACCATTCCACAGGGGCATCCAAACTCTCAGACCCACGCTAGCCTAGAGACCCTGCCTACGCACCTAACTCTTGCTCCCAGCCCACCCTCTGCAAGCATGCCAAGCTTGGCCACACTTTGTCGTTTTGTCCCCGAAGGCCCTCGGTCCTGGGCTTCTCTTGAGTACTCACTCTTGCTTCATGATGGTGAGCGGGACCTCCCAGTCCCTTCAGATGAGATCCTGCCCTCAGCATCAGAAACAGACTTGGACCCAATGACCAAGCAAGATGCTCACAAAATTGGCTGGGCATTAGCGTGTTGTTCCGTTTCTCATGCACACATTCTTACTTAAATGACTACTTCACTTAGGGCTTATGCGTTAATGTTGTGGGGATTTTCTGCAGTGTTCTTTCTCGGGGCTGTCTCCTTTAGGTTTTGATGTCAGAATTATGTTAGCTTTCCAGAAAATAATTGAGAGACTTTTTCCCCCCTCTATCTAAACTCTGGATCAGTTTAAATTCAGTGCATCCAGAAAAATGTTTGGACCAGGTACTCTACAGCGTGCAGTTCTTTGACAATTGTTCTGGTTTGCTCTTTAGGCTTTCTTATCTCTTCTGGAGTCCATGTTGATCACTTGTATTTTTCTAGGAAAGAGGACATTTTATCCAGGTTTTCAAGTCATGAATATGTTTGTATAATTCTGTGTTGCCTGCACTCATACAGACATGGCAGCAAGTCTACGAAATAACCATTTTTTTTTCGTTTACCACCATCTTTTCCCATAGGTGGGATACCTTCAGTGCATGAAACAGCAGCGCATTTTTACTCCCAAAGTTGGTTATTTGTGCTTTGTCTTACTGTTTCTTGCCCTTTTTCCTCCCTTGCCTCCTTCTTCCCTTTTCTTTAATTAGTTTTTGTTTTTCTTAACAGGGTTAGTCAATATTCTATTCTATTCTATTCTATTCTATTCTATTCTATTCTATTCTATCCTATTCTATTCTATTCTATTTCTATTCTTCTTTCTCCCAAAGATCCACCTTTTGTACCAGGATCAATTGTATGCTGCTTTTATGTTTTAACTTCTTAATTTGCTTACGATGCTACGGTTAATATTCTTTTCAGCGACTTTAATTTTTTTGGAATTTTTTAAATAGAATTCTTCATTCACTTGTTTCTATTGTCATATTTATTACTACACATGTTAATGGCTACAGGTTTTTCTACGATACAGTTTTAACCGTATCCCAAATATTTTAACAAGGGGTGCTAGTTTTAGGAAGTTTCTTGATCTACCTTAAGTTCTATTTTGAGCACAGTATTGTTTTAGGGAAGGGCTTTTAAAATTACAAAATTGTTCCTTGTTACAGGTAATGACTAAATGTTCATTATAGGTGTTTCTAATTCAACTCTATTGATGTTATGGCAGGTGGCTTTTGCTAGTTTTCATTTTTTATTTGAGATTTTCTTTGTGAAATAATATAAGAAAAATGGGCCATAGAAAAGGCGGTAAACTTTCTGTTTACAAGGTATGGAGACACGGTCATATATAAATTAAGTACGTGTGTTTATGTAAATATATGTGTGTTACACATAATCAATTAAATAAATTACATTATTTGGATTCTCTATATTTTACTCATCCTTAGTTTCTTGACATACAGAATTAAGTAAGAGCAACGGTAAAGTCTTCTAATGATTTTGTGTTTTGCCAAATTTATTCTTTTGTTTATTCTGGCTTTTTCTTTTAATTTCTTTTAATTCTTTTTTTTCTTTTAATTTAATTTTAAAATTTAATTTAATTTTAATTTCTATTAATATTAAATATTTAATAAATGTAAGTTTTTGACAGCTCTGTTTTTACTGTAAATCAAATGGACAACCAAACATTATAAAATATTTTATATTTTTATGTTGAATACTTATGTTGAGTACAACATTTTTTTATTGAATACAATTCAATATTTCTATGACATAATCCTCTGAGTGTAACTCTGTATGATGCTAACACTCAGATTTCTATTTATGGACATTGAACTGGAATATTTTTGCTCTTCTTTTTACTTTCAATCTTTCTAAGTTCTTTTATTTTAATTATATATTTTTGTAGAATGCATGTGATTTTGAATTACTTTGTTTTGGCCCTGACTTATAGCTTTTCTTTTCTTTTCTTTTCTTTTCTTTTCTTTTCTTTTCTTTTCTTTCCTTTTCCTTTTCCTTTTCTTTTTCTTTTTCTTTTTTGAAGTTTTTATTTATTTGTTTTGAGAGAGAGATTGAGAACAAGTAGGGGAGGGGCAGAGAGAGGAAGACAGGATTTGAAGTGGGCTCTGTGCTGATAGCTTTTATTTTATGAGTTAGGTCTATACATTTTATTTATTGCTGTAAGACAAAACTTTGGTGGTCAGTTTAAATGTTTCCTGGGTGTTTTTAATTTTTCCTCTCTTTTGAACAATGGTCTGTGTTCTTCCACCTCAAAACCAATGCTAGGAATTAGGAAGGGATATAGTTAGTTTTTAGTCTTATGGTATAATTTAAAATAATAAAGTAGATATATTATCATGATATAAGATTCAAAACAATGTGAAGTCAAATTAGAAAAATGCCTTGTGGCTCAGGAACTTTCTATGATTTGACTTCAGCATTTTTTTTTTTTCTCCAGCAAGTCAACTGTGATCTATTGTTATAAAATTAGGTGTCTCCTGACCTCACCCCTCCTGTGAAATCTGATGACAGAAAATAAAAACCCTCCTTGGTAACACGTTTGTCTTTAGCCCCTCTCTGCCCACGCAGATTGGCATTAGATAAGAGAAGCCAAAATGGGGTTGACCCTCCAGTCTCAAAGGAGCACCAGCTGTCGGTCCTTGTGGCCTCCAGCACTAGGGACGTTGACAGTGCTTTTCCCTTGTGCAGACAAGCGCTGTCCTGGGGTGGCTTGTTTTGTGATGCCCTCTGTCCCTGAGCTCAGTCCCAACCGTGCTGTATCTGAGGGCTAGTCTGCAGAGACTGTGGAATGAGATGAGACTTGCCTAGTCCTGGGTGGACGATTATTTCCCCTTTTTTTCTAGATCGGGTTCTTCGGTTCATTTGAAAAATATGGTGCCAGAGGCTTGGCAAACTTTCCTTAAAATGCCATCTTTAATTACCTCTGAGTCAGTCTTCTTCTCCAAGATGCGACTCTTTGAAGCAAGAGGAATGTCTTTTTCATGTCTGGGGCTCTAGCACCTGCCCTAGTGCCCGTCAAGGCAGGAAGGGCGCCAGGAGTGTTTGTGGGGTACAAACCTCACCGGGGTGCAGGATGGACTCGTAAATGGCAGCCTCTGATCCGTACGTAGCACAGACAACTGACGGTCAGGTTCTGAACCCCCGTCACACTTGTTACCTGCCAGTCCGCATGCACTTTCTTTGTTATAAATGCCCCATTTGGACCCTCTGACCCTTTGTTTAACTTTCATCTTTATTGTAGCCAATAGTACTGTTTGGGAAAAAGAACCTGGAGGACCTTATGTTAAATGAAATAAGCCAGACACAGAGAGACACAGGCATGATCTCACTTGTATGTGGAATCTTTTTAAATAGTCGAATTCGTAGAAGTCAAGGGTAGAATGGTGGTTGCCAGGAACAGGGGAGGTGGGGGCAATGGGAAACTAGGTCAAAGGGTACAGCGTTCAAGTTATGTAGGATGAATGAGTTTTAGAGATGTAATGTACAACATGGTGACAATATCGCAGTCTTGTATACCTGAAATTTACTGAGCGTGGGTCTCAGATGTTCCTAGCACACATATCCAATAACTGGTAACTGCGAAGAAGTTGGATGTGTTTAATTATTGTGACTATATCATTTCATTATGTATATGTATATTAAAACATCATGTTGTACACCTTAAATATATATCATGTTTATTTAAAACTAATAAAAAATTTAAAAATTCCTCACTATAAAAAGAAAGGTTTTTTTTTTTTTTTTCCCAAAAAAAGGAAAGTTTTTCTTCTTTAAAACAAACATTTAAAAACATTTAGGGTGTGTTTTCTTGTGATCTTGATTTTGTTATGAAAAAGTCCAGGAATTCCTTGGGAGAAGTAATTAATGGCCGATGTTCAGAATGGAAAGTTTAACTTTCACTGAAGAAGAACCATTTTCAAGTTCATATAGACAGTAAATTAGCCTCTGGAGCCATAATGCTGTCCTCAAGAGCCTCAACCATCTGGAGAAGTGGTTTCCATGTGAAAATTTACAGTTGCATGATTGTATTTTAGTGCTTCCAGTTTGGTTTCTCATGAGAACTTTCCTTCTTTTGGTGAAGTTATTTAAATTTCAGTATGGCTTGCATGGTGACCAGAGTTCCAGATTCTCATTATGATAGAGTCAATGTCTTGGCTGCATGGAAATGGTCCATCCTTTTGATGGTATTTAATCTCCTGAAAATGGATATCCATTTTTTTCTAAAATAAATTGATGGTCTCCATTTGAGAGACGACTTTTAAATTCTATTTCAATAATCCTGAAAAACGCTGCCAAAGAAAGAACTTTCTTTTTCTTCTCTCTCTTTCTGTGGTCATGAGCCATCAATGAGTTCATGAATTTACAGGATTTAATGTTGCATCAGTGAGAAGATAATTTTGTCCACGTCTATTTCCCTATTTTATCGTTTTTCATTTATGAGAAGCAAAAGATGGATTAAAAATATAAATGCCACCAACTAACATATAATATTAAGAATGATTTAATTTATTGTTAATAAACCTCCTACAGCATGTAGGCTTTGTTTTGGTCAACAGAGTTTTACCCAGTACGTCAGGCATTTTATAAGCACTTGGCCATGATAGACTTGAAGGACCAGCTACAGAACAGAAAGATCACGGAAATTGTTCAGAAAAAGTATTCTATCAGTAGATGACTTCTGTAGTAACAAAAGTAAGTACTGATTTTTATATAAGCTAAGGGAAAAAAGGTGGTTGTGGACACTGATCTTTAAGGGACGCACTTGCATTTAACCAAGTGGTTCCCTCCTACTTCTGGTTCCTCCCATGCCTTTTGAGACTGAGTTGAAAGAAACCTTCACCCCGTCTATTTTTCTATTTTATCTCTCCTATTAAAATGTGTGTGTGTGTGCACTCAGATATCACCTCACGCCAGTCAGAGTGGCCAGAATGAACAAATCAGGAGACTATAGATGCTGGAGAAGATGTGGAGAAACGGGAACCCTTTTGCACTGTTGGTGGGAATGCAAATTGGTGCAGCCACTCTGGAAAACAGTGTGGAGGTTCCTCAAAAAATTAAAAATAGACCTACCCTATGACCCAGCAATAGCACTGCTAGGCATTTACCCAAGGGATACAGGAGTGCTGATGCATAGGGGCACTTGTACCCCAATGTTTATAGTAGCACCCTCAACAATAGCCAAATTATGGAAAGAGCCTAAATGTCCATCAACTGATGAATGGATAAAGAAATTGTGGTTTATATACACAATGGAGTATTACGTGGCAATGAGAAAGAATGAAATATGGCCCTTTGTAGCAACATGGATGGAACTGGAGAGTGTGATGCTAAGTGAAATAAGCCATACAGAGAAAGACAGATACCATATGGTTTCACTCTTATGTGGATCCTGAGAAACTTAACAGAAACCCATGGGGGAGGGGAAGAAAAAAAAAAAAGAGGTTAGAGTGGAAGAGAGCCAAACATAAGAGACTGTTAAAAACTGAGAACAGACTGAGGGTTGATGGGGGGTGGGAGGGAGGGAAGGGTGGGTGATGGTTATTGAGGAGGGCACCTTTTGGGATGAGCACTGGGTGATGTATGGAAACCAATTTGACAATAAACTTCATATATTGAAAAATAAATAAATAAATAAAATGTGTGTGTGTGTGTGTGTGTGTGTCTGTGTGTGTGTCTGTGTGTGTGTGTGTGTCTCTGTGTATCTGTGTGTGTGTGTGTGTGTGTGCTTTAAAAATATTTTAGTGGTTGCATTAGGGTTTACAATACACATTTTAAAATTTTCCAACTTCACTTTCAAATAATATTGTGCCACTTCACATGTTGGATAAAAATCTTTATTTCCAATTTTTTCTTTCATCTTTTATGCTACTATTGTCACATATTTTACATAAACTATAAATGCACAGTACATTGTTACTATTACTGTTTTAAATAGTCCATTATCTTCAGAGTACTTAAAAATAAGAAAAACTAAATTTTATTTTACCTGAATTAATTTCATCCTCAACGTCTTAATTTCTTTGTGTAGATCCATTTTTCTAACTGATATCATATTCCTTCTCCCTAAAGAAATTCCTTTAACATTGCTTATGGAGGAGGTCTGCTATGGTGAATTACCTCAGTTTATCTCAGTTTCTATCTAAGAAAGCCTTTATTTTTTTTCTTCATTTGTGAAGGGTTATTTTCACTGGCTAAAGAATTTTGTGCTGACAGTTTTTGTTTTTCTTTCTTTCAGTATTTAGAAAATATCCCTCCTTTGTTAATAGTTTCTGATGTGAAGTCTATTGTAATTCTTATCCATGTTCTTCTGTAGCTAATGTGCCTTTTTTCTCTGATTGCCTCAAAGATTTTCTCTTTGGGCTTTCAATGATTTAAATATATGTTGTATATTTTTTGTTTGGTGTGTGTGCGTGCGTGCGTGTGTGTGTGTGTGTGTGTGTGTGTTTTCTATTTATCCTGCTTGGTGTTCTGTGAGATTCTTGGATCTGTAGTTTAGTATCTGTCATGAATTTGGAAAATTTTTGTTCTTGGATGCTATTTCCTCAAATATTTCTTCTAGTCGATTGTTTCTCTTTTCTGGAATCCCGACCATGTGCTGGACCCAGCGTGACAGCTGAAGGAGGTAAAGGAGCAGTTACTAATGCCAGGCCCCCAGTAGCACTTTCACTCCGCCTGCCTGAGACTGAGCCTTTCTTTCCCCTTTCCCTAACACCGGGCTGATAAACACCAAGTGAAAGTAACACTGAAGCGTCGCTGGGACAGTTACAACAGACGGATTCTCTCTGGAGAACGACACAAAGACCTTGTTAACAACCAGCTAGATCCCAAGTCAAGCAGAGTGCGGACAGTGGGAAAAACCCTGGGAAAATTATCCATGTGAGTCTTACAATATTTGATATTGTCCCACAGATGTTGGATGTACTTTTTTTTTAGCTGGAACTTTCTTTTTATAAGTTTTTAGTTATTTTTTAGCTCTAGTTTTTAAAAATTGAAGTAAAATTGACTTACAATGTTATATTAGTACAATATAGTGATTCAACAATTCTATACATTACACTATGCTCACCCCTATTTCACTTTGCATTTCAGTTTAGCTAACTTCTACCAACCCATCTTCAAATTCATTAATTCTTTCTTCATCTGTGTCATACCTATTGATTGCATACCTATTTTGCAGGCATTTTTCGCCTGTTACTGTGTTTTTCATTTCTATCATTTCTAATGGATTATTTCTTAGAATTTCTTTTTTTTTTTTAAGTTTGTCTTATTTTCTTTGAGAGAGAGAAAGATGAGCTGGGGAGGGCCAGAAGATCCGAAGTGGGCTCTGTGATGACAGCTGTGAGCCCAATGTGGGGCTCGAACTCACGAACCATGAAATCATGACCTGAGCTGAAGTCGGACCTTCAACCTACTGAGTCACCCAGGTGCCCCGCCCCATCTTTCTTAGAATTTCTCTCTTTGCTGAAATTACCCATCTGTTGTTACATGTTGTGTTTTTCCCAGTAGAACCTTTAAAATATTGATCATAGTTATTGTAAATTTCTTGTCTGATGCTTCCAGCTTCCCTGTCGTATCTGACTCTGGTTCTAATGCGTGCTTTGTCTCCTGAAGTGTGTTTTTCTTACATTTTCATACGCCTCCTATTTTTGTTATTGCTTTTGAGGTTGGACATGTTATGCAGGGTGGTAGATATTGAGATATATATTTTGTGCTTGGCTATGAGCATGCCTTTCCTTCTGCTAAGCCTGTAGTGTGTGTGTGGGGGGGCGGTTTGTATTAATATAGTCAAGAGTTGGGTTTCATTGAAGTTTGTTGTTGCTCTGGTTACCTCAGTATACCAGAGACTTCAGATTCCCCTGGTAATGCCTTGTGTTTAGGGTGTGGGCTGATTTTCCCAGGGTTTTTCCCACTGTCTGCACTCTGCTTGACTTGGGATCTAGCTGGTTGTTGCAAGATCTTTGTGTTGTTCTCCAGAGAGAATCTGTCTGTTCTAACTGTCCCAGCGATGGTCCAATGTTACTTTCACTTGGTGTTTATCAGCCCGGTGTTAGGGAAAGGGGAAAGAAAGGCTCAGTCTCAGGCAGGCGGGGTGAAAGTGCTACTGGGGGCCTGGCATTAGTAAGTGCTCCTTTACCTCCTTCAGCTGTCACGCTGGGTCCGGCACATTTTCCTGCACTTCTCCAGGGAGACAGATGCACTCTTGCTGTTTGCTTCTCCCGGCTGCAATGGGTTTCCGCTAATGCTCCTGGGCAACACTGTTGGTTGCTCTTATTCTGAAGATTAAGTCTGTTGTCCCCTTTCCCTCTCGGGTACAATGAGTGTGACTACCCCAATTCTCTTAATCTTCCCTTTGAGTCTCTCATGGGGCTGGTGGAGAAAAAGTCCACAAGAGGCTGCCAACGCCCCTGGATCGCCACTCACTTCCCCCGTCCCAGGGTTTCAGCTTGTCATGCTAGACCACGTGTGGCATTTACCAATTCACTAAAAAGTTTTAGTTGCATCTGCTGACCAGCTGACATGACACCTGATAGTGTCTGCCCCAGACAAGCCAGCACTCAAATCCCGGGTCTCCTTGCAGGCATCTGTCTCTCCCCAGATGTTGGGCTAGTTGGTTGATCTGTAATCGCCACTCTTTAATGGTCTCAGTTCAAGAAATATCATTAATGTGCAATTTATCCGTTCAAAAGATGCCATTAATTTGCCATTTGTCCAGCTTTTTTTCTTGTTGTGAGGATATTTTTTCAGCTCTCCCTGTCTCTTGAGCTGGAACTGGAGGACCTTTTCTCAGATCTAAACATGCAGAAAGCAGCACTCCCTCAGATATGTGTGCCAGAACTACTGATTCCCTCTTTTTCCTGGAGAGGAGACCCATGTGAACTGGCGTGTGAGGCCCTGCTCTTGTTTTGAAAAACACATCTGTGCATATTTGTGTTCGCCAGAAACCTCAAGTTGTTCAGCCAGTCTCCTGAGTACTATAGTTTTCCCATTTTTGGAAAAAGCTTTGGAAAGTAAGAATGAAGATTGAGTTGTGCTCTAACCAGGGCTTATGGATCCTGATGTGAGAGGTGCCTGCTGGAAGAATCCTTACGGATGGAATGCGGTCAAGGCCAAAACCGAGCTTTACCTTTGGGACTGTCACGGTAAGCCCTGGAGGGACTTGTAAGTGCCCTGGGGCAAGGGCTCAAAGCTCCCTGAAGAAGGTCTTGTCAGAGCGGCTTGAGGGAGGAAGTAAAAGCTTCTTCTTTTAAGACCTGTTGTAAACTCCATCAGCCAAGTTGTTTGTAGGGAACGGTAGAACAAATATTATTTAAGGAACAGTGTGGGGATATTAGGATGCTGTCCAGCCAAGGAATTTAATCTCACCTGAGGGAAGTGAAAATGTCCAGTTGCTAAAGAGTTAAACAAGGCGGCTCAGGAAGGGATCTGAGACTGTTTGCCACGTACCCTACCCAAGGGTGTGATAGAAAGTACCCTTCCCATTAGATCTAGGGGAATGGGATGGGGGGGGGGGTGGTCCTAGGAGACCAATTTGGATATCATCTTATACATCCTTGTATTAATTTGCTAAGGCTGCAGTGACAAAGTACAGTCTAGGTGGTTTAGACAACAGGAACTTATTGCCTCGTAGTTCTGGAGGATATAAGTTTGAAATTGAGATGTCATCCTTCACAGGGCTGTGAGGGAAGGTTCTGTTCTAGGTCTCTCTCTGGCTTCAAGATGGCTGTCTTCTCCCTGTGTCCTCATATCACCTTGAATTTGTGTCCAAATTCCCCTTTTTTTAAAACATTTTTTAATGGTTTTTTTTTTTTAAATTTATTTTTGAGACAGAGAGAGACAGAGCATGAGCAGGGGAGGGGCAGAGAGAGAGGGAGACACAGAATCCGAAGCAGGCTCCGGGCTCCGAGCTGTCAGCACAGAGCCCGACGAGGGGCTCGAACTCACGGACTGTGAGATCATGAGCTGAGCTGAAGTCAGACGCTCAATCGACTGAGCCACCCAGGTGCCCCCAAATTCCCCTTTTTATAAGAACACTAGACACCCTGGATTAAGGCCTATCTTACTCTTCATATTCCCTTAACTAATTACATCCACAAAGACCCTATTTCCAAATAAGGCAAGCGTCAGCTCCTTGGTCCCAGGGGAAGGGGCCACATAACACAGGATGAGCAAAGCATGCTTGTCCTCTTCTTGTCTAAGTGCCAACTTCCCTTTCCTGTGGCCCCCCCTTCGGGCCAGGAGATGTTCTCCGGCCCCCTTCCTTGCCCTTCGATGCTGGCACAGCCTTGCTCTCCAGGGGTGAGCCCATGAGCTGTGGGCCGTGAGCACGGGCTGTGACACAGGCCCTTGTGTCCTGTCTCACTGTGTGCTTCTGGGAGCAGCACCAGGCCTCTGGGACCCGTCTGTAGGTCACTGGCCAGTTAAGCCAGTGGCCTCATGGATAGATGTGCATCACTGTGTTCAGACTGGGCTGCATACTGTTGGTCTGGTGTGGAAGGAATTTTCCATGGGTTTGGAGAAGGCTGGTTTTGCTTAGGCTGCCTTATGGGGCAGGTACATCTGGCTAATTTGCTTTGGGGTTATGGGGCTCTAGGCACTGGTGCTTATATCATGGCCGTGTAGGCCAGGGGAACACCTCCTCTGTAGATGAAGAGAGAGTCTGGGCAGGTGCACGTGGGACAGGAGAGGTGACCAAGGCCCCTGTCTCTCTGTTCTAGAAAAGCAGAGCTAAGGTGGTTGAGAGAGAGGCCACCAGCTAAGGTGGGGAGGGTCCCTGCCACTCCCTGCCTCCTTGGCTTGTGTTGAAGGGCAACGATAGTGGGGCTTGGTTGGAAGCTTCTGGAAGGCTGGCAGAGAGGAAGCCACAGCCCATACATCTGAAGAACCAGAAAGATTAGGCTTCACCAAGACGGTGGAGTGGGAGCTCCTGTCTGTGTCTCATTGCCCCGTGCAACAGAGTGGAGTAGGCTGGCGGGGGGGGGGGGCACAGTGGGGGTTGTGGGGACAGCTAGGGGTGTCACAGAGAAGCTCATGCTTCTGTTGAGGAAAAGGACAAATGATTTCAGGTGAAGTGAGCAGCCCGAGGTTGAGTTACTCTGAAGCCTAAATATTTAATGTTTCCTATCTGTATTATGTAGCACCTTCTACCTGGCGGTCAATCGTTCTAACTGCGCAGGAGGCGTCTCTATTCTGTCGGTGGGACGTTCTCAAGGAGATGGAGCGTTGGTGTTTGTGACCACGGTCCATCTTGCGACAGTACATAAAATAGCTATCACAGGGTGGGGGTTAATGAAAACTGCATCCACTGCTGTGTTCCCCGGAGCGTGCCTGTATCTGGGAGGTGGGTCCGAGGTGCACAGTACTCCATTTCGGTGCGATCAGTTCCCGTGCCTCTTGCTCACTGGTGCTTCTCTGGAAGCCTCCGTTTTCTCCAGAATGTCTTTTCAGACTTGTTAAACCAACTGTTCCCTGTCAACATGTGTCGTGTGGTCAGCATGTCAGCGTGACTACCATTTAACGAAAACTACCATTTGGTGGACCCTGTGTGACGTTTAGGTGCATCATCTTAATTCTCGGAGTAGCCCTTTACTATAGGCGCTAGCGTTATCCCCATGCTATAGATGAGGAAACGGAGGCTCAGAGAGGCTAAGCAAGTTACCCGGCATCACACAGCTACTAAGTGATTGGCAGAACTAGGGCTTGTGCCCAGGCTGGATCTGCTCTCCCCACCAGCCCTGATAACCATGGAGCTTTCTCTCGGTACCACACAGGGCTGTTGCTGAGGGCTGGTGGGGGTGCACACGGAGAAATGCCCCTGCCATCTCAGCTTTAAGGGAAGAGATTAATCCCGGACTTGAGAGTGCAGAGCGCTACCGTGTTTCAAAACCAGATGACTGCCCTGCCTGGCCCTCTGCAGAGCCGGGGAGAAGGGATTCGGGGATCCGATTACCTAAGCGCACAGTTAAGTGTTCCATTTGTGCCCGTACACGCGGTGAGGACACACATGCTGGGATACAGGAGGCTTTGAAGCCCTGTGTTATAGATGCCGCACGTCTCCTCTGCCCTTCTGGTCTATGGTCTCCGTGGCCGCGAGAAGCTGCCCGCCACCCACCTCCATCCAGAAAAACACCAGCACCTTCTTAGAATCACACAGCTGGTCACCCAAGCCCCCCCATGAGCACCTCCGTCTCTTAGGAGACACAGGTGTGTTTTGTGTGCCTCAGTCATTGGTCATCCCCAAGTGGGAGGCATGTGAACTCCACATTGACTTTCCACGGATTAGTTTATCTGATTGGTTGCACTGGTGGGACCACTGTTGTCTGTAGTATAGCTGCCTTTTGAAAATGTATGAATATGTCGGGGCGCCTGGGTGGCTCAGTCACTTGAGCATCCCGCTTGGGCTCAGGTCCTGATGTCGCAGTTTGTGGGTTCAAGCCCCACGTTGGGCTCTGTGCTGACAGCTCAGAGCCTGGAGCCTGCTTCAGATTCTGCTTCTCCCTCTCTCTGTGCCCCTCCCCTGCTCATGCTCTGTTTCTCTCTCTCTCTCTCTCTCAAAAATAAATAAACATTAAAAAATTTTAAAACAAAAATGTATTAATATGTCTTATGTATATACATCTTGTCTATGTGGTTAGATTTGGCTTGATATGATAAAGAAAAATAGATGTGTGCTGTTTGACACGAAGCTACCACTGGCTTTCCAGTCTTTGGGACAGCTGATCATGTAAGACAGTCAGAAAAGAGAAATACTTCTGCCTGGGCCAACCTGGGTTTAGTTAAAATATCAGGCAGTTTTGGATTTCATAACAGAGCTGGAGTCTAAGCTATCAGTGCCTCACCAGTCACCTGCCCTCAGGCAAGCCCAGTGCATCTAAAGAGTCAGTCCCAGTCGGTAGACTGGCCTCAGAGTCCACACCTCAGGATACCCTGCAGAGCCCAGGCTTGGCTCCCTGACCACAATAACTTCTCTGCTCCAGGCTTGGCTGGGTCTCTTTGCATTTCCTTTGTTTATCTGAGTTTCTCTCAGAACATTCTCCCTTGAGGACACAGGACACAGCTTTTCCCTCTGAAAACATCCCATAACTGCCCACCTTTGACAGTAACCTGGACAGCTCCTTGGGATCTTCTGCTTGAAGACTTGCCCTATAGATCAAGGCACTCATGTTCGAATAAACCCTTCCCTTCTAGATGCCAATCAGCCCAAACCCCAGGTGCTTTAGGTCCCCTCGGTCATGTTTGTTGAGGATTCCCTGAAGAGCACATCAGCCAAATGTGCTTGCCCTTCTGCCGGCCTTCTTCCGGACCTTTTGGGAATATGATTCTGCCCCTCTCACTGCTCCTGGCTGGGATACACACAAGGATATGCATATTTATAAGTCACTGTCTCAGTGCCTTACAAAGGAAGAGAAAATCCAGAAAGCCGTAACCCAGTGAATAAAATCATCAGTCTAGCAAACACACACAGGAGAGTGGAAACAGGCAGCTGAGAGGTTTACACATTTGAGAGATAATAATTGGGTGCTTCCCTGGTGTGTGAGGAGTAAAATGCACTTGGCTTTCAGAGTCCAGCCCCTTAGGGGGTTGCCGTGGTTCTGAAAAGGCTGCCATGTGGGTGGGGGGGGGGAGTCCCCAGAGGTGGGGCGACCTTGGGCTCAAGCCAATGCTTTCGTCAAGTCCCTGTGCATGGTTCATGCCCACGGCAAAGCCCATCACGTGTCTCCAAACAGTCTGTTGAAAGTTCACCTTCTCAAGTTCAGTGGCTTTTGTCTGAGTTTTAAAACCTAAGCCATTACCAAGTTTAAATAAAGGGTTTTTTCCCCCTAATGAGTAATCTTCCAAGGACTCTTGTATCCTCCCTTCTTGAGCCGCAGAGGGGCTGCTGCAGGATTTATGTTAGCAGCCAGCGAAGGCAGCGGGGCCGGCTGAGGACGGGCTCATCTTCCACTCGCCAGCGTGCAAGTCCCATCCAAGGGCACGTTCATGTTTCTTGTCGCTTGTCTTCTCTCTCTGCCCTTCCACGTGGGAGACACTGAGCCTGTTTTCCCTCTGATGCATGTATTAAGCCAGTTCAGGACAGAGTTTACGTGGAACCTGGAAGTCTTTGTTTTCCTTTCATTCCGAGGTTGCGAATCAGACTCTGGGGATGTGGCAGGGGCGTTACGTATGTCAGAGCCCACAGCTACCCTCCCTCTGAGCTGCTGGGGCCAGCTCTCCAGCTACCGCTCCTTTCTCCTTCATTCATTAGTCCATTCATTCCACAAGCGTGACTGAGAGCTTACTTACCCTGAACCCAGTGCTACGCATCTATAAATTAATACGAATTAATGCCTGTCCACGAGAGGCGCTCGCAGCGGAATGGTCAGAAGTCCGCTGGACAGACAACCGCCCCGTGTTGGGATGAAGGTACCCAGGCGGGAAGCACAGGTCTCAGGGAGCATGGGGAGGGGGCTGGGAGCTTGTTTGGAGGCCTCCAGTATGAGACGCTGGGTTTTGCCTAAGAAAGAGACTGGGAGCAGGGCACTGGGGGGTGGCAGCTGAACAAAGGCCTGGGGAAGAAGCCGACCTGGGGCCCCACGAGGTGGTGCGAGACAGGGACTTGCTCCCTACTTGGTGAGAGACCTGGAGGATGGTCCGCACTGCCCTGGCTTCAGGCGTCAGGTGGGACTGAGCAGGCTGCCACAGCGCCCACGGCCCATGCCACCACCCTTCCGGAAGTACATCTGGTGGAAGGTGGTCTTCTGTCTCAGGCTCACCTGACGACCTGCCCCTCGCCACAAGAACACCTTCTTGCTTATCTGCACTTGGCCCGGTCCTCCTGGCTCCTGGATTTTGTCTCATCCTTAGGTGGTTTTTTTTTTGCTGCTGATTTAGAAATTTCCACCTTTGGTTCTTGCCTCCCGCCATGAGCTGGGGGGGAGAGGTGGGCTTCCCAAATCTCTACATGTCCTTTTCCCACCCTTGACCAGCCCAGCCGCCCCCTGCTCGTGCTCCCAAATGACCAGGATATGGGGGACACTCAACATGCATATTGCAAGCGACAGAGACAGAGGAAGAATCTTTGCTTTGGGAACTCATTTAGTCTTCAAAATTCTCTTCTCTCGAAAGCCCACTGTCGAAGGCATGATTAAATAAAGTGCGGCTTCTATAGGGCTAGTGAAGAGTTCTCTGTGTTGGTTGTGCTCCCCAGACAATTTTCTTTTCATATTTTGACAATAAAGACCCCTGAGACATCTGACCCTAATGTTTACCCGGGACCCATTATTGTGACCTCACTGCTTATTAAGAAAACAAGGCTGGGCGTCGGCTGCACACAGCGCCTGGGTGTCCGTGTCAGGAATGGAGAATCCGTCAGGCTTTGGTGCTGACGGATCGGCCGAGGAGGAATTCTTCAGCACGCCCACCACTGCCTTGGTGGCCCTCGGCTGCTCCCCTCCATCAGGGTCGGCTAAAAAAAAAAAAAAAAAAAAAAAAGATTATTACTTTGGCCAAAAGCCCAGCGACAAATATGGCTTTTGTCCAGGAACAGGCCACAGGCCCAAGTCTGTTATTACTTCTTCACCCTAGATGCTGCAACTTGATAAAAGGGACACTGTAGACACAAAAGAACCTGGTTGCAGACCTGAACTCTCCTTTCACAGGGATCGAAAAGGACACCGCGAGAGAGGTTTATGTGGCCCCCTCCGTCCCCCGAGACAGTGTCCCAGGGGAGGGCCCCCCCCCAGACTGAACACGACAGCACACAGAGGGTTTCCCAGGGATGTGAAAAGGGGGATCACTCCACCCAGTAGCGCCACAAAGGGCAGGGCCCCTCATCGGGCATGTGAGGTGGGGGGAGAGGAAGGTGGCCGGAGGCCTTGTGGCTGTGTGCAGGGGTGGGGGCAGGGGGTGGTGAGCCACGGCTTCTTATCAGATGAATGCTCTTGGGCAAGGCATTCAAACTCCTGCAGGAACAGGGCAGGGGCGTTGCCCACCCTGAAGAGGACGCAGGGGTTAAACGTGCCGCTCAGCACAGTTCTGGCACACAGGAAGTGCAGATAAATGCCAGCCTCCCTTCCTGGCATTCACCTCTAGCCAGCCCCTTCTTCCTGTGCTCACATCGTCCATCCTCTTGGGTGTCTGATTTGTGTGTCTTTTCTAGACCATGTGGACCTCCTCTGAGAGCCCCCACCCCCAGGCTGGCCCTGCCCCCTGTCCCAGGGACACCCAGTCTGCCTCCCAGACTGGGGTGGTGGGAATAGTAGGGGAAGGCAGTCAGAGTGGCCCTGGGGGGCACCCCAATGTCAGAGTTGTCTTGTGGGTGTGGCTGGTCTTGGCAGGAGTGTGATGAGTGGGTGGTTGGGACTCTCCGGAGCCCATGGGGGAGGCCCTCCTGCCTTGGCCTTGAGTGGGCAAAGCACTTGGGCCTACACCTCCTTTCATTTCTATCTTTCTGAGTCAAGACAAGGGGATCCCAGGGAGAGTGATGGCCTTTCTTTAATTTCTGATATTTATAATTTGCACCTTCTCTATTTATTTCTTGGTTAGCTTGGCTAGAGGCTTATCAATCTTCTTGATACTTTCAACGGAGCAGCCTTTTTTCTTTTTTAGAGAGAGAGAGACTGCGTGTGCGAGTTGGGGAGGGCAAGAGAGAGAGGGACAGAAAGAATCTCAGGCAGGCTCTTTTTAGGTGCATGCACATTCAGGACTATTATGTCTTCTTGGATAACTGGCCCCTGTATAATTATTTAAATTCCCTCTTTATTCCTATAAACTTCCTTGTTTTGAGTTTAGTTTCATTGGAAATCGACTCAGCAACTCCATCTGCCTTCTGGTTAGTATTATCAAGGTGTCTCCTCGCTCCGTTGTTCTTAATTGTGCATTTCCTACGAGTCCACTTAAAATCTTTTCTTACCATATCATCAATGCTACTTTTTGAAATTTCTTCTTATGACTGCCCCGGAGGTTATGATACACGTCTTTCAATAACCCGAGTCCACATTCCTATAACACCCTACTGGTTTGTGTGCAGTGCAGGGGGCTCATAACAGGATATTCTCAACTCTTCTGTCCTGTCCCTTGAGGCCCAGCCCGTGCCAGGCACTGTGCAAAGTGCGCTGCACGTGCAATATTATTTGAATTCTCGCAGCAGCTCTGACACAGCCAATCATGACATCTCTTTGACAGAAGACAAAACTGAGGCTTAGAGAAGTTGAATTTGCTCCCTGGGTCATATAATTGAGAGGGACCAAGATTGCCAGAACCCCAGGACATTGAAGGAGTACTCAGCACAGTGCCCGGCACATAGCAAATGCTCAGTAAATAAAACAACCCACCCCTCCGGGGCAGTAAATGTCTCAGTGAGGGGCCTATGACACATGGTTTACAACAGGAAAAATATGGTCTGGTTGGCAAAACAGGGGCTATTTGTTGTCGCTGTCTGTGCGTTTTTAGTTTGCTAAGCTCAAATTCACGAATGCGTCTGTCCTGTTTTCTACGCCTCTGATTCCACAGTAACCCCTCATATGAGCTCTGATTTACCAAGGATTCAGTTTTGTCTGGTGTGGTGCTCAGTGAGTCCTCGGGCCTTTCCGTTGACTTAGGCTCTATCCTCACGTGATCAAGGAGACTGAGGCTCGGGGGGTCTTGCCAAGGCCACAGACTTTTGGAAAAGATGAGACCTGCAGCCAGCCTGCCTACCTCCAGAATCTGACGCCGTGCCTCTCCTCGTGCAGCAGGCTTGAAATAATTGCTATCATATCCCTTCCAATCAGGGGAGGAGCAGAGAGTCCCAGCTCCAGCCTCCTGCCAGGCCTGGAGCTTTCCAAGCTCCCTGCATCTGGGCCACCTGGGTGGGGGTCCCAGGGCCTCAGCAGCCATCTCATGGATCCAAGTAATAACTCGTATTTGGGCCTAGCGCTTCCCGTTCTGAGAGCTAATGACGTCCAGAGGTCTCAAGAATTCCTCTGCCAGAAACATCAGATGGAAGTAGGTGCAGTTGGCTCAAACAGCAGCCGGGGGACAACTTATCACAATTTATTAGACCACCCATGAGGCAGGAATCCCAGCCCTGCATGGAAGGTCCATCCAAGGGCTGTACCTGGCACCTTGAACCAGCCTGGGGGGCTGTCCAGCGATGCCTGGGAGACAGCAGGCAGTCTGCACCTCTTGGATGCTGGATGTGTGGGGTGGAGGGGGCCTTGAGGACCCACAGACAGGACATAGGACAGTCTCAGATGCCAGGCAGGTCTCAGCCCAGTTGCTCACGAGCCCCAGCACACTACCAAGTACCCCTGCCTGCCCTTACGTGGGGGCCCGTGCAGCAGCTGAGGGGCTGTGTGGAACCTTGCCGCCTTCTCCCCATTCCTCCCGCCCCCTCTCATCACTGTCTGCTTTTCTCCCAAGACCACAATCTCAATACCTCAGTGCCTCCTTGACTGAGTGCAAAATAACCTTGTAAAATAACTAACTAAATGAATAAGGTATCAGAATATTCCAGAGCATTGCAAGCCACACAGCTAATAAGCAACAGCTTCCCTAGTATCACTACTATTTTAGTCCATTAGGGGAAATATTAGTCACTTCCCAGTACATATTTTAGGGGCATCCGTCCACTGTTTTATGATGATATGAAAACATTACATTTTCTTCTCCCCCCAATCCACAAATGCCTTGAAGTGCCAAAGCTTTTCAAGTGGCGGCCACAGTGTGAGCCACTTAGTAGATGCAAGGCTGGTCTGATATTCATCAATCAATCAATCAATCCATCAGTGGAGTTAATGGTATTAACAGACTGAATAAGAGAAACATGTAAGCATATCGACTGATGCAGAAATCCATGTGACATGGGTGCCTGGGTGACTCAATTGGTGAAGTATCCGACTCCTGATTTTGGCTCACGTTATGATCTCACAGTTGTGAGACTGAACCTCATGGTGGGCTCCGTGCTGGGCACGGAGCCTGCTTCAGATTCTCTCTCTCCCTCTCCCTCTGCCCTTCCCCCACTCTCACTCTCTCTTTCTCTCTCTCTCTCTCTAGAAAAACAAAGCAAAAAAATCATATGACAAAATTCAATAGCCATTCATGATTAAAAAAAAAAATACTCTCAGAAAACTAGGAATAGAAGAAACTTAGAGGGTATATATGAAAAATCTACATCTAGGGGTAACTGGGTGGCTCAGTCAGTTAAGCGTTCAACTTTGGGTCAGGTCATGAGCTCACAGTCTGTGAGTTCAAGCCCGGCCTTGGGCTCTGTGCTGACAGCACGGAGCCCGCTTCAGATTCTCTGTCTCCCTCTCTCTCTGTCCCTCCCCCCTCTCATGTGCTCATGCATGCTCTCTCTCTCTCTCTCTCTCTCAAAAATAAATAAATGAATAAATAAGTAAATAAACAAATACACATTACAAAAGAAAGAGAAACCTATATCTAATACCATACTTATTGTGGAGAGCCTGATGTTTTCCCCCAAGATTGGAAACAAGGCAAAATGTCTCAACATTCCTATTCAATTATCATACTAGAAATTCCAGCTAGTGCAGTAAGACAAGAAAAATAAGTACATTGTACACAGGTTTGAAAAGTAGAAATAAAACAAGCTCTCTTCATACATGGTGAGTTTGTCTAGGTAGACATCACCAAAGAATCTCCAAAAACAAAATGCAAAAGGCCTTGGAATGAAAAAGTAAGCGTAAGAGGGAAGCAGAATATGAGGCCAATATACAAAAGTCAATTTCTTTCCTATATACCAGCAATGAACAACTGGAACTTGAAATAAAAGTACTCTTTACAATAACATAAAATGTGAAGTATTCTAGCAAATATGCGCAGAATCTGTATGTGGAAAACCATAAAACTTTTACGAAAGAAATAAAAGAAAATGTACGTAAGTGAGGAATAGTCCAAGTTCATGATTTGGGAGACTTGATATGGTGAAGATTGTCAATTCTTCCCGACTGGGTGTTTAGATTCAGCATAATCGGCACGCAAATTCCAGCCATCTATTTTGCAGATGTCAACAAACTAATTCTGAAACGTAGAAAGACAGAAGATTCAAGAGAGCCAAGACAGTATTACAGAAGAGCAAACTTGGGGCTCATGCTACCTTATTTCAAGCCTTACTCTAAAGCTACAGCAATCAAGACAATTCAATATTGGCAAAACAAGGCACACATAGAGGAACATGGTAAAGAGCCCAGAAACAGATCCGACAAATACAGTCAACAGATCTTCGATGAAGGCAGTTCAGTGGAAAAGGGTAGTCTTTTTAACAACCGATCCTGACATTTGATACAATCAAATGTCTGTATGTGAAGAATGAACCTAGACGCACACCTTATGCCTTGAATAAGAACGAACTCAAACGGATCGGAGATCTTGTATTACTTTTTATCGCTGCTGTAGCAAATTACCACAAACTTAACGCATGCAAATTTATGACCTTACAGTTCTGGATGTTAGAAACCCAAAAGGAGACTTCTTGGGATAAAATCAAGGTGCTGGCAGAGCTTCATTCCTTTCTAGAGGCTCTGGGGGAGAATTTTATTTTTTCCGTTTCCAGCTTTCTGGATTGCCCTAATTCTTTGGCTCATGGCCCTCTTCTGTCTTCAAGGCCAGCAATAGTTATCCTTGTATCACATCACTCTGATCTGATTCTCCTGCTTCCTTCTTTCACTTATAAGAACCATTGAGATTACAGTAGGCTCGCCCTGAGAGCCTGATAATCCGTAATAATCTCCCCATTGCAAGGTCCTTCACCCAACCACACCCACAAAGTCCCTAATTCCATGCCAGGTAACATATTTACAGATTCCAGGGTCTTCAGGAGATACTATTTTTGCCTATCAGTCTACCCTCTGGCTCCAAATCATCTCCATCCCACATGCAAAATACAGGCGCCCCATGCCAAGTCCCCACAGTCTCAATCCATTACAGCCCTCAAGTACAAAACTTCACTCAAGTCTCATCAAATCAACATTCTCCAACCTTCTCATCTAAATCAGGCATGGGTAAGGCTCTGGGTATAACTCATGTTTGGCCACAGTTTCTCTCTATTGTTGTCTACAATGTTTCATTTCCATTTTTATGACATTCTGGGACAGGAAAGATGATAAGAGTGGAGACAAAGATCAGTCAAGTGCCAGAGTTTGGGGAGGCAGGAGGATTGAATAGACGGAACATAGGGGAATTTGTAGGGTAGTGAAACTACTCTGTATGATACCATAATGATTGAGGGGTATACAACACGATGCATTTATCAAAACCCATAGAACTTTACAGAATTAAAAGTGGACTTTAATGTATGTAAGTTGTAAGAAATCAACTAGGAGGTCAGTGGATGTCAGGATGGACTGTACGTTATGGCAAATAAAAATGTAACTAACGTAACTGTATTAAAAATGTATTAGTTGGGGCGCCTGGGTGGCTCAGTCGGTTAAGCATCCAACTTCGGCTCAGGTCATGATCTCGAGGTCTGTGAGTTCAAGCCCTGCATCGGGCTCTGTGCTGACCGCTCAGAGCCTGGAGCCTGTTTCGGATTCTGTGTCTCCCTCTCTCTCTGACCCTCCCCCGTTCATGCTCTGTCTCTCTCTGTCTCAAAAATAAATAAACGTTAAAAAATTTAAAAAAAATAAATAAAAATGTATTAGTTAAATTCACTGAACAGGTTAGGGGAAAGTGGTGCTGACCTCAGCAACGTCAGAAATGAACGTGGACTGTTAAGAGTAAAGGCAAAAGGAATTGTATGCTACTTAATGCCACTGCTCTTTAAAATGTAAATCGTATTCAACTGCCTTTTCTTTCAATGGAAAATTTCTCAACTAAAGAAGCACAAGCCAGCATATGTTTTCAACTGGCAACATCTGCCTGTCGTCCTGGTGCTGTTGGGGAAGGACCCTATCCTGGTGGAGGATGGGGTGGGTGAGCCTGTAAGTCCCCAGAAGTAAAAGAGGCCAACCAAACCTACCAAGGGGCCACTGCTGCCTCCTGTGCAATCTGAGTCAAATGTCAGGACCCCTGTAGCAGCCCCAGTAGATGAAAGGACCTGTACTTCCTGCCTCCACTTCTTCAAAGGGGGCCACCGGGGTCTGAGCTTCTGCCCTCTGTCTAGCCTGTGGCCTCCCGGGAGCCAGTCACAGTAGAGCTTCTTCTTGGGCAGCCATGGTTGAAGGTCAGATCTATGGTGAGCACCTTGGTGTTGCTGTAACCATGGCCCCAGAGGACACCCAGATCCCACGACCACGCGCCTTCCCACGAGGGCTATGAAATGGTGGTAGCTGCACAAATTCTTTCCTGTTCTTCTAAAGCAACTCAACATACGTGCCCTGTGTGTTGAGCCCAAACCAAAGGCCGTGTGGCCTATAGCGTGGACGGCCACATCAGGTGCACAATGAGAGGAGAATTTGTCCAAGTCCCGAGGCCATTTTGACAAGCTGCACCCTTGTGGCCCAGACACACTGCTCAGCCTCAGTGGTTCACAGACATCTTCAGGCCCCACTGGTGAAGGCTGGTATTTGTCTCTCAAGTTTTGTGTTTTTTTGTTTTTTTTTTATTTTTTCATGTTTATTTATTTATTTTTGAGAGACAGAGAGAGAGGGAGAGAGAGAGGACGAGCAAGGGAGGGGCAGACAGAGAGGAAGAGAGAGAGAATCCCAAGCATTCTCCACACTGTCAGCCTAGAGCCCGAGGCGGGGCTCAAACCCATGAATCTGGAGATCATGACCTGAACCGAAACCAAGAGTTGGATGCTGAACCGACTGAGCCACCCAGGTCCTGTCTCTCAAGTTTTGACTTCACTTTGCTAGCACAGACCTTGGCATTTAGCACAGCTTAATGATACACCTTTTGAGGATTGAATCATGTTCAATTTTCAGCAACTGCCTTATGAGGTTATATTTTCAGACGGTATAGGCTAATGTTGTGTGATCATAAAAAATCACCTATGGAACTTGTTAAACTGACAGATGTTCCTGGGTCCCCTCCCACTGGAGGATGTTTTTAATCGGCTTCCTGGGCAATTTTGTGATGCAGAGCCTGGTATCTAGGAAATTATGTAGAAAGTGAAGGCAAGAATATTCTTTTCTAAGTTGTAGTTTCCAACTAAAAAAAAAAAAAATCGGAACGGGAGATCGGGAATCTGAAATTAAACGTTACAAAATGTCACCAGGAAGCCAAGAGACCCAATTCTCCAACCTACCCCTCACAGAGAAGGGGCTGGAACCCCTAAGGTGGGGGGGCTGATCGAGATCAGTCAGCTACAGAATCCCAGCGCAGGACTAGAGGCACATCCTTCAGCATCTGGTTCATGACATCAGGCTTAAAGACCTCTCGAGGCCAATAAAAATTCCCACTGGAATTAAAATAAGGACCTCCCAGTTCTCAAAGACACTGGGCAGTTTATTGTGCTTTGTGGGCCTCCCGCAGACATTTCCAAAGATATCCAAATAAAAGCTTCAGAGTCAGCGCACAGTTGCTTGGGTGCCTTGCTTTCTCTTCCTTCCCCAAACCTTCTTTACTTCAAAACTTCATGCTTCCCCACCCCACTCACTGGATCCTTTTGTGAGCTTGCTTCCAGTCACCTCTCTCTCTTTCACTTCTTTCGAGATGCCTACCCCATGGAGCTACCAGCGTGGGCTTGACTGTTACCTAGATGGAACCTGGGCACCTGCCTGACAAACCAGGCAGGACAAAGGAGTGGGGTTCTGTTGGGGTTCAGGACAGTCACCTCTGGTCTCTCAGGGTATACTGCCAAGCAGTCCACACACATTCTCTTGGACTCCAGAGCTCCCCTCTGGCACCAGGGAGAGAGTGCTGAATGTCCCCTGGGGTTGAATTACCATGAGGACTCCCTACAGAGGGTCTCTGATTTCTCTCTCCACCCTCACCATCATCTTAATGACAGAAAACGGGGGCACCTTTTATTGAGTAGTTACTGTTGTTCATTGGGTTGGTCAGTTTGTACACATTATTTCCTGGTGTCACAACAGCCCCATGAAAAGGCCGAGACAATGCAGGTCTGAGAGCCCATGAGAGACGGAGCCAGGACTGGACGGGGAGACGCCAGCTCGGGCTCTTGTCCCTGCGTCGAGCTCCCATCCTATCTGCAAACTGTAAAGAACGTTGTTTAACTCCTATACATACTCTTGGCACATTTCTGGTTTTATGTTCCTCCTGGAACTTTCCTCCCCAAACAGCTCTTCTTGATGACATCCCAATGTCTCATGACTGCTCAATACCCAAACCGTAAAGACTGAGGAAGAATCATGCATGTATTTCTCGATTACATCATAATGTTATGGGTGCCTTGGGGGCAAGAGAGTGGTAGGAAGGGCTAGAGCTGCGGGGACTCACAAATCCCATCAGTCTATTGGGCGGGGCAGGATATCTCAAGGGCCAGAAGGCCTCAGAACAGTAACCATGGTAACCAGCGTGTTCTGAGCTGGTAGTGATCTGTCAGGTAGTGGGTCGGATGCTTTACACCTGTGATCTCACTGACTTGTCTTGGAGCCCCACTGTCGGGATCCCCATTCTCAAGCAAGGAAATGAAGCTTGGGAAGTTTTCAAAATGCCCCTAATGAACAGGGCTGCTGAGTATCAGAACCAGGATTCAAATGCAGGTGTGTCTGACCTCAAAGTCCATGCCCTTGAACTGTAGTAGACTCCAGCAACATTCCTCGAAGAGGCAATCCAGTTCGCTCTTCCCAGCAGATATTTCTTGAGCTTCTCCTCTGGGATGGGCCCTGTGAGGCCTTGGGGGTACAAAGATGAGTAAAATATTGATCTCTCCATCTGTACTTGCTCTGGGGGGTGGGTCAGACAGACACAATGACCCCGGATGAGCACAACACCTGTAGGTACAGATTAGACTCAGCATACCGTGGAAGGTGAGGGACAGGCAGGATTAATCCTTTCCCCAAGGGTGATAGATGGGCAGAGGGATGGAGTTCAACAGGTAGGGGTGCACCCCGGGCAGGGGCAAGACTATGCTCTCCCTCACGGCACACCAGGCAGACACAGCCAGGCACAAGATACCACCCATCTGTATGTGCTTTAGGAGCAAGGTGAACAAAAGGAGAGAATGACTGCCTGGTGTGTGTGTGTGTGTGTGTGTGTGTGTGTGTGTGTATGTGTGTGCACACGTGTTTGTGTGCATGCCCGCTCCTGCTCATGTGTGCACACTAGGGGAAAGGCAGGGGTGTGAGTGACGAGACTGGAGAGAGAGGTGTGGGCCAGACTTGGATGATTCCAATGTTGCCCAGGTCAATTGTTGGCATTTTATCTCAGAGACAATAGAGGGTTCTACTGTCTGAAAGAGTGAGAGATCAACACAATCACCGCCAGCCCTCTTATGTGCATGACTAAGTTATTGTGTGTCCCACCTTTCCCCCTTTTGTCTTCCCAGGAATCTTCTTCCTTTGCCTCCCAGTGGCCCATAACCCACACCGCTTTCAGGCTTGACCAGCTCTCCTTCCCATTCCTTCCTTTTCTCTGGGTCTCTGCTGCTGCTCAGTACCTTGTCATTTCTCAGCTGGGCAATTACAAGAGTCCTCTAACTGGTCTCTGGCGTGGGTTGAACTGTGCCCCTATAATATACACACACACACACACACACACACACGCACATATATGTATGTATATGTGTATATTTAAGTCCTAACCCCTAATACCTGTGAATGTGATCTTATTTGGAAATAGTCTTTGCAGACATAATCAAGTTAAGATATGGGCATGTGGGAGCAGGGTGGACCCTGAGTTAATATGGCCGGTGTCCTTGCAGGAAGAGGAGACAGTGCACGGGGAGAGTGCCATGGGTGATGCGCCTACAAGCCAAAGAACAGCCATGATTGCCACTGCCTGCAACACCAGAAGCTGAGAGAAAGGCAGGGCACTCCCTAGAGTCATCACAGGGAGTTTGGCCCTGCAGGCACCTTGATGTTGGACTTCTAGCCTCCATAGCCATGCTAGAATAAATTTCTGTTGTTTTGAGCTCCCCCTCTTTGCAGTAATTTGTTACGATGTCCTTAGGAAGTTAATATAGTCTCCTTGTCTCTGTGTTGGCCCGCCACCCCCCATCTCCATCCTCCGTGTATCAGAGTGAGCGTTCTAAATCACAAACTTAATGTTTTTGTCATTTTCTCATTTAAGAATGTCAGTGGCTCCCTGTTCACTGTCTACCTCAACATAAAATCCGAAGCCCTTAGCCCCACCCTCATTTCTAATCTGTTCTCCAAGTGTACTAAGGGGAGTTTGGTGTTCTTCTCTGATTGAAACGCCTGCTTCTCATTTTTTCTGTCTGTTGACCCTTCTTATCCTTATCTCAGCTGCAAAGTGGCCTGGGCTACGTTACCCCCCGTGTGCTGTCTCTTACCGGTGCATATCTCTGCAATAGCACAAAATCACAGTCTTTTACCTGAGTCTCCCTGTCACTAACGTTGATCCATGAGATAGCTCCAGAGTATCTTACGTCTCTATCCTCAGAGCCTATCACTGGAATACAGGAAGTGAAGAACGATTATTTGTTTTATATTTATAAGTATAAAACACTATTACGTGGCCGAGCGAATAAATAACCAGATGAATAACACTGTAGTTATTCAGGGAAAGTCAAGGATTCTATTGCCGTTCTATTGCCATTTCAAGAGCATGATATGATTGGAATCAGAGCAAAGTACAACTTTCCACCCTTCCATTTGCCATCTGTGTGACTCGGGGTAAGTTACTCAACCTCTCTGAGATTCATTTATAAATAAAGAAGAGATAATGTATACATCATAGCATCCCTAGGAAAATTAAGCGAGATGGTATAAGCAAACGACAGGCTGGTGTAGGGCGGGAAGCCTGGTGCTTCCCTTTCCCAGCTAAAGCCTTGTGTTCACCATCTAACTGTGGATTAACATATTCCAAGTCTGAAATCTCATTAAGCACTGAACAGAAATTGCCTTTTGGTGGTTGTTGTTGTTGTTGTTGTTCTCTACGAGGGCATGCATGAGCACAAACTCTGCAGGGGAAACTGCCCTAATTATTTGTGCAGAACAATAGCAAAAGCCATGAGGAGGTCCATTTAAACACAGGAGGGGCAATTAATCACAGCCCATTGGAATATTGCTTTTGGTCTTGAACTCAATCTGCCTTATATACAGGAAATGAAATGCAGTAATTATCACAGTCACTTGAGACTCCAGAGTCCTGGCTTCAATTCCCAAATCCTTCATCATTTCATTTTGGCCATGTCCAGATGACGCCAAAACATCTGGCTAAAAAGTGAAAACTGCCATCAATTTCTCAACTGATAACTCACTGAATAGTTTACCTTTTTTTTTTTTTATTGTGGTAAGATACACATCACATGCAATTTGCCATTTAACCACGTTGAAGTGTGCAGTTCAGTGGCATTAAGGGCATTCACATTGCTGCCCAGCCATCACCACCATCCACCTCCGGAACTTTTTCAAGACGCAACTCTGTTCCCATTCAACAGTCACTCCCCATTCCTCCCTCTCTCTAGCCCAAGGCAACCATGCACTTTCTGTCTCTATCATTTTGACTGCTTTAGTTTCCTCATGTCAGTGAAATCGCGCAATATTTGTTTTTGTGTGTGTCTGGCTTATTTCACTTGATGTGATGTCCTGAAGGTTCATCCAGGTTGCAGCTTGTATCACAATTTCTTCCTTTTGGAGGGTAATAATATTCCATTGTATGTATGTGTGTCTATATACACACAATGGAATATTATACATATATATGTGTGTGTGTGCGTGTGTGTAATATATATAATATATATAAACATATATACATAATATACATACATTATATATATATATATATATATATACATATATAATGTATACACACACCATTTTTTGGTCCTGTTTCAGGTATCGTGAACAGTGCTGCTTTGACATTGATGTACAAATGTCCGTTCAGGTCCTCGGTCTCACTTCTGTTGGGTACACTACCCAGAAATGGAGTTGCTGCCTCACAAAAAATTATATTTATTTTTGAGGAACTGCCATACGGTCTTCAATAGCCGTTTTATATTCTCACCACGATGCGCAAAGCTTCCGATTTCTCTGCGTCCTCACTAACGCTTCTTCCTTTCCTTTTTTTTTTTTTTTTTTTTGATAGTGGCCATCCTAGGGGTGTCAATTTCGTTTTTCCTTTTTCCTGTTACCAGAATTCACGCTTTTGTATCATTCATCCAGCCATCCATCCATTCATTCTCGCAATCCCTTCACCTATCATAAACAGATGTTTGTTTGCCCAGCTGGCCCTACCTTTGCTTCGTGCACTGAGTATGCTAAGTAATCCTGGATTTTCACTTTCTTGACCAGTTTGCCCTAAAAGTTTTCTGCAACCCAAGTGGGCATTTGCAAGGCACAGCCAATAAGGATCTGAGAAAGAGGAGACAGTAAAGGATGAGGAGCAGGGGTGACGGGGATCGTCCCCACGCCAATGATAGGATTAAGAGAGGTCAGTGCCCCGTGTCTGAGTCAGACGCTGGCTTTGCCCAAGTCTCTGGCACTTTCCGCCTCTCAGAGGACCCTATCACTGAGATGGCTGTGAGCTTCTTGGGAGAATAGTCAGCCACATACCTGATTATCTGTGTATCCTCACGCTCAGTCAGGACCAACTTATAGTAAATACTCAACCATTTTCTTCAAGGGGCGCCTGGGTGGCTCCGTTGGTTGAAAGTCTGACTTTGGCTCAGGTCACGATCTCACGGTTTGTGAGTTCGAGTCCCGCCTCGGGCTCTCTGCTGTCACCACAAAGCCCGCTTTGGATCCTCTGTCTCCCACCACCCCCCCACCACTTTCTGTACCTCCCCTACTCACGCTCCCTCTCTCTCAAAAATAAATAAACATTTAAAAAAGAAAAAAAAAAGAGTTTTCTTCACAAAAATAAAGACATTTAATCAAATTAAGTAGATTAGTGAGTAATTAATACTCTTGCACAAGCAGAGAAGACTTAAGAAAAGCAAACTAAATTTCTTGTCAAAATAACTCCATATGCAGCATATTGTGTAAAACTTTTCTCTGTGTAATTTTACTTCATACGATTGTATTGATAGTAGCTTATTCGGTCTCCAGAGCTCTGGAAAGGTCCCCAAGGCTGTTATAAACGTTGATTTGAATCTAAACACTTAATTGCTGGTCTCGGCCCAGAGATGTGGCTCCAGAGGCTGCCGCCAGAACGCCCTGTCAGTGATGGATTGAGGTGTTTGTGGGCCCAGCCAGCCCGGGGCCAATGACTTCCGACAGAAAACGTGCCTGGTGGGGAGGAATGTTCCAGTTGCCAAACTCCTCAGTCTTGCCTGTGTTTTGCGTCTGGGCCCATTTTTGTTTACTCTGGAGGCGGCACCAGAGACAAAAAGGCCAAGCTGATCCTCGAGCGATAGGGACACAGTCTTCAGCTTTCTATTTTTTATCCGTTCTCGCCAAGATCAGAAGCTCTGGGGTGACAGTGGCCTATTCCTGAACCTCCGCAGGCTGAGCTCCCACCTGCCATGCTGGGAGCCAACAGGCCGTGTGCTTTTCCATTCCCAGAGGCATCGGCTGCCTTTGCCCCAGAATCTCTCCAAGAACGTTCACGTCGAGAACAGCCTGGGAAGACAGAGGTAGTGTCTGTCCCCTCCAGAGCAAAGGGCAGGCTTGCTGAATTGTCCAGGGTGGCAAAGATAATGTCTTCGTCAGGGGCAGGAGTCAGGGGCGCTAATCGCATATGATAAACGATTCCCCAAGTGCGTGATTTCTCAGCTATGACGCGAACTCCCTGCACGTGCCGTAGCCACACGAACCTCTCGGCCTCGTCGACATGGAAGGTGGGGGCAAGGGGATCTGATGCAGACACTGATGCTCATTCTGCCTGTGTCGTGAGCGCTAAGGCCCTCTGTCTCTGACTCAGGAGTGTTATATCTTTTGCCATCATCCTTGAAACTGTGGCCGGCCAATGTGTTATTTTGTAAGTAGAGGAAAATCACAAACCCTGGCTTCCGGATGCCCACTGCCTTCATTGGATATCAACCCGTTGTGTCTTGCTCCTCTCCTCAGGCTCCTCCTGTTCTCTACATGAATATTCTTGAAGAGATGCTGGGACTGAGGCAGCCAGTGCCTCGAATAGAGAGCGCTCAGGATATAGAGGGGGAGCTCTCCAACGGGACAGAGAGACACCGCCTCTCCTGGGTCAGAAGTTGGGAGGAAGGAACAAGACAAAGGGAAAACAAAGAAACCAGACCTCAGGCTCCATAGCCCACCATCACGGCAAGGCTGGTTCTTGAGTCAGAGAACAGTCAGGACAGAGAAACCAGGTAGGAGGCTACTGGCAAAAGGGAAGCCAGCTGCTCAGTGTTCGGAGGCACTCCCACATCTACGTGGGTGTTTCTAAAGCCTCCTCTGACTGGCCGACCACAGACTTCATGTGGTTTTGCAAACCCACTAAGCGTGCTCTTGCCTCAGGACCTTTGCACTTGCCGTTTGTTCTCTTTCCCTGAAATAGTCCTCCAGCAGAGAGTCTCATAACTCGCCCCTCACCAATTCCAGGTCCCCGTTCAAATCTTTTCAAACACCACCGTAAGGGAGAAGGCTTCCCTGATCACCCTGTTTTAGACAGCTCCCCCTCTTGTCATCAGCCTTGCTGGATACATGTCTCTCAACAGCATGCCTCACCTTCTGACACACTGTGTATTTCATTTGCTTGCTCACTGTCGTTTTCTTCCCTCTGGACTGGGGCTTTGGTTTTGTTTGCTGCTCAGTCTCCAGCACCTGCAACAACTCGTGGCACAGAAGGGATCGCTCGATAGGAATCTGTTGAGGGAATAAACGAATGAGGGTCCAGGCTCTTGAGAGAAGCCCCACCTTGGCTCGATAGCAAATACAGTTCAGGTTGGGATGAGTGGCAGGTATCTAGATGGTCAGGCCCGAGCGGTCTTCCTGAGTCCCTGCGATCTAGGCCAGGCACGCGTGGGGTCCCGGAGCTCCCGTTTGCCCAAATAAGAGCGTGTGAAGTTCAGTGTGAACCAGCAAGAGTCTAGTATTGGGAGGAGAGAGGCACTGAGGATGACAGAGGCCAGGGGCCCAGGCTGGGCCAGTGGCAGTCGCCGCAGGGGTGCCCTCCCTGCTGTGAGAGCAGCCGTTGGGGCGGTGTGCTGGCCGCAGGCAGACCAGACCCCACCTAGCTGCATCCCCCCACCCAGCTACATCCCGTGGCGGCCACTGGCAGGTCCACAGCTCCTTGCCCCTCAGTGAGCTGCTGCTTCCCTTGTCCCAGGCCTTGTGCTCACACCCGGATCACCATTCGGAGAAGGAGGGAGGGAGCGACCACCGGAGTGAACAGCTGCGCTCGGAGTTGACTATTTATTAAAAGAGACTATTTAAACCAGAAACACAATGAGATGCTGTTTACCGGAAAGCCCCAGTTGCCTTCGATTGCTCCGGGTCTCCGCTCACTGTGGGTGGGGATTCAGGTAGAAGATTAAAACAGCCACAGGCGAGGCGCCTGGGTGGCTCAGTCGGTTAAGCGTTCGACTTCCGTTCAGGTCATGATCTCGCGGTTCATGGGTTTGAGCCCCCCATCAGGCTCTGCGCTGACAGCTCGGAGCTTGAAGCCCACTTCAGTTTCTGTGGCTTCCTCTCTCCCTGCCCCTCCCCGGCTCACCCTCTGCCTGTCTCTCTCTCTCAAAAATAAACAAACAGTAAAAAAAAAATTTTTTTTTAAACAGCTACAGGAAAACGTAAACAAAAAAAGCAACATTTTCTTTGTACATATGGGCGCATCGGTGTTAAATTTGGGACGGTTGTTACCCGTGAGCCCTCCCTCAGAAGTGCCCCCCTTTGAAGCCAGGCTTCCCAAAAGAGCCACTTAGATTTCATTAAATACATTCCACCAGCCATTAGCCTGTTTGTAATTGTGTCCTCCAATGCCTGGAGCATTTCTCAAAGGGCATGGTTGTGGTGGCTGGTGAAGAAGGGAAGTGTTTCCTGCCCGATGACTCACTAGCAGACCTCTTTTGGAACTTTGCACGGATTCCCCAGTACTTTGGGGATCTCATTCGAGGTCCTGAATTGAGATATAAACTCTGAAAACAATTTTACTGCGCTCCAGATGAAGGAAAGGACCTCTGCTGTGACAGGCAGGACGGAAGAGGTCTCGGGGCTTCCTGGAGCCGGCCGAGTTTCTAGTTAATTCTCATAAGTGCCCCGTGCCAGAAACATCGGGCAGTGTTTGGAGGGACTTTTGGCCCTGTTCTTTCACTAGCATCTCACAAACCTCCTGGACGTTAACACAGGCAGGTGCAATTGGGCCCATTTTACACAGGTGACTGAGGCCCAGAGACGACAAGGGGCTTGTCCGGGTCCCCCCAGAGCGAAGAACAGGGGAACAGTGCTTTCTAAGGGTCCGGTTCCATTAGTGTCCCCTTGCCAGGGCACATATACTATTTTCACTCAGTGTTTTTTTTTTTTTTTTCTTGAAAAAAAAAGGAATACAAATTTCAACATTTATTGAGAATCAACTGTGAATCAAGCAAAGAGAACAAAATCCTTGCTTTCAGGGAGGTAACGGTCTGGGAGGGAGGTAGTTCACAAACAAGGCAATACGTAAAGCAAGCTGCCCCTCAGGTAATGAGTGAGGAGGCTAACGGAACAGGAGGAGAAGGACCGGAAGGGGCTGTGGAGCTGGGGACACTGAATTGAGGAGCTAGATACTGTGGCCAGGGACAACCTCAGGGACGTGACTGTTTTCCCCCAACTTTACTGAGGAATGATTGACAAAAAGACATTTATTTATTTATTTATTTATTTATTTATTTATTTATTTTGAGATAGAGAAAGCACAAGCAGGGAGGGGCAGAGAGAGAGAGAGAGAGAGAGAGAGAGCGCGAGAGAGAATCCCAAGCAGGCTCCACGCTGCCAGCACAGAGCCCAATGGGGCGGCGGTCGAGGTGGGGGGGTTGAGTTCGTGAACCGTGAGATCATGACCTGAGCCAAAATCAAGAGTTGGAGGCTTACCCGACTGAGCCATCCAAGCGCCCGCCTTGCGTATATTTAAAATGTACACCGTGAGGATATGATATCCATATACATGGTGGAATGATTACCGAGATCCCGATAATTAGCACATTCATCACCTTAAACAGTTAACTCCTTTTTTTTTTTGTTTTGTTTTTGTCTTTGTGTTTTGTTTTGTTTTGTTTGTTTTGGTAAGAACTCTCAAGATCTACGTTCAGCAACTTTCAGGTATACGCACCGTATCATTAACTGTAGTCACCCTGTTGTACATTAGATCTTCAGGACTGATTCTTTTTATAACTAGAAGTTTATTTCTTTGATCTGCAGCCCTCTGTTTCCCCCTGCTCTCAGCCCCTCACAACCACCATTCCATTTCCTGTTTCTATGAAAACTCACTAGCAAAACCCCCAAATAATCCTATTAAAAATGGGCAAAGAGGGGCGCCTGGGTGGCTCAGTTGGTTAAGCGTCCGACTTCAGCTCAGGTCACGATCTCGCGGTCCGTGAGTTCGAGCCCCGCGTCGGGCTCTGTGCTGACAGCTCAGAGCCTGGAGCCTGCTTCCGATTCTGTGTCTCCCTCTCTCTCTGACCCTCCCCCGTTCATGCTCTGCCTCTCCCTGTCTCAAAAATAAATAAATGCTAAAAAAAAATTAAAAAAAAAAATAAATAAATGGGCAAAGAACCCGAATGGACATTTTTCTGAAGAAGACATACAAATGGCCTAGAAGTGCCTGAAAAAAATGCTCAACATCACTAATCATCAGGGAAATGCAAACCAAAACCACCATGAGGGGCACTGGGGTAACTCAGTCAGTCAAGCATTGGACTCTTGATTTCGGCTCAGGTCATGATCTCACGGTTGTGTGAGTTCAAGTCCTGCATCGGGCTCAGCGCTGGCAGTGAGGATCCTGCTTGGAATTCTCTCTCCCTCTCTCTCTCTCTCTCTGCCCCACCCCCACTCATCTTTTCTTTGTCTCTCTCAAAATAAATAAATAAACTTCAAAAAGAAAACCACATTGAAGTGGCATTTGAGTAAAGATCTAAAGGAAATGAGAGAGTGAGACATGTAGCTGAGGCATGTGCCTACCTGAGGAAGAGGTCCCAGGCTGAAGGAGAAGCAGGTGCAAAGGCCCTGTGGTGGGGTGGGCCCGGTGTGCTTGAGGACTCAGTGTAGCTCACGGAATGCATGGGGGAGAAAGAGAGCAGAAGGAGATAAAACCACAGGTGTGAGTTGGGGGAAAGTCAGGGACAAATCACAGAGACACTGGGAAGTCGTTTGAAAGACCACAGCTTTCATCAGAGAAGTAGGGAACCACCGCAGGCTCTGAGCAGAGGTGTGATAGAATCTTTGAATTTTAACTGGGTCACTGGCTGCTGTGCAGGGAATATACTGAAGGAAAGAGGCAGCGAATTTTCTCAGCTTCATTTTTGCCAGTTCTAATTTCTTCAAAGGCTTTTTTTTCTTTTTTTAAATTCTGTGATGATGTGAACGAGAAGGAAAAGTACAGATGTGCAGGAACATACCAAGGAGCGCCTGAAGCATGGGGCTCCTTGGTCAGGAGAGAAAAAGAGAAAAAGAGATGGTGGTTGTGAGGGAGGAAGATGTTCGCCAAGCCTTCCCACCACGTGGCTGGGGCTCAGAGCAAAGGTGCCCTTGCAACCTGGGACATCAGTGCGTCTACAGTTGTCCTGTGCAGACAGAGGCTGCATGGCTGGAACGTGAGATCACATCCTCCAGGATTAGCAGGACTTCTCAAAAAAATTCAGAAAATTATTCTCCTCTGATTAGTTTTCATCTCATCGTGGTTTGTTTGTCATTACTTTACCTGTTTTAGTCGAAAGTTCACAGCCTGTTTATATTAAGATATAAGCCCTTGAATCTGGGATTCTCAGGGGCCAAGTCTAAATGTTTTGCTAACTTGTATTGATGTTTGTCAAGAAAGCCACATCCTCAACTCAACAAGGCAAGGCTTTGGAACAAAATCTACTAAATCATTCTTCAGTCTGTTGGGATGAGGAGTCGATTTTCCTTATCACAAAACCAAAAATATAGAACAGTGTGGTCCATGAACCCATTTTTATTTCCTAAGAATAAAACCAATCAGGCTCAAGATGTGCTTGTGTGGCTGGTCCTCAGAGGAGGAGAGGGTGGGGTGTTCCCTGAGTGCTCTCGGGGAAGACAAATCTTGGGAACCTCTCCGTGCTCCCTCCCAGGTCTTTGGGTCATGCTTGCAGAATCCGTTAACTGTCTGCAAATCGCTGTGACCTTCTGAGGCAGAGATATTTCCGGTCAATGTCACGTAAAACCTGAGCAAGATGCCCAAGCTTGAAAGTCAGATTTGGATGCCGAAGTGCTTGCTTTGACAGCCCTTATATGAAAATTGAAATGATACGGAGAAGATTCGCATGGTCCCTGCATAAGGATGACGTACAAATCCGTGAAGTGCTATATTAAAAAGAAAAAAAAAATTGGCCCCCAATGCATTTTGCATAGCTGGTCTTCCTGGAGTTTGGGAGGAAAATGAGATTTGTGCCCTATATGAACATGGGGAGGCAATGTTTATAGCAGCACTATCAACAATAGCCAGAGTATGGAAAGAGCCCAAATGTCCATCAACGAATGAATGGATAAAGAAGATGTGGTATATCTATACAACGGAGTATTACTCGGCAATCAAAAAGAATGAAATCTTGCCATTTGCAACTACGTGGATGGAACTGGAGGGTATTATGCTAAGCGAAATTAGTCAGAGAAAGACAAATATCATACGACTTCACTCATATGAGGACTTTAAGAGACAAAACAGATGAACATAAGGGAAGGGAAACAAAAATAATATAAAAAACACGGAGGGGGACAAGCAGAAGAGACTCATAAATATGGAGAACAAACAGAGGGTTACTGGAGGGCGTGTGGGAGGGGGGATAGGCTCAATGGGTAAGGGGCACTAAGGAATCTACTCCTGAAATCACTGTTGCACCATGTGCTAACTGACTTGGATGTAAGTTACAAAAAGTAAACAAATTATAGAAAGGAAAAAAAAAAAAGGAAATGGGGAGGTGACACCTAAAAGTGCACATTTCCAGTTACCCTTGAAAACTCAGAACATCTTACGAAATTGGCCACAGTCTCCAGTATGGGGACAGCGATGCGGAGGTGAGCAGGAGCCCCCACTTCCGTCCCCTTTGGCCCACGGCTCCCTTTCATGTCCCCAGCGGAGGAGCAGAGGGTCAGTGCTCGCATAGCATCATATTTGCATTATTTCCCCTTATACCAGAGAAATAGTCCTCTGTATCCTTGTTTCTATCAGACGTGGGAAATGAGGGGCACCTGGGTGGCTCAGTTGGTTAAGAATCGGACTCTTGATTTCAGCTCAGGTCACGACCTCCCAGTTGGTGGGTTCGAGCCCTGCATCGGACTCTGCGCTGACAGCGTGGAGCCTGTTTAAGAGTCTCTCCCTCTCCCTCCCTCTCTGCCCCTCCCCCCACTTTAAATAAACTTAAAAAAAATTTTTTTTTGAAGTGGTAAATTAAAAGGGGCACAAGCTTAAAAAAATATTTTGCGTCTCTTCTTTGTCGCAAGAAGTACCTCCACGTGCCTTGGTGCACGTTCTGGCTGCTGGGTTTCCTTCTGCCAGTTCAGTGCCCCGCCAGCCCCCTGTAGCACTGTCTGGGCCCCATGGTTCATCAGCTCCAATGCCTGTGTGACGGGAGACCAAGGCCCCCTTGGTGGCCAGTTAGGGTCCTGGCATGGGAGCTTCTGGACCCCCGAGCCCCTGGCTCAGGTACAGCCAGACTTTCTCGGTCATGAGGGGAAAGGGGCTGAGAGCCCCAGGGCTGTTTGGGTAATGGCGTCAGCATTTGGGCTGGTGGGAGCGCGGCCTCTCTGACAAGCCATGAAGAGTGACCCTTCCCGTGACACCGGATCGTGGGGATGAAGCACTCAGGATCCCAACCCCTCTGAGCCCCAGTCTCCCTCTCCAAATCCGGAGATGTTCCTCCCTGCCCCCCTCCCCCCAGTCCCACCCGTCTGTCGTGTCACCAAATGAGGGTAGGCACGTGGGGATTTTGAAAACTGCTACATTCTCCCAAAGAAGAGTAATTCCCAGGAGAGCAGGGGTGTGAATGCGGGGCTGGTGTGAAGTCAGGGCCGCAGGGGTGGGGAGCAGCCTGCAGGGGTGGGGAGCAGCCTGCGGGGTTGGTCTGCCGCTCTCTGGAGGACGAGGGCCAGCAAGGGCTCTTGGGCTTCCCCTGCCCTGTGCTCATGTAGGTCCCTGAGTAAGAAACCCTGAGGGAGAAGGTAGCGTGTTGGTGTTTGTCTAGTGCTCTGTAGTTTCCAAAATGTTTCTCTTTTTCATCTTTTCCCAGTATCGTAATAGTGATAGCAGTGGCAGTCTCCTGAATTCAAAGGACTGGGTGGTTCCAAGCCATTTCCCTTTGAACTGAGAACCATCATCATATATATATATATATATATATATATTTTTTTTTTTTTTTTTTTTGCATTGCTTTGTTTAAGCTAATGAATAAAGAGTACATTGCTAATGTATTCTACCAGAGGGTTGCTGTGGCACGGGCGGGCTCCCAAACCCGCAGGCTTCTTGACTCCCTGCTGCTCTGGGGGACCCGGAGCCCCACGCTGGCCCTCACCCTGGTGTCGGCTGTTGCATTAGCTCGATGCCACCAACGTTCTGTCTATGAAGAAGCGCATGTCCCTTACTTACTTTGTATGTACCCTGAACACTGAAGTTCTAATAAAATCTGTCACTTTCCTCTGCTGCGCCTGGCATGTGATGGGTGCAAACCACCTGGACCGAAGTGTTCTAGAAGAGCAAAAGCTCCCAAGTCTAATCTCTGTCCACCCGTTCTTCCGTCCGTCCGTCCCCCTGACCCCTGGGCACCTGCGGGAGAGCGGCTCTGAGGAATTCCCCAGAATGCTGCCCAGTCCCGTTTCCTGCGTTTCAGAGGTAATGTGTCCACCATTTCCTACAGGAGATTTGGCCCCACTTTATCATCTCTGACATTTACAGCAGGAAGATTGGGCTCGCCGGGAATCCTGGGCTGGGAAACGGGGCACCGGCTTGCGCAGGGGGACTTACAGGGCAAGTAGAGAAATTCCAAGCAACTCAATCCCCAGAAGGTATCTGAGGATCAATAAAGCGGTAATGACCACATAGCTGAGGCTGCTGGAGCGTGTTTACAGACCCATTCCTCGGAGCCAATGATTTACAGCAACCCCTGCTTCAGATGAGGAGCTGAGGCCGGAGCTTTGTGACTTTCAGAAACACTGACAACTCGCCCTGGGGACACGGGGCCGGGGGGTGGGGGAGGGGACTAGCTTGGTCTCCCCACACTGATTCTCTACCTCCCTCCCTCCTTCCCTCTCTCCCTTCTGTCCTTTTGAAAAATAGCCTTATTGAGATGTAACTCACATTCCATACGGGTCACCTGTATAAAGTGTTTTTTAGTATATTCACAGAAATGTGCAACCATCATGACAGTCAACTTTAGAATGGTTTCGTCACTTCCCCCCAAATCCCATACACATTAGAAGTCAGCCCTCTTCCCCAGCCGTGACACCATCGTCAGGACATTTATATAAATGGAATCATGCAATACGTGATTGGGCTTCTGGCAATTACTATAATGCTTTTAGGGTTCATCCCTGTTGGGGCATATGTCATTACTGCCTCCATATGTTCTGTTCCTAGGCATAAAACCAAGAAAAATAAGAATATACATCCACACCAAAACTTTGTGTGTGCACGTCCATAGCAGCATTATTCATAATGGCCCCAAAGTAGAAGCAACTTGAATAGTCAAGTGACAGATGGATGCACAAAATGGAGTCTGTTTAATGGAATATTATTTGCAGATAAAAAGAATGAGGTACTCTGTGCTGTGACATGAGCGAACCTTAAAGACATTATTCAAAAGCAAAAGAAGCCCCGTCATAAAACACCACTTGTTCTATGATTCCATTTATGTGAAATGTCCAGAAAAGACAAATCCCAATAGACAGAAGGTGGATTAGTGGTTGCCATGGGCTGGGGGTGGGGGGGGGGGAGGTGGGAATGAGGGCCAGGGACTGCTAATGGATACCGGGTTCCCTCTGGGCTGCTGAAAATGCTCTGGAACTGCCCAGAGGTGCTGGCTGCACAAGCGGGTGACTGTACTAAAAATCACTGAACTGTTCATGTTAGATGGGTGACCTTTACAGTAGGTGAATTGTACCTGAACGGAGAGCGTGAAGGAATAGATGGAGGAAAAAGGGGAAGTGAAGGAGACTGAGGAGGGGCTTGTGTTTCGGAGGAGAGGGCAAAGATCCAGCTCTCCCTGCTCCTCTCTGCTGAGCACGGCTTTGGGCCCCGGAACTGACGCAGCAGGCAGTCACCCAGCACCCTGACAGGTAAGTCAGGCAGTCACCCAGCTGCCTGGCAGGTGAGAAGAAGGAGAAGTGGTTTGAGGCCCCAGGACTGAGGAAGAACACAGTGGCACAGTGTCTTAGGTCCCCACCCCCTCCAGCTGAAGAAGGAGACCTAGACCCAGTGTTTCCCATTCCCCGTCTATCACAGGAGGCACCTAGTAAGCTCTTCCCTTCCTGTATGCAAGGAGAGTTCCTGGAACACCACATGCCTGGAGGGATCAAGCAGGAACCCCATTCTCAATAAACAGCCAAGGGCAGAGCTTTCTACCCCAGCCTTGAGAGGTAGCTCCTCCAATGGTAGGCTTTCTAGATCTGGGGGCTTAGGCAAGAGGGACTCCCACAGCTGCCTTATTTGTCCCCAGACGGCTAAGACCCTGTTCTACCACTAGAAACTCAGTCATCTCCACAATAAGGGAATCTTCTCACAATGAGCATCTGGCCACAGAAACCTCTTGTCCTCTTGAGTGTGAACTCCCCTACCTGCCAGGAGACATCGGTGCCCCATCTGGAGACACACCTGTCTCCTCCACCAGCCAAGACCCAGTGGGAGCCCCAGAAGCACCAGATAAACAAGCAGACCAAAATGACACAACAAAAGCCCTGACAATTAAACTATCATTGGAACCACAGCCCACAAATAGGCTAGTAGCCGTGTGCTAAAACTAAACGGGATAACTGCCTGGTAAATAAAATATTTAAATAGGTCCTAGAGTCTCCTCACATCCACCATCAACCCACTTCTATGTGGGTGTGATTGAGTCCGACGGTGCCAGTGAGCATTTCTGGCAACAGAGCTGTGCTTTTTGTTGTTCTTAAAGTTTTTCTTTTCTTTTTTTTCCAGATTCAAAATTATACATGTGCATTGTAGAAAATATGGATGATGGAAATAATGAAGAAATTATAAATCACCTGTAATACTACCACTCAGAGGAAATGCATGTAGTGTGTGTGTGTGTGTGTGTGTATGTGTGTGTGTGTGTGTTGATATTGTCTATATATCCTTCCAATCTCCATGTCTTTATATGCAGAAAGGAAGAGTTTCTATTTAAAAAAACAATTTAATGTTTATTTATTTTTGAGAGAGAGAAAGATAGGGACCAAGCAGAGGAGGAGCAGCGAGAGAGGAAGAGAGAATCGATGGGTTCGAACCCATGAACCATGAGGTCATGACTTGAGCCGAAACCAAGAGTCAGACACTCAACTGGCTAAGTCAGCCAGATGCCCGGGAAGCTTTTCTCTTAAAGAAAATACCGTTATTCTGTATATAACATATCTGTAACTTGCCTTCTCCTATAGAATATATTCCTTCTCTAAATCATTAAATGCTCTTTCCATATCACTTCTAGTGATCGCATATATTTAGTGACATTTCTGTAAAGAATGTGTATCAGTTACTTTTGGACCACCTACCCTTGGCACAGTATACCATAGGTGCTCAATAAATGTTGAGTGAATGAACTGATAAAGCTCTGTGGCCAGGCTGAGGGCCACAGTGCCTGATGAGTCTCTTTACTGGGCATTTCACTTGTCCCAGCCCAGTCCTGCAAAGGAAGAAAGGCCTGTGTCCAGCCTTGTGGGAAAGCATCAGGTACTGGCTGGAGTCATGGCTCCCACATTGAAGATTCTCTCCTGGGTAAAAGGTCCTTTCACTCCAGTGTTTCCAAGTGGAGACTGACTCAGGCTTGGTCCCCCAGACCTCCCAGAAAAGAAGGCCCACTCCCGGCCCGTTGAGAGAGCCTTGCTGCAATCTCAGACAATGTGCAGTTCTGCCTTTTCATCCTGACTCTTTCCTGCACCTTCCGGCCATTGTGTCTGCTCAAGTTGTGTTTCAATCTGAAATATCCGCCCTGCGTTTCCCATTGGTAAACCCTGATCTGACATCAAGACCTAGTTCCAGGGACACCTGTTCAGTGGGTCTTCTCTGACCCCTTCCGGCACCTCCACTGTACTTTTCTTTTCCCCTTGCACTTGGTGTGAGCAAGCATCAAACAAAAGTCTTGGCCGTCTGCTGAGAAAATGGGTTCTTGTGTCTGTTGCACTAATTAGACTGCAGATCCCCAGCCTGACCTCAGCCGTCAGTAAACTCTCCTTGGAAGGATTAATTGGCAGGATGGGACTGGCCTGCCTCTGCAGAGGGGCAGAGGGCTTCAAACCTGACAGCACCTGACCTCGCAGTCCTAGGGGTAGAGAAATGGCAGCTGTCTGGAGTGGGACTGGTGCTTCCCAGGGAACATGTGCCCTTGCTTTCCTGTCTAGGATGCCAGAGAGCTGCCAGAGCAGGGAGAAGACAATGATCTTTTGGCGTGTTTCCTAAACATGGTTTATGAAAGGGAAAGTCATCTTTATTGCATTTATTTGAAGAAGGGGGTTATAAGTACTTCATCTGGTGTTCACTTCAGAGCAGCTGTTCAGTATTACTGAAGAGAAAGACGAGTGACTCGTGCTCCTTGTTCCGAGCCAGAGAATCCGAATCAATAGACACAATGGCGTCTCTTGTGACAGGCAGAGTTCCTGGAGCTGGGAAGTTTCCTCTCAAATTCCTTCAGTCTAAGTCCCAAGATTTTTTTTCTTTTAACCCTAAAGCCTCACTTAGCCAACAGCTATTTCCTGGTGCTGATTCTGGGGTTGGTTCAGGGCTGGGCTGGGAGCTGGAGCTCAGAGATTTGTCAAATAGGAGCTGCCATGTTGCAATGGATTTTCCACTATGAGAGAGCATGGGAGCAGAAGTTTAGCTACAAGCAACAGATACTGATTCTGGCTAGCATAAGCAGCAGAAGAATTTGTTGGATGTATATGGAGACACTCCCAGAATTCATAAGAAGGCTGGTGAGCAGATTTTGGAGAACTGACTAGAACCAAAGGAGGCTAAAAAGCAGAAAATGAATCAACCATGGGAGCCAATTTTTCAGATGATACCCGTGGGCCTTTGGCTGTTCTGAATATGTTCTCAAGTGTCCCTGAGTGTATCATTCTCTCAAGATCCAATGTATTAAATAGAGGGAACAGATTGGCCAAATGCAGGCTATCTACCTGAACTCTAGGTGATAGAAAAGTGGGAAGGAATAGCCGGTCTTTTGGATTCCTTAGGGGTGGTGGGGAGGATTTCTGTCCACAGGTAGCATTTCTGTGAAGATTTCTTCCTTTGAAATTGGTCTTCTGGTTGTAAAGGAGGGATGCTTGGGGTCTTCAAAAGTGAAGATGATGTTCTATTTTTCAAGCTAGATGTGAATTTTTGTAGGACACTATCCAATTCAGTATGGTGGGATAAATAAGTACATTATTCTCAGGCCTCACTAGAAAGCAAGTCTAGGATACAAGTTGTGGGAAAGTCTATCTATCTGCATATTCCAGATTGTGCAGACAGATGCGTTTTAAAGGTGTTTGCATTTTGACTGTTTTACTTTTCCAATGACTTCATTTCAAATTCAAATTTAAAGTTCCCAGTGGTCAAGGTTATCTGTTTTTCTGAGTACTGTTAAGGCAGAATTTCCTCAAATCTTGCAAAGAAATACTTTGGCCTACCATTAACTGGAAGAAACACATTTCTACTCTCAAGAAAACTGAAGTCAAGTCTCTGCGGGTTTTCTAGCCAACTAACAAGGATTCGGAATCCAAAAAGATGGTGGTCCTGAGCTGTCTAGTCACATCTTTTTCAAAACTACATCTGAACCACAAAATTACTCTGCAGAGTGGAGAATGATTGCCAAGTTTTTCATGGTGTTCTCATAGCCTTTTCTTTCACAAGCATTTGGTGAAACACCTCAGGAGTGAACATCTGATTAATATCAGAAGCATTTTCAGTATCACTCATTGTTTTTGTTAACTAGCATCCATTCCTCCCCTTGCCCCCCCACCCCCCATAACCCAAACTTACAATTTGACTGAGTGTCATTAGTTTCAGTCACTGATACAAATATTCACTTATTCAACATATAGTTTTGAGTGTCTACCAAGCTCCATATCCAAGGGAGAAAGGACAAAGGACACCTCATCTTTTCCTGGAGATTATGTGCTGGGGTGGAAGATAGATCAGCAAAGGATAACCAGAATTCAGAGTGGTGAGAGCTCTGGATGGGTTAATTACAGAGTACCACAGGAGTATGAGACAGGGGTGTCTCTATCCCGGCCTGGGAAATTGAGGCAAGTGGCCTAGTCTGGGACAATGAGAGTGTGGATAGAGGGGAAGGAAGCATGGGACAGAATGTAGGGACAGCATTGCTTGGAACATTAACTATGTGGATGTGAAATGGCAGAGATGTGGGAGCACAAAACACAGGGAGATTCTGTTTGGATGGCCTTGTAAAGAGATTCCTGTCACTGATGTAAGAAATAGGAGGATGAGCCATTTCAGGAATCAGGGCAGGGAAGAGTTCATAAAACTCTTGCTCATAAAACTCATGTTCAGTTCTTAAAATATTTTTTTGTCGTTGCTGGAGGAATGTTTAAGAGAAACTTTTCAATTGAGAGAGCTTAAATCCTCAGGGTCTTGGGAGGGAGATTTATATTTCAGAGTCATGGATCATACATGATCCATGAATGGATGAGTGCATTCAGAGAGACTAGGCCCAGTGAGATGAAAAGTTATTTTAGGACAGGACGAAAGGCACACCTACTGCTAGCAGATGGGCTGGGGAGGAAAAGTCCTCAAGGGAGACAGAGAAGGAGTAGTCTTCCAGAGAACAGTCAATATTTTGTCAGAACTTTTAGCTCCCTGGTAAACCTCTATTTACAGAATGTGGTGGCTATTTGATTTGATTCAGAGCTCATCTAAGCTCAGCTGGGGGTGAGAAATGGGGAAGACAAAAAGGAAACCTACTCCCAGGACAGTATTGAACCAATACCAAACTGCTGGCAACATCTCAGCTACTTGAGGCTGTGATTTCATTTAAGGAAAACTAGACCCTGATAGGGAATTTAAAAAGAAATCCTGGAGAACTAGGCTACCATAGGGAATTTTGAAAAGCTCTGACATCTTCCTGGAGATCTAAAAGCCTGCATGCATGCACAGGAAAAGCTGAGGAAAGGAGAAGTCACCAGTCCGTGTTACAACAAAAAAAAATATGAGACATATCAAGAAGCAAGAAAATATGCTACATACACAGAAAAGAAGAGAAAAAGCTGGCAATGGAAAATGTCCTTGAGAGGGCATAGGTTTTATACTTACTATGCAAAGAATTTATATCAGTTATTATAAATATGTTCAAATAACTAAAAGAAAACATGTATAAAGAATGAAAATAAAAGAATGGCAATTATGCCTCACCAAATAAAGACTGTCAATAAAGAGACTGTCAAAAAAGATCTACATAGAAATTTTGGAATTGAAGTGAAAAGTCACCTGAGGAACCCAAGAACCTATCTGAATCAATAAAGAACAAAGAATCAATAAAATTAGGTTGGTCAATAAAGATTACCCAGTCTGAGGAGCAGAAAAAATAAATAATGAAGAAAAATGAATAGAACGTCAGAGGTCCGTGGGACACCAGTAAACATACCAATATATGCGTAATGCGAGTGCCAAACAGAGATGAGAAAAGAAAGAGACAGAAAAAGTACTTAATAAAATATCTGAAAACTTCTCAAATTTGATTAAAAACATGAATCTACACATAGATGAATCTACAAATAGAACAAACTCAAAAAGATCCACCATAGACATATCATAGTCAAATTAATGAAATTCAAAGATAAAGAGAAAATATTGAAAACAGTAAAAGAGAAGCAGCTCATCAAGTACAAGGAAAGGTCAATAATATTAACATCTGGCTTCTCATCAGAAACAAGAGGTCAGAAAATCATGGGATGACATCTTCAAAGTGTTGAAAGAAAAAGCCTATCAATCAAAAATTCTTTATCCAGCTAAACTCTCTTTCAAGAATGAAAGAGAAGTTAAGGCATTTCCAGATATTTCCAAAAACCAAGACAATTGGTTGCTAGTAGACTTGCTGAAGAAAAAAATACTAACCAGAGTTCTTCAGGTTAAAATGAAAGGACACTAGACAGTCATTCAAATACACACACACACACACACACACACACACACACACACACAAAAGCAGCAATAAAAATAACTATGCATTATGAAAGACAATATAAACATTTTTGTTTGTAAATCTTTTTGTATTTGTCTCTCTTAAAATATTGCATTAAAATAACTATTAAACTATGCCATATACATATAAAATATAATTTCATATTTAAACATAAAACATATGTATAAACTTATATCATATAAAATACAAAATATAGTTTTTATGAAAATAATAGTATCAAGGATAAGAAAGGGAATGGAGTAATAGTGGAGCCAAGTTTTTATACACTGTTAAAATGCTACTTGCAATCCCCAGGGCAATGAGAAAATAACTTGCAAAAGTTCCAGTAAAAGAAACAACAAAGGAATTAAAATGCTGCAGTAGAAACTGTCTATTTAACACCACAAAGAGGGAGAAATCAAGCAACAGAGAAACAACATCTAAAGACATGGGACACATATACGACAAATGGCAAAATAGCAAACATAAATCCCACCTTATAAGTAATTATATTATTTATAAATGAATTAACTACTCCAATCAAAAGAGATTGGAAGAATGTATTAAAAACTATCCAACTATGTGCTGTCTAAAAGAGACACATTATATATTCAAAGACACAAATAAAGAATAGAAAAAGATATACCATGCAAAGAGCATACAAAAGCGAAATTTAAGAAAAAAATCATTACTAGATACAAAGAAAGACTTTATAATCATATCAGAGTTAATCCATCTGGAAAAATAATGATTATAAACGTATATGCATGTAACAGCTACGACTCAAAATATGTGAAGCAAAATCTGACAGAATTGAAGACAGAAATAGATAATTCAACAATAATAGTTGGAGACTTCAATACCCCAACATCAGTAAAGAATAGAGCAGCAGGGCAGAAGTTCAACGACAAAATACAACACTTGAATAACACCATAAACCAAATAAATGCACCTTGAAAAAAATTACTATACAACATATAAATGCACATGGACTATTTCCATATGCCAGCCCACAAAATAAGTCTATAAACTTAAAAGACTTGCAATTATACATATTATTTTCTCCACCTCAAAGGAATGAAATTAGAAATCAATAACAGAACAAAAATAGAGAAATCCCCAAGTTTGTCTAAATTAACCAACATATTCTTAAATAATCAATAGGTCAAAAAGGAATCGCATGATAAATTAGAAAAAAAAATACAGTTTAAACAAGTATCAAGTGATGAATGATAAACAGAGGCAATACATCTATCAAGTTCAAAATCTGCAGGGTAAGCTGGCAGGCTGGAGATACCGAAGAGCCAAAGTTGCAGTTCAAGTCTGAAGGCCTTCTGCAGACTTCCCTCTTGCTTGGAGAGGTCAGATTTTTGTTCTATTAAGGCCTTCACCTGACTGGATTAGGCCAACCCACATTATGGAGGGCAATTGTCTTACTCAAAGACCACTAATTTAAATGTAAGTCTTACTCTATTTTTTTAATGTTTATTTGAGAGACAGAACACACGTGAGGGAGGTGCAGAGAGAGAGGGAGATGCAGAATCTGAAGCAGGCTCCAGGCTCTGAGCTGACCAATGCTGGGCTCAAACCCACAAACTGTGAGATCATGACTTGAGCTGAGATCATGACCTGAGCCGAAGTCAGAGCCTCAACTGACTGAGCCTCCCAGGCTCCCCTGTAAGTCTCATTCTAAAACACCTAACAGAAACATCCAGACCATAAGAAACAAAGAGAAAATAAATAATAAAATGATGGAGGATTTAAGTGCTAATTTGTCAATACTTACTTTGAATATCAATGGTATCAACACATCAATCCATGAGAGAGATTGGGAGAGTGAATAAAATAATAACCCAAGTAAATGCTGTTTCCAGAAATGGACTTAAATTGTAATGACTGCCTAAGGTAGAATGAGAGTAAAATGATAGGAAAATATGCCATGCAAATATTAATAAAAAAGAATGACTATATTAATATCTGGTAAAGTAGACTTCAGCACCAAGAAAAGTATTAGAGATAAATAGGAAGGTTACAAGGCAATAAAAATAGCAATCTACCAGAAAGACATAACAAAACTAAACATGTACATACCAAACAACGGAGCCTCAAAATACATAAAGCAAAACTGATAAAGCTGAAAGGAGAAATAGATAAATCCAAATGAACAAAACTGCAAGATGAACCTGGAGCTAAACCTCACATTTTATACAAAAATTAACTCAAAATGAATCTCAGTTAAATGAAAACTTATATAAAACTTTTGAAACAAAATGAAACAGAGGAGAAATCTTCAGGCTCTAAGAATAGAGGAATAGTTCTTACATTTGACACCAGATGCATGACTCATAATAGAAGAAAACTACACGCTGAACCACATCCAAAACAAAATCTTTTTCTCTGTGTAGATGAAAAGACAAGCTACATACTGGAGAAAAAATGTTTGCAAACCACATATCTTATAAAGAGCTAATATCTAGAATGTAGAAAGCTCTCAAAACCTACCAGTAAAAACCCCACAATCTAATTAGAAAATGGGCAAAGGATATGAAGAGACATTTCACCGAAGAGTATATACGGATGACAAATTAACACATAAAAATATGTTCAACATTATTGGTTATTAGGGAAATAGAAATTAAAACCCACGGTGAGATAATCATTACATATTTATCAGAATGGTGAAAATGAAAAATAGCGATGGTGATAACACCACATGCTGGAGAGGCTGTGGGGAAACTGCATCACTCTTACATTACTTGTAGAAATGTAAAATGTTATAGGCACTGAAAAAACACTTTGGCAGTTTCATATCCAATTAACCGTACAACTAACGTACAACCCAACAATTGCATTCTTGGGCATTTATTCCAGAGAAATGGAAACTTATGTGCATGTAAAAACCCATATCCAAATGTGCAAAGCAGCTTTATTCATAACAGTCAAAAACTGGAAGGAGCCCAGATACCCTTCAATGGATGAATGGTTAAACAAACCATGGTTTATCCATACCGTGAATATATTACTCAGCAACAAGAAGGAAACAACTATTGACACATGCAACATCTTGGATGGGTCTCAAGAGAATTATGCTGAATGAAAACAGCCAATCCTCAAAAACTGCATACTGTATGATCACATTTCTATAACATGCTCACAAAGATGAAATTATAGGGGTGGAGAATAGATTGGTGGTCACCTGGAGTTAGAGACAGGGGATGGAGGAGGGAGGTAGATGTGGTCATAAAAGGGCTACACTGGATCCAGAACAAATGGAACCGTCCTGTATTTTGACTCTGGTCGTGAATACACAAACGCATACATGTGATAAAATTGTGTGAAACTACACACACACAAATGAGTAAAAGTAAAAGCTAGTGAAATATGAACGAGATTAGGGGATTGTATCAATGTCAATATCATGTTTATGATATTATTATACTATAGTTTTGCAAAGTGCCACCACCGGGGGAAATCATATTAACACTACGTGGGATCTCTCTGTATTATTTCTTACGACTGCATGTGAACATATAGCTACCTCAGTAAAATTTTATATTAAAAACAACAACAACAATAACCAAGACCAAGGAAAGGTGGAAATGGTAGGGGAATAATCCAGAGAGTAATAATTAGAAAGATGAGGAAGTCAAGAGGTTTTGATGAAAAGGACAAAATAAAATATATTTCAAGTGTATTATTCCAGGAAAAAAAAGAAGGTTGTAGGTCATGCTTCCTACTTCCATTTACTCTGAACTCAGTCCCATGTGCCTCTGCATGGGTCCCCCGTGGGCCCCATACTGTCCAGAGAGGCACCCCCACACCTAGCAACTGTCATTTGACCATGGGGGTTTTAGGGCCCAGGGATCCCCTGCAAAGCTGGGGGATAAAGTTGCTGCCTAGAAATGGGGCCAAACTTGGGGAAAATTCAGTAGCCGATTTCCATTCCACCTTCCATCTTGCTCTCTTAGGGTGCCCAGTTTTAGGTGAGCTACCCCCAAGGTCGATATTCCTCTGGCTTTAGGAGTCAGGCCTAGATTTTCAATGAAGCAGAATGATGTTCCTGAGCATCCCTTCCCTCCAAAGAACTTGGAAATAGAGCATGATTACCCACCTGTACTCGTTGGGATCCTGGAGTCCAAACCCTGAGTGTTGGGTGGCCACACAGCCCATGAGAGAGGCAGAGTTGGGGGTTAGATGTGACCTGATCTTCTGTCCCTTTTGGGAAGGATTTTATTAGTGGGTCTGAGTCAGTTCTGCTCTGGAAGTGGCAAACTGAAGTCCCAGACAAATCAATGGGTCAAGGGTGAGAATGGGGACCAGGACACAGGGGAGGCTTCCAGACTTGGGGAGGTCAGTATAGTGCAGAGATAAACTCATAATTCTGGAATCCGCCCACCTCAGATGGATATTGGGACTTTCACTCACAGTGTGACCTCACCTGTGAGATGGGGACACTGATCGGCTCTGCCTCAAAGGCCTTGTAAAGGACTTAAGACAATGTCTCCCATATAGCAGGGACCAAGGTAAGCTTAGGGGTAGGTAATTACTTACCAGTGTCTGGCCTCTGAGTCCACAGCTAGCTTAGAGTTGGGGAAGCAATGGAGGATTCTTTCCCTGGGACCTGGGAGAGAGGCCGAGGACAAAGCCCAGCAGAGCAGGAAGTCCTGCTTAGAGGCTGAGCCTTAGCCTGGTTTAGTTCTGCATGGGCCACTTGCTCCCATCTCTTTCTTCTTCCCCTCAGCTTCCGGGGCTCAGATGGGAGACCGTTCCTAACCCCCGAGAATCTTCTAACTTGTCCTTCTTTTACACTCCCCCAGGGTTGCCCCCCATTGTGTTTCCTTCACCATGGCGTTTCCTCACCCAATTTTCTGCTTCTTTGCACTTCTCCTTCTAGTCTTCCACCTTCGCCCCACATGCTCACGGGTCCCCCCAACAGTTAACCTCTTAGGGAACCTCCCTCATCACAGCAGCTGCTCAGTTAAGGATGCATGCGAAAGCATCTCCACAGCCCTCACGGTACGTGAGTGCCCGCTGTGTGCTAGCAGAGGGCTGGCTGCTGGGGCACCTCTCCCTGATCTCTGATCCCCGTGAGGCAGTGTCTCTGTGCCAGGAGTGGGGGCTGGAGGGTGTACTGAGGGTGGTAATCGGAAGGGAAAGCCACACAAAGCAGAGGCATGATGCGGGTTGATCCAAAACACAAAAGAGACCCCCTGTGGTTAATCTATAAATGCCAACCCCATGACTCCTATAAGCCGTGGACTGTGGTGGGTCTCTGGGAAAGGAAAGTTGTAGTGTTTCTGTCCCTGAAACACCTGCCATCTAGCAGAGGAGAAACCGGGTGCATGCGGCTCTGGGTAGCTCTGTTCTACTTCTTTCTGAGACAGGAGAGCGGGCCTTACTGTCTTATTTAACTTTCCATGTGATGGAGAGGAGGACTCAATACCTGGTGTCTTCTAACTCATGGTCCTACTTTTGTCATTGAAAATGTCTTAGCATCACTATGGACACAGGGGACGTGAGTTTTAGAAATATTCAAATACTTAATCGAAGTCACACGGCTAGAGAGTGGTAGGGCTGGGATTTGAATCCAGGTCTTTCTGCTTCTTTTGAGATGCCCCTTTGGTGACAGGTAAGCATGAACTGGCTGGCTGGAGGCGGAGAGAAGAGTTGGGTGGGGGGAGTGGATGACCACGGGAGCTGCCTGGACAGGAGATGACATGAGTGTGAGCTAGGGCAATGGTGCTGGAGGGGTGAAAGGGAGCTGGAGACAGACACGAGACGTACGATAGTTAGCCCTCTGCAGAGGCTCACTTGAGCCAGGCAGAGCTCTGGGCCCTGAAGACACAGAGATGACCGGCATCGGCGGGCTCACAGTCCCCTGGGCAAGGGAACCGGGAGCTGATAACCACTGAACAGCATCACCGACGCTCCATGGCGGAGAAGCCCCGATACAGATAAGGCAAACTCAGAGAAGGCTGCCTGGAGAAGGTGCGCCTGGGGATGACTCTTGAAGAAGTCAGGGAGGCAGTGAGGAGAACGAGAGGGAACTGACAGCTAAGTGCTCTTTCCAGGAAAAGCAAAAAGGGAATAAGAGGAGGAGGAGGATGGGATGCCACAGACTGTTTTCTAGTTATTTTCTGGAGATCTCCAAGGCTCCATCCCACCTCCCCCAGATTCTCCTCCCAGGCTTGTCCATCAGGCCTGCCCTCTGGCTTCTCGCTCTGGCCCTCTTTGCTTCCTCTCCTTGAGGAGGGTCAGAGCCCTCCACATGAACTTCCTGTAAGGTCAGCGCTGACCAGACCAGGACCAGCGAAACAAGACTGGAGATTTATCTCTCTGATCTGGATGTAAGCAAGAGAAGAGCAGAGGATATTGTCCATCAGAAAGAAAGACAGGGTCGGTGTAGGACCACAGAAACCTGGGTGAAGGACTCGCCTTCATCAGAGTTATCTGTCACAAGATGTCTGGAAGCTGTCACCAGCTCTAGGCTCATTTAACCAAGAATTGTGACATCCATGGCCTAGGTGTAGGGGAAACCATAGCTGGACAAGAGGCTTACCATCCCCTGCTGTTGTCCGGGACCAAGAGGAAGTTCAGGGCTTCCGTGACCTTGATGAGCTGTAGGCTTTTGCATTAGCAAAGATTTGGGCAGGACTTTTGGGATAAGCTACTTGATGAGAAGTGGCATCCTATGGAAATACGGTTCTTTTTGGTTTTCTTCTGCACCCCCCCCCCCAATATAACTCCAAATAGCTTTCTAATGAATAGGGCTGTGCAGACCCAGTAAAGACACATAACAGACTGACAGACAGTGGCCAGACAGCATCCCAGGCTAAGGCCACGTGGCCCTCAGATCCCCCGTACAGCCGAGCACAGGGCCCAGTTGAGGCAGGCCTGGGGCTGTTGGTAGAACCACAGGGTCTGCTGGCCCAAGTCCACCAACAGTTTGTGGACCTGGCTCCCCGGCCCCAGGGGTAGCCATCCTTCCACGTGGCATGGGTCTCCTCCGGGGACTCGGTTGCCTTCTTGGCCCACTTGAGTCAATTGGTGACCGTGTGTATACACGTGTGTGTCCACTGAGATGCCCGTACAGGATCTCAGGCCACGGTCACGGCCAAGTGGCTGACTTGGGCCTGACACCTGGTAGTGCCGCCGGCTGTGGTTGTTTCTAGCGTGATCTCTCCTCAGTATCCCAAATCCCACGGGAGAACTAACGTTGCACGTTCCACCCACGGGTGCCTTTCAGTCAGCCGCCCTAGAAAGCGTGCTGTGTCCAAAATCATCACTACACAGACTGGAACCGGATCTGTGAGCCGCAGAGTGAGCCTGATAGGCTAACGGAGGGAGGACACACACTCGGCGGGGAGGTGAGGTAGGCTTCACGGAGGAGGTGGCATATGGGCAGGCCCGGGGGAGGGAAGGGATTCTGTGGGTGGTGACGTGGGAATGGAGGCAGCACGAGTGAAGCAGGAAGCGTGGGGTTGGTGGTCAGGGTAGCAGGTGATGAGGCTGCGTGTGGGGATGGACAGAGACACCGCCACCCAGCGGGATCTTGAGGCTCAGTCAACTCAGGTGTTTGGCCTGAATTAGGGAGGACCCTCTGAGAACACGCAGAGAGGTAACCAAAGGCCGCGGTCACCAATGCGGAGGAGGTGATGAGGTCTGGTCTGGGTAGTAGGCGCTGGAAGTGAGAGAGAAATGCTGCCCCTGGGACTTGGGGTGGGGGTGGGGGTGGTTAAGGACTGATGCAAAACTGGGATCAGGGGAGAGAGGGAAAGAGAGCGAAGGGGGGGCGGGTGGTACGGTCAGTATTGGCTGGGCCCTCCCGCCTCCGCTGCCGCTGGGGATGATGGAGGGCCCTGGGCATCACCCAGCTGGGGCCACACAGCCACCCCACCCCCACCCCAGGGACTCCGTGCCTTCTTAGCTGCCTCCTGGCAACTCTGTCCCGCTGGCCCTCCACTGAAATGAGCGCTTCAGAGCTTCTAGAGTTGCTTCGTTATCTTTTTAATTTCTTCTTTTCGATCTAAAAGATCGGGGTTATGCAGGAGAAAGCCAGCGATTAGAAAGTGATGGATGTCTAGGATCCACCCAGGAAGCTCGGAGTCTGGCTGAGGCGGTTCCTGGAAGGTGCAGATGTCCCAGGAACCGGCGGGGCCTCCCTGAGGCAAGGTGAGAAGTGGTCCCTATTGGAGGGAGCAGGAGGCATGGGCTCTCCTTCCCCTCTTGAAGGGGAAGGAAGAGGAATTTGTCGAGTGAAATTAGGGCATCGCCCCAGTGACCCAGCAGCGTCTTCTGCTCCTGTGGGCACACGGCCTCCTCTGAGCTGGTAGTTGGCTGGCTCCTCATGGGTCTCTGTTCCCTGAGTCCTGACCAGTTGCAGAGCATGGCAACGTGACCCGGATGCCACGTGGATATGTAATCATATGTCAATTAGTGAAAGCCATTAAGGCTGTTTTCCCTAACTCAGGAAATCGTTTCCTCTTCTTTTTTTTAATGTTTATTTGTTTTTGAGAGAGAGAGCGCGAGAGGTGGAAGGGCAGAGAGGGAGGGAGACACAGAATCTGAAGCGGGCTCCAGGCTCCGAGCTGTCAGCACAGAGTCCCATACGGGGCTCGAACCCACAAACTGTGAGATCGTGACCTGAGCCGAAGTCGGATGCTCAACCGACTGAGCCACCCCGGCGCCCCGGAAATTGTTTCTATCTTAACCAGTAAATCACTTACTACCCCCAAAACGGAGAGACAGGAATCAAAAGGCTGGGGGACAGATCAGGTGCGTTCACAGTTTACAGGCACTCTGAGGGCATCTTTTCAGCCGTCAGCCCTTCTGGGCAGTGAGAACAGAGCCTCAAAACGGTCCCTCCACAGTGAAGCAGGTTTGCCCTGGGCATTAGGCCAGTGAGGAGAGAGCCGGCAACAAACCCAGAACCTGCCCCGAACCTGCTTTCCCCTTACCCTCCAGCAGCTGCCTTAAGCTCCCTGGCTTCCCCCAGTTGCCCCGGTGGTGGGGGGTGGGGGCTGTAAATCCTCCTGGTCTGGGCTGGTTGTTCACAGTGGCAGTCCACTTCAGCCCTGAGGGCATGTGGGGCAGGGGAGGGGGGGGTCTCAAAGGATGTATGGCCCCAGATAATAGTCCATCACCACTCAAACAGTCCTTCACATATATGGGGGCACTTACTGGAAAGACAAAGGGTAAGGTTTCCCCAAAGTGAAAAACCACACCCAAGAAACAAGAAACAGCCGTAGATGTTGGATGTTGACATCCGGAGATGTCATCTCCGAAGTGCTCAGTATGTGAGACTAACATCTCTCTTGGGGGGCCATGGCAAAGGAGAGAGAGCGGGGCTTCCCTGGAGAGGACAACAAGCCCGATGGCTAACATTTATCAATTATTTTCTACGTGCCGAGCATTACTCAAGGTGCTTTACGTGACTAACTCATTTGATCTAACTGTCCTATGTGGTGAGCTCCTAACTTGCTCGAGCCAGAGACCCAGTCTGACTTTGAAATCTTTGGTCTGTGTGGGCCCATACAGAATGCCGATGGTGTATTTATTGAGGGCTTACCATGTGCAAGGCTGAGCCCCTTACGTAAGTGGTCATACAGAATTCTTAAAAAATCCTAGGAAAATGTCTCCCCATTTTACAGATGGGGAGACTAAGGCTTGGATGGATAAGACCTCGTAGGAAAGGGATTCCTGGGGGACTCCCTTGGGGACTTCCTGGGGAAGGAGTTCCCATCATAGAAACAAAATTTGAAAGCAGCACTTGCATTTTTATTGTTGGTGTTAGACTGACCAGCTGGCCAGCTCTGACCTCCTGGAATCTTCTGACATGTCCTTCTCTTTGTGAGACACAGGATTGACATTAAAAACCATCCGAGAGCAAGACTTTGCCACACAATATTCAATACGCGTCAGACAGGTTGTTGCTGAGACCTCACGGTGAGCCTGACCTCCATGTCCCTGGATGGCTCCAACCGTCCAGACAGCTGTGTCCCGTTTGTTACTGGGCTCGTGGCAAATGCTCTGAGTGGCCTGGGAAAGGAAGGAGCAACTCCACATGCCTTGGAGTTGTTTATCGGCCATTTTCAAGTTTAAGCCTCAGGCCTGAGTTTTGGCCAGATGTCTTAAAAAGGTCTATGGACTTCCAAACACAGGTTAAACACTGAGAAACGAGGCAGGAAATATTCTAGATGTGTTTGCTAGGCAAAGTTAAACATCTGGATATTTAAAAAGCAAGATTTTTAATGGAGCTTTTCAGTTTTCTCATGGATGTTTGGCCTCATGTAGCTGCAAATGTGAATCAAAGTCAAGAAATAATATGTGGATTTGCACGGCAAGTTCAGGGGCACTGAGCTGGAACTGTCAAAATGAAGGGCCCAAGTGAATGTCTTGGTTTTGCCTTATTGCAAGATGATGACAGCACGTGTGCGTTATATTACAGCAATCTGCCGTGGCATTAATAGTTTCGGTGTGTGATAAACGCAGCGGGTCCCCAAGGAAGTCCATACAGAGGTTAACTCCATCCAAACGAGTTATATATAGCTTTCCTCTCACTAAATTCTAGCAAGTCGCCCTCCACTTTCAAATAACACCACAGTGAGAGCAATATTTTGTATAAATTTTGTCCAAGTGATGAGTGTTTCCAGTGCAGGATTTCATGTTACCCTGGATAATATGTCCTGTGATGCAGAGGGTAATTAGGAGTGAATGCATAGCAAGCCTATCTCCGGGGAGTTTCCTTGGAGATTATTACATCGAAGCTGTGGAATGGATGAGCCTAATGGGGCTGGATTTGGGAGCCAGTTGTGGATCATCTCCAAGGCAGAGAGAATATAGAGTGATCCACAGAAGAGAACACACACTGATTCCCTCAGTGCTCATGGACATGGGGCCATTGGGCTCAATGCCACTCGCTGAGCATAGGAGGATGAATATATTATAGGATCCGAGGCAGTGTGGGAACGTGTGGACAAGGTGGAGAGGAAAGCTTGACGTTGTAAGCTCCACTCTGCCCTGGCCTTGCTCAGCCATCTCATGTACCCCTGAGAGCTGCACCCCAGCATCCCCACCGCAGGGTCTGTGGGAAACATCATTAGGACCCCTTCTCGAATGTTCCTCCCTCGTGACCATAGCGTCTGTTGGCTTGGGCAAGTAACAGAGGACATTTTCCAACCCAAGGGACCTCTGGTTGGAGTCATTCTTTAAGCTTTCCCGGACTGAACAGATCCCGAGTGACCTCAGAAAACAAAGTAGTCTGCTCAGTGCATCACCGTCTCCGTGAGGTTCTGTGTGTAGTCAGCACAGGACATATGGAGAAGGCATGTTTCTCTGTGGTGCATGCTTGAGACCTCCCCCAGCCATCTGCATGTACGTGACATTCACACTCTCACTTCCATCCTGAATTCTTGCTGCAGTTTTCAGTCTTGAAGAGAGGAGTCTTTATCAAGAGAAAGACACAGAGTGTAGTCTGTATGAAAGAACTTTTAGGAGAAACCAAGCTAGAAGGATATTCTAATGCAGGTCCTGTAGGATGCTGCTGTTGAGAGATGCTCTTAATGGAGTGTGCCCCTGGCTCTCTCTTTGTCCTTCCTTCCTTCCTTCCTTCCTTCCTTCCTTCCTTCCTTCCTTCCTTCCTTTATATTTTAGAAAGGGAGAGAGCATGTGTGGGGGAGAGGGGTAAAGGGAGAGAGAGAGAGAGAGAGACAGAGAGAGAGACAAAGAGAATCTTAAGCAGGCTGTGAGCTCAGCACAGAACCTGGCATGGGGCTTGATCCCATGACTCTGAGATCATGACTTGAGCTAAAATCAAGAGCCAGACACTCAACTGACTGAGCCACCCAGGCACCCATGTCTTCCATTTTAAACATAAAAAATATGTCGGATGAAGGTTGAGAAGTCAAGTTCATCAAGTTTGTTTGTGGGAAAGAATCAGTTTATAGGCAAGATTGATGGGTTGACTCTGGGGAAACAGAGTATTTCTACCCAGTTCCTTTTTTACCAAAGAAGAAATAGCTATACATGGTAATACTCAAACAATATTAAAAGCATTTGACATCTCATTCCAGATCCTCTAATCATTTCGCTTGAGGCAGCAATTATTAATAGTTTCTTGTGTATCCTTCCAAAAATTTTTATGTATGTGCACATACAAAGATGGCAATGCATATGTGTATGTGTGTATATGTACATCTCTATTTTATCCACAAATGGGAGCAGATTTATGCAATTCTTTGGTTTAATTTTTCTGATTTGGTCAGTTAGTTACACTACACGTTGGATGAAAGTGGAACTTAACCCAAAGCCATGGACTGGTGGCATGCCCATTTGTAAAAAAAAAAAAACAAGAGTTGGGGAAGGGCCAGCGTAGCAACCTTCCCTGTCACTTGGGGTTTATGTGACCGTAGAGAGCTCAGTTTGACCATATTATGTGTTCTACCAGCTGTGGCACTGGTGTTTCAGGGGCAGCTGTGTTCTCAAAATTGGATTAACAAAATTATGGTGTTTAGGACAGAGAAGACGATAGTTCAAATCTCACACTTGGGGGACCTAGATAAATTGGAACGTGCTGTGAGGAGAGTGACCGGAATGGTAAAGGAGGCTAAAAATCATGTCCAGTGAGTTCTGAGTGACAAATCAACAAACTGCACCAACCAACTAATAAACCACGCCTGCAATTGGAGATCCAAGGACAAGATGATGAAAGTCTATTTATAACCTTGTTTTGGTCAGGGTGTGACAACTACATGACGGTAGAAGGGAGAGAGAGCATCTTTTGTGGAGATCTTTATGAAGCTTTAGCATCACCAGGAGGAGGAGACTGCAGAGAGCCTGCTTAACATGAAGAATTGTGCTTCCGTGGATGGCATCCTGGGGGTCCCACGGCCGTGAAAATCTTCAAGCGTAAGTTGGATAGTCATGTGAAAGAAAGGTCCTAACATTGTGTTTTACTTCCTCTCTTTTTTAAAAAGTGTACTTATGTATTTATTTTGAGAGAGTGAGAGAGAGAAAGAGAGAGAGAAAGAATCACAAGCAGCCTCAGTGCATAGCCCGACGTGGGGCTCGAGCTCACAAACCATGAGATCATGACCTGAACCAAAATCAAGAGTTGGACGCTTAACTGCCTGAGCCATCTGGGCACCCCAACGTTGTGTTTTTCAATCTCTGCTTTTAACACAACTGATGTTCTATATGATAGTACTAGTTGCTTCTCGGAGAACATTCTAGGGAAATTAAATGTTAGAAATACTAGCTTAAACCAAGTGAAGCATGTGTCTTGACTGCCGACTTTTCTCAAGAAGAAGTTAGAATGCACTCTCTCCTACATTGGCTTGTTAACCTAACACCTTTCAAGGCAGGTATGCCCACATGTTGTACAATGTGATGGAGGATGAATGTTCCAGGGTTCAGGGATATTCCACAGGGTAGTTTGGGGGACACTGCTCCAGCAGCTGGAAGCACCACTGGATGATCATCTGCGTCTTTCCAAGCCCATGACTGTGGCTCCAGATGAAAACACATCTTCAAGATCATCTAATCCGTACATTGCTGGACCTCAGGTCAGCAACAGCCAACATCAGCTGCGTGCTTCCCCATCCCATGTGGCAGGCGTTATTCAACATGCTTTACCAGTATCTCATTTTACCTTTACGAGAAACCTAAGAGGCAAGCCATCATCAAACTCATTTTGCAAATGGGGAACCTGAGGAACAGAGAGTTTACACAAGGTGCCCCAGGTCACACAGCTGGGAAGTGGAACCCAGGCTGACGGCTCTGGCATCATGCTGTAGCTGAGAAGAGAGAGCAGGCACTGAGAAGACAAGGTCAGAAGCAGACGTAAGGTCGATATGTCCATGGGAGAATCTGCAATAGAGCCTAACTGGAGGAATCTGGCGCCCAGGAAAATAAGGACGTAGAGAATATGCGTGAGCTTGTGTAAGGGAGGGAGAAGGGGGCCAATTTAAACTTCGAATGGGAAGCTACCTGTTCAAACCATTGGCATTTCGGCGTATCTTCATATGGCCCGCCTGATACAGTGTCTGACGTTCTACATTTAGAAGTAGATTTATTTGATAACAAGTGACTGGATCTCTGAATATCATTTTATATTATTTAAGATCATCCAAGGGAGAGTATTAGTCATTTCTGTGCTGGCACAGATTAGTCCTTCACATCAATGTGTTCATGATTTCTAGCTGAGGGCAGGGGTTGGGAGGAAAGACAAAGAGCAAGTCAGAGCGTGCTTTATTTAAAGCTCACCAGGGGTTCCATGTGGCTTGTCCTGGTCATCAGGAGAGGCAGTAGAGAAGACAAATGCACTGTCTGTCTCAGAACAACTTCCAGATGCTCTAGGGTACTAGGGACTGTGGTGAGGAGTGCTTCCCACCTCTAGCCTGTCTGTGTGCATCTAGCTCTCCTCCACTGGGCCCATCCTCCCAAACCCTACACATACAGGTGCAGGGGTACAGCATCTTCTCATCTTGGGACCCCCGTGCCCAAGGAGAAAGTCGGCACGTGTTGTGCCTCAGGCACTTCTACGGGATTCAGCCGGCAAGCATGAATCACCAGGGAAGGCAGCGCATAGTAGGAGTTTCATCAGTGGTGGCCTCTTCCCTTCTCATCCTACACCTGCATCCTGGGCCCCAGCTCGATGCCAGCTCCGAGGTCCAGTCTAATGATGTCTCAAGTGAGGCCTTTTGTCTTGGGCCTGCTGGTATAGAAGACCAGACTTTGAATGAGAGCCAAGAAAATGTAGATTGGCCCTACCATGATCACTGCAACCAGTGTTTATCTTAAAGATGCAAGGGAGAAGCCTGGAGCACACTTCTCTTCTCATGCTTTTGGAAAACGTTGGTGTCATTAAACATTCCCAGACTTTCGAGCCTCCCAGGCCGTAGCCCTGTGCACACATCTCAAAGCTTGGGAAAGGGGCACTGTCCTGCCAGGCTACTGACAGATTTATCCCTTGGAGCTCAGGGGGACTGGCCAGGCTGCGGCCAGCCTCTACACAGAGCTCCTCACTTGAACGGGAACTGTCAGGACGTGCGAATGAAACACAGAGCAGGACTCTGAAAGCCCTGTGGAGATTTATTGAGTATTTCAAACCACAGGATTCTATAAAATAAGATCCGAGAGCCTGTCTGAGTGAAGCAAGAGACTCGGCCATCCGAGGTGGCTCCGCGGGAACTGTGACCAATTTAAGCGCCCTGGGCAGTCTCTGTTAGCCAGTGTCCTCATCCCCCTCTGTCCCCTTCCCCAAGTCCAGTCCTCCAGGAAGCACAGTGATGGAGTGAGAACACAGCTGACCTCTGGGAAGAGGGTCCTTTGGAGTCCACAGCCTAGGAAGAGTGATTTGTGGGGTGACCAGCTCCAGTGAAGACAGAGAGAGCAGGTCAGGGGCTACAGACACAGCCAGGCCTGAGGACTGTTGGCTTCATGTCCTACAGGTCATGATGGCTGTGGTGGGGGTGACCTGCAGGCTTGTCTGGAGAGAAAGTGGCCTGGACACCAGGGACAAAGGATTTCCATAGCGCCCGTGGATGGACTGGTCACAGGCTCTACTGTCCCTTTCCAGTGACTTGCTTTTTATCAGTAGTCCCTGAGCTGTGGAACGATGCGATGGCCATCGTCTAACATTGCTGGTGTCCCCTGGAGGAAAACATGAGCACACCCTTATCACTCTGCTCCTTGCCCTGATGGGACTTCCCCACAGCAGGCTCCTTGAGGGTACTGAAGAAGGAAGCAAGTAACCCAACAAGACCCACTGTTCCATAACAAGCTTTCCCAAAACTTGGGCTTAAGATTAACAACCACTTTGTAACATTACACGATGTCGTAAGTCAGAATTTGGTCAGAGCTTAGCTGACTGTGTTACCTCACATGGTGTGGATGGACTGGATTCCCCTGGTGGTCACCAAATGATGGCTGGGCTGTCTGCAAAGGCTCAAATGTCTTTATTCACATGCCTGGTGCCTTGGAGGCGTCAGATGGAAGGGTGAGTCCAGCTGGGACCCTCTCCCTCTCCCACGGTGTAAATGGATTCCTCACACGGTGGATTAGGGCTCCCAGGGCTGGTGTGTGTCACTTACACTATATTCAGTTGGTCAAAGCGGTCACGGGCTAGCACAAATTCAAAGGCTAGGGCAGAAAGCTCCCTCTCAGAAGGAGGAGCGTTAGAGAATTTTCGGGCATCCCGAATCTGCCGCACCCACCTTTCCACCCGTTCTTTATTTATTCATTCAGGATTTATTGAGTCCTTACAATAGATCAGATGCTGAGCTGGATGATAGGGAAAATTATGATGACACTAATATATACTGAGTGTTTATTATACGCCAGGCACTGACGTAAGTGCTTTCCATACACCGACTCACTTCATCCTTGCAATAACTCTTTTACAGAAGAAGAATCGGATGTACAGAGAAGTGAAAAGATTTGCCCAAGGTTGCACAGCTGGTAAATGGTAGAATCCAAGTTTGACCTAGCTCATCCTCAAAGCCTAAACTCTTAGCCACTGTCCTGTAATGCCTCCAGTATCTAATCTGACACAGGTCCTGCTCCAGGCAGCTCCTATTTTGTGACTAAAGTGGGCATATAAACAGATAACTGTAACACAGCGGTACGTGAGAAATGGACCAGCGGTTATAGTAATGTGCGGTGACGGTCACAGGAGGAAGGGATTACTGCCAGTGGTAAAGACCAGGGAAGGCTTTAGGGAAGAGTGTGTCCAGTTATGTATTATTGGGTCACAAATCAACTTAGCGGCTTAAAAGACCATTTGTTTATCTCTTCCCATTGAATGGGTTGGCCTTTCTCTTCTGGGTGGAGTCAGCTGTCAGCTGAGGCACTGGAACACCTCGGCCAGTTGCTCGTCAGGGGCCATCAGCTCAGTTCCTTGGTTCCTTGGTTCTCAGAGTGGCTGCTTGAGCTGTCTCATGGCATGGAGGCTGGATTCCAAGGAAAGTGTTCCAAGAAGAGGAAGCAGAAGCTACCAGACCAAATAAGTGCCATCTCTAGAGAACTAGTATTCTATCGGTCAGAGCAGCCACAGGCCCAGTCTACGACAGTGTGGAGGGGAGCTTCACCTGATGGTTCATTGCCATTATTAAAGTAATAGTCTAGCACAAGGAGAGAGCTATAAGCTGACATTTAGAAGACAACATTTTCCTTCTCTGCTATTTTCATCTTCCTTCCCACCATGGGTATTTCTATTATAAATATTTGTCATGCAGGCATTAAAAATAAATAGTAAGTTATATTAATATCAGAAAAAATTGGAAAACATAGATAAGCATACAGAACACCCTATTCCAAGACAGGCAGGCGTGGGATAGTTTGAGTCTTCTCTCCTTGTCAAGAAAAAGCAAACCAGACAGAAAGTGAGACATGAACAAGGGAGCAGCCATGGATTTGTCCACTGCGAAGGAAACACCAAGGGAGAAGTGAGGGGAGAGGCCCAGCCGTGAAGCACAAATAAATATTTATCTTACATCACAGACTGATTCGGGCCAGGCAGCTCTCTTAGGCAGCTCCTCTCCAAAGGCTGCTATGAGTAAAGCTGCTATAAACCATTGCATATCGGTTTTTATGTGGACAGGTTTTCATTTGTCTGGGACAGATGCCCACGGGTGCCATTACTGAGTTGTATGATAAGTGTACGTGTAGTTTTTTTTTATAAGAAACTGCTTAGCTCTTTTCCAAAGAGGTTATATACTCTTTTCCACATTCCCACAGCAATGTATGAAGCTCGTCCTCATCAGCATTTTTTACTATATTTCCATTTTAGCCATTCTGATGGGTGTGCACCGATATATCGCTTTGGTTGTAATTCACATCTCCCTAATGGCTAACGATGTTGAGCATCTCTTCATGTGTTTGTTTATTTGCGATCTACAGATCCTCTTTGTTAAAAGTTTTGCTCATGTTTTTCCCCTTTCTAAACTGGGCTGTCTGAGGTTTTTTTGTGATTTTTCTAATGTGAAGTATTTTATTTTCCTTATTGAGGTGAAACTCACATAATGTAAAAACAGCTCAGGGGTATTTAGTGCATTCACAATTCTGTGCACCCATCAGCTGTATCTAGGCCCCAAAAATGTCCATGGGCCCAACAGTAAAGCTTTTACCCATCAAAGAGTTCCTCTATATTTTCTCCCCACCTCCCGGCCCCTGGTCACCACTTATCTGTGTTCCGTCTCTGGATTTACTTACTCTGATGATGTCACATGAGTGAAATCATACGGTGTGTGACATTTTGTGTCCAGCTGCTCAGTGCTGGTGGGAATTCTACTCAATCCCTAAAGGTGCTGCCGACAGGAATAGAAGGTATTCTCTGGACCTCCCCGTGCTTCTAGGTGGATGTTGGTGGGGCCAAGCCCACAGGATAGATAGCTTCCTTGGGCCTGCTCTCTGGTTCTCCTGATGCTGAAAGCTTCTGCTGGATCTCTGTTGGTGCCACCAGGGGATGAAAGCATTTATGTTGCTTTCTGCCACTGGAGTGGGGATTTAGAAGACCCCGAGGCTAGGTCATCTTTAGCCCATGAGTAAAGGACAAAGAGACACCAGGACTGGTGTGGCTGAGTCTGGGTCATCTTCTACAGCTGGATAGAAAATGCTAGATTTGCTGGTGCAGCTGGTGGGCAGGCCCCCCTGCTGTCTTTGCTGAAGAGACAGAAGAAGGGGCTCCCTGCTCTGTTTCTGCTTATATCACTGGCGGGTGGGTGGGTAAGAGATGATACTCCCCAATCTGTCTTCATCTGACACCATTTCCAGCAGAGACAGCAGCCTGAAGCTGCTGGGTGGCAGCCGGGGATGGGATTCTCTACCCCCAGGAGCGCCCTGTGCTACTGCTGTGGGCAGCATGGAGGTGGTGTCGACACACTTTTTACTTAACTTCATTCATCTTACTTTCGTATCTTCTTTCTGTCCTGCTAAAATTCTCAATTCCTTGCAACTTCAACAAAACTACTGATTTGCAGGGTGCCTGGGTAGCTCAGTCAAGTTGAGCGCCCGACTCTTGATTTCAGATCGGGTCATGATCTCACAGTTCGTGAGTTGGAGCTCCACATCGGGCTCCCTGCTGTTAGCCTGTCTGCACAGAGCCCACTTTTGATCCTCTGTCCCCCTCCCTCTCTGCCCCTCCCCCGCTTGCATGCACGCACACCCTCTCTCTCTCTCTCAAAAAATGAAATAAAACATTTTAAAAAATTACTTATTTGCTCTATCTTACAATTAAAGACATAAAAAAAAGTCTCAATAAGAACACCAAACCTATCTCCAATAGTAGAATCACTGAAAATATTTATATTTTCCAATTTTTATCTGCATGTTTATGCCACAAGTCAATATAGTTAGGTGTCTTATTTCTTCCCAGCAGCTTTTCCTTTTTAAGGATTTCATATTTTAAAGTTAATTGTATTATAATTACACAAAAGATTTCAGAGTTAAATCCACCGAAAGAAAGCATGCTGAAAGAAATCCAGCTGCTGCTATCCCTGTTCTTTCCATCACATTCTCTTCCTCCCCCAAATGCAACATTGCTGTTTTGATTTGTTTGGGGTTCTTGCTTTTTTTTTTTTTTTTTTTTGCTTATTTATTTATTTTGACGGGGAAGGGGCAGAGAGAGAGAGAAAGAGGTAGGGAAAGAATCCCAAGACAACGAGTGAGCAGGGGAGGGGCAGAGAGAGAGGGAGAGAGAATCCCAAGCAGGCTCCATGCTGTCAGCGCAGAGCCCAATGTGGAACTCAAACCCACGAACTGTGAGATCACGACCTGAGCCAAAACCAAGAGTCAGATGCTTAACAAACTGAGCCACCCAGGTGCCCCTGGATTGTTTTCATTATTTTGCGGTTGTGAATATTAAACTTTTCATTTAAGATGGTTGTAGATTCCCATGTAGTTAAAAGAAATCCTATGTACTCTTTCTTTAGGTCTTTTCCAAGGCAACATCTTATAAATCGCAACCAGGATCCAATATAATGCAATGCACACAATGTTATACTGTAATGTAAAATCCAATATAGCATTGGATGCAAAATGCAGTACGGTATTCTACAATATCACAACGAGGATACTGATATTGATCGAGTCATGATACAGAATATTTCCATGACCACAAGGATCTCTCACATCACCCTTTTATATTCCCCTTCAGCCCCTCCCATCCTATATTCCTAGAAACCACTAATCTCTTTTCCATCTCTCTAATTTTGTCATTTCAAGAATTACAAATGGACTTACACTGCATATAATTTTGTGATTGACTTTAGTTTAACAAACAACCTTGAGATTCATCCAAATTGTTGCATGTATCCATAGGGGTCTTGTTTTGTTTTGTTTTTGCTTAGTAGTACTCCATAACATGGATATACCACTATTCGTTTAACCATTCACTTACCAAAGGGCATCTGGGCATTTCCATTTTTTTTTGGCTATGATACTGCAATGAAAATCTATATACAAATTTTGAATGCACATAAATTTCTATTTCTCTGAGATAAATGCCAAAGAGTACGATTTCTTGGTTGTGTGATAGCTGCATGCTTCATTCCGTAAGAAACTAACAACTTGTTTTCCAGAAGAATTGTATAATTTTTTATTCCCATAAGCAATGTCTGAGTAATCCAATTTCTCTGGATTCTCACTGACATTTGGTGGTGTGATTATTTCTTATTTTAGCTCATCTGATAGGACTTGGTGGTTTCTCATAGAGATTGTAATTTGCGTATTTTAATGGTGGCTAATGATGTTGAATATATTTCCATGTGCCTATTTTCCGTCTGTTTATTCTCTTCAGTAAAATGTTCATGATTTTGCTCATTTTCTAATTAGGTTGTTTTTTAATGTTGAGTTCTCAGAGTCCAGATATTAGTCCTTTGTCAGATATGTGATTTTCAAATATGTTATTTGACTCTATAGCTTGTCGTTTTCTATTCCAAACAGGGTCTTTCACAGAGCAAGTGTTTGTTAATTACCCCTTCTATGCATTGTGCTTTTGGCCTCCGGTCTTGCCTAGTCCTAGATTTTGAATCTTTTCAATTTTTTTTTTTTGAAAATGTTATCACCGTACATTTTAAATTTACGTCTGTGATCCATGTTGAGTTAATTTTTGAGTAAGGTGTAAGGTTTAGATGAAGGTTCATTTTTTACCTATAAATGTCCACTTCTTCCGGCACTGTTTGTTAAAAAAGGTTATCTTTTCTCGATGGAATTGCTTTTGTACCTTTGCCCAAAATCAATTGGGCATATTTGTGTGGATATATTTCTGACTAACCTCTTCTAGCCCATTGATCGATGTCTGTTTCTCTGATAATACAGAATCTTGATCACCGTCAACTATATAAGTCTTAACAGTAGGTGGGTAGGCAGATTTCTCCCACTTTATTCTTCTTTTTCAAAATTATTTCAGCTATTCTAGTTTCCTTGCCTTTTCAAATAAATTTTAGAATAAGTTTCCTTATATTTAAAATTCTTTTGGTTTTGATAAGAATGGTATTAAAACTGTATATCAATTTGAGGAGGATTAACATTTTTACTATGCAAAATCTTTCAATCCAGGAACAATTATATGGCTCTCTATTTACTTAGATCTCTGATTTCTTTCACCAGAGTTTTGTGGTTTTCAGCATACAAGCTCCGTATGTATTTTATTGAATTTATTCCTATGCATTTTTTGAGCAATTGTAAGTGGTATGTATTTTTAATTTTGGTTTTCACATGTTAATTGGTAAGATGTAGAAATAAAATTCATTTTTGTATGTTTATCTTGTATCCTGTGAACTTGCTGCACTCGTGTATTAATTCTAGGAATTTTTTGTTTTTTTTTTTAATTTTTAGGTAGATAATCATGCTATCTATAAATTTTATTTATTCCATTAAAATCTGCATTTCTTTCATTTTCTTTTCTTGCCTTATTCCACTGGGCAGAACTTCCAATACTATATTGTGGTAACATATAACATCCTTGCCTTATCCCGACACTTACAGAGACAATATTAAGTTTTTTATCACTAATATGAAATTAGCTGTGGGGTTTTTGTAGACACTCATCATCAAGTTGAAGAGGTGCTCCTGTATTCCTAGTTTTTTGAGAATTTTTAGATGAACAAACACTAGATATTTTCAAATAATTTTTCTACATTAATTAACATAATTATGTGATTTTTGTACTTTAGCCTAATAATGTGGTGGATTGCACTGATTGATTTTGAAAATATTGAACAAACCAGGCATTTTTGACATAAACCTTATTTGGCTGTGGTGTATAATTTTTCTTCATATGTTGCTAGATTTTATTTGCTAGAATTCTGTTAGTGATTTTTTACATCAATATTAATGAGAGATATTGGCAGATAGTTTTATTTTTTGTACTGTATTTTTCTGATTTAGGTATCCAGATATTGTTAGCTTCATAAAATAAGTTAGGAAATGTCCTTTATACAACATTTTTTTTGGAATAAATTCTGTGGAATTAGTGTCAATTTTTTAGAAATTTAGTAGAATCCTCCAGTGAAACCATCTGAATCTGGAAATTTCTTTTTTGGGGAGTATTAATTACGAATTTAACTTCCTTAATAGTTTTAAAGCTATTAAAATGATTTATTTCATATTTGCTGAGTTATAGTAGTTTGCCCTTTCCAAGGAGCTGGTGTAGTTCAGCCACATTTTCAAGTTTATGCATATAGGGTTATTCATAACATTTTCCCATTAGGTTTTTTTGTATGCACAGTCTCAAGTCATATTCCTTGGTTAATTCCTAATATTGGTAATTTGTATCATCTGTCTTTTTACTAGGCCAGTCTTATTAGAAGTTTGTCAATTTTCTTGATCTTTTCAAACAACTGTTTTGAGTTATTGACGTCATTTACTGTTGTTCAGTTTTTTTCTTCCCATCATTTCTACCCTTATCATTATTATTTGTCCCCTTCTAAATGTTTTTGGCTTACATTGGTCTTGTATTTCTAGATCTTTGAGGTGGAAGTTTAGATTATTGATTTGGGATTTTTCTCTTTTCTAATGTTTGTATGTGTGTGCGTGTGTGTTTAAGTTTATTTATTTCGAGAGAAAGATAGCAAGCAGGGGAGGGGCAGAGAGAGAGGGAGAAAGAGAGAATCCCAAGCAGGATGTGGGGCTCGAACTCATGAACCGTGAGATCATGACCTGAGCTGAAACCAAGAGACATGTGCTGAACCGACTAAGCCACACAGGTACCCCTCCAATGCATGTTTCAGCTACACATTTCCATCACAATACTGCTTCAGTGAAGCCCCCTGAATTTTGATAATGTTATATCTTAATTTTCATTCAATTCAACACAATTTTTTTTATTTTCCTTGATACTTATTCTTTAATTCATGCATTACTTAAATGTGTTTTGTTAAGGGGCGCCTGGGTGGCTTAGTCCATTGAGTGTACAACTTTGGCTCAGGTCATGATCTCATGGTCAGTGAGTTCGAGCCCCCACTCGACTGTATTGACAGCTCAGAACCTGGAGCCTGCTTCGGATTCCGTTTCTTCCTCTCTCTCTCTGCCCCTCCACATTTTGTGTTCTCTCTCTCTCTCAAAAGTAAGTAAACATTTAAAAAAATTAAAAGTGTTTTGTTAAGTTTTCAACTACTTGAAAATTTTTAGAATTTTCTTTTATTGATTTTTAATTCGATTCCACTGGGGTCAGAGAACGATTGCTGTAATTTTAGTCCTTTTAAATTTGTTGATTTTTGTTTTATTGCCCAGGTTACGACCTCCCTCGGAATATGTACTGTGGGTCCTTGAAAAAAAAATGTGTATTCTGCTGTTCTTGAGTAGAATGTTTCTTACATATCCCAGAGGTCCTGTTGGTCAATACTGTCACTGAATTGTTCAATATTCCCCCTGATTTTCTGTCTAGCTTTTCCACCAAATGTATGTGAGAGAGATGCTGAAAACTCCAACTATAATTGTAGATTTGCTTATCTCTCCTTTCAGTTCCACTAGCTTTTGCTTCACATAATTTGCAGATTTATTGTTTGTTTACATACATTTTAGGATTATTACATCTTCTTGATATATCCTTTAATCACTATGTAATGTCTTTTCCTGTCTATAGTAATTTTCTTTGCTTTGAAGTCTAATATTAATATGGTCACTCCTGTTCTTTCTTGGTTAATGTTTGCATATATATTTTTCTTATCTTTTTACTTTCAATCTGCCTATATCATTATACTTGAAGTGAGTTTTTTATAGACTTTATATAGTTGGGTGTCGATTTTAATCCACTTGGCTGGTCTCTGTCTTTTAAACAGTGCCCTTCAACCTCTTAATATAGTTATTGATGTGTTAGGGGTTAAATCTGAAATTTTGCTTTTCATGTGATTTTCTCTTTTTTTGTTGTTGTTTCTTTTTTCTACCTTCCTGTGGGTTATTTGAATATTTTTTAAAATTCTATTTTGATTTATCTACAATATTTGTCAGTACATATCTTTTTAAAAATATTTTTAAAGTAATTTATTTATTTTGAGAGAGCAAGAGCAAGGGAGGGGCAGAGAGAGAGGGAGAGAGAGGGAGAATCCCAAGCAGGCACTGCATTGACAGCATGGAGCCCAACAAGGGTCTTGAACTCATGAACCTTGAGATCATGACCTGTGCTGACATCAAGAGTCAGACACATAGCTGACTTAGCCACCCAGGTGTCCCTTGAGTACATATCTTCATATAGCTGTTTAATTGGCCGCTCTACACATTTGTAGACACACAAATGTGTACACACACACACACACACACACACACACACACATATGTATATATATACACATACATATGTGTCCCTTGGTGTCATATTTGACCAATTTGTCATATTTGACCAATTCAAGTGAAATGTAATTCCTTTCTGTTCCTCTACTCTCCCCCTTTTATACACTTAGAAGCACATCAGATAGTGCTACAATTTTTTTCACCCATCAATTATAATTTAGAAAACTCAAGTGTATTATGGAGTATTAAGGTACTACAGTATTACAGAGTATTACTATTTCATTTACCAATAGTTTCTATTTGTTCATTTTCCTTCCTGATGTTCTGAGGCTCCTGCTTCCTTTCTCTTTAGCTATTCTTTTAGGTTAGTTCTGCTGGTGATCAACTCTTAGTTTTCCTTTGTTTGAGACTATCTTGTTTTCCCCTCATTCCTGAAGGATATTTTTACTGAGTATGGGATTTGGGGTTGATGGTTGTTTTATTTCAGCATTTAAAAAATGTGTGCCCTTTCCTTCTGACCCCCATGGTTTTTGATGAGAAATCCACTGTCACCTGAATTGCTTTTCCCTATAGGTAATATATACTCCTGCTTCCTTCATGATATTTACTTTGTCTTTAGTTGACAAATTTTAACTATGACGTGTCTCCGTGTATCTTATTTGGTGTTTGCGCTGTTTCTTGAAGCTATAGATTTATACCTTTTTCCCCCAAGTTAGGGATGTTTCAGTCATTGTTCTTTTGAGTGCTTTTGTAGCCCTATTCTATTTCTCTTCTCCTTAAAGGACTCTGGTGACACAAATGTTAGATCTTTTGTTATAGAACCTGAGTCTTTATTAATCTTTTCCAGCTTATGTTGTTTCTGTTGTAAAGATTGGATAGTCTCTATTTTTCTGTCCATTCACTGATTCTTGCTTGGATTCTCCATTATGCTCTTGAGCCCAAGCCATTGACTTTGTTTACTTATTTGCTTTTAATTTTGTTTATTGTATTTTAGAAAATTAGAAAATTTCCACTCTGCTTGGTTTCTCTTTATGCCTCTGCTTCTTTGCTAAGACGTTGTCTTTTTTCATTTGTTTTAAGCATGTTCATAATTGTTCACTGAAGCATTTCCGTGATGACTGATTTAAAAACCTTGTTTAAATAACGAACACTTCTGTCATCTCGGTTTTGGCATCTATTGATTATCTTTTTACATTCAGTTCATGATCGTCCTGGTTTTCAGTCTGATGAGTGATTTTTTATTGAATTTTTGTGAGTTTGCATATTATGTTTTGAGATTTTGCATCTTATCTAAACCATCTGTTTTGCTGGCTTTTTCTGACAGTGCTCCACTGAAGAAAGGGAGATTTGTTATGTCATTACGACCAGATGGATTTAGAAATCTGGTTTTCTCACTTGGCCCCCATTGATACCTGAGATTTGAAGGGAGCTTCTCATTACTGCTGGACAGGGACAGGAGTTCTATCTCCCCACTCTGCCTCCACTGGTACCTCCCTGTCTGGGAGTGATAGATATACCTTGTTACTGCTCTCCACATGGATGCACTGATGTCACAGATGGTGTGGCCTCGTTACTACTGAGTGGTGGTGAGAGTCCAGACTTTGCTTTATCACCTCCTCTGTCACCACCCCCAGTGAAGAAGGGAAGGTGCCTCATTACCGCATGGCACAAATGGAAGCCCAGGCTCCACATATGGTTTCCATGACTCTCTGCATAGAGAGAGGCTCTATAATCTGGGAGAGATGAAAGTCTTGGCTCCCCACTGGGCCTTCTCTGACACTACATCAACCAGGGTGTTGGGGTGCCCCCTGACAGAGTGGTGAAGCTTAGGCTCTTCACTCAGCTTTTGCTGGTATGGAAGTAGGTGGGGTCACTTTTTTATCTGGGGTGTTTGACTGGAGTAGGGTCATTATTCTGTCTCTCTGGGCTGCTTCTTTCATAGTCATCTGGTTTAGGAGAGTAAGCTTTTGTTAGTTTGGTTTTTGCTTTGTTTTGTTTTGTTTTGTTCTATTTTGTTTTGTCTGTGACCATCAACACTTCTAGGTAGCTGGCTTCTCCTTCAGCTCCACGTTTGGAAAATACGAGGAAAAAGAAAACCCAAAGAACTAATCACAATTGGTCCTTGGTTCCCAAGTTCCCAAGGGGCTCTCTCTTCTCTCTACGTTATAGTCCGTCTAATGTTTGCTCTATATGTGCTATCGAACATTTCAGTTTTACTTAGCAAGAAGAATAAGAAAAACGTACAAGGACTCCATGTTTCCAAAAGCGGAAGTCTCTTATACTTGTTTAATATGGAGAAATCTGCATCCATGTGTATTCCTCTTGTTTCTAAATGAGTGGTAGCATAACATACATACTTTCTTTCCTATCTTGCTTTGTTCTCTTCAGACTATATCCTGGAGAGCACACAATAACAACATGTGGCTCTATTTCTTATTTATTTTTATTGCCTCAGATTAATCTTTGTGTGGCTGAACCAAAGTTTATTCTGCCAGTTCCTTATTGACAGTCACGGGTGTTTGTTCCAGTCTTTTCTATACTAACATGTCAGACACACGGTGAATAAACGTGTACCTAAACTTATATTTTGTCCTATTACTATCTTTAGGATGGCTTACCAAAGGGTATGTACGTTTGCCAACCCTTCATAATAGTTTTGTTTTGTTTTTTGTTTTTGTTTGTTTTTTGGTAGTTGAAACTGACATACCGAGAAAGTTTTGGACTTTAGCCTTAATAAAGATACTACTTGCATTGGCAACTTACTTTCAGTATATTCTAGACCAAGCTAAATTATCCCTCTAGACTTCAGTTTTCACAAATCTATTGTAATAATAGCTACCCTTGTGGTGTGTGTGCGTGTGTGTGTGTGTGTGTGTGTGTGTGTGTGTGTGTTCCATTAAGTTCTGGGCATTGTTTTAATTGTTTACTTACTCCTCAACAGCCCAGTGAAGTCATTATCAAACCTTTCATTTCATAAATTTTTTCAATTCTTTTCAAAGTTTATTTATTTTGAGAGAAGAGAGAGAGAGAGAGAGAGAGAAAGTGGGGAAGGGGCAGAGAGAGAGGGAGACATAGAATCCGAAGCAGGCTCCAGGTTCTGAGCCGTCAACACGGACCCCGATGCAGGGCTCAAACCCACGAACTGTGGGATCACGCCCTGAGCCCAAGTCAGACGTTTAACTGACTGAGCCATCCAGGCACCCCTCAAAACTTTCATTTCAAAATCAGTGACTTGGAAAGGTGTAGAGACATAAATCAAGTTAAGGATAAAATCTGGGTGCAATCTCGGGTTTTCTGAGGGAGAAACTCGGGATTTTCCTTGTATCTTTGCCTTCTGTGTAAAAGAAAAACGTAAAGGGTATGGCCTACCTTTCAGAGTGTTGCAAGGATCAAATGATATAATAGGTATAAAGCATCTCTAAGGCATGACTTATAAAGTACACGTTCATTTTTACACTCGGTTTACTTTCCTTGGGGATAGATCATGGAAACCAATGTCTATTTCCATCGTGGCATTTAGTAAGCTTCCCTTAGAACAATCCCTTGTGTGGGTGGTTAAAGTCACTTATTTCACTGTGACTTCATGCTTCACTTTCTCTTTGGAGGTGGTCCTCTCAACACTTTTCATTCCTCTGAGGATGTTGTCCCCATTCACTCCACACACCCTGTGTCCTGATGGAAATTCCCTTTGAAGCACTGTCTCCTCAGAGGTCTTCTCATGTCAATCTGACATCCGTGTGCCTGAGACCCTTCCCCTGCCAACCTACACATTTCCAAGGAGCAGGAGTAACGTGAATGAAGTTCAAGGGTGCTCAAGGGAAAGGGAAAGAATATGGGTGAGGGCGACATTGCTGACTATTCGACTGATGTGAATTAGGGTTGGGAGCGGCTCCTGAGCTCCTGCGGAATTTTCTGGTCTTTGCTCATTCTTTAGCAATGGCACATCAAGTGCCTATTTCTATCCGCTTTCCATAAATTAGACAACAAGGGGGAGAGATTAGTGTTTGTGGAGATCAAGCAAATCTTGTCAAAGCATGATTCAAATCTAATTTCATATTAGTCCTAAATTAATTATTTAGAATAGAACGACTGTGCTCCAGATGTCATTTTCAAGTGTAAGAAAAACAAAAAGCACAACAATTTAAGCACACAAAACATTACAAGTTGGGACTGAAAAAAACGGGCAAAAGTTTAGACTCAATTAAAACAATCTGCTATTGTTTTCTGCTGCTCGGCTAAGACCCTTTATTTTAAAATGTGAAAAATGAAACCTACGCAACATGAATCTGGCACTCGGTGGCCTATCGTCCTCCCTCTCCAAGAGGCCCGCAGATGGTCTGGTGAGTAAAGGTATGGCTCATCACACCCTTGTTTTGTGAGTTCTCCCCGCCTTCTCATTCACTCCTTTTCTGCCAGTGGACTTAGTTCTGTTGTCATTGTTGACGAGAATGTGAAATAAGGAAATTAACAATTTTATTTTTTCTAGCTACAGCCTTTATCTTCCCCCTTCCATACTGCGTGGACTTTGCCCATTGAAGAGGTGACTGACAGTCTGGGCTGAGTTTGGGATCTGCTGTTCTAACTCGCAGAGATGAAACACCATGTTTTATCGATAATTGTTTAACATTTCTGCCTTGACACTGTTCCTGCCTTGTTCCCTGCCTTGACATTTGGATGGAGCAGAAGACACACAAGATGCCTCTTGTGTAGTTCCAGAAGTTTCCTCCGATGGATGGAAATGTGCAATTTTCTATAAATGCATGGTCTATTATTATTTTTAAACAGGCAATCAGCCCCTTGCACAGTCAGTTAAGAATTGATCATATTTTCCCAACATTGTTTACTCCATGTAGACGACCCAGGGTGCCCTGACTGAGCTGCTATGGCTTTTGTTTTGTTTACCTTTCTTTGCTTGTTACTGTTCATTTGGTTTTCCTTTAATGAGCATAGAACAGATAGGATTTGGGGAGGAAATGCCACTTTAAAACTGTTAAGTATTTTTCAGTTTTTGCCAGATGTGGACAAGATGAGGACACTCAGTACAGGAGACTATAGGAAGGGCACGATGGCCTGAAGTTCACTTCATGCAGAAGGAACAATGTAAACGAAGAATGGCCTAGGGCAAAATGTGAACTTTGAGAGCGCCTTCACAGGCAGCACTTGGAATATCCAAGACATTGGGACACATATGATCCCTGGTCCAGGAAGGCAGGCCGGATGGTGGGTGGACAGTGAATGCTGGACAGGACCTATAGAGAGTGAGCCTGGAACAGTGGGTACGGAGAAGGGCACCTACAGAGTCAAAGCCACTCCTCACACATTAGATTCCTTCTACTCACAAATCTTGAGCACAGTGTTGTCAAACTCACCAAAAACATTTGCCAAGTTGCTGAAGAGAATACTAGGAACAGAGAAGTAGAAGGAAGGCAGGGTCTGCCCCCAGGACTGCTGAGGAAGGTAAGAGGGCACAGATTCAAGAAGGCTGGAGGTGAAGTCTTCTGAGAAGAGATGAGCAGTCCTGAGCCCACTCCAAGGACACTCAAGGTGGGAACATTAGGGGCACTGAGGTCCCATAGGAGCTGATGACAACAACTCAGAGCTCTCAAAATTTAAGGCATCAACGACAATGTGACCTAATTTGCACTGTGGATTGCTGAAACCTGAATGTCCCCATCACCTATTTTGTCCAATTCTCAGAAACCCCCATGGGGTGGGTATTACCCACTCCATTTTATAGATGGGTAAACTGACAATCGGAGAAGTTGATTGGTTTTCCCAAAGTCATTGACCTAGTAAGTGGAAGAGCTCTGATTCAAATCTATATTTATTTATTTATTTTTATTTATTTTTGAACGTTTATTTATTTTTGAGACAGAGAGAGACAGAGCATGAACGGGGGAGGGTCAGAGAGAGGGAGACACAGAATCTGAAACAGGCTCCAGGCTCTGAGCTGTCAGCACAGAGCCCGACACGGGGCTCAAACTCACAGACCGCGAGATCATGACCTGAGCCGAAGTCGGACGCTTAACCGACTGAGCCACCCAGGCGCCCCTCAAATCTATATTTATGAGCTGGGTGAGGTTTTCTTCTCTACATCAAACCTTCACAGGTAGAAAAGTGGGGGATAAAAGGCACATAAATATCAAAGAATGTCCCAGAGTATGTTGGAAGAAGCTTTCCATATTGTCAAGGGAAAGTTTCCTTCACTGTAAAGAGTATTTTCTCCAGAAGATCCGGAAGACCAAACTGTGAAAGATTGCTTTCAGCCAATCTCCATAGCAAACGTTGGTTGGCTAGACGATGCTAAGGACACCTGGGTTTCATTTTTCATTTCAGTTACCTTGGTAGAAGAGGAGAACATCAACGCTATTGAGAATCAGAAAGAAAAAAATATATATAGTGGAGGGTGGCTCCAATTCTCCAATTCAAGCCCACCACCTTGACACTGAGAGACAATGGCAACAAACAGCTGGGGCCTGACAGGGGTATTGCTACAAAATTTAGAAGCATCAGTTAGACACAGTCCGTGTCAAAGTGTGTCACGTCTTGTCACAGCCCCATCAGCATCCTCAACAGTGTGTTGGGTGCAGCTGGGCCACAACCAGAGCCATAAAGACAATGCTCAGAAGCATAGCTCAGCCATCAGAGGACCGGCAAAGGGGGAACTAAACTCACCCTGCAGTGCCAACTTCGACAACCGGGCCTGGATACTCTATACGTGCACCAACTGAGGCCAAAGAGCTGTTTGCACTTCCCTCCCAGGAGATGCGAAATGAGCACAAAGAGGATAAAGACATCTGGAAGTAAGGATTTGGTGACACGGAGCCTGAGGCCGTATCCGCCACCCAACTGGCACAAATGTTATATTTTCTTCCGCAGATCTTAGCGGCCAAAGTCTAGGACCCAGACACATATTCAAAACGAACCTCGGACTGCAGACCTGAGAAAGGAGCAGAGGTGCCCACCACCAGGGTGTGCGCATGCGCACAGGTGCATGTCAGGTGGGGGTGGGGGATGAAAATCTCCACGTCGGGACAAGGAAGTCAGAAAGCTCCAGACGGCCTGCTCCAGAGCTCACAGGGCATTGAGGAGCAGGGTGTGCATTGTGGGCTTGGGGAGGCCACCCCTTTTCCCCCTAGGGTGGGGATTAGGTTAACAGCACTGCCCTGGGGAACATTGGCAGGGTCAGTTCTCCCCTCCCTATGGCTGTCCTTTGGCAAAATGGAGGGAGATTAGAGATAGAAACCATGAGCTTTAAACCACGTCCACAAGGTACAGAGGGAGCGTTGTTAGTGAACAGAGAAGGCTTACTTTCCTTCCTGTAGAGCATTCGTTCTGAATTCATTCTCACCTACAGCTCGGTCGGAAGGAGCCCTAGCCAGCCCTGATCTGTGGGGAGACGAGAGACTCAGAGGGCTTTCTCTCCCATTGAGGGAGGGGACATAACCAAAGAGAGGGACCAGAGAGAAGTGATTCTCAGCCACCCACCCTGGGGGGCTCTACAGAATGACGGGTAATTTATTGGGAAAAGTAAGAACCCTCACCTAGCACTGCCCTCCGAACGTCCCATGAATGTGTAGTCTTTCCTCAGTAGGGCTTTCTTTCTGGTAACACCCATTCCTTAAGGATGTAAGCTTCTCTGATTACAGAACTGCTGCTTCCTTGGCTTCTGCTTGGGATGGGAAAGGAAACAGGAGCAAGGCCCCTTGAGTGAAGGAGGGAGAGAAGACAGCCCGCATTTGTGTACAAATACAGGGGGACTGGGCTCCAGCAGGCGCCCCCTTCAGGAGCCCTGCCAAAGTCCTGTCCCTCTTCCAGGGAGGCCTGGAGCGTCTGCTGTGCCTGCCGTCTGACAGTGCCTGGGGACAGGCTGTACCTCCCAGCACTGGTTGCTCCCTCCCACAATATATTTTTTCCCCTTCGTCCCAAGTCAATGTAAATTTGAACAGATTTTAGACCTCGAAATCAGACTCAGAGCTGCCATGGCGTGCCTATTTAAAATGGGGATATTATAGGAAAATGTCATTCTCAACATGGTTTCCAAGCCCAGACCGCAATTCTTTCCAGATGCCTACATGGCTCGGAAGAGGCTTGTAGGAGCACTTCTGATGTTGGTCCATGGTCTGTAACCCCAGAAGCTCTCCGCACTGCTGTCTTGGGGGCATCACTGGGGCATGTGCTGGCGTGGGGCTGCTGTCTGTGCTGACTTCTAGCCTTCGGCCCAGTGTTTCACGCAGGTCTGGGCTCCCTCGGGCCTCTGTGGGCGCTAACGGGGGTGCCGTGTTTGTGACAGGCTGGCCCCCTGTTGCCCAGAGCTAAGAGTCTGGCCAAGGCTCCTTAGAGAGTTGAAAACACCGAGAACTGTGACATTCCTGGACCCCCTCTGGGATACGTGAGACTGGCCTGCCCTAGGCGCAGTTCAAGTGGGACCGGGCCATGGGCTCTGTGAGAAGCTACACCACATCTGAGCCATAACTTAGTAATCTACCATCCCAGCAACCCTTCCTCTTCAAAGCACATGCTCAGAACAAGGATGTAACAATTCAGAAGGGACATGATCCGTTATTCTCCATAAACATGTATTCCTGTTGGAACTCCATTGCCTTATCAAAGAGAAACCACGCGTAGTCCCATCCCCCATATCCAAATCTCGAATTGCCATTTATTAGGGGTCCAACACCCAGTCACTTTCTGGCCCTAAAAAGTGACATTCGAGGGGCACCTGGGTGGCTCAGTCAGTTGAGCAGTCGGACTTGGGGTCAGGTCATGATCTCACGGTTTGTGAGTTCAAGTCTCACATGGGGCTCTCTGCTGTCAGCACAGGGCCCACTTCTGATCTTTTGTTCTCCTCTCTCTACCCCTCCCCCACTGGGTCTCTCTCTCTCTCAAAATAAGTAAATAAATAAACTGAAAAAGATGACATTAGAATAACCAAATAAATCTGCCTCCAGATTCCCCACACGGGGACTTCAGGTTTTCCATTTATGTCAAATGTCCAAGGCAACCAAGCTTATTGCCATTGGTGTAGGCAGTGGACATCATCAGGGACTCGCACTGAGCCAGGTTAGCCACAATGCTGTGCTGCTCACCAGGGGGTCCCCCAGCCCTCTTTAGGGACCAATGCTGCTTAGTGCTGGGGAGGGGTAGTGCCCAGGGGAGACTGACCTTGGCTGAGAAGGTAAAATTTAGGATCAAGGAGCCAAGCACAGTGATTTGAATCAAGAGTATCAGATGGCACAGAAGCCCACAAGGAACGAAACTTTGACAGTATGTGAAATAGTGGATAACCCCCCAAATTTCGGGACCTGAACACAAAGCTCATTTCTTGTTCATAGAAAGTCTAAAATGTGGGCAGTTGGTACACACCTCCAAGTGACCATTCAGGGACTCAGGCTCCTCTGATCTTGTGCCCTCCTCTTGCGCTCTGCCCCCATTCAACACCTGGTTTTCAAGGATATCACTTTAGTCTGTAGCAAGCCAGCGGAAGGAAGAGCTCTGGGAGGTCACATTTGGGAGTCACGTGTCTGGAAGTGATGCTTGCTTCACTAGCCAGAACTGTCTCATGACCACAGAACTACAGTGCAGTCGTGTGCTCAGGAAGCAGAGTAACTGAATGTGAGGAGGCGGTCCGCATCCGCCGTAGAAACCGAGAGAAGGCTGTGAATTTGGTGATGAGGACGGCACTGGTGATTTTGGCGGGCAGAACTTCTAAGGACTGGTAGGCAGAAGCTGATGGCAGTGGGCTTAATGGAGGGGAAGGAAGGGGACTATGAGTGTAGTCTAGGCAGCAAGACTTGTAAGTATAAGGCAGGTGGACCCTGTCTGCAGTCAGGACGTGAGGACATTATAGGGGAGGCCCTGACCTGGGCCTGCCTCAATGCACAGAGCCTTGGTGCAGTGGAGGGTGCAGACCAGGTTGAGTGAGGTCTTCTAGCTTTTCCAGCAGGAGGAAGTTCACTGTGCTCTTGCAACTCATCCTCCATGAAGGAGATGTGGGCAATCTAGGGCTTGTTTGGGTTTGTCTTTCACCAGCCTACCTCAGTTTCTGCTGTGAAGATGGTAATGAGCTCTAGATAAGGTTACAGAGTGCTCCTGCCTTGAGACTGGAAAACCCAATGGACAAAGATTAGGGAGCACAGCCAATTGGTAGGGCATCCTTCATGGAAAGAGGCAGGTGGGAAAGAGGGCCATCCTTAAAGGTCTTTGCCCATGTAATAGTCACTTGGATGGCCTGACACAAACGGACAGCATCAGGCCAGGGCTGAAATTGAGGTAAGACAAGGTGAATTCACAGGAACATCGAGGTCTTGCCCTGGATTTCATCCCAAGTGGGAGCTCCTGCTTTTGAAGTCACTCTCCTGTGAATCTGGGTTCAATTTTCTTGGAGCCACTATGAGAACAAGGTAGTGTCGAGTTAATGGGTCTCAGAGGTGGAAGGAAGTGACCTTGAAGACCTTTAACTACCCTTCATCCTCTGCACTCACCTCTTCAGGGACTGCCATTCCTCACTCCTTGTCCAGCTTCTGCTCAATCCCTCTCCAGAAATGGAATTTATGCCTTCCTGAAAGAACCACGGAAAGACAGCTCTAAGTGTTAGAAAGCTGAGTTAATGTTTATCTTATTCTGGAAGTTTACTCTTGGGGTGGCACACTTAAGTTATGAGAGTCCTTCGAAATATCAAAGACCTTTATTTCAGGAGCACCTTGTGACAGATTCAATAAATTTAAATATTGACTGAAGTGACGTTCATGTGAAGCTACTTTGATAATACTCTGTAATATTATATTACAATGCACCATTGATAACACCATTTATTAAATGCACCTATCACCCAACAGGTTCTAGGCTACATCCACTGGTACACCAATAAATAAGGAAAATCCCTTCCCTGAGAGGTTCACTCATCCCAGGGCACTTTGACATGTACCTAAATCATTACAGAAATAATAGACCACAAGGAGGGAAGGACTTTAATGCGGGCAAAGTTGGGAGGACTGAGGATCTGGTCTGATGGACAGCAGTGAATGCCGCTGTGTGGCTGGGACCTAGGGCATGTGCTGGGGGTTCTGGAAGTTATATCTCATCTATAGGGGATGTTACGTTTGGTCTGGAGTTTTTTCACACCGAAGAGAGAAATCTGATGCCCAGAGAGGACGAGTCCCTTGCCCACAATCAGATCAGTAGGCTGAGCAACCAGAACTCAAACCCAGCTCAGCTCCTCTCACTGTGCATTTCCACCTTTGCAGTTACCTGCAAAGGAGATGGAGAGAGTGGAATGGTTTGGGGAGCTACTTGGGGACTAGACTATATAGGACTTGGTCATGACTGAGCGTGGGCAGTGATGGAGGGGGAAGAAAGGGAACCTAACTCTTGTTGGGGACTACTTGTCATGAGCCACCTAGATGTTTTCGACTGTCTCAAGGATAACTCAAAGCTGTCTGCTGTGAAGCCATCAGTCGGGACTATCCCTGGAAAGGAAGGATCAGATGTGCATAAGGAAGGCAGGACTGCTGAGCACAGGAGTCCTGTGTGCATCCTCAAGGCATGTCATGTTCATAGGCTGGAGCTCAGGGAAGGTGGAGCACACCACAAGCTTGGGGGCAGGGTGAGGAGCCAGGAGTGTGCCCACAGGAGTGGCCCAGCAGGGGATGAGAGGGCCAGAGCCCAGGAGCTCTTTTTCCCATCACTTCCTGGTCCTAGAACTCTTCCAGCCATAGAAACTGGAAGATACATTACAGAATTCCGATTCCTCCCACCTTCCCTTCAGAGTAAAATCTACAGATACTTTACCTCCAAAGAGAGAGTTTTAAAAGCACCATTCGGGAAAGTTCTTTCCATCAAGATGAAAGTTGAGGTTCTAGAGACAAAAAGAAGGCACCTCTTCTCCCTGCAGTAGGTATGGGAAGTCTCCCTGACCTCATTATTTCTGCTTCTGAAATGTTAACCCCTCTCTGTTATCTGCCAACACCATCCTCCTGGGCCTCTGGGCCAAGTGGACCGAACTGAGAATACTGGGTGTATAAGGAAGCAGGGACTTTGTGTTACAATGACCCCCTGGGCAGGTAGCTGGGAGTGTGGCCACCTTGATCCCCTCTTTGCTAGGATGCAAAAAGATTTAAAAGAAAAGACAGGCAAGCTATCTGAAACATCCCCGAAGGCAAAGAACACTTGGAAGGCTGCTGGAAACTCAGCTGGTGAGGGGTTTTCATCCATCCTTGTTAAGATCACCTAGCCGGCAACGATAAAAACAGAAAGCATGAAGCCTGGGGGCTCACTCCAGACCAAGGAAGCCAGAGTTTCTGGAAGTTAGGGCCCAGGCATAAGGAATGTTTGCATTTAAATTCTACAAGTGAGTCTAATGGGTTGCTGGTGCTGCTGAGGTGAGACGCCCATAAAATGCAGAAGAGTCCGAAAACCTAGGTTTGGTTGTGAGCTGACTTCAGTGCCTGTGGACCTTCAGCGGCTTCTCATCGCTTTAAGAATAAATCCAAGCTTTTGACCAGGCCCAGTGCCTAGCACCTACACTGTCCCAGTTGTTTCTTCCCCAGTGTATCTTGTCTTTTCGCCTTGCTTATGATGTTTCTTGTTTTTGTAAAGGATAATGCAGTCAGACTTAGCAATCTTCTCGTGCTTTTGGATTTTGAATCCTATATAGTTAGTAATGTTTTCTCCACTTACACGTTATAAAGTGATTCATCTATGCTTTTTTTGTTTGTTTGTTTCATGGCTTTCCCTCTCATAAGCCCTAACCATTCACACGTTTCATTTCCTCTATTTCTGCACATTCCTCAGGTCATTTCAGCCAGATTTTCTGGCTTCCCTTCCCCCACCTCCACCCCTGACTTAGGGGTCTCTCCACCAAGGCCTCAGTAGTACCATATGCTTGCCACAATCACAACCATGACCACTCTGTTTTATTTCCAGTTTATCCTTTTTTCTCCTCCTCCTTAAGGGCGGGATTCCACTTGGCATCTCTGAATCCCCGGTGCCTTGTTGTTTATATTTAGTTTATAGTAGGTGTTCAATGAATGCTTTTGAACGCATGGATAAATGAATGGCAGTCATTTATTTGTTGAAAAGTGCTAAGAGCTTGAAGTCACGTCTTTAATTCTATTCCAGTCATTGTGGCTTCTGTTCCTGCTTCTGCCAGGAAATAGGCATTTAACCCTGAACCTTGAACATTTAGCTCCTCTCTTTATAAGTATCCTTAGACGTGGAATGAGGTCACCGGGCTAAGTAATGGTTCTGAGTCCTAAAAATCTGCTATTCTGGGCTCCCTGTCAAATGATCTCAACTCCGTCCATCCAGAAAATACATTTCAGCTCATTTCGGTGGGAGGAAATAAGCTGACCTTCCGGTCTGCGTCTTTGAAAGCTCTTTCTGAAGAACTTGAGACAATACGAACATCTGCCTGGAGTAACTGAGGCTGGAACCGAAAGACGCTGTGCGTGTCTTTCCAGTTATTTGTGACTTGATTGTCTTCAGCAGCAGGGCTTTTGTTCTGCTGCCTCGTCGCACAGCCGGCAGCAAGTGACACGGCCGCTGGACTACAAACACATACGCTGGCATCTGTCGAATGTAGATTCCATTTGCAAATCACCGAATCTCACGTCCTGGCTCATGCCCTGAAACAAAAAGTTTAACGTTGCCAAACCCAACGTCGGGTGGCTTAGTCTGCTGTGTTTCAGGGCATGAAAGAAAGGCGTGCCAGCCAGCCCAGCACGCAGGGGCCTCTGCCCTGGGATGCAGGTTTCTCGGGCCAGAGTGCGGGAAGAAGAAGAGTGTGGCCCAGCTCCCACAGGGGTCTGGCTGCATCCACAAGGGTGGTGAGCTCCACTCTTCTTCAGAGGTAAGTCATCCTATATCTCAGGAGGTTCACAGACCCTGGGACCTAAGGACTTCCAAGGAGATCGTGATCTACGTCACTTCTCGCCCCGTTCAGGCGATGCGTGAATTTACGATGATCTGTGGACTTCCCGTGTGTGCGGTTCCGTTTTGTAGGTAGGACTACAATGGTGGACAGGTAGGCTTGGAAGCTTTAGAACAGTGCTTCTCAAAATCGGCTACACAGAGGAATCACCAGGGGAGCTTTCAAACATTCCAATGCCCAGGCTACTCATGAGACAACTTAAGCCAGAGAAAAATCTGGCGGCAGGCCAAGACATGACGGCTTTTTAAAGCTCTCCCGGTGATTCCTCTGTGTAGCTGAGTCTGAGACTATTGGCTTTGGAACCTACAGTCTAGAGAAGAAACAGATGAGTGAAATGAAAAGAGTTAGCACCTTTGCCAGGATATACAGGGTATGCTGATAGAAAATGGTGGCACACATCTCTCAAGCATGGCAGGAAGGAATTACACCCTGGCTAAGATCTGAGAGAGAAGTAAGACGTGGTCAGGGAGTGACAGATGGTTTAGAAGTGTGAGGAAGAATGTGAGGCACGGGGGGATGGTAGATTAGAGCCTAAGAGGAGGCATACAGAAGGAAACATTCCCTAGAGGAGGTGACAAAGGCGAGCCGATGCCACCAGTTGACTAAGTAATTGGTTTAAGTTTATTTATTATGAGAGACAAAGACAGAGCGAGTGGGGGAGGGGCAGAGAGAGCAGGAGACAGAGAATCCCAAGCGCACTCTGCACAGGACCCAATCCGGGGCTCGATCTCACGAACCATGAGATCATGACCTGAGCTGAGACCAAGAGTCGGGCACTTAACCGATTGAGCCACCCTGGCCCCCCTGATGCCACCAGTTAATTTAGAGAAAAGCAGATGGGAAGGACAATTTGGGGAGGAAGAGGGATTCCATTAATAACATCTTAAACTTGAAATATTTGTCTATTCAGATGGGTATATCCAATTGACAACCGGATTCACTTAGTCTGAGAAAAGATGGGATAAACCTAGGAAGAATAAAAGAAATGGAAATGAGTTACAGCAGATACTTTTGGTTGCCCACCCAATGTCCAACCTCCTTTCTTCCTTGATATTGGAGCCCTCATTTTGTGTGACCATGTTCTCACGGGAGGAGATTAAACCGCAACTCAGGGTTGAATCTTAAATACTCAAAAGCCCATTATTACAGGGTCCTTCCTTCTGCTAACGATTTATTTAAAAAAAATTTTTTTTCAACGTTTATTTATTTTTGGGACAGGGAGAGACAGAGCATGAACGGGGGAGGGGCAGAGAGAGAGGGAGACACAGAATCGGAAACAGGCTCCAGGCTCCGAGCCATCAGCCCAGAGCCTGACGCGGGGCTCGAACTCACGGACCGCGAGATCGTGACCTGGCTGAAGTCGGACGCTCAACCGACTGCACCACCCAGGCGCCCCTCAGATTGCTATTTTACTTGTACCCACGTGTGTCTGGAAAGGGAGTGTTCAGTTCAATGCAATTTTATCACTGAGGTAAGTTCTTGTATCCACCTTGGCAGCCAAGGTACAAAACAATCTGATCAGAGACAGGCATCTTTCGGATTACCCTTGTATAACTACCCCCATTCTCTCTTGTCCCAATTGATCTTAACCAATTGATCTTTGCCAATTGATCTTAACCCCTGGCAACCACTCATCTGTTCCACATCTGTCTGGTTTACTTTACAAATGTCATGTGAATGGAATCATACAGTATATAATCTTTGGCGATCGTTTTTTGTGTCACTCAGCATAATTTCCTCGAGCTTCACCTAAGCTATTATGTGTTAATATTCTTTCCTTTTCACTGCTGAGTAGTCTCCCATGGTGTGATGGTTCCCTTTCCGTGTCAACGTGACTGGGCTCTGGGGTGCCCAAATATCTGGTCAAACATTATTCAGGGTGTGTCTGTGAGGGTGTTTTTAGATGAGATTAACATTTAAATTGGCAGACTGAGTAAAGCAGATTAACCTCCATAATGTGGGTGGGCCCCATCCAATCAGTTGAATACCTGAATAGAAAAGGCTGACTCTTCCCCAAGTAAGAGAGAAATCCTCTGCCTGAAGGCCTTCATACTGGGACAAAGGCTTTTCCCCTGCTTTTGGACTTAAACTGCAACACATTAGCTCTTCCTGGGTCTAGAGCCCACTGATTTTTGAACTGGGATTGCACCATCAGATCCCCTGATTTTGAGGGACTTGGAGCTCAATCATCAGCTCTCCTGGCTTTCCAGCTCGCTGACATTCTCTACAGATCTTGGGACTTGCCAGCCTCCATAATCGCATGGGCCAATTCCTTCTAGTAATTTTTCTCACGGCGCCCAGGTGGCTCAGTTGGTTAAGCACTCGGCTTCAGCTCAGGTCATGATCTTGCTGTCCGTGGGTTCGAGCCCCATGTCAGGATTTGCTCTGACAGCTCAGAGCCTGGAGCCTGCTTTGGATTCTGCGTCTCCCTCTCTCTGCCCCTCTCCCCTGTGCTCTCTCTGTCTCTCTCTCTCTCAAAAATAAATAAACAATAAAAAAATTTTTTAGACAGTAATAATTTTTCTCTCTCTTTCTCTTTACATATATACATATATGTATTGTTATAGATTATATATTATTACATATATTAAAAATACATGTACTATATACACTATATTCTTGTATTGTATTATTATATATTATTGTCTATATACTATTATCTCCGGAGACCCCTGCTAATACACATGATATGGGTGAACCACCGTTTGTTTAACCATTCCTCATAGGAGGGGGTCATCTGGGCTGTTTCCAGCTTTTGGCTCTTATGAATAAAACTGCTATGAACATTCACATATAGGTTTTTACATGCACTTAGCTTCTCATTTTTCTGGGATAAATGCCCAAGAGCGCAATTGCTGGGTTGTGTAGTAGCTGCATGTTTAGCTTGTAAGAAACTTTCACACTCCCTACCTGAGTGGCTGCGCATTTTCCATTCCTGCCAACAAGGAATGAGTGAACCAGTTTCTCTGCACTCTTACCAGCATTAAGTGACGTCATTACTTTTATTCTACCCTTACGCTAGGCATGTAGTCCTATCTCGCTTTTGCTTTTATTTGCGTTTTCCTAACGGCTACTGATGTTGAACATCCTTTCCTCTTGTGTCGATGTCTAGGGCTTATAGTCGTATTTGGCAAGAAAGAGCAGAGAGACGAGTCTACCCCATCCTTTAAGCAGGGCGTTAACAAGGTTAGATTTGAGTTTTGGAAGTGAGAGGTGGGGGTCTGGGGTCAGTTCGGTCTGTATTCAATATCAGCCTGTTTGCTCACTCAGGGTCACCCAGGGTATTGTGGAAGCCTCTCTAGGAGTGTTTCTTATCCGTGAAATAGGGAGAACAGTACGATCTACTTTGTAGGATCTTTGGGGGGAATAAATGAGATCATTGGCCTAAGGCGTTCACTGAAGTGCCTGACACATCGGTTATTGTTAATACAGTCATGATTCCAGAAAGATGAGGAAAAGAAAGATTGGGGCAGAGTAAGATTTAGAACGGAGGAACTACTAGAAAAATCTCTGATTGTCCAAGAAGAAATGATGAATGCCTGAACCAGGCCAACGATGGCAGGAAATTTCCTCCCTTAATTTGTCATATACCGAGAACACTGGCTTGGTCAAACCACATTTGCAGGATTCTTAGGCAATCAAGAGCTCTGAACACACATTCCTCCCTTGTAAAAAGCACAGCGCTTGGGACAAACGCTCAGGAAATGCCTGATTGCTTACTAGTTTATGACAAGCCTCTCTAGGAGTGCTGTGGGGGTAGCTGAGCTGGAATCCAGAATCGAGACCTGGGTGAGGCCTTCTCGAAACTATAGCAGCAGAAGTGGCTACAGTGTGAGACCACGGTGGTCCCAGACCCCACAGGAGAACTTGCTGTTGAAAGGCAGCTTGCGTTCCACTCTCAGGCTTGGCCAAGCCCCCTGTGGGACTGCCAGGCTAGGAGAAGACTCTTCCCAAGTGAAGACCGAAGACAGAAGAGTCTTGCAATGACAGTTCTGTCACTTTCAGAGAAATCAACTCCCTTGGGAACTTTCATGGCACGTTTGAGATCTCTCTGCCGGGTCACTTCCTGTCCCTAAAGGTAACCTCAGAGTGATCTGGTACCCTTAACTGGAGTCATGGCTTAGGTTCACATGCCATTCATTAGCCGTCAGGAACTCTTGGTGTGTAGACCTTGGCATAAGTGAATTTAACATCTATGCTACCATTCCCAAGTGACCCCAAGTTCCATGGTGCATAATAGTTTTGTCATTTCAAGTCTGGTGCATGGAGATGCTGCCCCATGGGAGCAAGACATATAAATAGTAAATGGCCTTGATGGGGGCTCATCAACGCACCAGCTCCTCTTTGGGCTCTGGACTCACCATCACAGGGGAGAAGAGAAAGATCCTTTGGCGACACATAAAGCTTTGCAGAAAGAGTATAAACCACAGGGCCCATGGTGGACGCAACTTTGGGGATCATGTCAGAAGCCTCGGCATATATGTCTGTCATCTCAAATGTGAGTGGCTGTTAAGACCCAACTGTATCTTGAGGTTTTGGTTGACTAGCATGGCTTCCCTGCTTATGCACCTAAATGGATTGAGGCAGGAGATTGGGTGTGGATGCAGGAAAGAATGCCCTTTTTTCCCCTCTATTTATCAAAACGAGGCATACTGGTAGCAGAGATACATTATAAATCTAATATTTAATCCAGCATATCTGTGTGAAAGGCTACCGTATCACGGAAAATGGGGAGTGAGAAGCAAATAAGATGGGATTCAAGCTCCAAAGTAGTTCACGGTCCCGTGAATTATATTTGCCTAAGATAAGTCCAAAGTTTAATAAATGCCATTAGGAGCTGGAAGCAAAGTGATAAGGAAGAAAGAGATTAAGTTTTGGCTCAATGGAAAGAGCAGTGTGTTAAAAGAGCCCAAGATTCAAAACTCCCTCAGTCTGTGAAGGGATAGGAAATCCCGGGATGCATATGGTAGCCATTTATTTCACTTGCCTAGAGTTCATTATCTTCCCTTTTGCTAATAGCATCTTGGTTTTCCTTTGAGGAAGTATTTTTTATCCTAATATCTGTCCACATGGGCTTCTTGCCTCCCTCCCCTCCCCTCCTACCTGTCCCCTACCTCCAGGTGTAACTAATCAGTATCGTTCATCCCTCTGACCACACTGACTTATTTAGGAATGGAGTCATGATTATACTGATGGAATGAGATGGAACATGGCATTTTTGCAAGAATTCTTAGAAGAGAAGCTTTCATTGGCTATTGTTGCTAAATCAGTTGGATGTAATCTGAAGCTATGATTCTAGAATCAGAGAGAGTGAAAGGAGAATTGAGAGACAGATTCATGATGACTGTTTGAGTGCCTGGATCCAGCTATGCCTGAAGCCTAATCTTCTATGTTATAGGAGACTGTACGTTCCTTTTGTGATTATCATTTTGATTTAAGATCCTGTCACTTGTAAATGAAAGAATCTTGATTCAGGGAACCAGCTCCAATTCAAGGAGGAAAAGAAACATCGCAGTGACAAGTCTGTGCTGGGAAGATTGGCAGAAGTGTGGCCTTTCAAGTAGCATTGGTTTCTGGTCTCTAAGAAACCACGTACTACCTAGAAAAAGAATATCCTCCAGACCTGGTTTCTGTGTGGAGACTCTGGTCATACCACCAAGAGACACATCATATCATCTTCTAAGATGTTCAGCAAACGTACATTTTTCACATCACCCATATCTCCACCAAGCAGCCTCCAAAGTGGAGAGGGGAGAGGGTGCCGACCTCCTCAGGGTAAACACACTGTTAAAGGGTAGGTTGATGTGCGACTCTGTCTAAATGAGGAAGAAGTAATCAGCGGTGCCTAGTGTGTGTCCCTTGATCTGTTGCACCAGACTCATAAGCGGATATGTGCCTCTGGTCTCCCTCTTCCCCCACCCCCCAGCTCATCACTTCTGTCCACCTGCGCTCTAGATGGTCTTTCTGAACAGGAGATGTGATCAGGAACATTCTCTTTTTAAAAGTCTCGGGTGCTTGGCAAATGGGATAGCGTTCACCCCCCCTTATTTTTTTTTAAAGAAGGTTATTTATTTATTTATTGTGAGAGAGACAGAGACAGCGCAAGTGGAGAAGGGGCAGAGGGCGAGAGGGAGAGAGAGAATCTCAAGCAGGCTCCAAGCTGCCCGCGCAGAGCCCGACACGGGGCTCAAACTCACGAACCCGTGAGCTCATGACCTGAGCCGAAACCAAGAGTCCGACGCTTAACTAACTGAGCCACCCAGATGCCTCTAGGGTTCACGCTCTTGGTGCCGCCTTCATCCCCTGGCTTCCAGGTGCCTCTGCTCCCATCCCTAGTCCCGCTGCTCCATCTCAGAGGACCCAGAACCCCCAGCCACATGCTTTTCTGATGCTCCCGCCCTGCTGCGCTATCTGACGCTCAGTAGTTACCAGCTTTGATGGCTGTCTTGCCATGGACATCCAGGGAAAGGGACCAAGAGGCCTTGAAGAGCTGTGCCACGTAGAGAAGCCATTCTGAGGTACCCATGGGGTTGTGCAAGACAGCGGCTCTTCAAGGCAGCTCCTGGATTCACAGATGCACATCTTTCAATGGAAACGTCAAATCCAGCTTATCACTCGGACTCCAGGATGATGGTTTCCAGGAGGATCGATGCTCTCTCAGGTACCTGGGAAGGGGGGAAACACACAGCATCGGGTGATTCTCCTTCAGCCATCTAGAGATGTCATGCTTAGGGGAGAGATTGGGGAGGAGAAAGGGAGGACCACCGGGGTGTTTTTCTGAGTGACGGTACCGAGGTTGCACATGGAACCGTCCAGTTTGATACACTTGCCCCAAGGGAGCCTGATGTCTGTTCCAAGGCCACGACTGGAGGGGACACAGCAAGCTCTTGAGTATGACGCTTATCATTTTTTAGACTGGGGAGAAGACAAGACTTCATTCTCATCCTGTCCTTTTGGTTTCCTTCCCTGTAGATCAAAAACTCTGTTCCGTCTTGCGGTTCGAGACAGATTTTAATGAAAAGTTGCTTGTCCTAGACCAGGAGATGAGGAGATATTGGTCAAAGGTACAAGCTGTCGGTTATAAGGTAAGTTCTGGGGCTCTAGCCTGCAGCATGGCGTCAGGGACTGGACGCAGAGCTGGAAAGGACATGTGTGTCCAACAAGGTTTCAGGAATAGCTTGGGAGTGAGACAAGGTAGGCTGGGCAGAGGTATAAACTGATGCAACAGGGGATTGCTGAGCCCACAGGGAGCACGGGAGCCCCTATGGCCTTTGAAAGTTGCCCCACATTGAGGCACAGGGGCTGGACCCTAGTTCCTCTCACCCTCCAACCAGGCAGTGGAGGCAGGATGGCCTTGAAGAGAGTGCATGACCTCGGGACAGACAGTTGCTTTCAACACGTAGAGCCACGAACCCTGGCCATCCACAGCCAGGGAGCTGAGGAGTGGGCACCTTAGCACCCCCCGAGATGACTCTGCTTGTGCGGCACAGCCGAGGAGGGAGGAGGAGCGGGCCTGGCCCATGGCGTCTGGAAATCTGTGTTTCCTGTGGGAGGGTCATGCCCACGTGCAGCTGCAACAAGGACCGTAGCAGTAGAACAGCTGTCTTCTGCGGTCCACACATGCTGTGCCAGACCCTGGGCGGGCATGTTATTTATACAGACAGTTCCTTTAATTTCCAGAACTGCCTTATGAGGTCCATGTGGGTTAGAAAACTGACGTTCAGCTGGGGTTTTGGTGGCTTGCTCCAGATCATGGGGCCAGAGGGGGAGGGAGAGACGGAGGAGCAAGCACGATCCCGTCTGGCATCAGAGCCTGTCACTTTGCAACTGTCCCTGCACCCTCTGTACATGATGCTGACAGGCCAGCGGGGCATGTAGGTCTGTGATCAGTGGCTGTCCTGGAGTCCCACGTTGGGGACGGTGGCCAGGGACTGTGGAGATCTGTTCGGTTTTTACAGCCCCCACAATATCAAGCACAGGCTTGGCTCATTAGTAGGATCTAGAAATCCTGTGCTCTGGTAACAAGCCGCTCGAGGCCCCTGGGGCCTGCCCTCACGAGAAGTAGCCCAACCCCCTGCCTTAAGGCCTGTGTCCATGCCAGTTCTGAGGACCACATGTGAGGGCTGCAAATAGAAGTGTGCGCCCTGCCAGGATCTTTGCTAATGTCTGCCTAGAGCGTGAGGAGTAGAGCGAAGCAAGATCAGAACCATTGAGGGGACCCAAAACCCCTCGCTGGACCACGGCACCACCCAGGCCTGTTGACCGGTAGTGCTCCTGCTCAGGTCCCCTGCAGGAGAGAGGGCTGGGTGTGGGCTCATCCATAGCAAGGCTGAGATCCTGGAGCATCAGGCCAGGAGGAGGAGGGACACTCGACAAGAGACCCTCTCCATGGGCATCAGGTGATGGGCCTGTGAGGACAGACTCCAGCGCAGTCATGGGTGGGAGACACCCCCTCTCCACACATGCAGGTGACATGTTCGAGCAAGACTTCCAGGGAGGCCTTGGCAGTGCTTATGCAGGCTCTGGGGGCTGTCTGCGGATTTCTGAGCAGAGAACCAGCACTGTGAGCCTCACCATTCAGAGATGGGCCTCATAATCATCACGGAGGCATGTGTGTTCTGACATTCTCAGACCTAGGACCTTGAACCTCCCCGGTGATCCCTGGCCCCGTCCTGCTTGCAGGATCAAGTCCAGATTCTGGGCCTTCCTCCACCTGGTCCCACCGACCATGGTACCTTTTGTCACCGTGGAATCTTCTAGAAGCGCTGAGTGACTGGCTTGCTTTCTGGAGGGAGAAGGATGTTCGCCTCAACTTGGCAAGGACTAGGAGGGTTCTGTTAACTGCTTCTCAGGGTGGTGACACCGTGGAGTGTCTCCCTATGTCTGTGCTATAAGAAGGCAGGTGGCCAGACAACCTTGAACTTGCCTTCCATGATTTGGAAAACTTCAGAAATTCTCATTTATTAATGCCTTTTGTTTTTCAGAGGCCAAAAAAAATACGAATTGGAGTTGATTTCGCTGGAGCCTTGAAGCCAGCAGCATCTGGAGTCCACACCCTCATTTCGTTGCTGCACAGGGAGGTGCTCCCCATAGCTTCTTTGTCCTCCCACTTTTCTCGTCTGCATGTGTACCCTGGCCTACTTTCAAAATCAGTTACAGACTTATGAACAAAGATACAAATGCAAGATGATGTGGTTGCAAGGATACAGGGAACCAAGAGGTCTGGGGACAGTTTGAGGAGGGCCGGGTGGGGCACCCGCAGGTGCTAGGACCGGGGTGGGCTATATCCGTGGGGTCACTTGAATAATGGAATGGGAGTGTGTGCTGGGTGGCTCCAGGCCAGTCACTTATCACTCTGAGACTTAAGCGGTTTTTGGTTTTTTTTTTCCTTGTAAAAAGGGATTCTTTCACCTAAGAATATGAATCTCTGCCCAAGTTCCTCTCTTCCTCCCAGGATTGTGAGAGAAGGAAATTGATGTGAAGCAGGATGCCTTCCTGAACAAGGGAGAGTTCTGCAAATATCCGTGATTCCTAGGAAGAAATGGCAAGACTGTTAGGAAATGGTGAGGTTTGGCCTCAACCCTGAATTCTGGAACTCTCTTTCTAAAATTTCACTTTAGAGCAACTGGAAACACAATTTTTTGTTTAAGTGAAGGACTAACCACACACAGAAAAAGTGGAGAAAGCATTCCTGCCTACTTATTGACGAGCGCCTGCTGGAGATCGGCAGGCAGCCTATCAGGTTTGCACAGGAATACGGATTGCACCTATAAGCGTCCTGTTTAGCAAATTCAGTTTTTTAGATTTCATTCAGACAATGATTATCAATGCTAATTTGATATAGGTTCCCATGCTTTTGTCTTGGGGGGTAACTGGAGGAAGCTGTGCTGTGCAGACATCTTGAGCACATCTGAGTTCAGCCAGCTTATGAGAAGTTGGGGGGGCTGTGGACTCCATAGGAGCCCCCTGATATCCTAGTCAACAGGGCAGCTTCTGGGGTGTGGGATTGTCCATTTCCAGAGAAGGAGTTGGACAGAAAAACATCAGAAAAGGGGTGGCGTTTCCAGACAAGGAGTTATGGAAAAGGCTGAGCAAACCCAGGCCTCCCTCTGCACCTTCGATTGTATAGACAAGGACCTGGCAAACAATCTTTGCCCAAAGTCCTATATACCCTGGACGGCCCAGCCAGAATCTTCTTGAGCTGAATCTCGTGGTTCAGCTGCACCATGTCAGCTCATCAACCCCTTGCTGTGTTCCGGGGGAGGAAGGAGCCCCCTTGACTTCTCAGGCAGGATTTCCTCTGATGAGCACTGAGCCGGCACACCAGAGGGTCGGGTTTCGTAACACTGTCTGTCGGGGTTTCATTTCTTTGTGGTGGGAGTTCATTGTTTCATCTTTTCTAGCCTTTGTCTTAGGTCCAGAGAAGAGTTTAACATTCTGTGATTATTTAATTGGTCTTTAACCCTATTCTAACTTACATACAACTTGCCGCTTTGGCTCACAGAGTTTTCTGGCATTTTCACTAGCCACGTCTCCGAGCGTCCGCTGAGAAAAGTGGGTGGTCACAGTCTAGAGACAGTAAGCTTTTACTCATTCGCTTATTTGCCCTTTTCTTTACTCTGCAAAAATTATGCAGTGTCTGTATGTTCCAAACCCTGCCTTGTACACTGGGACTTCACCAGTGACCCTAACTGATGAGCCCTGGGTGTTGGATGTAAGTGATGAATCACTAAATTCTATTCCTGAAATCATTATTACACTATACGTTAACTAACTTGGATTTAAATAAACACACACACACACACACACACACACACACACATACACACCACACACACACCAATGACCATAACTAGCAAAAAATAATCCAGCCAAGTAGAGTTCACGTTCCAGAGAGGACAGACAGACCACAGGGGAACAAAATATGTACAGTGTGCTACAGCGATAAATGCTATTGAAGAAATACAGCAGAGAATCAGGTAAGGGAGTGTCTGGAGTAGGGTTTGTTATTTTAGGAAAGGGGGTCAGTGAAGCCTTTCCTGAGAGGTTGATATCGAGCACTCCAGAGGCAAGGGAACGAGCCATGCAGGTATGTAGGTGGGCTAGATTACTAACATTCCAGGGACTCTTTGCATGATGCTCTCCGTGTTGGGCATTGCTCTACGCAAGGGCGACCAAGATAGGGATAATCTGGGACCTGTGCCTCACACACAAAGACCCCTGCTTGGGATCATGTGATCAGGTGCGACACTGGGCACCCACAGCAGGGCGGATCCATACCCAAAGTTGATGTTTGGGTAACATCTTCTAGGTTTCCAGAGGTACCAAGGGCTTCTAGGACAGGGAGAACGTATTCTGACACACTGAGGACATCCCAGCAGGACTCCAAAGTCTCAACTATTAAATCTGCAGCCAGTTTCATTATCAAGTAATGCAACTTACCGAAGCCACATTTTCTTTCCTGATACTATTCCACACCTCATCGTACGCTGGAGGTGAGGCTCAGGGACGGGGCAGGGTCAGTGACGGGCGGGGGAAAGCTGCATGTCCGTTCTGGCGGGGCTCTGCACTGGTTGAGGGTCCGGGATAGGCAGCGTTAGGACCACGGCACGTAGGGAGGGCTGACTCCAGATGTGCCTCCGGGGGAAACAGGAGCTGCTTTAAAGATACCTGTGATCACATGCAGAACTTTCAGGATGTTAGGAATGAAGGCACTCCAGGAACTGGTTACTTTCTCCACTCAATTTTCTTTTCTTTTGCATCATTGACCTGAACCACTTCACCGTCCAGTATGTAGATAATTTGGCAGAAGCTACTGGGGGAATATTTAATGAGTACTTTCACTGATGCAAAGATCTCTCATAAAATGCAGAATTAAACTTTGAAAAAGCCACCCTGGGAATGCTAGTGTAGCAGATGATTTGATTTGATGCTGCTACACGTCTCCTGGGCTCATCTCTGGCAGTGGGTCCCGCTCATGAAGCGGCTCCCACATAACGGTGAGGTTTCTCTCCAGGGGTCTCTGGGCCAAGGTCCTGGGCGCTCACTGTGCCCGCAGGTAGCGCGGACAGAATAGAGAAGCTGGATTTCGTGCCCCCAGGACAGCCCTCAAGCAATGCTTCTCCACCTCTCTGTAGAACCCTTCCCAGGTATGTTCTACCTGTGTCTCAGAGGGCTCCCAGGCGGATTAAGCCCTGGTTGTCCACACCAATAATACCCTAAGCCTTAATTCCCCCTTCCCTGATTTTTCAGCTCTCCCTATCTCCCTCCTCTGGTCCTTCCCTGCTACCAGGAATCACGTCCCAGACCTTATCTACAGTCAAATCGTCAAGTCAGAGCCTGCTGTCGGGAGCTTAAACAAGGACAGCGACCTCATTCGAGAATGTGCTCCTAACAAATGCTATGAAATTCATATATAATTCATAAGAAAGCCGAGAAGTCGTACTAACATTATGGAGACATAAGTGCTAGGAGTCTATAAGTGCCTTTTAGCTGTATTGTGTACAGAAGTGTGGAAATATATGACACAGCTTGTGATTTTCAAGTGTCTACCGAAGATGGCAAAACATCATAACGGAAAAGCAAAATGGCACGAATCCTACAATACATGAAATTTGTCATTCACCAGGACCACGCATGACATATACCAAGAACAAAAGGTTAATATCAAGATGTACCAAATCGAACGTAAGTCATAGAGATGCTGAAATCATCTGATGAAAATCGACAACCACTTTTTCATCCTAAAAAAAAAAAAAAAAATTATAGCAAGGTAAGAGAGAAGAAATTTGTTGGCCATTCACTCGAGTAAACATTATATTTCTACAAGTGAATTATTATATAGTCCTTTAAAAAAAGAAAGAGAACAGGGTAGTTACCTACCACAACGATGGTTTTACATTTTCTTTGAAGTCAATCAAATCAGCTATGGAATATAAATACGAAGATCGTCTTGGAATAGAACACTCAAACGCTTCTTATTGGACGTCAGCATGGAAGCTAAGCTCAAGACTATCAAATCTCTGAGAGTAAATCATTTTTATTAAACCATCGTGTTAAATGATAAGACTGTCCACACATAAGCGCTGCTTGATTAGGAAACGTGGTGGAAGCAGAGAGGTCCTTTGCGCTCTTAGGCAGGCAGGCGAGTATTTGAGGTTCTCAAAGTGTGGTCCTCCGGGCAGCAGCATTAGCATCTCTGGAGAACTTGTCGGTTCTCACCCAGAGAACCAGTGAATCAGAATTCTTGAGAGTATGGCCTGGCCCTGTGTCCTTTAACAACCGCCCCCCCCCCCCCCCCACCCCAGCCAGGTGACTTAAATGCATACTAAAGATTGAGAACCACCGTTCAGGGTGCTCTGTGGCTCTCACCAGCACTGATAGAAGCCCCTCCGTGCAGCCCAGTGGATGATCAGTAGATGAGTGTTTCTACCAGGTGCCATTTCCGACCTTCTCCTTCCACGTTCTGTTGTTTCGGGGTCACCGAACTCCGCTCAGACACGTCGTCTTACTTGTCAGCACAAATTTCCAGGAGGGTATAATTATCCCCAGCTGGAGTCCCCAGAAGGGAAGCAGCTACCCAAGATGTCACGCCCAGGGAGGAAGTGCGGAGCTGGGCCCACATCGGGTCGGCCGACAGACCCGGTTCTCACAGGCGCACTTGGGGGCAGCTGGGTCCCCTGCCCCCGGCTGGCTCACAGCCCACTATAGCACACCTGCTCAGATCAGGCTGAGCTAAGATGGCAAAGACCTGGTTCTCTTTCCCCATCCCACTGTGGAATTGCAGAGAAACTTCTATTTCTCCAAAATGATTCTCATCGACGCGCAACCTAAAATAATTTACATATAGATATTTTGATGGGAAAATTCTGGGTGAATTCCATTCAGTTCTACTCCTCTGTCTCTCTCTCTCTCTCTTCTCTGCCGTGCCCCCAGGCCACACATCAGCAATAGTCTGAGTGGCCAGAGACAGGAAGGTGCCCAGGGGACTGGGTCATTTCCAGGGACAAGGACAGTAGGGGACATGGTGGCCATCACTCTGTGACTACCCCACTGTGCTGGCAGCATGGGCTGCTTCCCTTCCCAGGACTGTCAGGATGGGCTGAGATAGCCCTGAGGAGGTATCCCTTGCCTTTTTAGAGTCACACTCAAGCCTCCTGGGATGGCGAGGTGGGGGAAGTGAGGCGACCATTTTACACAGAGCCTATGTATCTTTCAACACCCCAACCCTACCTCTGCCTGTGCATTCTAGAATTCGTCCTATCATGCCAGTTCACTCCGGTTTAACTCTGTGAGGAGAGGAGATAAACTGGTGCCCAGGGCCCCTGCTGCTTCCCCCACCCCCTCGCTGCCACACTCTGTCCTCACCCACCATCCATCCGTTCTTTCTCAGGCCCTGGAGGTCCAGCTCACTTGGTTCCCATGTCCTGCACTCGAAGGCACAAGCATGCAGGACTGAGACCACCCACTGCTCTGTGTCCCTGCCGGAGGAGGGGTGCAGCTCCAGGGGCCGTCCCCAGAATAGGAGCTCTAGGTATGTGGAGCACAGGTGGAGACCCATCCTTACCTGCGGATGGAGTATGGCCATCCACAAGAGATGGGTCTCACAGGGAGGGCCACCGTCAAGGCAGAAGGGGTAGACGTTGTCCAGACATCTTTTGGGGGTTGTTTCCTTAGGAAGTTCTGGGCTTCCTGAAGCCCTTGCCGTCTGCTCTGCGATGTCTGGTGATTCCCGGGCGAACATTTTTCTGGCGCTGCCCTTCTGCATTGTTCCTCCCCGGCTCAGGACAGCCGGGGTCGGCTGGCAGGCTGGAGATAAGCAGGTAACAAATCACCTGTTGTAAGAACATGTGCAAAAATAAAGATGAAGGGAAGGGAGAACTGAGTTTATCATCTTACAAACACATACTAAGTGCTGTGGCAGAGGTCTGGGTTTGAATATATGAAGTGACACCAAGACGTGGGTCAGGATGCTACATGTTCGGAGTCTATACTGCATAGAGAGCTGCCGTGGGACCAGAGGGGCTTGGGGCTGCCGTGGAAGGGCTACCGTGTAGTTTCTCTGGTTAAACGATCATCTGGGGTGGAAAAGCCTCCAGTGTCTCAGGCCACAAGCACAGCTTGTGGGCAGGCTTAGATCTTTCCAGACCGAGAGTCTGCAGGTCTCCAGGGAAATGGAGCTGCCTGTGTAGCTGGCCCACCCATCTAGATGGATACAAGAGGTGACCCTGACGGGATGGCGGCCTCGAGGGCTGCGGTGTAAGCAGCGTCTGTGTCTGTGACCTCACACACAGGGCCCAGGACAGTTACCTGTGCCACTGACAAGGCAAATGGGCCGGCAACTGTGGCCTTCTCAGATCACTGCCCTGGTTGAAAACTGGAAGCCCACCACCTCGACTTCTTTTTCGAAGAAAACATTTTTAAAAACTCCAACAGTGACAAAGAAAGCAAAGGGCAAGAGATATTTCACAGCCAGGGGTATCGATTCCAAAGTTCTTAGAGACTCGGGCTGTCCACGTGGGTTGGTTGAATTCAAGTTAAAAAGAGGTAAAAGGAAAAGAGTGGTTTGGCCTTAGGATGTCATTTTTAAATATTTATGTCAACTGTTGGGGGCAATCGCTTTGGTGAATTTCAAGTATCCTGGTGCTTCCTTCTGTTAATGGTACAGGGAGATAGGAGCCTCAGCTAACCCCACAGTGGCTTTCACAGCTACTCCAGGCATTTCGAACGTGCTAATGTTTTTCTAAAGAGATAAAACTGGGTGGTCTGGAGGAGACGTTAAGCTCTAGTTTACATAACTCTCCGGAGCGCAAACAAGAGCCTTTCCTACCTTTCCTTCCCCTCCTCCGCAGCCACTCAGCCGAAGGCCCTCTGCCCACTTCCGTATTTTTTCCAGCCTAGGGGGTGTTCTCCCAGCCTGCGGGGTGTTCTTCCAGCAGAAAGGAGTTATTTCCTTGGAAGGAAGGTGAAACTTTAACTCCATTACCCGTACAACTCCACTGGTTTAATCTGGGCAACCGCTGGAGTGAAGGGGACCCGTGACAACAGTCTTGGAGACAGGCCATGTGGACGGGTCAAAACATAACCACGCAGATGCCAACCCTGTGCTGGCCTAAACGTGCTCCACTGATGGACACCACGCGTGGCACACTGTGTGTGGCACTAGATGTTGGGTTACAGTGTAGGAGCGTTAGGCCCTGTCACCCAAAGGGCTCTGAGGCTCTGGTGTTTGTTTTGGTTCCTTCCTTGCAATTAAAGCATAATGCATCGCCCCATTTTTTTTTTTTTTTTTTCCCTCCAGCCGATTGTTTAATCGTGAGATTATGGACTATCATAAAACCTTCACTGCTCTCGTATTTCTTTTTGGCAGGGTATAGAAAAGTTAATTTGGGATTAGCTCCAGAAGCATTCTGACCGAGCCTTCCCGTCGTTTATCATTCCAAAGGCACTGACAGTGCTAATGAATGTCTGGAGTTGTATATCATTTTATAAACACAAGGCGCTCCCGAGGCGGTGCCAATTAAATCTCCAATAAAGGATTAACGAGGACCCGTCGGAACGAGAGGTAGTGATGCCTTTTGACAACGTACCGGAGGCTTGGCCTGCATGCGGCGGTGTGTGGCTTTTGGGGGGGGGAGGAATCTGCTCCTTTATGGCCCCTGCTGACTTCTGCAGGGGCTTCTGCTCCCCAAGCCCACATTTATCTCAGCTGTCGCTAAGGCTACTCGGGCGATCTCGGTGATGGGGCGTCCGCAGCCCCAAGCAGCCACGGAGAGGGAATGAGGCTAGCGCCGTCCCCGGTGCTGGCTGGGAGGGCGGGTCTGGGACCGTCTGCCAAGAGAAGGGGGGAGGGAAAAGATTAGATAAATGTGAGCCAGATTACAAAGTAAGCTCCAACACGGGCAGAGCAGATCCATTCTGGAGGGAGATGCGTTCCATCTCCATCTGAGCCATTAGCGGGCCTGGCTGGCTGGAGGCAGCTGGGTGATCTGTCGCTCAGCTAACTCACCAAAAGGCAGCCCTGAAGAGCTGTCTGGGTGGACTGTTTATTTTTAAACTTGGATTTATTCCTTGCTGTTTATTTGTAGTTCCTCCCTGTTAAAGTAAAGGTGTCAGACTATGTCTCTCCATTCAGGCACGAAATGACAAACAGTGCCTGTGTCTTGACACGCTGTCGGGGAAATGAAGACCCGGGGGTACCCTGCTCCCCAAACGGTGTGCAGGAACCAGCTGTCCATCACACCAAGAGTCGGCACTCAACACCTCTTGAAGCCATGCCCCTCAAGATCCTAGCTTTCTCTTGGCTTTCGGATAGAATAAAAATTGACCGAAGGTCAAAGTTGAGTTGAACAGCCTGATTCCCCTACACACATCTACACGGGGCCCCACGCAGATGGGCGCTGCCGGAGCAGGAGGCAGAGAAAAGGTGGATAAAGTCAGATGCTGCCCCTCAAAACTGGGTCCTTCACATCACTGCCTTCTACTTCCTCCTTCCTGACAAGGACGCCAAATCAGCATTCAAGCCACTTGCCAAAGTCACTTGGCTACTAGAACGTGGTGCCGGAGGGGGAGCCCTGGTACCTCTGGTTCACTGCCCACCCCCTCCCCTCACCCCGCACCACTGCAGCACCTCTCCAGCAAAGGCAGGGCTCTGTGTCCCCAGGCACGCCGCCCTGCCCTGTGTAGGTCTGTGAAATCGGCATAGGCTCTCCTCCACATCCATTTACAAAATATTGGCGTTTATAAGGGCACTTGGGTGGCTCAGTCAGTTAAGCATCTGACCGGCTCAGGTCATGACCTCGAGGTTCATGAGTTCGAGCCCCGCGTCAGGCTCGGTGCTGACAGCTCAGAGCCCGGAGCCTGCTTTGGATTCTGTGTCTCCCTCTCTCTCTGCCCCTCCCCTTCTCACACTTTCTTCCTCTCTCTCAAAAAATGAATACACATTAAAAAACTTTTCATTCAAAATATTGGCATTTATTTTACACAAGTAAAACATGAATGCCGTTTTGTTAATAAACAGACTGAATAATATAAGAACAGAGTAAAAAGCAGAATTTTCCTTTTTGCCTACCACAGCCTACTTCCTTTCTGAAGCTTTTTTCTTATTTTAATATTTGCACGTATCTTGAAGGGGGATCACGTGGTATATAATGTCCTTCAGTTCACTTTATTCATCTGCTAATTGGTGTTGCAGGATTTTTTTAAAATCAAGTCAGGACTTATAGATCTTCCTTATTCTTTTCAAACTGTGGAATAAATTGTTGCAAAATGTATATATCTTCACATATCCATTTGCCTGTTGATGGACATCCAAACTGTTTCCGCTATTTTTTTTTTTTAAATTTTTTTTTTTCAACATTTATTTATTTTTGGGACAGAGAGAGACAGAGCATGAACGGGGGAGGGGCAGAGAGAGAGGGAGACACAGAATCGAAACAGGCTCCAGGCTCTGAGCCATCAGCCCAGAGCCTGACGCGGGGCTCGAACTCATGGACCGCGAGATCGTGACCTGGCTGAAGTCGGACGCTCAACCGACTGCGCCACCCAGGCGCCCCTGTTTCCGCTATTTTTAAGTCAATACTTTATCGAAGTCCAACGTTCACACAAAAATGGGCACAAATCATCAGGGTATATTTGAAAAAATTTCCATAAAGAAAATATGCCTTTAACCAAATCGGCTCAAGAAACAGCCTTTACAGAACTCCGCAAGAATATGTCCTTCCAGGCACCCATCCCTCCCCTCCCACTGACCACCATGCTGCCATCTCCCTCCCAATATGCCAGCTTCTATCATAAGGTTCAACTGAAGTGGTAACAAATAGAATCTTTGTCTTATCCCCGATCTCAGAAAAAAAGACTTTCAATGGTTTCCCTGAAAGGTGATGTTTTCTGTGGAGTTTTGTAGCTACTCTTTCAGAATGAGGATCTTCCTTTCTACCTAAGATTGCTGACAGCGTCCGCCATGAATGGATGTTGAATTTTATTAAACACCTGTTCTGCATCTATGCCCTCCTGGATGTCAGGATAGGTGAACAGAGAAGTCGCCTTTCTGGGCACCACAGTGTCTGCAAACTCTAAAATGATTCCAGAAAAACATGGTGTTCCATAAATGCCTGTTTGACCAATGCATCCATAGTTTCTTCCTGCACATACACCCTAGTAAAGTTCTGCATGTGGAAGCAGAAACAAAAATGGTCATGGAAACCACTACAGTTAATCCGTCAATGAGAAAAGCACCAAATGATGAAACGTGTAAGCAGAAAACATTAATTATGGTAGGTGATGTGATGGTTACTTTAATGACAGCGGTCAGGGGCACCTGGGTGGCTCAGTTGGTTGAGCATCTGACTTCGGCTCAGGTCGAATCTCATGATTCATGAGTTCGAGCCCCACACTGGGCTTGCTGTTGTCAGCACAGAGCCTGCTTCGAATCCTCTGTCTCCCTCTCTCTCTGCCCCTTCCCAGCGTGCTCTCTCTCTCTCTATCAAAAATAAATAAACATTAAAACAATAATAAAAAATAAAGACAGTGGTCAGAGGAGTCCTAAGGAGATGAACTTTAAGTTAAGGGGTGAAGGAAGAGAGGGAGCCAGGCTTGCAAAGATCTGGTAGAATTTAGCAAGCAAGGTAGAAAGGTAGAAAGAAAGACTATGGAGCCATTGAGATATGTAATAAGTCCCTGCTAGCGTTCCTGCTTGATTTTCAACTCTTTTACAAGGTTGAAAAGAGCAAAAAGGATGAAGGAGAGACAGTGCGAGGGGTGGGGAACAATATACAATTAACCAAAAAGAGAAGGTTATTTTATAATGCATACAGTTATAAAGGAAAAGATGAGCATTTACTTTTTAGGTATAATTCAAGGGGTTTCTCAAGGGTAGTATATTGGGATTCTCCAGAGAAACAGAAGCAGTCGTATGTATATCTGTATCGGTAGCCGTATCTGTATCTATGCATGAAAAGAGGCACAGAGAGACAGAGAAATAGATTTATTTTAAGAAACTGGATCATGCAATTGTGGAGGCTGGCAAGTCCAAGATCGGCAGGGGAGGCTGGCAGGCTGGAGACCCAGGGAAAAAGTGATGTTGAAGCTCTACTCCAAAGGCTGTCTTGAGGCAGAATTCACCCTTTCTGGGAAGAGACCATTTTTTAATCTCAAGGCTTTCACTTGATGGGATGAGCCCCATCCGCATTATGGAGGGTAATCTGCTTTACTCAAAGTTGGCTGATTTAAATGTTGATCTCATTTAAAAAGGACCTTCACAGCAACATCCAGACTGGTGCTTCACCAAATATCATGATACTGGTCAAGTTAGCACATAACATTAACCATCATAGGTAGTATGGGATCATGTAGAAATACTTTTCTTACCCTACTTAAAAAAGAAACCCCAGCTATATTACAGAATTCTCAGGTAATTCTCAGATAATTACTGTCCTTCACAGAAAGATGTAAAATTATAAAAGTTATTCATAGGGGCACGTTTACCCCAATGTTTATAGCAGCGCTATCAACAATAGCCAAATTACGGAAAGAGCCCAAATGCCCATCAACTGATGAATGGATGAAGAAGATGTGGTTTCCATATACAATGGAATACTACTTGGCTCTGAGAAAGAATGAAAGCTTGCCATTTGCAACAACATGGATGGAGCTGGAGGGTATTGTGCTAAGTGAAACAAGTCAGTCAGAGAAAGACAGATATCATATGTTTTCACTCATATGTGGAATTTGAGAAACGTAACAGAAGACCATGGGGGAAGGGAAGGGGAAAGAACAGTTTCAAACAGAGAGGGAGGCAAACCCATAAGAGACTCTTAAACACAGAGAACAAGTTGAGGGTTGACAGGGGGGTGAGGGGGAGGGGAAAATGGGTGATGGGAAATGGGCATTGAAGAGGGCACTTGCTGGGATGAACACTGGGTATTGTATGTATGAATCATGGGAATCTACTCCCGAAGCCAAGAGCACACTGTATACACTGTATGCTAGCTAACTGGATGGTAAATTATAACTAAAAATAAATAAATAAATAATAAATAAAACGAGAAAAAAATATCGGGCCCCATCAGTAGTAATCTAAGTTGCTATTGGATGCCACTGAGAGCCAAGGCATTTTTGTTGCACATGTACCCGCTTTCCAAAGGAGACAGGCTTCCTGGCTGCAGCCCTGGGGCCTCTGGGAAGCAGGCCCTGGAATGTGGAGGGAGGGACCACCTCCCGGGGCCTTGTGCTCACAGACCACACCTCAATCACGGCTTTCATATGGGAAGTATGTGCACAGAGGGTCGACCCGGGAAGGAAGGAGTAAATAATGTTGTATGTAGGCTTGAGTGAATAGTGCTGGGAAGGGACAGACCCCTCAGAGATGAGAGTTGTGCTTTAAATGTCTTTAAGGCTGTCATATAGAGGAAAGATCTAATTTGTGCAATGGGGCCCAGAAGGCAGATGGCGTGGAAACCAGGAAGGCAGGTGGCGATTCTGGCGAACACACACACCTTGAGCTTCCAGCAGAGTGGAGCACACCTTCCCTCCTCTGGGGGCTGTTGGACCACCTGTGGGGTGTGGCAGCAGGGAAGGAGGCCAAATGGCCTTGAGATCCTTCTCCCCTTATGTGACCTTGGCAAATGCTGGAGATGCTTCTACGGGAAGATGATAGAGCGAGACTTCACAGATGTCAGCGACCGAGAAGGAGAAGGCAGATTCAGTTTGGGCATCTTGAGTTTGAAGGGTGAAACCCTGTACAAGGGGTGGCGTCCTATCACCACTGCAAGTGTGGCCCTGGGGGTGAGAAGGCACGTGGGAGACTCGTCTTGTGGTCACTTCACAGAGAAGAATGGATGGGAGGCTGGGTGAGATCTTGCAGGGGCTCCATCAGAGGGTGATAGGTGAGAGCAGAGAGCCAGGGGTCCTGCTGTATCTCCTCGGGGGTGAAGACTGCGGGTCCTAATCTTAACCTCCCTTTACCCCTCCCCCAGTATGGAAACCTAATCGGATCTTACTAGAAAAAGTGCTAACGGAGGTGCTATCTTGGGAAGACAGAGAAAAGTGGAAGGAGGAAGAGACGGAGACAGAGAGGGAGGACCTGAGATGCTTCTGATCATCCTTTAATTTATTTATATATATTTAGTTATATAAGAACTCTGCTGAGCGTTTTCATAAAAATCGAAGTGAAATTTATGAGGTACATTCTTTCCTCCTACTCCTCACATAGATTTTCTTCTTTTCTGAACTTCCTAGGACTTAAAGCCAGAGAAGGGGCCGGATTTCCCTGGGTCTCTAGGCTTTGTTGGTGGGAGGAAGATGGAGTCTCTGTGTGTAGATAGGTCCTGTGCCCTTCCTTTGGGCCCCGGAAACTCCAGAATAATGGGTTGCTTCTTCCCAGGACCATTTTTTATTGCATCTTCAATGCAGATTTATGAACGTGTTACTTGCTTAAAGATTGTCCTTTCTTTAACAGAATAGCATACATATCCTGTGTCAGCACCATAAAACTCTGGGAAGATGTTCAAAAGAAAAAGATGCTCACGATTACATCCTAAACTTTGATTCATAGAAAGATAAGTGTTTAAGGAACAGTCATGAACTTCCAAGATCCTTCTAATATTCACATTTTTGCAGGTGTAGAAAAGGAGGCCAACAGCCTGGAAGTGACATTTCCACAGTTAACACAGACACTGCACGTCTAGGTCACCAGTCAGTACTGTGTTTTCTGACATTAGGAATAATGCTTATAATTCATCTAACCATAATGCCTGTGATGCTCATATTCCAGTAAGGGTCACGATCCTAGGAGTATGCAACTTCAAAGGCAATGGCATAGAAGCCATGGCGGGTGTTGAAAGATGAAGTATAAGCACAGGGTTGGCCTAGGATAGCATGACTTTTACTTGGTGCCAGCCTTTCCTTGCTTCTTCCTTTCACACTCAATAAAGGGTGACCTCACACAAACAGATGTTATTCCTGTTAGGAATCGGTGATATTTTGATGACTTTAGATGGTCTTATAACGGAAGCCCAGAAATGCTCAAAGTCTGTCCCAAAGCCCAGCAATGCCTGTCTATGAAATCCCAGAGGATGATGCACACCCAGGGCTCTGCCAGTTTGTAGCCTGCAGGCTGATGAACTCCCTTGCAGGACTGTCTGGAAAACCGACTCAGAACCAATGGCACAGCATCTTTCTCTTTAAGCCCAAAGTGTACCTTCAGCTGCCCATGGAGCACAAAACCCCGAGCTGGCCATGAGAACAGTAAGGATGGGGGAGAGGAGAGTGAGGAGAGGTCTGTCTGGGACACTGGACTTGGAGACAGGTGGCCAGCTGAGCTGGGGACCTGAAGGGTGAAGGAGGAGAAAACAGGAGTGAGGGAGGTGGGAGGGTGTATAGACTGCAAGAGGGCAGGAAGCTCATGGTGTGTGTGTGTGTGTGTGTGGCGAGGGATGAGGCTTGCCCCAGAGCAAATCAAAGGTGAAATATTACAGATAATTAGTTCTCAAAAAGGACCACGAGGAAGAGGCAAAATTCTACCATCTGGAGGAGGCAATTGAGATTTCACTGGAGGCAGATTCACCTAACTGCACAAATCTGGGTCTGAAGTTCATTCCTCAAATCTCTAAAAAATTAACATGTATTGTTTGTGAAAGGCAAAGAGGAAAGGTGTGATGTGTCCTCTTCCTCCAGCCATGGCCTCGGGAGAGCACTTTTATTAGCAGCCTCCTCTTAACTTGTACCACTGCACCTTGTCCCAGTTGTCCCATACGCCTCCTCCGTGGCCCGCTTGCTGGAGCTTCTCACCCGCTTAGATTGCTCTGACTCGCACACTCGCACAGGCATGCGCATATGCACACGCGCATGCACACACACATGCACTCACACCTCCCCGGATGGGAAGTGGGGAATCAGTACCAGATGTGCACGTGTACTGTGGGATGGATGTGTTGGGATGCTCGCTTGTCTCTGCTCACCTCATAACGTAGCTGCTCCTTTCCTTCAGTCTGGCCATCTGTGACCGGGTGACAGTGAAGCCGTCCTATGTTGTCAGCCTTGCCTCCATCTGACTGAGTCATAGAGTCAATTGCCTGGCTGAGTTTTGTCCTCGGCGGACTGTGGAAAAATACCACCCCCCTCTGCAAAGGTGTGTTAAAGAGGGACACCCTCAGATGCCGTCCTAGGAGGAAGGGTTGGTCATTAGAAATGTGGGGAAGATGAGAATGATAATTAGGACATATCTTATGCTTTTACCTCAGAAATAAGCAAAAAGTTTAAGACTTCCTCATCCCCGAGCCTTTGAATTGGGAATCTAAGGCTTTCTTTGGAAAGAAATTGGCAGGGGGTAGATAGAAGTGGAGTTTAGAGTTGGAAGGAAGTTTTCATCGAGAAGAGTGACTAAGTTATTAGGGATGGAAGAGAGAGACAGACCAGCTGGTAGGATTAGCCTTTCTCACCTCTGTCCCCCATTGAATAGGTGAAAACATGGCATCTTGGTGGAGGCAGGGAGCGTCCAAACTCTCAGCCGCACTCCCCTGGAATTTATCCTCTGCAGCACAGACCTGGGTGGTAGTGACACCCAGGTAGAGATGAGAAATGATGGTGACCTGCCCTCACCAGGGAAATACTGCTGCTTCTGGCTGGGAGATGGGGGAGAGGGAATCCCATCTTCTCGGCCACAGGTGCCCATAGAAAATCTAGCTGGGGAGAGCGATGGGGGTGTGTGCTGTGGCTCAGCTCTCATAGACTCTCACGGTTCTGTGACTCATAGGTCTGCTTCAATAAATGTTTCCTCATTTTCTGTATGCCCTCACAACAATTTCCAGAGACTTTAAGTGGTTGTTTTTAACATTAGTTTTTTGGGTTTTTTTTTAACAGCTGTGATTGTATCACTGGAGAGCATGTTTGTAAAGCTCTGCACGCCACCATTCTGGAAAAGAGACACTTTATTTGAAAATGTCTTACCTGGCACAAAATGTGTTTTCCCAGCACTAGAACATGCTAAAAATCTTCACTTTGTCCCATATAAACAATGAACTCAAAATGAATTAAAGACCTAGATATAACAGCTAAAACTATAACACTCTTAGAAAACAAAAAACAAAAACAAATCATAGGGGAAAAGCTTCAGAACATTGGGCTTAGCAATGATTTCTCGACCATGACACCGAAGGCACAGGCTGCAAGAATGAATGAATGCACAAATAAGACTTCCTCAATATTAAAATTTTTTGTGCATCAAAGGACACGGTCAACAGAGTGAAAAGGCAACCCATGGGATGGGAGAAAATATTTGCAATCATATCTGATAAGGGGTTAATATTCAGAATATCTGAAAGAACTCCTATAATTCAATAGCAAATAAGCAATCCAGTTTACAAATGGGCAAAGGACTTGGGGTGCTTGGGTGGCTCAGCTGGTTAAGGGTCCAACTCTTGATTTCAGCTCAGATCACGATCTCACGCTTTGTGAGTTCAAGCCCACACTGGGCTCTGCGCTGTCAGCTTGGGGTTCTCTGTCTCTGTCTCTCGCCCTCTCAAAAAAGTAAATAAGAAAACATTGAAAACAATTTGGGCAAAGGACTTGAACAGATGTTTCTCCAAAGAAGATATACAGATGGCCAATAAGCGAGTGAAAAGATAATCGGCATCGTTGGTCATGAGGGAAATGCAGATCGAAACCACGATGAGATACCACAGCACACCTACTAGGAAGGCAGTAAGCAAACAAAAACCAGAAATAAGTAGATGTGGCGAAATTTGAACCCCTATATATTGTTTGCTGAGACTGTAAAATGGTGCGGCCGCCGTGGGACAGTTCAGTGGTTCCTCCCAAAGCTAAACGTAGAATGTATGACCCAGCGAATCCACTCCTTGGAGTATAGGCAAAAGAGTGAGAAGGGGAATTCCAAGAGACATGTGTATACCAGTGCTCACTGCACCACTATGCACAATATCCAAAAGGTGGAAGCTACCCGGTGTCCATCAAGAGATAAATCAGTGAACGTAATATGACGTATACGCTCAGTGGGATATTATGCAGCCATTAAAATGGAATGAAGTTCTGATGCATGCTAAAACATGGATGAATTTTGAAACGTGATGCTAGTTGAAATAAGCCGGGCAAAGAGTCACAAATATTGTCTGATTCCTTTTATATGAAAAATCTAGGATAGGCAAAATTGGGAGAGAAGGAAGAGAATTAAACCACTGCTCAATGGTTACAGAGTTGCTGTTTTGGGGGGAGATGAAAAGTTTTGGAAATATGTAGTGGTGCTAATTGTAAAATATTACGAATGCAATTAAATACCATCAAATTATATACTTAAAAATGGTCGAGATGGCAAATTTCAGGTTATATATATTTTGCGACGAAGCCATAATTGGCTTACACTCTTCTGCTTACCAACTGGGCCAACTTGGGCAAGTCATTTGCCTCTTCTGGGTCTTAGTTTTATCAGACACGATTTTGGGTTTAAGGATGATTTGTAGAGGATGGAATGTGCAAGTATTCAAAAGGTTCTTGTAAATATAGGTGATACATTGTCTGCGCAGATGACCCTCATCATTGCAGGTAGGAAGGGTGGAATATTTTGATAACACCCTTTAATTCTTGTTTTTGTGTTTTCAAGTTTTTCTTAATGTGCAATCTTTCTTTTCTTCTTGCCAAGCCCACCGGTAACCCCAGCTTACACTGGAAGGGACTTACTGCCAAAATAATCTTTTTTGTCGTTGACATCATGCAATGTGTTATTTTTTGTTGCTGCTTCCAGGACCCACTCCATCTCCTCTACCTCTCCAAAGTGCCTGCACAACATTAGCTTGTCCTGATCCCTACCAGGGCCACGGAAGGAATTCTTTCTTAAAGTGTTCCTGGTGAAGATTTATTTCAAGTTTCTTAAGGGAGGTCAGGTAAAGTGACCTCAAAATACCCTTTAGCCATGAGACTATGATTCTTGGATTCTATAACCTACTGAAGGAATGAGATATGATCCACTTCTCTCCCCATCTGTCCCCCAATAAAATGAAGTTGACAAGGGCCCCGGGTGATTTCAAATTTCCTTTAGTAGAAAATGGAATTCAGGTTTTTGTAGATACTGATCTTTATGACTCTTTTTATGGAGCCTGAAAAGATCTGACCTATTATTTGGACTGAAATCTCTTGTGAGCCACCTTCCATCTGATTTACATCCAGTTCAGACATGTGGTGTTCTTTCCTAACCATGTTCTGTTAGAGAAGCAAGAAAATAGGAACTGTGACACATTAGAAATGCCTTCCGCCAGATTTGCCCAGCTTGAGGAAGGCATGCGGGACCCACACTGACCATGTGTTGCCCCAACCACCGTGTCTCTTCTACCCTCTTGGTCCCTCAGTGCAGCATTCTGGAGGGGGTCCCACATAGCCCGCAGCGGGGAGGCAGTATCTCCCTTCAGGCCCCTCCCACTGTTTTAGAATCTCCATGTGACTCTATCCATCTTCAGACCTGACTACCTCCTGCCCATCTGACTTCTCCTGAGTTTTGAGTCTCAGGTCCCTCAAACACAAAGTATCCAGAAGGGAACTCCTTACCCCTAACTTGTTCTCTGCCTTCCATTAGCTCCTCTGATTTCATTCTGGTCTCTCCAAAACTGTTCTCCACGCTAGTCTCCAGAGCACTAATTGGAAAATTCAGATCATATTATGTCATTCTCCATCACCAACTCTTTCCATGGTGTCTCCATTACCTTGCAATAAATATCCAACACCTGAAACTAACAGAACACTGTATGTTAATTATATTTCAACTTAAACACATAAAAAATAAACACCCAACTTTCCTCCAGAAAGCCAAGCTCTACCATGATCTTCCCCACTCCCAATGTCCGACATACAAAGTAGCAGTGGTGGTGTTTTGCTTGTTGGCCTCGGTGTCCTTTTCACACCGCCCCTGCTGTCTGGGATCCGGGTCCTGTATTCTTCACCTGTTCCATTAGTATTGTCTAATGTCTCACTCAAAATCTCCCTCCAGTGTCCACTCTTAGCTCTTCCCCTTGTCCCATCAGATACTGTTCTCTATTTCCATGACATTCTTTGAGAATTTCTATCACCAGATTTACCAGTTGTGTTGTAACTTTCTGTCTGTCTGTCTCCTTAATGGGACTGTGAGTCTTGGAAGGCATTGGCAATGTCAGATTTATCAGCTGACGCACAGGGTCCAACACAGAGATTGGCATGTGAAAGTCCATTAAGTGAATGCGTGGATTGGTGAGCGATCACCTGACTTAGCATTGCATTTTCCCTCATGGCTTTTCCTCACACCCCCAGTCCCCACTGCGTTACTTTGCAGATGGACCTGGGCCTCATTCATCTTTGTGCCTCTCTGCCCATCTCCCAGCATAGGCACACAACAGGAAATCAACACATGTTTGCCAAACCAACAACACTATTGCTTAGATTCGATGACTTTTGGAAGAAGGAGCCGACATAAATGAAGACCAGCCAACCTGCCTATGCCCAGCAGAGGGGAAGGAGTAGAAAGATTTTCCACATGAGCCTATTGGCTTCTTTCAGCTGAATTCATTCACGCAAGTTTGCTGTGAATAGACTCGGGCTCTCTTAAGACTTGCATTAGTCCTCTGGTTCAGGCATAGACCCTGTGTCTTACTTGCACTCATCTTTCTTATCTCCTAAGGAAGCAGATCTCTATAGCTTAAGCGCCCCAGGCCGGAGAGCAGATGCTGTGAGCCACAGGCGGTCTCTGGATGAGCTCCCTGGGAGTGGGCAGGTTTCTGCCCTGCCTCCACACTGCTGCCCGGCCTGGGGCTCCTCACCTATCCCCACTGGGGTAAGGGTTGATTACATCTGCCACACTCCAACATCTTTGCTTTCTTACCATTAACTAGAGGGTTGTAATAAACTACTTCTATTGTCTCATTTGATTTAATTTTTACTGTGAGCCCCCTCACAAATATAAAAGAATGCACATATAGAGCAGTATTTAATGTTTATCTAAACAAGAGAGGGGGAGTGAGAGAGAATCCCAAGCAGGCTCCACACTGCCAGGGCAGAGCCCGGTGCAGGGCTTGATCCCACGAACCGTGAGATCATGACCTGAGCCGAATCCAAGAGTCAGACGCTTAGCAAACTGAGCCACGCAGGTGCCCGGGAGCAGTTTAAAGAATAATAATAGTACAATGAACACCTACGTATGCACTTACCTTCTTCAGTCATGGTCTACTTCTCCCACCAGAGGTAACCAAAATTCTGAAAATTCTCATTCCTTTGCCTTTCTTTATAAAATACATGATTAACACTAAGTGGCACATTAGTTTTACACGTGCTTAACTTTATGGAAATGAAATGTTTCCTTCCATGTTTTTCTAAAATGTGTTTTTTCACTCAGTATTTCATTGTGAGAGTCAGACATGTTTACTGCCATTGCCTTTACTGGTTTTTAAAATAATGAACTGATTTCATTGCATTCTCAAAAGGTGATGCATTGGGGATTTTTTTTTTCCCTAAAATTTTTATGAACTTCTGGATTGAAATAAGATTTATGGTTTTTAGTCTATAACAGATATAATTCTCACTGATGCCTAAATTATTGCATTTTTGGCCAGTCTCTTCAGGGTGGTCTCTGAATCTTTGAGCCTAGCCTCAGTAGCTCTTGGTAGCTTCTTTGCTTCCTGATATTTCAAGATGCTCCAGATTCACATGGCACACGTCTTGTTCCAGATTTGGAAACACAATTTCTCCAGGAAGTCCTAGTTAGTTTCACTTAACTGAAAATGATATTTAGAGACTATACTCTAGATGATAGTGGTGCTCTTTACTACTCAGTGATAATTTCTAGACTTTTCAGGGCAAATAATTAGGAAATAAGTATTTTTTTTTTTTTAAGATAAATTACATCATGAATCAAACTGGAAATTCCCATTCAAACTGAAGACTACAGGATTTTATTAAACTTTATCAATCCTACATCAATCTATCCATCTTCTCAGGATGAAAGTCTTTGTTGTCAATGACCCAACGTAATTACTCATTTGTTTCATCCCACCGTATATGGGCACCAATCTTAAAATAGCAGTAACTCTGCCATAAGCAATATTTTTCCTAAAAGCTGTTTAAGATTTTTGTTCAGGTCTCTTTGTCCCTAGCGTGTATTCCACTAACAACACACAAATTACTGTTTTAAAATTATTTGAAATGGTTTTTCTATGCACGGTTGGCCCACCAACTCAGTCCACAGGTAAGTACATAACCTTGGCTTTATTTTCCCCTCAATTTTTTTTTTTTCAAAGTTTTTATTTATTTTTGAGACACAGAGAGACAGAGCATGAACGGGGGAAGGGCAGAGAGAGAGGGAGACACAGAATCGGAAACAGGCTCCAGGCTCTGAGCCATCAGCCCAGAGCCCGACGCGGGGCTCGAACTCACGGACCGCGAGATCGTGACCTGGCTGAAGTCGGACGCTTAACCGACTGCGCCACCCAGGCGCCCCTCCCCTCAATTTTTAAAAAAATTACTTTTTGTTAAATTTAATTGTGTCTTATAATTATGTCAAATATTTGCCTGACGGAATCAAAGTCAAGTTAATAAAAGTGGCTGTATTTGGAGCGAGGGACTTTAACTCTGTCTCCCATACTTTGTCTACTGCCTTCCTCACAGTTTTAAGGTTTTGCTGTTGTCTTTGTTCTAATTATAATATAGGGAAATATGTGCACACATTCATACACCTGCTTTCTCCAACTGCAGAGTTTGCATGTACCATTGTTTATTCAACCAATGACCTGCTGGTAGATAGTTGGTTCCTCTTTATGTTTTGTTTTGTTTTGTTTTGTTTTGTTTTGTTTCGTTTTGTTTTGTTTCATTTTGCCTTTGCACAAACGAGGCTGCAGTGAAGAGCTTTATGCATGTAAACTTGAGCTTTTTTTTTTTTTTTTACTAGAATGTTATCACTTATTTCACTTTTGTAAGGAATGGAGGTGGCATTTTGTCAGATGCCTTTTCTGCATCTTAGAGATCTAGGTTTGGGTTTTTTTTCTTCTTAATTTTGCTAGTAGGAATGGAGTACACAAATGCTTTCTCCAATAGTGAGCAACTCTTACGCTTCTAGAACATATAGATCCCTCTTTGCTGTAACGATTGGTGAAATGTGCTATTAAACCGTTTGCTTTTACGCATTTACAATTTTGACATCGACATGCCTAAGTGAGATTGGTCTGTGGTTTTCTATATCCGTTCAGTCTCGGTCAGGCTTGGGGACAGGTGTCTTTATGTTCCAGTTTTAGATGCCATCTATTAACTCACCCTCACAAATGTTTACCTACAGACCACACTTCCGGTCTCCACTCCAGAACCATTCGTCCAGATGTGTTTTCAATACCTCCCTCCACCCCTTCTGGATGTGTGACAAACGTTTCAAACCCAGCAAGTCCAGAATTGAGCTCCTGACCTTCTCCTCACACTTTCTTCTCTTAGTCTCCTCAACTCCGGAAATGCCGGTTCCATCTTTCTAATTGTTCAAACCATAAACCTTGGAGCTTCTCTTGGCCCCTCCTCCTCCCAGTCCACATGGAGCCAGGGCACCGCCTGCCAGCCCCACTTGGTGCACGCCCACCTCTTGTACCACTGTATCCTTCTTCCCAAACCTCCCTCATCTCTCCCTTGGGTTAACTCACCTCTCATTTTTCCCTCTGCTTCTCTCCAGACCATTCTCAGTGCAGCAGCAGAGACCATCTTTGTTGTTGTTGTTGTTGTTGTGTGATGTTCCTTTTGAGCCTCAGTTGTTGAGTGGCTTCCCATCTGATGGGCACACTCTTTGCAGTGGCCTGCAAGGCCTCATCTGCTCTGGTCCCATGCCAGCTCCCAGATCTCTCCCTCCACCTGTCCTCTTACTCAACACGAGTCATGTTGGCCTTCTGGCTGCTGGTCCACTGTCCCATATATGCTACGAACCACTCTGCCTAAAAGACACTTTCCTCTACCATCCACACAGCTCTCTCCTCTCTCCCTCACTTGCTGAGATATCACATTCTTAGTGAGGTCTTCATGGATCAATACTTCCCATGCCCATGCACCCCCCCTTTCTCTGCTTTATTTTTCTCCATGGCTTTTCTCATGCTGAACCTGACTATGTATTGCATTTATTGGCTCATAATCTCTCAGCTCCACGAGGACTACGAGGTCTCTTCTGTTTTTGTTCATTGCTGCTGTATTTCTTAGCACACAGGGGCATTCCGGAAAACTTTGTTGAACTTGCTTTCCAGGGATTAATGCACCTTGGTTGTCATCTCATTTATAGTTATAGCTGGATTTGTTTGCTAATGTTTTTTTTAAGAATTTTTATGTCTGGGGCGCCTGGGTGGCGCAGTCGGTTAAGCGTCCGACTTCAGCCAGGTCACGATCTCGCGGTCCGTGAGTTCGAGCCCCGCGTCGGGCTCTGGGCTGATGGCTCAGAGCCTGGAGCCTGTTTCCGATTCTGTGTCTCCCTCTCTCTCTGCCCCTCCCCTGTTCATGCTCTGTCTCTCTCTGTCCCAAAAATAAATAAACGTGGAAAAAAAATTAAAAAAAAAAAGAATTTTTATTTCTGTGTAAAATTTCTCCTCCTTGCATGGGTCTTGTCTGCCTTCGTTATCAAAGGAATTTGCAAAGTATTTCCTTTTTGTCTACTTTTTTTTTTTTGAACATTTTGTATAAGCTTGGAATTGAAATTACTTTTTTTGTTTTCTTCATGGGAAGATCTTTTAGTGAATATTTAATTTAAACCTTTTTTCTTTTATTCATGAGTATCTAAGTTAACATGTTTCTCTATGAATTTGTTAGGTTTATTTATTTATTTTGACAGAGACAGAGAGAGAGTGCCAGCAGGGGAGGGGCAGAGAAAGGAAGAGAGGGAGAATCCCAAGCAGGTTCCACATGGTCGGTGTGCAGAGCCCAACTCGGGGCTCAAACCCATGAAACCATGAGATTATGACCCGAGCCAAAAATCAAGAATCAGACACAATCAACTGAGCTTCCCAGGCGCCTCTCTCTACGAATTTTATTTTTTAATTAAGAGTTTTGTACTCTTTGGCACATGCCTATAACTATTTAAATTAAAGCTAATTAAAATCGAAATTAAATTAAATAATCAGGGGGTGCCAGGGTGGCTCAGTTGGTTAAGCATCAACTCCTGATGTGGTCTCAGGTCATGATTTCACGGTCATGAGATCAAGCCCCACTGTGGACTCTGCACTGGACGTGGAACCTGCTTGGGATTCTCCCTCTCCCTCTCTCTCTGCCCCTCCTCCTGCGCATCCCCTCTACCTCTGTCTCTGTCTCTCTCAAAAAAAAATTCAGTTCCTCAGTCACACTGGCCATATTTAAAATAATAGCTATATGTGGTTAGTGATTACCATAGTGGACAGCACAGATAACAGAATATTTTCACCAATACAGAAAGTTCTGTTGGACAGCACTGGTCTAGAATATTCTTCCTCCAGATATTTTCACAGCTGGCATCCTTTTACCCATCACATACTAGCACACTCGTCTCCAGTGTGGGGCTTTTCTGAGCACTCAGTCCAAAGCAGACCCACCCCTGTCCACAGTGACATCACTCTGGTTTTTTAAATTTTTTTTTTCAACGTTTATTTATTTTTGGGACAGAGAGAGACAGAGCATGAACGGGCGAGGGGCAGAGAGAGAGAGAGACACAGAATCGGAAACAGGCTCCAGGCTCTGAGCCATCAGCCCAGAGCCCGACGCGGAGCTCGAACTCACGGACCGCGAGATGGTGACCTGGCTGAAGTCGGACGCTTAACCGACTGCGCCACCCAGGCGCCCCGACATCACTCTGTTTTATCTTCTTTGTTATCCTACCACTTTACAAAGGGATCTTGTTTCTCTGTCTCCCCCCATCACTGACATAGGTCCTAAGAACAGGGCCTTTCTGGCTCACTGACCACTGAAGTCCCAGAGTACAGAACAGTGCCTTGGGCAGAGTAGGTGTCTGAAAATTATATAGTAAGTAAAATAAATTGAGTGATCTGGAAACTCTATCAATGCCAAGTGGAGATTTTTAATTTTAAAAATGGCATAAAGTAATATATAATGTTCTCTTTTCAATCTCTAATATCCCATTTTTTATTCTTAATAGGTTTCATTTGTGCCTTTTCATTCTCTCTTACTTATGCCTTATTAGTCAGTCTCACCAGAAGTTTGCTTATGTCACTAGTTTCTTTCAGAAAAACGACTTTGACCTTACTGATGATCTCCATTTTATATTTGCTTTCTCTGTCATTAATGTCTGCTCTTACTTTATTACATCGTTTCTTCTGCCAGCTTTGGGTTTATTCTGTTGACTTTGTGTTAACTGCTTTTTCTTTTAACTTAGCTCAATAATGTAAAGCCTTTTTTCCTTTCTAATACAAAAAAATATATATTTAAATCTCCTTTGATGTAAGGCGTTAGCTAAATATTGTAAGTTTAGATATGCTGTATTTTCAGTTTTACTAAACTTTAACTATTTTAAGAATTTCCATGCCATCTTTAATCTATGGAGTGGTTTCAAGGATGTTTTTGTTTTGGACTAGTTTCGTTATTGTTATTATTATTCCAAAATGCATGAGGCTGTTTTTAGTTACCTTGCATCATGGGGAGGGAAATTTTTTTTTTCTTTTCCCTTGCATGTTACGGATGCTTTGGAATTTGTTGGGACTTCCTTTAAAGCTTGATACTGGGTTAATTAAAAAAAAAAAAAATGTACCATGTGTTCCTGAGAAGAATGTTTATTCTATGATTATTGAGTACTGCGTTCCATATGTGTCCATTAAAAACTTAATTTGGAATATATTGTTGCAGTGAGGCTGGGGTGACCCTGATAGGAAAGGAAGCAAACAAGGGAAAGAAAGTCCCTTCTTCTCTTTTAGCCTTGGGGCTTTCCTCTAGCTCCCCCTGTTGGTAGAGCTTGGCTGTGACTGGCTGGCCAAAACGAAAGGGAGTTTCTGAGTTCAGCCTCCAGCGTCAGAAAGCAGAGAATAGAAGAACAAGCTGGCATTCGTGCTATGCGATGGTGGTTATCGTTTGCTTATTTACGTACATCTGAGGTTCCAAAATACTGCTATAAGAGACAGCATTGACCCATGATAAACCTGTAGTTGTGGGCAAAAGGTCTCCTCTGGATTTGTAAAACACAGCACCGGAGAGAAATGAAGGAGCAGCAGAGATTCGATAATTCTTTTGAAAAGTTTCGTCTTTTCCTGTGTCTTGCCTTTTCAAACATCTCTGTCAGCCAATACACATTGAAGTATTTCTCATTCAGTAGTAAATGACCGTCGTTCAATAAAATGGACAGGATCTCCACAAGATAGAAGAGTCTCCAGCACAGTTTTGATTTGCCCATATGGTCCACACCATCCTATCCGTATTACACTTCTAGGGTCGTATGTCTGCCCCTGATCACAGCTGCTCACTGACTGATTCACGAGCCCATCATCGCACTTTGTGACCAATGACAGGAGACAGGATCGTTCTATTCTGCTGCACTACGCTGGGCATGTGAGAGCCGCACAGACAAAACGGAACCCGCCTTTATGGGACTTACAATTTGACAATGAGGAAAGACAAGTGAGGTCGACTATAATAGAAGGACTCCATCACTTTTCAATACGGCCACATTTTCATGTTGCTGTGGCCCAAGATCTCAGAGTTATCCACTCTGCTCCAGTCCCAGAGCCAGTCAGTCATGGATGCAGCTGTTTTTCACCGCAGCATCTTCAGGAAGCCTTAGATCTTTTCTTCCCAAACACCTCTTTAGAGGACCTCGTCAGTCCAACCCCTGTTTTCTCTTTACATGCAGGCTCCCAGCTCTTCAGCAAGTCCCCTTAACAGTACTTCCTGCTTAATCTGTATGACTCAACACTTTTACTATGTTCTTCCTCTCAACAGAAAGCCTCAGGGCTCCCATTCCCAAATGGGTACAAGACAGGATCTAAAGTCCTTGTGCAACTTCCAAGTTCCCCTCACTGTCCTGTCTGGTTTTCCTTTCCAACTTTATCTTTTCGCGCTCTCCCACCTCCTCTCCCATGCTGTTCACCTTGCATTCCGTTGACTGTGTATCTGACGTCTGCCCCATTTCCCCTCCACCGGCATGGCCAGAGAAGGATATGCTGATTACTCCTTTAGACATCTTTTGAGAAAAAAAAAAAAATCTTTTCAAAAAACTACCCCCCACGGGAAGCTTGCATTTGAAAAGGAGTCATCCCGATTACCTTATCCAGTGTTACAACTTGGATGTCGAAGATGGTTAAATAAATGAAAGAGCTCATTTTTTAAAAATTCTCTTGGAGATAAAAAGCATCGCCGCTATCACTCACAATTCATAAAATAACCACCTATATATTTCACAAAGGCCGCCTTGGAAACTTTCTGTCTTTTCCAAGAACACTTACATAATTCACAGGATCTGGTGCAGAATTCAAATGTGAGTCCCTGGTTCAAAAATTAGTAAGAGTCTCAAGATGGCCACAGCAGAGCATTACAGGTCGTGAGTTGAGGGTTTTACGTCCCTGCACAAGTTGCTTGCCCATGAATCCAGCCCTGATCCTTCCTTCATACGCTTGATTTATTCCAGAGGGAATTCTAAGAAACGTAGGCTAACTGCAATGCCCACATATATGCACTGTATTACCTGAGGCTCCTGATATCTCTGAAAAAGGCAGACGATCCTCTAGATTTAGGTCCCAGCCCCAGGAACAATATTGTGTGTATCTAATCCTAATTGCATTGGTTCTTAGCAAGTTACCCTACTTCTCTGAAGCACAGATTCCTCATCTGTAAAGTCGGGATAATAAAAGCACCCACATCACAGGGTTATTAGAAAGGATTTAATGATTTAATACGAGCAATGTACTTAGGACAGTGCCAGGGATATAAAATGCTCTATAAAAGTTTGGGGTATTAAAATTATATCTTTCTTTGAAACGACTTCTGATTTCATTTTATATCCTTGGTTAAATGCTTTCAATATGCAGCTACATTTTATTACAAAGCTTTCGAGTATCAATTAGAAAACCCAAGCAAATTACCACTTGGTACTGAGATTGGGGCATCATCAACAAGAAGCAGGTTACCCTTGGTGCCGAAGCTAAATTAATTGATCTGTTGGCTGAATTGATTAATCATTCTTTTTTGCCTGGTGATCTCTCCTGGAAGTTGGAATGGCATACGTGAACAGAACACAGGCCCACCTATTCGGATACGATATAATGCAGCACCACAAGGAAAATAGGCAAATGCAGCTTGACAGGTCCAAAGGAAAGGAGCTTGATTCAGTCCTCAAGGAGAGTGTGATGGAGAGAATTTGGGAAGTCTTTGTAGAGCAGATGATGATGGTTAAGCTATCTCTAAAAAGATGAATGGCCATTTCCCAGACGGATTCATTCAGGGTAAAAGTATATTCAAAAGACCGATGATAGAGGAATAAGGCAAGACCAGGGTTGACAGGAATTTTAGTGTGGTGGAAGCTTAAGGTTCAGGTTAGGAGTGAGAGCGAAGAAGTGAAACACGAGATTGTAAGCTAAGGGGTTGCCAGACTTCGTGGGTAGCCTCATACCCCACTCTAAGGAGTCTGGCTTTCATCCCGTGCATCATGGAGAATCTGGAAGATTTGGAGGCTAGGAGAGGCCGGTGGAGGGTGGACAGTGAGATGAAGGAGACACCTGACAAACTGACCGCTTAGAAGGCAATGAATTCTCCCCAGATGATGTCTGAACGGAATCATAACACACTGGGATTTCATCCAGTGAGTGAGGTCCTGCTCACTCAACCGATCCAGGAGCAGATGCTTGATTCAGACCAAACCAGACCGAGAGAAAGTGCTCTTATTTGGTTGATTTGCTTTGGTTTTTATAAATGGAGGAGACACTTTTTCTGCTGGAGCCAATATCAATCAAGACTTTGGAATTAAAATGGCTCTTTCAATCAACGTTACTTTAGGATGACAACTCAATTCAGGAATCTATCGGTAGGCTTTATATGATAGTTTCTTTCTTGATCATAGGACTTAAATAGCAATTTGGGCCTGGAATGGTAAGAAGGGGTTATTGTTGGTGTATATTTGCATTGGAGACGGATACATTTATTTTTCCCATCACACATCCACTGCTTGACTCAAAATCTACAGTGAGCATTGCACTTCAAAAAAATCTGTTAAAAGAAAAAAAGGAAAGAATGCATGGAAGAGATCCCATCTTCTCACAAATGATGGATGATTTCTCTCGTGGATTTCTGCCCTTTTTCACAACTCCCTGAGAGCTTCCACATTGGCTTCAGCTCCACCATCACCACCCTAGTTCAGTTTCCTGTGGACGATCTGATACATTTGATATAAAGTTGCATTTGGAGGGGCACCTGAGTGGCTCAGTCTGAGAAACGTCTGACTCTTGATTTCACCTCAGCTCGGGAGATCAAGCCTTGCGTCCTCTCCACGCTGGGCAAGGAACCTGCTTCAGAGTCCCTCTCACTCTCCCTCTGCCCCTTTCTCTCTCTCAAATAAAATAAAAAAATAATCAAGTTTCTTTTTGAGCTGGGAATGGCTTCCAGTCCACTTCATGGTGATCTTTGTCGGTGGAATCGTGTCAGATACTACCGTCAGAATCAAGCTGAACACTGAGCAGCAGGGAAGAAAGTTGCTCATAGGGAATGTGTGTCTATGTAACACAGATCATCTTGCATACTGATATCTGAGAGCACATGACGTCAGTGAATTGTGGTGCTATGTTCTTTTCAGTGTGGTTGCCAAAGCCATGTGGCAAAGTCAGCAATGCCAAGTCCTTGCTGATGTCAGGCTTTATACTCCTTGGAAGCCACAGATTAGTTGACATTTGCTGTTTCCTATCAGATCAATCTGGAGATTAGTTGGGAAAAGTCTATATTGGGGTGACCTCATAGTGGTCGTGCCAAATGCCTGTGGGCTTAAAAAGCTGCACAGATATCGGTCTGTATGTACATAAAAGATAAGGATTCTGTGTATGTCTAAGCATACACCCAGCTCTCAATTATCTTTGACAGAGTTGTGGTACGGCTAATAAAAGTTATTTGTGTTTGCATTTGGATTGTATTAGATCAACTTCTGTGTTTATGGAGAGGCTAAAACCTGCACTTGGAAGCCAACACCAACATTTGATCACTTGCTTTAATAGTTCCAGCTTTGTGATCTAAACTTTTCTGTTTCAATTTCTTCATCTGTAAAATGAATATAATAATCCTTACATCCTATCAAGCTCATATTCTGTTTTGAAGATTAAAAGTCATGAAGTGGAAAGCTTGAATTTTAACGAAGTCTGATGTATCATAGTTGTCTTTTACGATGTGTATTTTTGTGTCCTATCTAAGGAATCTTTTCTTAACCCATGACTGAAAAGATTTTCTATTATGTTTTATTTATAGAATTTTGCAGTGTTAGATTTTATCTTTAGGTCTATGATTTATTTCAGACCGATTTCTGCATGTGGTTCATGGGAAGTGTTCAAGGTTTTATTTTGCTTTGTGTGTTTCACAAGGTTAGCCATCTGTTCCAGTATTGCTTGTTGAGAACACTGTCACTTCTCAATTAATTATCTTGCACTTTTGGTTGAACATCAATTGACTCTTTATTCTGTCCCATTGATGTATTTGTTCATCTTTCACCAATTCCACATTATCTGGATTACTATAGTTTTACAGTAAGTCTTGAAATTAGAGGATGTGTCTTCCAACCTAGTTCTTTGAAATGACACTATTAAGAAAATGAGGGGCACCTGTGTGGCTCAGTCGGTTGAGCGTCTGACTCCGGCTCAGGTCATGATCTCACGGTTCGGGGTTCAAGCCCTGTGTCAGACTCTGGGCTGATAGCTCGGAGCCTGTAGCCTGCTTTGGATTTTGCCTCCCTCTCTCTCTGCCCCTCCCCTACTCATGCTCTCGCAAAAATAAATAAACATAAAAAAATGAAAATGAAAAGATAAGTCACAGACTAGGAGAAAATACTGGCAAAGCACACATATGATAAAAGACTTGTAACCAGATTATACAGAGAACTCGTAAAACTCAGTAAGAAGACAAAACAATTCAATTTAAAAAATGAGGGAAAGAATGATATAGACTCTTCACCAAAGAGGAGCTACAGATGGCAAATAAGCATCTGATAAGATGCTCAACAACATTAGACATTAGGGAAATGCAATATAAAACCATAATGAGATATTCCTACATACTTGTTTATAATAGCTAAAATTTAAAAGACTGACAATACCAAGTGCTAGTAAAGATACGGAGCAACTGGAACTCTCAAGTATTGTGGGTAGGGTACAAGTTGTAAAATTACGTTAGAAAACAGTTTGGAGTTTTCTTATAAAGTTAAATATATACTTAGCATACAATCCAGCCATTCTGATCTTTGATACATACCCAAGGTGAATGAAAACAAATCCCACTCAAAGACCTGCGTGCAAACATTCATAGAAACTTAATTCAGGATCATCAAGGACTGTAAAGAACACTAATGTCCTTCTACTGGTAGATGAAACAATGAACTGAGGTACATCCATACACGGAACGCTTCTCAGTAATCAAAGAGAATAAACTATTGACCCGCGCAAAACACAGATGGATCCCAAAAATGTTACACTAACGGGAAGAAGCCAGAGACAGAGGCCACAACCTGCATGACGTCATTTGCATGACTTTCTGGAAAAGCCAAAAGTAGAGGCATTGAAATTAGGTTAATGGTCGCCAGGCGTGACGGGTGGGTGGGGACCGATTACAAAGAGGCATGGGGGCTCTTTTCGGAATAATGGACTGTTCTATACTGTGTGGTATAGATTGTGGTAGTGGTTACACAACTCAAGTATTTGTCAAAACTCATAGAACGGTACACCTTTTAAAAAGACTGATTTTTACTGCATGTAAATTATACCTCCATAAACCGGACTTTTTTTTTTTTTTTTTAAACATTTTTTTTTTTCAACGTTTATTCATTTTTTTGGGACAGAGAGAGACAGAGCATGAACGGGGGAGGGGCAGAGAGAGAGGGAGACACAGAATCGGAAACAGGCTCCAGGCTCCGAGCCATCAGCCCAGAGCCCGACGCGGGGCTCGAACTCACGGACCGCGAGATCGTGACCTGGCTGAAGTCGGACGCTTAACCGACTGCGCCACCCAGGCGCCCCTAAACCGGACTTTTTAAAAAGTCATTACACAGTTGACCTGAAGGTCCTACCACTTACAAACAATTGTTCCAGCTTTAGACTTTCCACCTTCAGACTTTCTCCCTTTGGAGAATGAAGGGCCCAGATTTCCCATGTGGCAAGTGTGACTGTCGTCCTAGGCAAGGCTGTATTCTCCCCACTCTGTGCATTTTAGAACTTCTGCTTTCACCCTGTTCATAACGTGTAGAGCATTTGCAAATATAATATATCCTATCCTGTCCAATCTACTTCCTACCTACCTACCTACCTACCCATCTAGCTATGCAATCAAGATGACACGTAAATTGGTGAAACCACTTTGGAAGACAGTTCCTCGTTAACCAATGAGGTTAAATATTCATCGTAGGACCCACAATTTCACTTGTTCGTGTATCTTCAGGCAAAACTTTCACACAAGAAGGTCACAGCAGTGCTATTCACAGAAATTCTGAAAAGAATCCAAACGCTTATCAACAGGAGAGTGCATGAATACACTCTGGTGTGTTTACACAATGAAATGTAAACTAACCAGACAGGCGTGCCGCAAAATGAATAAACCTGAGCTGTAGACAATTAAATGTGAAAAATAAACCCAGGAGATGATATACAGCATCGTGCCGTTTTTATAAAGGTAAAAAAACCCCAACTAAATACAAAATATAATTTTAAGGCACGCATAGGGATGCAATAAAACTATATAAAAAGGAAGTCGCAGGAACAATGCAAGAGCAGCGGCAGCAACAGCAGGAGTCTGGAGTGTAGACGCCTGCTTCCTGCTCACGCTGGTTCCCACAGCAGTGGTGCCAGCAGCCAGTGTGGGCTCTGGGAAAGTCCATTCTGCATCTGCTCTAACCGCTTTATGATTGGAAATGGCCTGGTGCCGTTCTCGAATACCTGGGTCAACTCCCTTTTCTCCTTTTGCTACTCCATGTCCTTCACCCTATTTGTAGCCAATTCTCTGTTTTCAAATTCTGCCCTCAGAAATGCCTAAGAAAATTGTTACTCTTCGGACTGGGCATCCGTTTTCCGGACTCCACCCGATGGATGCAAAAGATGTCAGGAAACTCTTGACCGGAGGCAAGGCAGTGCAGAAAAAATGGGCTTTAAGCCATACACGATTATTAGGCATCAAGAGAGTCACTACACAGTGATAAAATATTCAAGAGTCAAGGTGATACAAGGGTTTTAAACACGCGTGCCCTTAGTGAAATGCTGTCTGAACGTGCAAAGCCAATTTGGCACAATGCCAGGAAGATTTGAAAATCATCAGTGTGTTAGCAACTTCAAAACACTTCATTTGATTATAGACACGTCAGGAAGACAAAAATTAGCGTGAATATTAAAGATGTAAGCAAATCAATTAAATGGATATCCAATGCATAGAGAATATAGACTACTCTCAAGCACCCAACAAATACTACAAAATTTGATTGGCACTAGGTCACGAAGCAAGCCTCGATAGCATTCACGGCGTATGTAGGACAGAGTGCAGGTTTGCTCGTTTTAATAATCAAGTCGAAGCTGAAAACAAATACCTAAACTTAAAATCTTGCCTATTTGGAAACTGACAACGCCAATAACTTGTGGTTTAAAAAACAAATTATAGGGGCGCCTGGGTGGCACAGTCGGTTAAGCGTCCGACTTCAGCCAGGTCACGATCTCACGATCTCACGGTCCGTGAGTTCGAGCCCCGCGTCAGGCTCTGGGCTGATGGCTCGGAGCCTGGAGCCTGTTTCTGATTCTGTGTCTCCCTCTCTCTCTGCCCCTCCCCCGTTCATGCTCTGTCTCTGTCTGTCCCATAAATAAATAAAAACGTCGAAAAAAAATTAAAAAAAAAAAAACAAATTATAATGAAAACTTTAAATTCTTTGAATGATACAATAGTAAATATACTACCTATCAGCGTTCAGAGACGTGACAAGTGAGGTGCTATGGGGAAAATTTATAGTCTTCAGTACTCCCAAAAGAAAAGAAGAATGAATGGCTTACAACTAAAGGCTAAAAATTAGAAGATTCAGAAAGGAATAATAGGAACATCCCAATGAAAAGCAGCAAACAGAAGATGAATACGGCCAAGTGTCTTTTCATGGGCAAAACAAAACTAAAAAAAAAAAAAAAAACTAACTAAAAAAATAAACAAATATTTATCTGGCGAGATTAAAGGAAAACTAAACCAAAGAATATTTTGAATGAAAAAGAAGACATGAATCATTTTAAGCAGAGGATTCAAATATAACATGACAGATGCCAACAACCTTAAAAACAGAGAACCTTGCAAAAGAAATAGTCAAAAAACAACTTGCCAAAACTGAAAAAAGAAACAAGGGATAAGAATATTGAAGCGATGGCTATAAATCTTCTGAGACGAAAAACAATTGGTTTAAATAGTTTTACCAGTAAGTTCTACCGAACTCTTCAGGTATACACCATCTCAATCTTGATTTTATTTTATTTTAATGTTTATTTATTTTAGAGACAGAAAGAGAGAGAGAGAGAGAGAGAATGAGTGGAGGAGAGCAGAGAGAGAGGGAGACACAGAATCTGAGACAGGCTCCAGTCAGCATGAAGCCTGATGCAGGGCTTGAATTCATGAACTGTGAGATCATGACCTGAGCCAAAGTCAGACACTTAACCAACTGAGCCACCCAGGCGCCTCTACACCACCCCAATCTTTCATCACCATGCCAACAAACAGAAAGAAGGAACCCTCCTCTGCTACTATAACCCTGACACCCAAAACCACACTGACATGTTGGGGAAGTAAATTTATAACATTGCTTTAACTCATTAAAATAGATTAAGGAACGTTAACTAAAATACTGGCAAATTGAATCAAACCTTATAAAAAGACAACCGATGAAGATAAACCTGGCTTAATACCACTCGGGTATAAAACGTCTATTTTACCATACAAATGGCTTAAAAATTATGTAACAATTTCAATAGGTTGAGAAAAACCTTAAGGTGACATTCAATATGCATTCATGACAATAAACTTTTGGAAACTAGAAGTGCAAGGGCACTTTTATAATCTAATAAAGGGCATCTATTAAAATACTATAGCAAATGCCACATTGAATGAGGAAACACGAGAAGTCTCCCCACGATTCCTACTTCTGCTAGACATCGTATTGGGTTTCCACAATAGCACAGTAAGGGCAGGAGAATAATCAGTTAAGTGCAGAAGGATTAGGAAGGAGAAAATAAACCAGTCATTAATTCCAGATGATGCGATCCTTTACGTGGAGAAATCAAAAGAACATACACAGAGAGATTATTAGAAATGATGCACGGGGCGCCTGGGTGGTGCAGTCGGTTAAGCGTCCGACTTCAGCTCAGGTCACGATCTCACGGTCCGTGAGTTTGAGCCCCGCGTCGGGCTCTGGGCTGATGGCTCAGAGCCTGGAGCCTGCTTCCGATTCTGTGTCTCCCTCTCTCTCTGCCCCTCCCCCGTTCATGTTCTGTCTCTCTCTGTCTCAAAAATAAATAAACATTAAAAAAAAAAAAAGAAATGATGCACAACATTCACTTATTCATTCACTTCATTTTTTTGTTTTGTATTTAAATTATAAATCCCTATTAACTCCCCACAAATAATAGAAAGTGTAGTTGGAAAGACACTGCCATTTAAAATATTGTATTAGAGAGTCAGAACCTAACAATTCTAATGAGAAGCGTGTAAGCTTCTACAGGAAGCTAAATGGTATTCAGAGATGTTAAAGAAGCCTAAGTCAATGGAGAAGTATACTGTGATCACAGAAGTGAAACAAATCTTTAGGGTGTCAGTTGTCTTTACGTTCATCTGTAGATTCGATGTAAATCCAACCCAAATCCAAGCGGGGATTTTCTTAAAATTCAGTAAGTTGATGGTAAGATTTGTTTGGAAGAATAAAACTCCTAAGAATAACCAGGATACTTTGAAAGAGCAGCGAGAAGTGATTGAAAATTGCCTATATTAAAATTATAAGTCATCAAAAGACACCTTAAGGAAAATAATGTTATAGACAGGGAGATAATATTTGTAATATATGCAACTGATCAGCGTGAATGGTATATAAGGCATTCATTCAAATCTACGTAAAAAAGGAAATACAGGGGCACCTGGGTGGCTCGGTCAGTTGAGTGTCCAACTTTGGCTCGGGTTATACTCTCATGGTTTGTGAGTTTGAGCCCCACATCGGGCTTGCAGCTGTCAGCACAGAGCCTGCTTCAGATCCTCTGTCCCCTTCTCTCTGCCCCTACCTCGCTCATGCTCTTTCTCTCTCAAAAATTAAAAAAAAAAAAAGGAAACACAACCAGGCTCGCTCACATTCTCTTCCTCTACCAGTGCCTCCTGCTTCCCACTTTGTTTGCCGTCCCTACCAACCCACCTCCCACAGCCTGCCCCAGCGGCACCCCTCCCATGCCCCCCAGCACATGCCCAGGCTCCCTGGCCCTCTCTTCGGGTGGTGTTTTGCCTCACTGTCCACAAGGAGATCAGTCTGTGGGCGACCCAGACAAATAAATTCGAACCCAACCAGAAGGGAGCAAGGACAGGCTGTCCTCGGACCCTCCAGCCTCCTCAGGGCAGAGCCCACTTTCAATTTTCTTTGCGGCTATGATTTCAGTGAAGTCAACTTGCCTAAGTCAAACTTGGCAGAGCTGAATGTTGTCGACGGGTTTTATACTTCTACCAAGTTTTACTCAGTATCAGGTTATATGGGGAGCAGTTTTAGGTGTTGTCAGCGGGGCCTTTTATTTAATGGAGGTGAATTTTTCCAACGTGATCTTCATTACTAATTATTTAAAAGGCATATAATCTCTGTTATTTCTTAACACACGCAAGGGTCAGGTTTTGCAATCTGGACACAGCTAGACTCAGAAAAACTAAGAAATGACAGAGGAGCTACGGCTCTTCTGGAGTATTTGTTGCTAAACCCTCGAATGCACAGCCAGGTTCTAGTGTTAAGGTCAAACATGAAGCATTTGCTAGAAAACATGCCCTTAACGTGCAGCCCTGTCCAGCAAGCTGGGGATCTGGGCAAGAGGTCCCCATCAAGTTTCCCCAGGTGGGTCCTCCCTGAAGCTTGCTCTGCACCACCCCAAGGAAATGCTACTATAGTGTTAGAAGGAGAAGCCCCATCCCTGCTGGACTGGAGGCTTATCTCTAGCCTCTAAGCCAAGGACCACAGGCTGAGCTCATCTTGCAAAGGCTCTGACATGACTGTGCTCCTCCTTGGGGAACCGTGAGGTTGCAGCCACAAGCAACACCATGGTGCGGAAACCACCATGGAACCCGGGTCCACCGGTATTAGTCCATCCACTCCCTCATCCAAGATTCACTCTGTCATTTAATAAGAATGTATTGAGTCTTACCACATGCTATGATCCAAATCTGGCAAATGGAGGGGTTATGCCATCATACAGCCTCACCACCTCTAACTGATCAAACCAAGAAGTGGTGAACCAATCAAATTCTCGGGGAAGCGACTGAAGGCACCAGGGATTTCCCTTGTACTAAATTCTTCAAATTCGTGTGATCATAGTGATTCTGGGCAGAGGTACCACCGCCCGGCACACGAGTCCATAGCCCTGATTTACCATGTTCCGTAAACCAGCGAAAGTCTAATCACTTCCCTCCTCTCTCTCCCTGGAGCAAAATACTGAGGGATGGGAGGTACCAGGCCAAAATATCTTCTGATGCTCAGAAAAATTCTTTTCAGAGCTATTTGTGTGCATGTGTGTGTGCGTGGGGGTCTGGGTTTAATAAAAGTCTGTACAACAGCCAAACTATCAAAATGTTAAAAACCCACAAGTATGTGGCTTACCTCCTCGAGTTTTTCATGTCATCAACGATTGAGATGTTAGAATTACCCAGCTAATGTGAAAGACAGCCGTGGTACATGGGGTGTGCCCTTGACTTGGCATCAGAATGTTGGGTGTTCCTGAGCTTCCTAACTGCCATGTTTCCCTCATGGTCCCCCCAAACTCCCATGGTCTCCCCTGCTCCCCAGAGGAAAGGGCCATTCCAAGGTTCTAAGCAGAACTATTATCCGATACCGCGTTCTTCAAAATTCAAGTGCATTTACCAAATTTGATCCACCTCCCTTCACAGATTAGAGTAAATACAAGATCTAGAAGGAGGTGGTGGGGGAACCTCCCTCCCATGCATCTCCCTAGGTGCAAGGTGTTTTCCTCTCCTCTTGGCCACCGCCACGGTCAGCCCCTCTGTGTTCCTCATCTCGGCCTCACCTTGCACACATTTTGGCTCATTTACCTCCAAGAGGGACTTAAAGGCCTCCCAGCAGCCCCAAGCTCTTCTGGTGACTTATCTCCTTAGTTTCTACTTGCAATTCCATTTTTTTTTTCTCTAAGACCAACTATACCTCCTCTTTCATGAAGTTCTTATTCATTCTCCCTTTATAAGGGAGCAGCGGGCCTCATATGTAAGATGATGAAGGATTCTGATCCCTCCAGTTCCTGGCTGGGGAATCCTAGGTGGGGAGCCCGGGCTTCTGAGGAGGCCAGGGTGCGTGAGCCCACTGTATGACAGAAGGGGAGGGCAGGGTGGCAGTCACAGGACTCTACAGAAAGACAGAGGGGACTTGTTTAGAAGGTGTCAAATTTAAATCTTCAGGGAGAAGAAGAGGTATCTAAAGAGGGTTTTAGGGAGAGTTTTCTGTGTGTTGTATTGTCTAAGGCCTGTGCTATCTCTTCCAGATAATTTATCGTAAAGAAATGGATTCTTTCTCATGGTTTGGGGGAATACACAGATGCTCCTTTAGTAGAGACACCGGATGCCATGGTATTACTCTTTTTTCCCCTCTTCTTCCCTTCCCTTCCCTTCCCTTCCATTCCCTTCCCTTCCCTTCCTCGCCCCTCCCCTCTCCCCCTCCCTCCCTTCCCCTTCCCTTCCCTTCCCTTCCTCACCCCTCCCCTCTCCCCCTCCCTCCTTTCCCCTTCCCTTCCCTTCCCTTCCCTTCCCTTCCTCTCCCCTCCCCTCTCCCCCTCCCTCCCTTCCCTTCCCTTCCTCGCCCCTCCCCTCTCCCCCTCCCTCCCTTCCCCTTCCCTTCCCTTCCCTTCCCTTCCTCGCCCCTCCCCTCTCCCCCTCCCTCCCTTCCCCTTCCCTTCCCTTCCCTTCCTCGCCCCTCCCCTCTCCCCCTCCCTCCCTTCCCCTTCCCTTCCCTTCCCTTCCCTTCCTCGCCCCTCCCCTCTCCCCCTCCCTCCCTTCCCCTTCCTTTCCCTTCCCTTCCCTTCCTCACCCCTCCCCTCTCCCCCTCCCTCCTTTCCCCTTCCCTTCCCTTCCCTTCCCTTCCTCTCCCCTCCCCTCTCCCCCTCCCTCCGTTCCCCTTCCCTTCCCTTCCCTTCCCTTCCCTTCCCTTCCTCTCCCCTCCCCTCTCCCCCTCCCTCCCTTCCCCTTCCCTTCCCTTCCCTTCCTCGCCCCTCCCCTCTCCCCCTCCCTCCCTTCCCCTTCCCTTCCCTTCCCTTCCTCGCCCCTCCCCTCTCCCCCTCCCTCCCTTCCCCTTCCCTTCCCTTCCCCTCCCTTCCCTTCCCTTCCCTTCCTCTCCCCTCCCCTCTCCCCCTCCCTCCCTTCCCTTCCCTTCCCTTCCCTTCCCTTCCTCTCCCCTCCCCTCTCCCCCTCCCTCCCTTCCCCTTCCCTTCCCTTCCCTTCCTCGCCCCTCCCCTCTCCCCCTCCCTCCCTTCCCCTTCCCTTCCCTTCCCCTCCCTTCCCTTCCCTTCCCTTCCTCTCCCCTCCCCTCTCCCCCTCCCTCCCTTCCCTTCCCTTCCCTTCCCTTCCCTTCCTCTCCCCTCCCCTCTCCCCCTCCCTCCGTTCCCCTTCCCTTCCCTTCCCTTCCCTTCCCTTCCCTTCCCTTCCTCTCCCCTCCCCTCCCCTTCCTCTCCCCTCCCCTCTCCCCCTCCCTCCGTTCCCTTCCCTTCCCTTCCCTTCCCTTCCTCTCCCCTCCCCTCTCCCCCTCCCTCCGTTCCCCTTCCCTTCCCTTCCCTTCCCTTCCCTTCCCTTCCTCTCCCCTCCCCTCTCCCCCTCCCTCCCTTCCCTTCCCTTCCCTTCCCTTCCCTTCCTCTCCCCTCCCCTCTCCCCCTCCCTCCGTTCCCCTTCCCTTCCCTTCCCTTCCCTTCCCTTCCCTTCCCTTCCTCTCCCCTCCCCTCTCCCCCTCCCTCCGTTCCCCTTCCCTTCCCTTCCCTTCCCTTCCCTTCCCTTCCTCTCCCCTCCCCTCTCCCCCTCCCTCCCTTCCCCTTCCCTTCCCTTCCCTTCCTCGCCCCTCCCCTCTCCCCCTCCCTCCCTTCCCCTTCCCTTCCCTTCCCTTCCTCGCCCCTCCCCTCTCCCCCTCCCTCCCTTCCCCTTCCCTTCCCTTCCCCTCCCTTCCCTTCCCTTCCCTTCCTCTCCCCTCCCCTCTCCCCCTCCCTCCCTTCCCTTCCCTTCCCTTCCCTTCCCTTCCTCTCCCCTCCCCTCTCCCCCTCCCTCCCTTCCCCTTCCCTTCCCTTCCCTTCCTCGCCCCTCCCCTCTCCCCCTCCCTCCCTTCCCCTTCCCTTCCCTTCCCTTCCTCGCCCCTCCCCTCTCCCCCTCCCTCCCTTCCCTTCCCTTCCCTTCCCTTCCCTTCCCTTCCTCGCCCCTCCCCTCTCCCCCTCCCTCCCTTCCCTTCCCTTCCCTTCCCTTCCCTTCCCTTCCCTTCCCTTCCCTTCCTCTCCCCTCCCCTCTCCCCCTCCCTCCCTTCCCTTCCCTTCCCTTCCTCTCCCCTCCCCTCTCCCCCTCCCTCCCTTCCCTTCCCTTCCCTTCCCTTCCCTTCCTCGCCCCTCCCCTCTCCCCCTCCCTCCCTTCCCCTTCCCTTCCCTTCCCTTCCCTTCCCTTCCTCGCCCCTCCCCTCTCCCCCCCTCCCTTCCCCTTCCCTTCCCTTCCCTTCCCTTCCTCGCCCCTCCCCTCTCCCCCTCCCTCCCTTCCCCTTCCCTCCCCTTCCCTTTGGTTCCCCCTTCCTCACTCCCACTCTTCCTTTCTTCCCTCCCTCCCTTTGCAGGTTCATACAGAACAACTGTTTTTTTTTTTCCTCCCAGTCTTGAGAAAGAAATCACGGGACTTGGAAGTAAAGTAATATAACTGAGCTCCTTTCTAGCACAAGTACCAAGCTCTTGGAAGACCAGACCCTGGGTAACCGTTGTTTGAAGCCCCAGCTCTGCCCCTTGACTGATCTGTATTTTTGGACAAATCATTCAGCTTTTCAAAGCCTCAGCCCCTTCGTTTGTTAAGCAAGGCATTATAATAATGGCCCTTACATTGTCACTGTAAGGACGGAATCATAAACTATGCGTGCAAGCGTTTGTTAAACTGCTAGGTGACTATAACTTAATCGATTCTTATAATTCATTTGAATGCCTGTTCTAGAGCCGTCTAATTTAATTTGCAGAACACATATTTGAAAAGGGCCACTGTGGCTGCCATATTTTACTCCAGCTTGAATGAATCTATGCGCACACACTGGCCCCCAGCCTCCCCACTCGGCCTGGGCTCTCGGCACTGCTCGTGTGTCCAAATGATCAATGGAAGGAGGAGGGCGCCCTGATCCTGGTGTGCAGGCAGGGAGCTCTGCCAGAACCATCTGCTCTGAGAGTCAGAGGCCACAGACAGAGAAATGTGGTTCTAATTTTTCGAGCTAAGAACTTTCATAGAATAATTTCCCCCATTTTTTTTTGATGTGATGCCTCAAGGAAAATAATAATAAAACAAAACCGGAGGAGGGAAGGTTATCTGCCAAGTGACATTTTCCCTATACTTTCTGCTTCTATTCCTAGAAAAGAGAAATTGAAAACTGCAAGGAAAGTGTTGGCAATACACCAGGCTTTCTTGTTCCGCTCCTAATCACCGCGACAAGCAAATTTCTTTTTTGGAGCATGACCGGCTAATGCCCCCCCCCCCCCACCCCCCACACACTGCTGTCTTTAGATGATGAATAAAAGTAATGATGGTGACATTTGTCAGGTGCTTAATGCACGCAGGCACCATGCAAAACCAGAATGATCATGATTAATCCTGCAACCATGCTCTGGGGTTGGCATAAAATGAGGACCCCCCGGGCCCAGGGTGGAAGCGGAGGCCAGCCAGGAAACCAAGGATTTCTCTCTCCTTCCTGGGCACACATTTGGGACCATGACGTTGCCTTCCCGATTTGGGAATTACAAAGGAAGTTTAAATCCTCATACTGGAAGTTCCAAATGCTCACCGCAGAAGCGCAGACACACGGAACTGGAAGCCTCGCAGAAGCCCTAGGGTCCTTCTTGCTGACCCCACTTGCCCCTGCTCCTTGGAGATCGCGATATTTGAGAACAGGCAGCTCCTGCAAATAGCAAAAACCCCTCTGAACGTCTTGTTTTCAAAGAAGAAAAATAAGGTTTTGCCGAAGAGCCGGTAGGATCCCTCTCTTTAATGTGGTCATATTACTCTTCCCGGTTTCCGAAGGAATGGGATAGGAAGTGAAAGTGTTTTTGCGGAGGAGAGGATTTATTAATGGTCGGAGCTCCGTGCAACAGGCCAGGGCGGGCCCGCAGTCCCTGTCCCGGGCGAGCTGCAGGGTGCAGAGCTCTGCGCTGCGCCAGCTGGACCAGGCTCGAGAAAAGAGATGGCTCACAGCTTCGTACTGGGGACAGCCACACTCAAGGGTTACTTACCTTAGGAACTCTCCCCGGGAGTCTCCATTAGCCGACTCACCATGGACATTCTCTGCCTTCTCCCCGTAGTGCACCTGACCCGTGCCCACGGGGGCCAAGTCCTGTCTGGCAGTGCCCGCCCCTCTTCCCTGCTCGGCTCTGCTCCTGCCACCGGCTCCCTACGAGCTTTCCAAGAGTCCATTGCCTTCCCCCAACGCCTATATGTGTCAGTTGCACTTGTGATTTTAATTATAGGATTTAACATTTTGTAAGCCGTTGAAATATGGGATTGGTGAAGTACGTGTGTGAAAGAACGTGTTTTGGTGAAAATGATCATATTTACCAAATCTAAAATACTGTTGATTTTAAGGCAAGTCACTATTTTATGTATCATTTAGAAAGAAAAACAAATACCAGCAGTCAAACCACGATACGTCATTGATCGTAAGAATATTCCTATTTTTAAAAATTTTAAATATGGGGAGAAAGTGCATGTTAGGATTGATAAAATAAGGTAAGTTAAACAATTCGGAAAAACTCTATGAAGAACAGATAATTGCGGGATGTAAACTGAATATGCAGTTGACTATCCGCATACACTGTGATCCAGTAACGAAACCTCTAGGCATCTATAGAAGAGAAATTCTTATAGAGATACTATAGAAAACACAAACAAGAATGTTTATAGTAGCAACTGGAACCAACCCAATAATAAGTGGAAAAGAAAATGAACACAATGTGGCATGTTCACAGAATGGAATATTACATGGCAGTCAAAATAAACAACAGTGACAAAAGTTTGGATGAATCTTAAGAATGTAATATTAAATGAAAAAGTGACTTCCAAAATTATTTACAACGTTCTTATAAAGTTAAAAGTGATCAAAATAAAAATTTACACACATTTTTTGGGAATGTATACTGATGTAACAAAACCTTAAAATAAACAGGAAACGAGGCAAAAATGACATGATATCCAGGGTGGTGGGTAAATTGCATTGGAGGAAGCAGGGAAACAGGAAAAGGGGAGAAAATATGGTTAGATGTAGATTAAACTCAAAGTTCTTGCTCTTCATAGTGTGTGGTTCGTTCACAGGTGTATTGCATCATAAAATGATTATTAACAAATTAACTGAATAAGGAAAGTCATATATTAGTCAATTATGACCGTGTGTTATGAACCAGAAATTATCCAATTCTGTGCAACTGGTATCTAATTAAAAGAATTAGTTATGGGTGCCTGGATGGGTCAGTTGGTTAAGCGTTCGACTCTTAGCTTCAGTTTAGGTCATGATCTCATGGTTTCATGGGTTCAATGCGTTGGGCTCTGTGCTGACAGTACAGAGCCTGCTTTGGATTCTCTCTCTCTTCTCTCTTTGCCCCTTCCCCACGTGTGCGGGCTCTCGCTCTCTCTCTCAAAATAAAGCTTTTTTTTTTTAAAGAATCAATTTATAAGCCAAATGATCTAGTAAGTGGCAATATTTGAAAATTATAGTAAGATATATGTTGTTATTAATTTGTGGGGTTTTTTACAAAATTTTTTGGATACAAATCCTTTGCTGGCTGTATGTATTGCAAACACTTCCTTCTGCTAGGAAAGATGCCTTTTACGAACATAGTATCTTAAATTTTAATACAGATTGATTTGATTTATCACTTTCTTTTGTAGCACGGTGTTTGTGTCCTTTTTAGAAAAAAAAAAGTTTTCTTTACCCCAGGTTCTCAAATACATATTATTATATTTTCTTCAAGTAACTTTATTGTTTTAGATTTCATTTAGACCCCAAATCCATCTGGAATTTATTTAGCATTTGGTGAAACAAGTGGTCTTGTTCCATTATTTTTTACCCATGGACATCCATCACCTTTCATCCAATGAACTGGACTATTGCCTTATTATAAATATATGTGAACTTGATTTTAGACTCTGTTCCATTCTACTGTTCAGTCTGTCTTTCTTCGACCCAATAATAAATTTATAATATCACGTGATATCTGATAATGTTCTCCTACTATACTTTTCTTCTTAAACTGTTGTAAGTATTCCAGATTTTTTGCATTTGTGTGAACTTTAGAATCATCTCGTCAGTTTTTGCCCTCCCCCCTTTAAAAAAATCCCTCCTGGGATTTTGACTGGGCTCTCATTGAATGTACATATTAATTTGGGGGAACTTGACATCTTGACAATATTGAGTCAACAATACAGGATCTATAATTCATTCATTTTAGTCTTCTTTAGTTTCTTCAGTAAATTTTTAGTGTTAGTGTAGAAGTCTTATGCCGTCTTGTTAGATTCATCCTTCTTTATTTATATTTTTGATGTTAATATAAATTTTCTAAATTTAATTTGGTACTTCTTTGTGATTGAAGTCCAAAAAGACAGTTCATTTCTGTAAACTAAACTTATCTCCAAAGATCTTACTAAATTTGCTTCCTATTGCTAAAGATTTCCTCAAAATTCTCTTACATTTTCCAGGCAAACAAGATCATATTGTCTGCAAATAATAAAAGCTTTGCTTCTTCCTTTCCTACACTTACATTTTTTTTCTATCTTTTTCTTGCTTCATTGCACTGTCTCCAAGATAAATGAGGGATAAGAGTGGTGCTAACAGGCACCTCTGTCTTGTTCCTGATGCAGGAGTAAGTTTTCTAATACTTTGCTATGAGTATATCAGCTGGAAGATTTTATTTATTTATTTATTTTTTCAACGTTTATTTATTTTTTTGGGGGACAGAGAGAGACAGAGCATGAATGGGGGAGGGGCAGAGAGAGAGGGAGACACAGAATCGGAAACAGGCTCCAGGCTCTGAGCCATCAAGCCCAGAGCCTGATGCGGGGCTCGAACTCACGGACCGTGAGATCGTGACCTGGCTGAAGTCGGACGCTTAACCGACTGCGCCACCCAGGCGCCCCTCAGCTGGAAGATTTTAGATAGATTATCAGATTAAGTAAATTTTCATAGATCTCTAACTTGCTAGGAATTTTTATCATTATCATTAGGAACTTTTATCTTAACTGATTGAATTTTGACAAATGTCTTTTCTGCAACCATCAAAGTGATCATAGACTTTTCTACATTTTCTGTTAAAGTGATGATTACATTGATTGATTTTATAATGAGAAACCAAGCTTACATACTCAGAATAGTTCACTTAGTAAAATTATAGTGTATTATGATTTTTATATATTGTTGGATTTGACTTGCTAATATTTAACAAAGGACATTTGCTATTTGCTTATGAGTGATCTGAGGTTTTCTTATTTTTAAAATGTCCTTGGGGCACCTTAGTGGCTCAGTCGGGTAGGCCTCTGACTCTTGACTTCAGTTCAGGTCATGGTCTCATGGTCGTGAGATGAAGTTCCCCCCCCCCCCCCCCCCCCGCCCCATTGGGCTCAGTGCAGAGCATGGAGCCTGCTTGGGATTCTCTCTCTCTCCCTCTCTCTGCCCCTCTCCTGCTCATTCTCTCTCTCCCTCCCTCTCTCTCTCTTCAAAAATAAATAAACTTAAAAAAATGTCCTTGTTCAATTTCAGAATCCATATTGTGCTGACCTCGTAAAAACAATTAGGATGTGTTCCCATCTGTCCTCTTCCTTTATTCTGTGGAAGAGTTTTGTGCAAGATTGGGATGTTTTTCCTTCAGCGTCTGGAAGAATTCATTAACGAAGCCAGGGTTTTCTTTGTGGAAATATGGATTCAGTTTTACGTATATCAAAATACTCAAGATTATCTCGAGATCTGTAATAATGTTCCCTTTTTATTCTGTACATTGTTAGTTTCTATTTCTTTTTAGCTCTGTTAATTTTGCCAAGTTTAATCAATTTTGTTAATCTTAAAGCGCTTTCAGTCTCCTTACCTTTTTTCTGCAGTGTGCCTGTTCTCAATTTCAATTTTATTGATATTTGCTCTATGTTAAGTATTTCTTTCCTTCTCTTTTCCCTGAGCTTGCCTTAATGTGCTTTCTTGCTTTTGAAATAGAATGTTAAATGGTTGGTTTTCAGCCTTTTTTCTTTTCTAAAATAAGCATGTAAAGCTTTAAATTTCTCTGTAAGCACTGCTTATTTTCATCCCACAAATTTTGGTAAGTTGCCTTCATTATAATTTACTTTAAAACATTTTCTAATTTTGATTTTGATTTTTTGGATCCCTAGGCTATTTAAAGCATACCAGTTAATTTCCACATAGTTGGGGTGCTTGTAGTTATCTTTGTATTAATAATTTCTAGATTAATACCATTGTGGCCAGAACCATACTATGGATAATTCAATCTTTTATCAGTGCGTATAGCCATTACAGAAGGGATACCCACATAAAATATAGCCATCCAAAGTTCCATAGTGTTAGTTCTGCCTATAAATTTGTATTTGATGCTCTACCCCCAATCTTATTGTCAATTTCTATCCAGGTATGTTGTATATTAGTACCTCATCGATGTATTAATTTGCATCTCCTTAATGACAAATGTTGTGGAGCCTGTTTTACATGTTTATTTGCCATCTATGTATCTTCTTTGGTAAGGTGTCTATTCAGTATTTTTGCCCATTTCTTATCTGAGTTGTTTGTTTTCTTATTGTTGAATTTTAAGAGTTATTTCTATCTTTAATAGCTAGTCCTTTATCATATATGTGTTTGACAAAAAAAAAAATGTTTTTCCAGGATATCATATGGTTTTTGCATTCTATTAACGTCTATTTTACGTTCTATTAACAGTTTCTTTGACAGAACAGTTTTTAATTAAAATGAAGTCCAACTAATCATTTTTTTTCATTCATGAATTATGCTTTTGGTATCAAATCCAAAAACTCAACACCAGACCAAAGTCACTTCATTTTCTCCCATGTTAGTTCTAGACGTGTATAATGTTGCATTTAGGTCTGTGATTCATGATTCATGATTCATTTGAGTTAATTTGTGAAAGGTATAAAGTTTGTATCAAGGTTCACTTTTTTGTATATGGATTTCCAATCGTCCAAGTCATTTGTTGAAAAAGCTATCCTTTCCCCATGGGATTGCCTTTGCTCCTTTCTCAAAGTTGTATTATATTTGTATGGGTCTATTTCTGGTTTTTCTATTCTGTTCCACTGACCAATATGTCTATTCTTTCACTACTCCTGTGCTGTCTTGATGACTGAGATTTTATAGTAAGTATTGAGATCAGATAATGTCAGTCCTCTCCCTTTAATTTCCTCCTCCTCCTCCCCCTCATCCTTCTTCAGTTTTGTGTTGACTGTCTCCTTCTTCTCTTCCTCCTCCTTTTCCTTCTTCTTGTTCTTCTTCCCCTTCCCCTTCATCTCCTCTCCCCCCCTCCTCCTCCTCCCCCTCCTCCTCCTCTCCCTCCTCCTCCTTCCCCTTCTTCTTCTTCTTCTTCTTCTTCTTCTTGACTGTGTTGGCTGTCTCCTTCTTCTCCATCTCCTCCTCCTTCCCCTCCTGCCCCCTCCTCCCCTCCTCCTCCTCCTTTTCCTTCTCCTTCTTCTTCTTCTCCTCCTCCTCCTCCTCTTTTTCCTTCTTCTTGTTCTTCTTCCCCTTCCCCTTCATCTCCTCTTCCTCCTCTTCCCCCTCCTTCTTCTCCTTCTCCTCTTTCTCCTCCTTCTCCTCCTCCTCCTCCTCCCCCTCTTCCTCCTCCTCTTCCCCTCCTCCTCTTCCCCCTTCTTCTTCTTCTTCTTCTTCTTCTTCTTCTTCTTCTTGATTGTGTTGGCTGTCCCAGTTACTTTCCTTTCCATATAAGCCTTAGAATCATCTTATCAATATCTACAAAGTAGCTTCCTGGGATTCTGATTTGGAATGCAAGTAACCCACACTTCAAATTAAGAAGTATTGATAGCTTAATAATATTGATATGTCTTCCAGTCCATGAACATTAAATATCTCTTTATTTATTTAGACCTTTCATTTCTGTCATCAGGAGGTGATTCTCAGCTTATCTCAAAAGTTTTCTCCTATCTGGAATTTGAGCTTATATACTTGTTTTTGTTTCCATAGCTCTCTGACAACTTTATAAATATTCTTTGTTGTATTTATATGTTTATCACAGCATTATCAATAACCAAATTATGTAAAGAGGCCAAATGTCCATCACCTGATGAATGGATATAGAACACACACACACACACACACACACACACACACACACTGGAATATTACTTAGCCATAAAAAAGAATGAAATCTTGCCGTTTGCAATGATGCAGATAGAACTAGAGACCATATAATGTTAAGCAAAATAAGTCAGTCAGAGAAAGATAGATACCATATGATTTCACTCATATGTGGAATTTAAGAAACAAAACAGCTGAGCATAGGGGAAAGGAAAAAAAAAGAGAGGGAGGCAAACCATAAGACAGACTCTCAACTATAGAGAACAAACTGAGGGTTGTTGGAGGGGAGGTGGACAAGGGGATGGGCTAAATGGGTGATGGGTATAAAGGAGGGCACTTGCTCAGGGAACCTGGGTGGCTCAGTCGGTTAAGCGTCCAACTTTAGCTCAGGTCATGATCTCACGGTTTGTGAGTTCGAGCCCCGTGTCAGGCTCTGTGCTGATAGCTCGAACCCTGGAGCCTGCTTTGGATTCTGTGTCTCCCTCTCTCTCTGCCCCTCCCCGACTTGTGCTCTGTCTCTCAAAAATAAATAAATGTAGGGGCGCCTGGGTGGCGCAGTCGGTTAAGTGTCCGACTTCAACCAGGTCACGATCTCGCGGTCCGTGAGTTTGAGCCCCGCGTCAGGCTCTGGGCTGATGGCTCAGAGCCTGGAGCCTGTTTCCGATTCTGTGTCTCCCTCTCTCTCTGCCCCTCCCCCGTTCATGCTCTGTCTCTCTCTGTCCCAAAAATAAATAAACGTTGAAAAAAAAAAATAAAATTTAAAAAATAAATAAATAAATAAATAAATGTAAAGGAGGGCATTTGTGATGAGTACTGGGTGTCATTTTAACTGATGAATCACTAAATTCTACTCCTGAAACTAATATTGCACTATGCTTGAATTTAAATGAAAACTTGAAACATTATATATAGTTTGTTATAGTTTATCTGTTTTTTTTTTTTCCTATTTGTTGCAATTGCAGTCTTGGACAACCCAGAAGCAGGTAGCTAATCACCTTTTTACCCTTTGGGGAAAATACATATAAGCAACTATGTACTGTATATATATATACATATATACATATATATACATATACACATATATATACATGTGTATATACACATATATACATATATACATATGTGTATACACATATAAATATGTATATATACATATATATACATACATATATATATATATATATATATATTTGTCTTCCCTTGTCTTCAGTATACAAAACATACTGTATACATTTTATCATCACACTGTTTTTTTTAACCACTTAGCAATAACTACTAGAGATCATTTCACAGCATTATATATAAATATTTCTCATTCCATTTTAGAAGTGGATGTACCATAGTTATTTACTGGGTTATTTCTTGTCTTTTGGTATGATAAAGAGTGTAACAGGGGTGCCTGGGTGGCTCAGTCAGTTAAGTGACAGACTTTGGCTCAGGTCATGATCTTGAGGTTTTGTGGGTTCCAGCCCTGCATTGGGCTCTGTGCTGACAGCTCAGAGCCTGGAGCCTGTTTCAGATTCTGTGTCTCCCTCTCTCTCTGCCCCTCCCTCACTTGTACTCTGTCTCTGTCTCTCAAAAATAAACATTAAGAAAAATTTTTTTAAAGGAGTATGACATTAAAAACTTGTTTAAATGTATGTTTTTAATTTTCCTTGCACCAAAGGGCCATTATTTTGTTTCTTTTTCTTTAAATAAATGTATTACAGTGTGTTCAGAGAAATCTGATTATATATTTTTTCCTGTTCTTTGGAATATGTAAAAGTATTTGTTTGCAGCCAGGATACAGTTAATTTTCATGAATTTTTCATGTGTACTTGAAAATTTGGGATATTGTCTATAACCAGGGTTCAGAGTCTATGATAAAGCAATAAATTCTACTTCTGTTGATTAGGTCGTCTATATCTTTTATACGTTTTGTCCATTTTATCTGTCTTGAAGTGACAAAGTAAGTTATAATATTTTATTAGTAGTACTTTCTCTTGCACCTTCTAGAGTTTCTGTTGTAGATACATTGCTACTATGTCGTTGTGTTTAGAAATATTAATAACCATTAAATACTCATTGTGAATTATAAGATCACTACATAAAATATCCTGTTATTTCTTTTAATACCTTTCATGTGAATTTTACTTCGTTGGAAATCAGGATTATGATTCCTACTTTCTTTTTCTTTGCATTTGCTTGATGTGTATTGGCCCATCATCTGTTGCTGTCGTTTTCAATACTCCAGAGTCTCTGTTTTAGGTATGTGTTTTGCATGCAACATAATATTGGATCTAGCTCGGTTAGCCAATCTAAAACATTTTACTTTTAATGCTATGCCAATTTACATTTGTAAAGGATACATGTGTCATATTTATTTCATGTATCATACTGTTTGATTGTGTCTTTTATCATATGGCATGCCTCTGTCTCTCTTTCTTTTTCTCCCTATCTCCCTCTCATTCTCTGCAACCCTCACCACCAACTTCCTTCCTTCCTTCCTTCCTTCCTTCCTTCCTTCCTTCCTTCCACTCTTGCTCTTACTGACTCTTGTTTAAGCTGGCTTTAGTTTCTTCTTTTTTTCAGCCCAAACCTTCAGGATTGATCATATGCTTTTTTAAAAATCACCAGTATTCCCAAGATTCTCATACTAATGTGCAATTAATGAACTCACCCAGTATAATTTCTATCCTGAATCAATCCTACTACTTGTCTTACACTAGGGTCATAGATCAAGATTAGCCTGGAAATTCCATGAGAGATATATCTATCCAGTTATCCTCAGTAACAAGCATGACACTGGACACATCATGGATGCTCAACAAATATGTGTTGAGTGATTGAGACAATTTCACAACTGGAGACCAAAACCACCATAAAGACATGGTCTCCATTTCAGCCAGTGCCTTGCATTTGGAACATATTTTTATTTGTTTTTGATATATTTCTTCTCTTGTTTCTCTCAGTAGTTATTTAAAACTTTCAGTTTTAAATTAAATCTCTTACCAACCACTCATTCTCAAGCAGTCTTATTTATTCGTTATTTTATTTATTAATCCAACATTCTAGGTGCCAGGAACTATGTTTGGCATTGGGGACCTAATGGTGGGCCAAAGTGGACATGATTCAAGCCCTGATGGGGCTTATAGTTTAATGGGGTAGACAATTTTTAGTCAAATGATTAGGTGAATATTTTAATTATGATAAATGCTCTGAAGAAGAGGAACTTGGTTCTATCAAGACCAATAATCTAGAGGCGCCTGGGTGACTCAGTCGGTTGAGCATCTGACTTCAGCTCAGGTCATGATCTTGTGGTTCATGAGTTCGAGCCCCACATCCAGCTCTGTGCTGATATCTCAGAGCCTGGAGCCTGCTTCAGATTCTGTGTCTTCCTTTCTCTCTGCCCGTCCTCTGCTGTGACTCTAAAAAATAAATAAACATTAAAAAAAAATAAAGACCAATAATCGAGTAAGTTGACCTAGATGGGAACATTCCAAAAGACTTCCTGTAGAATGTCACTTGAACTGGGCTCCAACAGGTATGGAATATTCCAGAGGGAAGCAGGCAAGTAGCAGATTGCTTCTGCCTAATTCATATAGTCACTTTCAAAGTCCAGATAACTTTCTTTCATGTCTCTTGCCTACACAGATTGATATCTGCAGTCAGAGAATGCCAGCATCTCAATTTCTCATTTTTCTGGTCTGTCCATTAGTCTTTTGTGACCTTGTTAATAAGAGTCTGTCCTAGGAGATAGGAGTCTTCTCCAAGCCTCTTTGTCTCACCTGATTTCCCCCACCTCCCCCAACTACACCACACCTTTCCCTCAAACATTTAGGTTAACTAAACACATTTGACCCCCTACTCTTTAAGCCTCAATTTTCTTGCTTGACATATAGGAAGTTTAGACCAAGCGGGGCTTAAGAGCCATCCTCAAGCCCAAGAGCTCCTGCATGGAGCTCCCTCCACTGGCTGGAAAGCAGTTGCACACAGCAACTTGCAGAGAAGAGGGGTGCCTTTGTCTCACTGCAGGCCCGCCATCATAGCCCCTGCCCTACCTCTAAGGGTCTCCTCTGTGTCTACATTCCTTGTGTCTACAAAGCCCCCGATGGCATCTCCTTCTTTTCTAGAAATACAGGATGTATCAGGTGTTGAGAGAAATCTGCCAAACTTTTGCCCTTTGGGGCAGTGGGAAATGAAGGAAGATCCCTGGGTGAAGCTTTACTAAACTGAGGGACAGACTGGAGCCAGGCTCAAGGAGTCAAACAAAGGAAGGGGTCAAGAGACCCTCCCCCTGGGGACCTATGAAAGCACATCAGGGTTGGCCTTGTCTCTCAGTTTCCAGGGTCTTCACCATCAATTCCCTGGCTAAAACACCATGGTACAAGTTAAAACAAACAACACTGTGACCAGGTATCATTAGCCTGCAACCAAAGCAAAGTAACCACTGCTCTTTGTTAATTGATTCCAGGAATCAAACATTGGATGCTCTTATCCTTAAGATTTAGGATCAAGGTCACAGACAACTGGGGCAATGCTTTCTTTGTAGCACTGTGTGGTTTAACTTAGAGGGAGAGTCCCAAATTCCTGACTGTTCAAGGCCCTTCTCTCCCAAATCCCTTTTTATATTATCACACACACACCCCACCACAACCTCCATGGCTGTCATGCCCCCGCCCGGGGTGCCCACCCACTTCATTTCTCCCTGCTGACCCGCAAGCCTTCCCCTGGTTCCTGCTCCCTCTCTCAGCTGACTTCCTACATCCCTCTCCCCAGTCCTACCCCCGCCTCCAGCCACTTCTCAGACCTCATCTCTGTCAGTCGTCCCTCCCTCGCTTTCATCCCTATCACACCATGTTCATCCTGCAAGGCTAAGACCCAACTCAATTTTATGGAGTCAAACTGTTTGCTCATCTGTCTCCCCCACCAGACTTGGAGCTCGCCAAGTGCAGGAATCACACTAGGTCTTTTTCCCAGCATATATGCAAAACCCAGCACGCAGTGGTCATTGATGAATATTTGTTGAATTGGATCATTCTTACTCAACCCTGCAGCCTGGGAACTGGTTCAGGCGCAGCTGCTCCCTTAGCATAGAGATGGTGTTTGGGGAAAGATCAGCTACCAGGCCTGTCCCACTGCGTCTGGCCACGGGCTCTTTCTGATGGCCTGCCCCAGCTGCCATGGTTGCAGAATCTGCAGGTCTGGGCTCAACTCCTTGCATGAGGCCCCTTTAAGGCTACCAGCCTCCTTCCCACAACCCCTTCTCTTAAAGAGCATCTGACAGTGCTTTAAATGGAGTGACACAAAATGTGACCACAGATGGAGCAGCCAGGACAGGAAGGCAAGTGGGTTTTGGCTCCGGAGAAAATAGAGGAAAGTGTCCTCCCAAGCTCTAGAGAGATCCCTGGCTGAAGAGCAAAGAGCCCAAGTTCAGTTCCTGGTCAGGCACCAAAGGGCCGGTGGCTATGGGTGCTGGGGGGGGGGGGGGAAGATGGAGAGAGAGAGGGGGGCAGTGGGTGTTAAAAAGAGGGTTACAGGAAGGGGCCCTGGGGCAACTTGTTGGCCTCCCCCGGACTCCAGTTCATTATCTGCAAAAGAACAGACATGCAATTTGAAATTCTCAAATTTTAACCCAAACAATTACAAATCCAAATGTGAAGCTGAGATCATTTTTATCCTGACCCACTTATTTTAAGATGTCCCCCCCTTTTTTTTAATGAACCAGATGGCAAATCCAAACCAAATTCACTTCCCAGCCAGTAGTCAGCGTCAGCAGAAGCAGGTGGAAGAGAGTCCTCTCTCCCACGTGGAGAAACCACAGAGTCTCTTGAGCCTGGGTTTTCATTTATGTTAAAATCCTTAGGGCTTAAGCCCATTTATTTGTATTTGTTTGCATTTTTTAAAAAGAGATTTCCTGTTCTTTGGAAGGTTTAATCCAGGCATCCTGGGTTTCTGATGGGCCCCCACAAAAGATAGAATACATTTATTAAAAAGAGCTCTCAAAGCTCACAGAATCGATTTCCCTGTAAGCATGCAAACCTGGGTTTAAAATTGAAAGCAAAAAGGGTAGAAAAGAAAGTGTAGTTAGAACCCATCTTAGGAGACTTTTAAGACCTATTTTTGAAACATTCGTGGAGTCCAAGGCCATTGCTATACTGACTCTGATGCATTCTTTACTTGCGTCTTTTTCAAAAACTAAAACGCTTAAGGATTTTATTCTCCTTTCCAGCCCCAAATGTTATATAAGGCTTTTAATCAACAAACATTTCCCAAGCACTTTCCCTGGGTGAGGCCCTCTGTGAGATGCTAGGGATACAGAAACACATAAGGAACTCATAGAATGGAGGGGAACAGAGCAGGAAGCTTTGGGGCGAAAGGTTGAGAGTGCTTTACTGGAAGTTCTTCTGAGGTGGGCAGGAACCGGAGTGTAAGTCACAAGGCTCCCAAAAGAGCTCATCGTGGCTCTTAACAAAAACAAAAGAGGAGGAGTTTGCCAAGTAAAGAAAGCGAGTGGCATCTGAGAGAGGGAATAGAGCAGGCAGGGCAGAAAATGTGAAATTGCACGTGTTTTCAGAGAAAGTGAATCAGGCAGAGGCCAACGGATGACAGGACGAGTGAGAAGAGAGACATCCTGAACAGGCCAAATTAGGAGACAATGAAAATTCCAGACTCAAGTGTTAGGAACTGATCCTCTGGGCAAGGGGGGAACAAACTAGGTTTTTAAGCAGACATCACATTCAGACTTGCTGGTAGAAAGACAGGACGGCAGGTGATGAATGGGAAGGCAAGATACTGGTCACAGAAGGTAGGAAGTGCTTGCAATCATGCGGATGGAGACAGTGAAGGTAACAGCAAGAAACTAGGAAGAAAGAGATGATCTCAAAAACCATTTGGGAGTAAAGCAGCCCGGCCTCAGGAACATGGACAGTGAGGAACAGGGTGGACTCATCAATAGCTTACAAGGTTTCCTTGGGATGATGGTGCTTACAAGTGAAAATATCATGATGGTGGCCAATGCACAGAGCATTTACGTAGCCTATGGGCCAAGTACGTCACACCTGTGAAGTCATTCAAGCCTCCCTAAGCCTATAAATAGGTACTATGCTTATTACCGCTTTACAGATGATGAAACTGAGGGGCGCCTGGGTGGCTCCGTCGGTTGAGTGTCCCGGCTTTGGCTCAGGTCATGATCTTGCAGTTGTGGGTTCAAGCCCCGTGTCGGGCTCTGGGATGACAGCTTGGAGCCTGAAGCCTGCTTCCTATTCCGTGTCTCCCTCTCTCTCTGCCCCTCCCCCACTAGCACTCTGTCTCTGTCTCTGTCTCTCTCTCTCAAAAATAAATAAATGTTAAAAAAAAATGATGAAACTGAAGCACAGAAAGATTAGGTAACTTTCCCAAGGTCACCCGCTAAGTGGTGATCCCGTATTCGATCCAGGATTCAAACCCACCTGATCCAACTCCAGAATATAGAGCTTAGCTGCTCCCCAGGCATTTGGTAAAACAACAACAACAACAACAACAACAACAACAAACACATTATAAGAGGGGATGCAAGCTGTGGAAAAGAATTTTAATTCAGCTTTGGACATGTGAGGCAGAGGTGCATGTTCACCAGGACTACAGGTGCAGAGGTGACTGGGAGTGCTTCAGAGCTCCACATGCAGGGCCACCTTTGCCCAGGAGCCCGGCCATCCCCCGGAGAAGCACCACAATGCAGCCAAACCAGCCCAATCCCCACCCGGGCTCTGACAATTCCTAGCTGGATCCAATCACTTCATCCTTCCCGACCAGTCTCTTCATCCATGCAATGGCCATACTAACATTACTCCATGATACCGGGCGGATGAGATGTTCACATAAAGCTGCAGGTGCAGGCCCTGGCACACAGAGGTGGCTTGACAGTGATCTCAATCCTCTTCCAGGGATGTGGGATTTTACGGGAAGTGATCCACTACTTATGCGACTTCGCGATCGTCGAGAGATGTGTGGTCACAAGTATCTTTCCAAAGTTAGGAGAAGGCTAGGGTTTGGTGTGGGAACCACTCAACTCCTACACTTCTGTTTCCCCGGCAGCAGCACCTGTGTATCTGTGAATGATCCATTTCCTGATGTCCATGGACAGTTTACTGTCTGCCTGGCATCACCACTGGGCTCCAGGAACATAAAGCCAATGCTGGGGAGAGAGCGGTCACTTCCACAAAAGGACAGGGAAGGACAAAAAATATTCCAAAGAAGCGATCTCTGAAACGACTGTTTACCGAATATGTGTCAAGCAACTTTGAGTTAATGCCCTTCTTCTCTGACATGGGCCATGGAGAAGGAAAGGCTATGAACTTCTGTTAGCACAACGGGCGTTTTTAAAATGAAGCCTAGCACGACAGTGCAAGTGAAGGGCTATCTCTTGCAACAGCGTGGACATTGTTTTCAGAAATGCCCTCAGTTTTCCCCTCCCAGGGGTCACACACATAAGGTTTTAGAGGACTGAAATCGAGTGGAAGGAATGGCATTCAAAAACCTGGATGGAATGTCTGGCTCAAAGGGCCAGCCACTTAATTTAAAAGTAGCAACATTCACGGTTGTTAAAGTGGAAGTTAAGTAAAGGTGGGACGGAGAAGTCCACCATCTTGGCAACAGTCTGGGTAACAGAAGAGGATCTGGGTCTTGCCCCCAGTTCTCCAACTTCTGCTCTAAACACATTGTGTTCAAGCAGGCCATCTGTGCCTTCCTTGCGATCTCTGGAACACAAGGTGGCAAAGGCCTTTGTGAGTGTCTCAGGAAACCATCAGACCAGGCTATACCACATAGGCCTCATCTTGGCTGGGATAGCTCTAGAGGAAAGCGTGACTTTCCTCCTTGGCTGGGAATTGCCTTCCACATGCCCCTGGAAGGTCAGTGAGGAACACCTACTTCTTTCTTCTCTAACCCTCTGGGAGGCACTTTGGAGAGATTTTCATCTTCATTCCTAGCAAGCTACATTGCGATGCCCTTTTGAATACACATGGGAAAAATTCAAGCACTCCCTTACTATGTCCATTATTAATAACAACAAAGTTAGAGCAGTTATAGTGGGCAATTGTATTACTTTACTAACATCGTCTTAGCTTTGTTATTGTAACACACACTTGTTTCCTTAGAATGATGCTATCTCTTCATAAAGTTTTGTTATTCTTGGAGATGGTCCATGGATCCGTCAAAGCCTGGCACGCTACCACCGTCTTTAGGAAATTCTCCCAAGGTTGTTATCCAAGGCTGGCTGCCTTCTCGCTGTTCCATGGCACTTTGTTCAGACCACTGTATAGGACTGATATCTACAATGACTATTGGTTTATATGACACATCTCCTAGGAAACTAGGTCATGAGCCCAGCAAGCCAGAGCACGCTGTCGTTAATCATCATAGCTTTGGGGTTGCCATAGGAATCAACCCTGACTATTCCCTCCTTCCACTAGAACTGACTGTAAGATGAAGTTCTGCGACTAGGTGCACTGTTGACGGATGTTCTCCATAAAAACCATCATGCTCAAATCCTATGCTCTGCCTCGGAGGTTGGTTCAAAACACCACCAATTCAATATCTGATTTTTGACTTAAGGTCTTCCATTTATAAGAAAATGAAACAAAAAATCCAGCTGAAGCACATGAGTGTGAAGTCCAGTGTCCAAGAAATAGTTTATATTAACAGCTTGGAAAAGCTGGGCTGGCAAGACATACCAAGCACAGCTTTTGGAATGTGCTCCTGCCTCTAAAAGGGAAAACCTAAGCATGCATGGGTGGTCCCCTCCACATGTAACAATTTAGACTTTAAGATATCCAGCAACATTTGGAGCCCTCTTTTAAAAGGACTGTAAAATGAATGCTTGGCCCATACACTTCATGGGCCACTTGGGCAAGAGCCAATTGTCAGCCATAAATAGGTCTTGTTATTCCAGCGCATGTTGAAGGTCAACTGTCCCCCTAAGAACCACTCCAATCCCTAGCTAATGACTTCCCCCCGAGCCGGTGATGGCGAGAACTTTCTTTGGGAAACTCCATCTTCCTAATTCTCAAGAAGGCCTGGGTTCAGGAAGTCCTTACTTACCCCGAATGCAGTTTGGAATGCAATTATGTTCGGCGTACTTGGCAGAAAATTTAATTTTAATAAGACAAGAGGAGTTTCCATGGTGTTTCACTCTTAATGCTGTTACTATCACTCTAGTCATAGTAAAATAACAATTACCATTATGGATTGCCTACTGTGTGCCAAGCCCTATTTGTTTTACCACAAAGGGACAGGAGACGTTCTTGTCGTTTTCAACTTCTAGAGAAGGAGCCTGAAGTTTAGAGACGGTAACTCTCTAAGAAGTCATGGCTAGAGGGGCGCCTGGGTGGTGCAGTCGGTTAAGCGTCCGACTTCAGCCAGGTCACGATCTCGCGGTCCGTGAGTTCGAGCCCCGCGTCAGGCTCTGGGCTGATGGCCCAGAGCCTGGAGCCTGTTTCCGATTCTGTGTCTCCCTCTCTCTCTGCCCCTCCCCCGTTCATGCTCTGTCTCTCTCTGTCCCAAAAATGGATAAACGTTGAAAAAAAAAAAATTAAAAAATAAAAAAAATAAAAAAAAAAAGAAGTCATGGCTAGAAAGAGTGAGGGCTAATGTTTGAAGCAAAACTACTTAACTATAAAAACTACATTCTTGACTGTTCTGTCACACCCTCCCCCCCCCCCCGCCGCCCCCAGACACACCCTGAGGGGCCCAACGCTACAGGTGTGGATTCTAAGCATCAGGCACTAAAAACACATTCTGCCCCATAATCCTTGCCTGTGCCTTTTTCTGCCACTCACTAAATCATGACACTGTTGGTCATAAGAGAAACCAGACAAAGAAGTACTCAACAAACAGACTATTGAAAGAGCAACTTTTTTGACTGTGGGAGAATGTCATCTTTGTAGTTAAAAGGCACAATCATTTGACAGAGAAAATGGTAATTTGTCACCTATTTTTCCATGGCTTTATGATTTACTATTCACGTTCAGATTTGTAGGTAATATAACAATGTGAACCCTGATATGTAAGGCCAAGGTTTTCCGATTTTGTAGAAAGAACTAGCAGGAAATAGAAGTAGAGAGGCGTGTTACCACTGACAGTGAAATGGAGTACCTTCTAGCAGAGATTTCTACTGGAAATACAGCAGACGGGTCTGGATTGAAAAAGGCAGAGGACTGGGGCGCCTGGGTGGCGCAGTCGGTTAAGCGTCCGACTTCAGCCAGGTCACGATCTCGCGGTCCGTGAGTTCGAGCCCCGCGTCGGGCTCTGGGCTGATGGCTCGGAGCCTGGAGCCTGTTTCCGATTCTGTGTCTCCCTCTCTCTCTGCCCCTCCCCCGTTCATGCTCTATCTCTCTCTATCCCAAAAATAAATAAACGTTGAAAAAAAAAAAAAAAGAAAAAGGCAGAGGACTAACTCATAATTTTCTGTGCCATCAAGGATGGGCTCCTGATCTCCCCATATCAGGTGGGTAAGGGTTGGCTAGAATGAAGAGGGACAGAAAATCTATGTGAGGATTACTTGCAGGCCACATGGCATACCAAAGCAGAAATCCAGAAAGCAAAGCCTTCTCCTTTGCAGTGAGCAGTTCGGTAGATGTGAACCCAATATATATTTCATAGTTACGTTTTGACTCTTTACCAAAGGTCAGACCTGGTAGAGTAACGAGCAATTGTAAGCACAGAGTGCAGAGATCTCAACAAGGATGCACGGTGCTCAAGAGAAAAAAAAGGTGTTGAAATTGAGGCCGATGCGTTTCAGGCATGCACCAGGGGGTAGGATCACCCAAACTGGCAGAAAGGAACAAGAACAATTTAGAGAAGTTTGAGGAGACTTAAGAACAGGAGAGCGTGACGCCACCGCCCCGAGTATAGCAAGACGTAGGGAAGGGCACACCCCTGAGGAAGACTTTTCTTTTGGTTGCACGCGTGACCAGAGTGAGGTGCAACAGGTGGTGTAGCACCAGCGAGGGGAGGCGCCTGGATAAGCCATGGGCGTGGATGTGTCTGGGTTCCCAGAGCTGCTGTGCAGAAGCTCCTGCAATTCCTGGGGAAGGGCCATGTGGAAGAAATGGAACTGGAGGACCAGTAGAGTCCTGGATTTAGAAAAAGGAGGATGTCAAGGGTCAGGGTATCCAACAGAGACAGTATCCGGGTGCAGGGTCAGTGACATTGAATGTTATTGCAGGCTCAAAGGCCAGGTGGAGTCAAGACCAGGGATTTGGCAAAGATAGAGGCCAAAGTAGACCTTAGTCAGACTCCCGTGTATAGGCATGGAGCCCTACTCCCCCGCAGAGCCCCAAGGACACATAGCCACACTCCCACAAAAACCCAAACATCGTATAGTGAGAAGTAGTAATGAGACACTATAATAAGAAAAAAAAAAAAAATTTGCCCTAAATAAACTATTTTGAAAAAGAAAAGACTTAGATACTACTAATTGGCAGATTTAAGTAACCTTCTCCAACACCCGTGATGCTCACTATCGCAGGGAGTTAAGAGAAATACTAAATTAGAGAATTTATTGAAAATAATTTAAAATTTCTTTGAAATCTGTGTAGGGTTGTTGGGGTAAATCTAAAAGAAAAATCACTGAGACACCTGAAAGATACTTGATATTTAAAAAAAAAAAAATGCCCCTTCCTGAAGAGTAAGAAAAGCTGTTTCTCCCATGAGGAAAAAAGAAAGAAATTTCGGAGTCATATTGTCTCTAAGATCTGAAGGAATATTGAATCTATACACCGAATACTGGTATTCCTGAAGGAGTAATAATTTGCGATATATCTTTTAAACACAAATGGAAATGAGAAGTATAATCTACTGCCCTGACCTCCACAATCACGGAGAAGTAATGAGTCAAGAGAGAATTAACTTGAGAAATTTATCCAGAAATTAGAGGGGAACAAATACATGAAAATAAAATTAAAGATGAGGGAATTTCGAGGGGGACAATGCAGTTGTCTCTCACAGGGCAGCCCGCTGGTGTGGATGCTGTGGACCCATCGCTGACCACAGTGACTGTTTCCGGGCTGAACGTGTGATTCAAGGTTACTTGACCGGGAGATCAGGATTTCTGTTTAGTAATTACGGGGAGAGGAAGTATGCTTGGATGTGGACAAGGAAGATGACAACCTTGAATGCTGCTGGAAGCCTCTTGGTACCATGCAAGAAGCCAGCCTGGAGAGGAAGGCAACACGAGGAAGACTCTAGAGCCAAAGAAATTGACAGAAACAGTCAGGGACTTCTCTCATTCTTTGCCTGAAGTATGAACTCCCTCTGGATGTTCAGAAACAGAACCAACATATTGTATTTACCGTTTAAGCTAAGTTTAAGTTGGACTTAATACTCAATTAATATGTCATACTCAATTAATATGGAACTGAAAGGAAGACCCAGAATATTGAATATATATTTAACAGGAAACCTATAAAAAGAAAACGGGACAGATGCAGTTAATATGATAATAATAAAAAAAAGACAACTTAGATAGAATAAAGAAAGCTTAGTCTAAAAAAGTTCACTAAGTACTAATAAAATTAATTAAAATAATTCTGTGCCTGAGCACTTACTTAGGATTTTTTTTTTTCTAATTTCAAGGATAAGGAATCCCCAAAGCATCTAAGAAAGAAGAATAAAGAAGCAGAAGGGGGAGGAAAAGGTCAGAGAAAGGAAGTCGGAGCAGGAGGAGGAAAAGGAGGAGAAAGGAAGGGGAGGAGAAAAAACTAATGGAACAGAAAGGCTGGCTTCAAACTTCTTGCAATTCTGACAAAAGACATTTGAAGAGAACTTAGTTTTGAAGGGAAAAATCAGGGGCACCTGGGTGGCTCAGTTGGTTGAGTGTCCCACTCTTGATTTTGGCTCAGGTCATGGTCTCAGGGTTGTGGGATTGAGCCCGCGTTGGGCTCCCTGCTCAGCATAGAGCCTGCATAAGATTCTCTCTCTCTCTCTCTCTCTCTCTCTTTCTCTCCCTCTCTCTCTCTCTCTCTCAAATAATATCAATGCCTAGCAATGTTGCTTACTTGCACAAAGAACTTACACTTTCATTTATGAAAAGCCCCCCCCCCCCCCCAAATCATGAAAATAATCAAAGCAGAACACTCCAGCTGACTGGGAGATGAATCCGTGTCCTATAATTTGCACCAGAACTTTGAAATAAACATTGATGAAAAAGGGACGAAACTCACTTGTTTCTCTAGAGCTTGGTCTAAATAAATGTTTTTTTTAAATGTATTAAATAATTATTAATTATGTAAAATAATAACATTTGCATAAGAGCCCCAATCTGGATATAAAGTTCTGACGTAAAAAAAAAAAAAAAACACAACTGAAGAGTTCTAAAGCAAATCAACTCGACACTTCATACAGTGTTTCAGAGCATAGAGAAATAAATTGAGGAAAGAGGGGAGAAACATTGCAAATCATGGCTAACAATAAAATCTTACAAAGATTTTTTTTTCACATGCAAAAAAATGACTAGCCAATCCTGTTTTTTAATCTTTTTTTTTTTTTTTAAGTTTATTTATTTTGAGAAAGAGAAAGAGAGAACAGAGGGAGGGGCAGAGAGAGAGGAAGAGAGAATCCCAGGCAGGCTCTGTGTTGCCCGTGGCCAGTGCGGGGCTCCAATTCATGAACCATGAGATTGTGAGCTGAGCTGAAATCAAGAGACAGATGTTTAACTGACTGAGTCACCTAGGCAGCCCCCCATCCCGTTTTTTGAATCAATATGCAATGTTCTAACCAGACTAATAGAATCCAGCCAGTAATTTAAAAAAATGATACATACTAGGAAAGTTGTACAAGAGACCACCTCACGTGTTCACCTGTGCAGCCAGCTACACCGCATTTCCCAGTCTCCCTTGTACCTTCGATGGAATCGTGTGACTACTTTCCACCAATAGAATGTGAGTGTGGTAAGGGGCCAAGCCACCCAGGCTCCCCCTGAAAATACAACTTCTGACCTGAGTTATGGACCTCTGCTCTGATGCCGCTCAAGTCCAAGCCACAGGGCCCCCAAGATCCCCCAGAAAGCTCGCCTATGCATGAGAGGCATTCCCTCTTGGCCCTGGTCCCTTGACTCTGCTGTTGGTTCATAGCCTTCCTGGGGTGTTCACTCCCTTTTCCTGATCAGAGGGGGTTTCGTGTTTGTCCTGTAAGAACTCTTTGAACTCTGATATATATTTAATTCTACATGCATGAGGACATCACACCTAATCTACTGCATCAGGCCAGATCATGTCTGCCTGTCTCAAGAGAATCTGTGCATTTCAGGAAGACGCAGAAGGGTTAAAAGAAGAGAGCGAGCGAGCGGCCACGGAACAGGGAGCCTCTTGCTCCTGCCCAGATCCCATGACAGTTTCACATTTGGCGGCAGAGGAATTCTGACTGCACGCATTGGCCAAAATAGGCTTTTACTCTGATCGCCCTAAATTTCCTTCAGAGAAGTGTTCCAAGATGGATTATTCTGATTTCTGGGAAAAATGCTCCACAGCCCCTAAACACACCTACTCTGCCATCAGCATTAGTCTGTGTTCCTTTCATCCTGGCCCTGGGAAGCATCCCCAAAATAAGCAATGATTTCATTATGAGTTGAACTGAGTGGCTTCATGGTATCCTCTGCCATGTGGATTACTTTAATGTGCTGCAGAGACTAGGTGATCCAAAAAGCAACAGGATTGTGCATCCAGAATAAACTCCATGGTGAGTTAGTATTATATTTTAATTGTTTTACTTGAATATATGCTTTTGGCATGCATTAGCATACTTGAACGGTCCTTTCATAGAATTAGAGTCATTTTAGGGACGCAGAGGGAATACAATCTCTGGCCTATCCTTCTCATTTTTCAAATGAGTTGACTGTGGCTTGGAGAGGTTAAGTGACTTTCCCAGAGTCACACGATGAGTGGCATGGCTGGCTCTGTGGCATCAAGGGTCTGTCCCATTCATGAGGAAAGGGCTTCGCAAGTCATAGATGACAGAAACATAGGGCCACTGCAGTCAGGAGGTTACCATAGACCCAGCCCTGAGGCAGCTTGCATATTTCTTCATCGTTGCTTGGCCTGAATGTAACCCTTGCTTTTTTGCTTCCACTTTCCCATGGATATGACCTATCCAGGATGGTGTGGTTTCCCTGGTGTGTTACCAGTGTCCCAGGTTCCTCTTCCCAGCTCCTTTCCTCCCTCTTGGCATGGTGTTAGCCTTGGTCTCCAATCTCTGAAAGCCACCCACACAGTGTGGCTTGGACCCTTCCTCTCCATAGCTCCAAGCTTGGGACCTGGGCTCTAGATTGCTGCTGAATTTCAGTGCTGAGATTAGACCCAGGCTTCCAAATTTTCAGAGCCCAGTTATCTGCTTACACAATACTTTATTTTAACAATTTATTTATGTTCGAGAGACAGAGACAGAGCACAAGCGGGGGAGGGACAGAGAGAGAGGGAGACACAGAATCCAAAACAGGCTTCAGGCTCTGAGCTGTCAGCACAGAGCCCAACATGGAGCTCAAACTCACAAGCTGCGAGATCATGACCTGAGCCGAAGTTGGACGCTTAACCAACTGAGCCACCCGGGTGCCCCACACCACACTCTTATCTTCAACAAAACGGGTTACAGACTTGAACATCTGGCTTTCCAAAGGCCAGTGCTTTATGAGTTAGAAATAATTTTAAAATAGTCTCCCCTGATCATTAACCCAGAGTTTGCTTTCTTCTTGTAGCTGAAAACTACAGTTAAAATATAATATATGCTCTCAGGGTAGGTTGCTTTGCATTTACGAAGAAAAAAACTGATAGTCCCTAGCAAAGCAGCTCCTCAAAACAAGGTAGGAATCCTGCAATACCTGGGACCCGAACTCCAGGGCTGGCAGGGGGACACGGAGCCAAATTCGATCACCTTGCAGTCACAAGTAGGGTACCGGCAGGCCCATGACAATGGCATCATCATGCCGAAGAACGGAAGCCCACCCAGGTGTCCAGCAGGTGGAGCTGAGGCGTGCTCTAAGATGTCACTGCTAACCCTGACCTCCCCCTGCCTACCCCCTTCGCCCCCCACCACAGGAATTGGGAGCTGTCAGCGAAGATTTGGCAGGAGCTGCTCAGTGGGCACCATCCCCCTGAGCTGGCTAGAGATGGAGACCTTTTAGGGGACCAGAGCTCATCTGTGAAGCTGGAAAGTTTGCCCACCGCTCACAGACACATGTCAGAGTCCTGCTGGGACTTGGAAACTCGCACATAAACTCTCCTGGCTCTGCTCCTGATCAGCCTGCTGCACGATCCACCTGCCCAGTCTTCTCGCTGGGTCTCCGTGCCTTTCAGTTCTTGAGCTGCCGCCTGAAATAACAGCACGGAGGCCTCCAGAGCCCCTTATTAAAATGCAAACACCACAGGATGGGTTCTAATTTACAGAGACGTTGGCCGGAATCTTAAGTTTGAGCTAGTTAAGAGCGTAAGAATTTTGTAAAACGCATGGTGTGAAGAAAGGGTGCGGGTGGAAAGCCCGGAAGACAAACCCAGCAGCTTCTCAGTTGACATCAGGCTGATGGCATTTGCAGACACATCAAAGTGGGGGAGAGGGAGAGAACGCGGCAGAGGACAGAATCGGATGCATATGGTGCCTGAGGCCCAGACAGAGAAACTGAGGACAAGATAATGACATTCAACAAGGTGGAGGGACTCCCTCAAAACCGAGATGGCTAGCAAATGTTACAGGTGAAAAAGGAGGTAGAACAGCTGCTTTTCACCTGTTCTAGTCAGACCTAGGCTGAGACTGACATTGTGAAAAACACCAGAACAACAGCGACAAAATGCACAGAGAGGGTGCGTGAAGAAAATCAAGATATCTAATTTTGTAGATAAAATACTCAGAAAACATGGCTACATGGAAGCGGGGGGCGGGGGGTAGTTAGACGACGATCAGTCAAGGAATTGGTTTGAAAGTTGCCTTCCCCCACCCTGCGGCCAGACATGGCTGAGGGGATCCATTTCTCTTCCCTGAGGAGCCACGAGGTAGCTTTCACCTTCCTCACCACAGTCCAGACCAGACGGTCACTGCCAACCCAATAGAAGCTGACATGGAACATATCTGTCATTCCAATGTCAATATTAGCTTTGAAAGTAAGAGGGAACCAGGATCAAAGGAGAGGTTCTATAGGGAAATGGATTTTTCTCAGTACAAAGAACTATTCAAAAAATAGAACAATTGGAATCACCCAACCACAGAATGAGTTTACTCTGTGAAGTGAGTTTTCTGTTACTTGAAGTGGTCAAGCAGAGGCTGTTCAATCATTTTCCAGAGGAATCCTGTGTGGGTGGGACACTGAAGCATGATCATTAGGGCCCCTTCCAGCCTACAAAACCTGTGATTAAAAAGAAGGAAATACAGCTGCTGTAATTCATCAACAAGGGTACTAACCTCTGGACTTCAGACAGAAGTGTCTCCAGACTCATGGGCTTGCGGAAACCAGACGATGTTCTCATCCACACAGCTGAAGGAGGACCCCTGTTGGATTCCACACACCTTAAAGAAGAGAAGGTCAAAATATAGAAAGGGAAGATGAGTCAGTCTATTCTGGATTCCTCTGAGCAGTGAGGAGCATGAGGCCATATATATTTATTATTATTTTTTTTAATGTTTGTTTTTATTTTTGAGAGAGAGAGAGAGAGAGGAAGAGAGGGAATCCCAAGCAGGCTCCGGCTGTCAGCCTAGAGCCAGAGTTGGGGCTCGATCCCACGATGGCGAGATCATGACATGAGCCAAAATCAAGAGCTGGACGCTTAACCAACTGAGCCACCCAAGCGCCCAGAGAATGAGACCATTTAAATGCAAGAGGCCACTTGATTCAAATGAGCTGATATTTACGGAGTGCTTTTCCATTCACCAGCAGTGGGCTGAGTACTTAATCCTCACAAGAAACCTGAAGGTGGATACCAGGGATGCCATGATTTTCAGACAAAGATACTAAGGCAGCACTGGACACAGATCTGGCTGGTGTTAGGGCATCTTCCGGTGGTAGGATGGGAGAGAGAGAGAATGCACGACGCTGGCTCCAGAAGGAACTGAACTCAGCAGACCCCAAATTTGGGTTTGAAAGGTGGCCACAACCGTCTTTTTCTGCCCCATGCACTACCTCATTGTTCAGTCACAATGACCTGTAGGAACCTTGTGGGGTTCCCATCTCTGTCCTCGGCAAGGACCACAGGTCCCAGCCCATGACAGGGTCCTTAGCGAATGCGAGAATTCAGAAGAGCAAATGTGCATCTATGGCCTAAATACTGTCCACGCTAGCTGCACATGAACTTCATTGAGGTGAGCTTTTGAAGCTATTCACGTCAGGCGCTTGCCTACAGGCTGGCACCTGGGCATGGGTATTTTTTTTTTTTTTTTTTTTGGTAGCTTGCCAGATGCTTCTAACGCACAGAACTGCCACAAGTCCCGCCAGACCAAGGAGAGTCTAGACCTTAGTTCCAGCCCTGTTTTCCTCACCTAAGCCCATATGGAATGTTAACTTTGCATACAGAACAGGAAGGAAGAAGGTACTAACTGAACAAGTGTCAGAAGGACGGCAGTGTGATTTTAACATGTATTTTTAATAATATCTAATGCAAAACAAAAACAAAAGCAAAAAAACCCCAATATCTATTGCATCTTCACATTCAGGGAGACCCTGATGCTTTACCCTTGGAGCCTTTGTTCACTTGCATTCCTCTCATTAACGGAGTCCGCCTGGTTTGGAACCCTGAACTGGTCAGCAAAATTTAATTTCCTGTTGGGAAGATTAAAAAACAAATTTATTAAAAGAAACAAAATTTAGCGTTCTCTTTAATAATCTCCCTTGATCTTCAAGGCCTCTGAATGTCAAATGCCTGTTGCAAACTGATATTCTTATCACATTTGAGAAACAAAAGTTCCCCTAAAGGAATAGACTTTTGGCAGCTTTGACCCCATTATATTTTTTCCACAAAGTAAATAATAAGATGAATATGAGTAGAGACGCCTAAAACAAGTCAAGAGAACCAGACTCCAGATTCCTGGGCCTACGTTCTGGTCCTTTTCCTTTTGCTTATTTTCCCTGCGAACTTGCCCCAACCACGGGATCTCTTGGGACACTCTAGTCCCCTCTATGAAATGAAAGACAGTGGGAAGGAGATGCTGTCGGGGCCTCCTAGCCTTGACATCATGAGATCATGAATCTCCAGCGATGAGGAAATCATAGGAGTGAGGAGGCAAAATCTGTAAGGCGTGTTCCCAAGTGGAGAGAAAACTCCACCGGATTTGAGGTCAAAATCACTTGTTTCTGGCCAAGGCTAGATGATTGTGAACAAATGTTTGGGTGCGCGCATCAATTCAATCGTGTGCATGAGGGTGTGTGAGTGTGGGAAACGAACTACAAGATCTTTTGAAACTTTAATGTGGGGTTGCCTTCAAGAATTTGAGGTTGTGGGGAGCCTGGGTGGCTCAGTCAGTTAAGTGTCCGACTCTTGATCTCAGCTCAGGTCTTGATCTCAGGGTGGTGAGTTCAAGCTCCATATTGGGCTCTGCACTGGGAGTAAAGCCTACTTAAAAAAAAAAAAAAAAAGAATTTGAAGTTGTTTCTGGCTTCCCAAATGCCTATTAGAGAGTTTGCTCTTTTGTTTGGGAAAGCCCTTGATTGGGGTTAAGACTAGACTCATCATTAACCCGAATGAGGATGTCAAAAACGGTTCCTGCCAGGCTCTTGTCTGGCAGAGCAGGCCAAGTGCTGCGTTTCTGAAGATCTTTTTACTTCTGGGGGGAAAATTCTTTTTGCTATGGATCTCGAGGGTGCTCGCTTACTGCTTATTTCTTTGAAAGCAGTCAATCGTGTGTCTTGAGTGCACTTGAGTGATTACATGTTTGCATTAATGCAGTAGGTCCCAGAAGACCAGAATGCACCGCCAGACGTACAGGCCCGGGCACCGGTTTCGCTCCTGCTGGAGATCAGCCTAGAAACAGATGCACCTGGCTCGCTCTACTCCACTTCTGACTGGGCGATATTCGGTCTCCAGGTAAAGGTATTTAAAATGGAACAATTCCAAACACACTGTTTAGGGACCATTATGTTCTCAATATAATGTATATAAGATCACATTCCTGTCGTCAAAGGAAAAAAGTTTCTCTTCCAAAGCATAGATCCTTCCAGTGCCAATCACTGTAGCCAGTCTGTGCCCCTTTCAAGGGCAAGGGAGTGGCTTGTTTAATGGAAGAGACTTTAGACTGTGATACTGAAGGCCCAGGAGGAAGGTGCTTGGGAAGGGGCAGCACCAGCCAAGTCAGCTGGTTTCAAAAGCACCCTAGACGTGAGCTCTCTGCGGCTCTGCCTCCTGCCAACAGCAGAGGACTTTCTTGGCGGATAACGATGCTGCCAGATAAACTTATAGGCAACTTGTTTTCTCCCAACTCCCACACATATGCGTACAACCAATAGGGCCAAGGGGTGCTGGCCCAATGCAAGCCCTTCAAGACTCAATCTTGCCAGATTTTTTTTTAAGTTTATTTATTCATTTTGAGAGAATGCGCGTGCGCAGAGGGGCAGGGCAGAGAGAGGGAAAGAGATAGAATCCCAAGCAGGCTCTGCATTGTCAGCACCCAGAGCCCAATGTGGGGCTCAGACCCATGAACCCAGAGATCACGACCTGAGCCGAGATCAAGAATCAGACACTCAACCGACTGAGCCACCCAGATGCCCCAGATCTGGCCAGATTTTCAACTCATAAGAGCAGTATCTACAACTTGCTCATAGGGGTTTCATCTTAACATATCTTTGCCTGAGGCTGTCTGTGGCCAAATCTCCTCATTTTCCCTGTGTGAAAGGAGACAACGCCCCTTGGGAGACTTGACACAAGGTGTGGGACCTGTACCACCTGCTTCCTCTCTATCAGAAGATGGACTGTGCTACATTGGGGTTCCCAGAGGCTACTGGATTGGGGACCCCAGGGATCATATCTGGAATCACCTTCTGAAGCCAGTTCTCTTCCCAGAGCACGCTGCTTGGGAAACAGCACAATTCGAAAAATGTGATCATTTTTAAACCTAGTGGGTTATCTCAGACTTAATATAAAGATGATTTGTAAAACATCTGTGCTTCATATGGACGAAGCCAGGGAAAATATTCAGCTAGAAGCGACATTTATTTCACATCTGCAACTAAAATGCTCTACAATTACGCAGTCTCTTGGGAAGAATCCATCCACGTGGCCACACGGGAGACTTGAATAAAATATATTGCACCTTCTTTTCCTATTATGCACTTTATTTTCATTAAGGCTCCATATTCCCCTTTCTCATGATTTATTGAATAGCCTCCATATTTCCCAAACGCAGACAGCGCCATGGCATATTTTGTCTCTCCATTAAAAAGATAAGGAAACTGAGACATACACACCAACAATTACCTTTCCCAGCACAATTCAAGTGGTCGGAGGTAAAATCCCTCTAGGAGGCTCTCCTGCTCTCAGGGCAATCGCTCCATCCACTTCAATGTCAAATATAATTACATGCACACAGAATCAAAAGCTAGAGAACACCGGTTCATGCTACATAATAAATCTGTAAGTTTTCTAGTAGGGCCCTGGCTCAGCATTTATGAGTGAATGACCGTATCCTCAAATTAGTTTATGCAAGGCAAGTATGATTGCGTGCATTATCTCTTGCCATAAATCTACACAAAACGAGTATTTTTTTTTTCAGAACAATCACAAAAAGCAAGATCCAGTTGCTTCAAGACACCCCAGTTACCTGTCAAATGTCAAATGATGAAAAAGTTCTGAGATAGATTCCTCAAATCTTTACACAGAATCAATCGCCCATAATCTAACAAACTTATTGGGTAATATTTCCATGGAATTCCTTTACTTTTCTTTCATGGACAGCTCTGAGGAAGAAAGTTCATCAGTATTCAAACCAGCAGTGAGTACTACAATGGCAGTCGATACTTACCGAGCACTTCCTGTGTGGGGGACACTGCGCTCAACACTTTCCATTAATAACCTCATTCCTTCCTCTTGACCATCATCTGGGAGGATGCATTGCACTCGGGGAGTAATTTGCATGGGATCCTAAAACTGGAAGAGTCAGGATTTGCATCTGGACCTTTCCAATTAACCTTAAATTCTAGACCGGCACTCCCCAGTACAGTAACTACGCCCCCCATGTAGCTGTTTACACTTAAATTTAACTGAAAGATTCAATTCCTCAGTCCCACAAGCCACATTTCAAAATTCTCAAAAGCCACGGGTTGCTAATGGTGACTATGTTAACAGCACAGGCAGCGAACCTCCCTATTATCACAGACCTTTCTGACAGGCAGCCCTGAAGTGTAGCCTACTCCCTTTCTCAGAGGCCTCTTCAATGTAGAGTCACCATCTGTCTCCGAATTTCCTTACTCATATGGGAACAGAAGCGAAGAGGGCGTGGGGGGGAGACCCCTATGGTGCAAACTTGGGAAATAAGTCCGTTGGCAAATCCCAATCCCCCCCTGTCCTCTAAGGCAAAATACCATTCAACTGTTTTATCTGCTTTGATATCTTTGTAAATCCCCTCCTCTTCAATTACAGGAGAGGAGAGATGGGAGATGGGAACTAATGTGTATTAAGTTCCCCAATATGGGTACACATGATCTCTTTTAATCTCTCCGGTGGTATATTTGAGAACATACTATTATCCTCAATTTCCCATGATGAGAAAAACTTGAATTACTTGTAGAGATTCCCAAATAAACTCCAACTCTTAAAGCACATTGAGTATTAGCATTGAAAAGCCAAGGGTTCCTCATCCCATCCTCTCCTCAGGGCACACGCGGGTAATGCACAATAATTGAGACCTGCTCCCAGGCTGTTACGCAGAAATATAGAGAATAACTTTGCTTTTTTCCCCTACCACTCAGGAAAATATACTCAAACATTATGAGTGAAAACAGCATAACTATAGGGCTACCTGTTCTCATATATTAAAAAGGTAAATTATTTGTAAACTCTTGCATTTTCTGGATCATCTGGACCAGAGGAGCCACAAACTTAAACAGGAAGAGGGACTGTGTAGAAAATGTAAATGAATGAAACAGACTGTTATGGGCCACTAGTTTTAAGGACCAGGAGCATTAGCATCACCCGGAAACTTGTAAGAAATGTACCTTCTCAGGGTCCACCTGGCTTATGAAATCAAAACTCTGGGGTGGGATCCTACAATCTATGCTTTAATGAGTCCTACAGGTGATTTAAAGTGGAAGTTCGAGCACCCGTATTTAAGCAGTGGCGATTGGTAAGGAGAGTGGTGAATGGAGAATGCACACCCAATTTTCAGGGGCAGCCTCTCTCTGGCTCCAATCATGTATTGCCTTATTGGAATAAAGGTCCAGTGGTGCCAACTCTTCCTCTGGCTCGAATGTCATTAGTGGGAGCAGAAGAATAACTATATGAATCACGATGCATATTGTAACTTAGAGGTTAATGATACTGTGCTGTTCTATTTCCATACGATGTTGTTAGTAAACTGGATGGCATACAGATTAAATGCCCCTTTTTATTTTCTCGTTGTCTCTAATATTTTGAAACATGCTATCTTAATAGTATCACAGCCATTCTTGGTGGCCTTTCAAATCTCTTATTACATCTAGATTCTGTTCCATAGCTAGCTTATTTTTAGTTCATCGTTTTGAGGACTCTAATAGCATTCAGCAGTTAGTGAAGTCACAAATGATATTGTTATAAGATATACAAAATGGGCCATTTTCTAACAACACTGAACGTTTAATAAAAACAGCAAGATCACTACAATTTCTTACAGAAGTTCTGGGAGGTAATGTCCTGAAAAAGAATGGTGGGAACTTCTGTTTATCAGCTTAAATAGCGCTGCTTTAAAAAAAAAAAAAAAAAAAAAAAAAAATTAAGTGAAAATAGTTTGCCGTGTGTTTGGCGCCCCCTAGGATAGAAATTATTTAATTTTGGGCTTTCATTAAAACTTTCAATTTTGTACACAAACTGCAACTTTATTAATATTTTCAAGTAGCTCTGTTTCAAATCACCTTATTGTGGTTGCGCTAAATAAGTTCTCTTTTATAAAAATTTTACAAATTTTACAAAAGGTGTAATGCACGTTTATGTAATAACTATTCAGATTAATTTTCTTTTATTTCGGAGAGAGAGAGAGTGTGTGTGAGTGGGGGAGAGGGCTAGAGGGGGAGGTAGAGAGAATCACAAGCAGGCTTCACACCCAGCACAGAGCCTAACATGGGGCTCTGTCCCACGACTCTGGGATCATGACCTGAGTCTTAATCAAGAGTCCAATGCTCAACTCGCTGAGCCACTCAGGTGCCCCAACTATTCAGATTAATAAATCAAACATTGAAAATATTGTTTGAAGCCATTTCTGTATCCATCCTGGCTATCATTCTTTCCCTTTTCTTCATTTTAGAAGAGGTAAGCACTCTTCTAAATATGTTGTCATTCCTTTTATTCTTTTATGTGTGTGTACATTTCCAGAATGTATTATCTTGTCTTTCGTATTTTTAAACATTTTGTGAGCGGAATCATTTTGTACACACATTTCTGAAACCTGCTTTTTTACTCTTATGTTTATGAGGTCTGTGGTTGTTGATAATCCTAAGTCTAATTCACTTGTTTTCATTGCTGAAAAATGTATATTAAAAAGAGCCCATCAAAATGTAAGTATCGTTTATTTCATGATAGGCATTTCAGCTGGCTCCAGTTCTGGGCTCTCAGAAGTGCTGGTGCTGATACTTTATGTTTTCATTGACTATGTGTACAGGTGTTTTTCCAAGTTATACAACCAGGAGAGGAAGTGCTGGGTTATAGAGAGCTTTTAGTGGGTCTTCTCATTCATTAGATTTAAGTGGATCTTCTCATTAATGCCATATCATTTTCCAAGTGGTTATAATTTATATTCCTACAGTAAGATGTGAGTGTTCCCATTTCAATATTTGTGTGCAGTACCTGGCATCGTCAGACTTTAAACGTTTTTGTCAATCTTACAGGTATGAAATGGTGTGTTTCAAAGAGTAACCTTAATGTTTATTATTCACATTCAAGTGAAACTTCTGGAGGCTAAACACAAGTTTGACCATAACATACTTTTTAATAAAGTTAGTTTGGTGCTTCTTTACATAACATGATGCAAAAAAATCTTCATTTTTAAAAATTAAAAGCAAAAGCTTTTAAAAAATATTGCTAAGTTCCCAGTTATAATGCTATTTGCACACTAATTCAAAATGTATGCACACACACACACACACACACACACTTTATCTACCTTTTTTATATTCAGTAATATAACTTATATGTAGTGTAAATAATTTGATTCTCTGGGTATTTTCTTCCTTCCAAGTGATTTAAAAGCTTAGAAAGGCAAGAACTATAGTAAAACAGAAAACTTATATTAGAATTAGAAATTTTTGCTTTTAAAAACCTGTTTCCCCTTCCCTTATACAGTCTGTCCCCAACGACAGCCATTTCAAATCTACCTATGGATAACCTTTTGGTAAGCTAGCCCTTTCTCCCCACTCCCTTTTCTTAAGGCACCTGGGAAGGGAAGGCAGTGAAAAACACCACCCCCAAAAAAACAAAAACAAAAAAAAAAAAAACACTAATGCTTCAGTATGCTTCAATCTTGAAAAATCTAGAGCAAAGGAAAGGGAATAAAAGTAGGCACAAAATCATTTTAAAACGATCCCCACAGAATTTTTCTTCAGTATGAAGTTCCACTCTCCAGTTTGTGTTTCATGAGAAAGCACACACACACAAAACCCTAACAATTTCACTGGTTAATACTACCAAACATTTAAGGAAGAAACTATACTAATTCTCTCTAATCTCTTTCAGAGGACAGAAGTGAATAGAATATTTCATTATTCATTCTATGAGGCCAGCATTATTCTAATACCAAAACCAGGCAAAGACATTACAAGAAAATTTCAGCCCAATATCTCTCATGAACACAGATTCAAAAATCCTCAACAAAATATTAGTAAATCAAATATGATATTGTATAAAAAGAACTAGACACCCAAACCAAATGGGGTCTATCCCAGGCATGTAAGGCTGGTTCAACATTGGAATCTCAATTAATGTAATCCATCACATCAACACAGTAAAACAGAAGGATCACATGATCATATCAATAGACACGGAAAAAGCATTTGACAAAATCCAACACCCATCTGTGCTAAAAACACTCAGAAAACTCAAAATAGAGTGGAACTTCCCCAATTTCATAAAGAATATCTACAAAGAAGCCTACAGCTAAAATCATATATAAAGGTGATAATATAGAAGTTTTGTCACTAAGATCAGGAAAAAGTCAAGGATATCTTTCCTCACCACCCCTTTTCAACATCATATTGGAAATACTAGCTAATGCAATAAGAAAAGAAATGAGATACACAGATTGGGAAGGAAGAATTAAAACTGTCTTTGTTCACAGATGAGAGGGTCTTATATCGAGAAAATACCGAAGGATCAACAAAAGAACTTCTGGAACTAATAAACAATTAGAGCAAAGTTGCAGAATAGAAGGTTAATATATAAAAGTGCAGTCACTTTCCTATATACCAACAATGAAAAAGTGGAATATGAAATTAAAACCACAATATCATTTACATAGGCACCCCCCCAAATGAAATAATAAGTCTAACAAAATATGTACAAGATCTATGTGAAGAAAACTACAAAACTCTGATGAATAAAATCAAAGAAAAACTAAACAAATGAAGACATTCTCCATGTTCATGGGTAGAAAGACTCAATACTGTCAAGATGTCAATTCTTCAACACTTGATGTGCAGAGTCAATGTGATTCCGATCAAAATTACAGGAAATTACTTTACAGACATTGGCAAACTTATTCTAAAGTTTACATGGAGAGACAGAAGACCCAGAATAATCAACACAATGTTGAAAGAGAAGAACAAAGTTGGAGAACTGACGCTCCCCAACTTCAAGACTTACTACAAAACTACAATAATCAAGATGGTGTGGTACTGGTGAGAGAATATACACAAATCAATAGGACACAATAGAGAGCAAAAAATAGACTCACTTTGATCTTTTTTTAGTATAAAGTTTATTTATTTTGAGAGTGAGAAAATGAGCATGTGCACAAGTGGGGGAGGGGCAGAGAGAGAGGGAAAGAGAGAATCCCAAGCAGGCTCTGCACTGGCAGCATGGAGCCCGATGCAGGGCTCGAAGTCACAAACTATGAGATCATGACCTGAGCTGAAACCAAGAGTCAGATTCTTAACCATCTATGCCACCCACTCACCCCACTCACTTTGATCTTTGACAAAGAAGCAAGTGCCATATAATGGAGCAAATTTAGTATTTTCAATAAATGGAGCTGAAACTATTGGACATCCACATGGAAAAATAAATAAATCTAGACACTGACCTTTCACCCTTCACAAAAATGAACTCAAAATGGATCATAGACCTACATGCAAAAATTCAAAACTCCTAAAAGATAACATAAGAGAGGGGGGCATAGATGATCTTGGTATGGCAATGACTTTTTAAATAAAACACCAAAAACATGATACATAAAAGAAACAATTGATAAGCAGGACTTCATTAGAACCTAAAACTTCTGTTCTGTGAAAGGCAATGTCAAGAAATGAGAAGACAAGTCACAGACTGAGAGAAAATATTTGCAAAGGCATATCTGATAAAGGATTGTTATTTAAAATAGATAAAGAACTCTTGAAACACAGCAATAAGAAAAGAAATGACCTGATTTAAAATGGGCTAAAGACAACAATGAGAAACCACTGTACTAGATTAGAATGGCCACAATTTAAATCACTAACAACAGGAAATGCTGGTGAGATTGTGGAGCAACAGAAACTCTCATTCATTATTGGTGAGAGTTTCTTTTATTTATCATTTATGATTATTCATAGTTTCTTACAAAACAAACATACTCTTATCATATGATCCTGCAATCACACTCCTCAGTGTTTCACCAAAAGGAGCTGAAAATTTATATCAAACCAAAACCTGCGTGTGAATATCTATAGCAGCTTTATTCTTAATTACCAAAACTCAGGAGCAACTGAGTTTTCCTCCCAAGGGTGAATGGATAAATAAACTGTAGCACATCCAGAAAATGCAATGTTTAAAAAGAAATGATCTATTGAGCCAAGAAAAGTCATGGAGGAAACTTAAATGCATATTACTAAGTGGAAGAAGTCAATCTGTGCAATTCCACCTATATGACATTCTGGAAAAGACAGAACTATGGAGACAGTGAAAAAAAAAAAAAATCAGCGGTTGCCAGGAGTTTAGAAGGGGGGAAGACAGGTGGAGAACAGAGGATTTCTAGGACAATTAAAATACTCTTTATTACACTATAACGATGAATACATATTATCATCCATTTGTGCATACTCACAGAACATTCAATACCAGGAAAGAGTCATCATGTAAACTATGGACATTGAGTGATTATGATGTGTCAATGTAGGTTCATTGATTGTAGCAAACATATCACTCTGGTGGAGGGTGTTGATAATGGAGGAGGCTGTGCATATGGAACAGCGGGGCTGTATGGGAAATCTGTGTACCCTCCTCTCAATTTTGCTGTGAACCTAAAACTGCTCTTAAAAAAAATAAAATCTTACAAAAAAAAGTGAGGCAAAGCATTGTAAATGTGCTCAGTGGTGAACTACTGTATGTATCAAAGGAGATGTGGCGAGACCTACACACAATATTTATTAAAAAGGAAAAATAAATAACAATGTACCAGTGAAACAGTGTATTAGTTTTTAAAGTGGAAATATTGCTAGTAAGTGGCCAACATCTTTATTTTATTTTATTTTTTACTGAAGAACAGTTGACATATAATGTTATTTTAGTTTCAGGTTGTACAGCATAGTGATGCAAAATTAGGTACATGGCGAAATTCTCACCACAATAAGTGGGTACCATCTGTCAGCATACAAAGTTCTAATATTGTTGCCTATGTGGCACTTTACATCCCAGTGATTTATTTATTTTATAGTTGGAACTTTGTACCTCTTAATACCCTTCCCCTATTTCACTCCTCCTCCAATCCCTTTCCTCTAGCAACGACTACTTTGTTCTCTATATTTATGAGCCCGTTTCTCTTTTATTATTGTTGCTTTTATTTGTTTGTTCATTCACTTATTTTGTTTTTTAGATTCCACATATAAGTGAAATTATATGGTATTTTCCTTTCTTTGTCTGACTTACTTCACTGAGTTTAATACATTCTAGTCCACCTAACTTGTCATGAATAGTGAGATTTCATTCTTTTTTTATGGCTTATAGTCCATTGTGCATATACACATCTTTATCTGTTCTATTGATGTACATATATGCTGTTTGCATAGCTTGGCTATTATAAATAATGCTGCAATTAAATATAGGGGTGATATAAAATAATACATTAAGCTTCTAAAAACTTCACACACACACACGCGCGCGCGCGCACACACACACACACAAGATGAAGGAATTATAGTAGAAGACATCTGGGAATCACTGGCCATTCCTGATGCGTGATCATTGACATCAGAAGGGAAGAAGCCACTTTTTCCTGAGCATTGAGAGGGGTCTTACAGACGCTCAGAGTGTTTCATGTTGCCCCACAAGTCTCCTTTCTCTTCCTTTTTCTTCAATATTTTTCTCTTTATTTTTTAAAGCAGATGATTTCTACAAATCAATCGCCAAGTTCACTGGTTATTCTATTTCAAATTTTATTTTCAAATCATTTCATGATTTTTTCACGTCAGTGATTCAAATTTCCATTTGCTTTTCTTTATAATTTATATTCCTTTATAGAAATATCTTTAATTGTGGAGTTGCTGTTATTATATTTTTCTTCTATTCTTTTAACATGATTTCCTTTTATCTTTTAACACTTAAGTGTTAAGATGGAAGTCTCGGGGGTGCACCTGGGTGGCTCAATTGGTTAAGCGTCTGACTCTTGGTTTCAGCTCAGGTCATGATCTCATGGTTCGTGAGTTTGAGCCCCACATCAGGCTCCGCGTTGACAGTGCGGAGCCTGCTTGGGATTCTCTCTCCCTCTCTCTCTGCCCCTCCCCTGCTCGTGCTGTCTCTGTCTCTCTCAAAATAAATAAATAAACTTAATTTCAAAATAATTTAAATAAATAAATAAAATGGAATTCTTGGTGCTCATTTAGGCAGGACATATACTAAAAGGGACATCTTGGCCTGCCCAAAACAACCTCCAGGATCACTTGGAGTCAGTTTTTATTGACTTCTTTCTTTCTATATTTTTATGTTTGTTTTTACCTTATTTTTATAATGAGTAGGTGTTGATTTTTATTTAAAAAAATAGTTACTACCTTTTAATATGTTAAGAAGAAAGTAGCCTAGGAGATAGAATAAATCAGGACCAGGGACTTTGATGGTGGGGCTAGTATAATATGCACACATGGTCAGGTCTCTTGCAATGTGGCAGTGTTTCTAGGCCAAGTGGGTATGTATTTGCAGTCCTGATAAATAAGAATTTTTCTAGTTAAAAATAATTAGATTCAAATGCTGATTTCTCCTACTCACTGTTTTTTTTTTCCTTTATTCTTTTGATGTTCCATTTCCTAATAATATGGGGCCAATAATCCCAACCCTTTGTCAGTTTTAATGAGATAATATAATATAAATTCAAGTCTGTTTGGCTTTACTTAAACCCCCAATTCCATGCCCTTGGAAGTCAAATTTCTCCCAACAGTTTCTGTGAATGCCTTAATCTAAACGTGTATGCATCTCCGATGTTCAATTCCTATTATATTGTCTCTGTTTTGCCCCCACATCAACTCAGACATGAAGCTGCAATTATTTATGAATTTCCATGCAACTGAATCACGATTAATTTTAGAAGCACTTTGGAAGCCCTCGAAGCTCACTATCTTCTGTGATTTCTACTGATTCTCTGGTCTCTAAATTCTGCTCCAAACTATGTACCACTGGGAATGACCCAAAAAGTCAACAGTACTTTGGTGCCAACCAAACCACACCAGACAGACAAACAATAAAAGGCAAAACCAAAAATCAAATAAAATGAAAATCACTTTGGAAGGTGGTTGTTACGAAATAGTGTATGTGCATGTTACATGAGTATGTCAAATGTAGTACAGTGAATGTCTAGACACTAGTTTAGTAAATATTTACTTTCTTCTTCCTAGTTGATAATCGATTTTAAGAATGCATCCCCATGTAGATGCCTCTGGCATAGGTTTCAAAGGCCACATCCTGGCCCCCTTTCTCTTTTTTTGCACCTTACCGTATCCTGCTGGGGGCAGCCAGTGGCCACATCTCAGACTCACAGAGACATCAACACCTCTTCTGGCCAAGCTCCGTTTCCTGTCAGCCATCTTCCTCAGTCTCAGCTAGCTATTACAGCGACTGAGGAGTGAGAACAGGAGTCGGGGTTTACGGAACATATAACTACATTTTTGGAGACAGCATTTTGTGGTCTTTGCCTTGCCAGCCCATCTGTTCACCATTAGCCCCCATTCAGATGAAGTCGTCATGTTCTGTTCATAATGAACCACTGCTGGTGAAACAAAGCTTTGTGGGCTTCATCGTTCTAATGGGCTTGCTCGCCACGGAGAATGCTCCTCAACATGTGTCAATGTTAACAGCCCTCAGGTTCACTTAGAATCCCCTCTTGTGGGCTGAGAGAGACCCAGGGCCCTGCATGCATCCACAGGCCTCTCTTCTTCAACTGCACTTAATGGCTGAGCTCTGCAATCATCCATCTGACAGTGAAGAATTCCACTTCTTTCTGGGGCAAATGAAATCAGAAAATTATTCTTGCTCCTGCTTCGAGTTGCAAAACACCTACTTTCTGTGAGTATTGTGTCCCCAACTGCTATGAAATCATTGCTTATAATCTTTACCACAGATTTATGAGGTTGAAGATCATTTTACAGCTGAGGGAATGGAAGCTTTGAGAATTTAAAAGCTTGTTCAAAAGTACACAGATGATAGGTGACAGAGCTAAGATTGAACCCCTCAAACGTTTGCTGTTTCCACTCACCACACAACCTGCCACGGGCAAGTTGTGCACAAGTGAGCAGTCTCTTGCTATTTCCGCTAGAAAACTGAGGAAGGGATATGAAAGCCATGGTCACGGAACACAGCAGTGTGCACACTGGGACCCATGCCCTCAGGCTTAATGAGATTGTTATTTTCTGTGTTAGTCAAGGAGGTTGGGAAAGGGTGTGAATTGGGGTTACAACTCAGTGTTGACAAGCTGTTTGAGTTTTGAGCAAGTCTTGTTGTTTGAGTCTCAGAATTCTCACTTGAAAGTGATAATAAAAATGAGAATTCTACATTCATATATGATCATCATGAAGATCCAATTCCGTCCCCATTAAGAGGACAGACACTCACAGATTGCAAGGATGCCAAATACAGTTGAGATCAAACGAGATAATATATGTTACAAGTCTTGGTAAAACCATGGGTATGGTCTTATAGTTTTATGTTATAAACCTCAAGAATTGTTCCCTGACACTTAAGTACAAAAAAACATCATTTTCCTGTAATTTTCCATGTGAAATTAAATCTGGGAGAACACTTAGTCTCAGTCATTTGCTTGGGAGGAACATTCTTCCTTCCTTGGCATTATTTGAAGATAGACCTCCAATTTCTAGTCAATCATTCCCTATTCTGCCTCAGAGATGTTCCCTGTCCAGGGCTCCTATGTATGTCCGTCTTCACTGGTCACCTGCCAGGCCAAGTTCAGGCACTTCCCCCTTCACTATAGCTCCCAAGGCTATCAGGCTCAACACACACACATCTTAGTTCCTGACTCTGCTACTCTTGAATCCACCTTTGTCCTTCATCGTTTGGAATCCAACTCCCTCCCAGGGTTTGCCATGCCTATCTTTTATCCCTGGAATACAAAACCTTCGATTTCTTCCATCTCTGAGACCATCCAGCCATGTTCTTCTGGATAAGCAACCACTGATCCAAATACTTACACAAACCAAAATGAAAACCACTGGATAGGAGCAATATGGAGTTCCCTGGTGAACCGAGGAGAAGGTGCCTATTAGGTGAGGCATCCAATTGTCAGTGGCAGCTGATCGTTTTCTTGAGTGAACGTGGCTCTATCTTCCCAGAACTTCCAAATGCAAAAGCTACTAACACAGACTCAGGAAAAGGAGCCCAGGTCCTGAAACATAAAGCCCCACTGAAAATGAGTTTTCACTGTTTCACTAGTTAAGACTACTGCGTCCAAAAAGAAAAAAAAAAAAAGAAAAAATCAAACTAAAAAATAAAAAAATAGAATTTATTGATTGGATACTGATTAACTTATTACAAGGAGTGTTTTGGATAGAAAGAAAAGTATTTTCCTGAACTTTTGCAGGTCTTATATCCAATAATTGTGTTAGAGGGAGGTTTCCAGGACCAGCAGCGTCACTGTCACTGCCAATCACTTCTGCTGGGAAAGAGGGATCTACGGGAACAGGTGAGCACGTGGGCACCAGCTTCCTTCCTTGGCACAGAGAGCCCTGCCTTGGCACAGAGACCCACAGAGGGTGGGTCACTCTCACCTTGGGGGCTAGCTCCACATGCAGGTGGAGGTGTCTTTGCCAGTGGTCTCCAGTTTGGCTGCACCTTTGGATCCCCAGACTGAAGCTTTCTAGTACATGGATGACCCAAGTCTGTCGTAAAGCCATGGCATTGTTTGTTGGCTGACTGGTTGGTCGGTTGGTTGGTTGGTTTGTGTTAAGCCACCTCAGTGATTCTAGTGTAGCAATTCCTACCGGAAAGCTATTTTGTGGCAAGACCTGTCTGATCCGACGTGTCTCTCCTACAGGCTCTGCCTCAGGCTTCACACTGGCATTTCCTTCTTTCAACGTACAGTAGGTACAGCAAAAGGAGCACAGAGTTAGGAGCTGGTACGGCTGACGTTCGTCCTAGTTCTGTCACTAATTAGTCATGTGATTTAAAAAGATTGTCTGATGGGGTACCTGTGTGTCTCTGTTGGTTAAGTGTCCAACTTCGGCTCAGGTCCTGATCTCATGGCTCATGAATTCAAGCCGCATGTCAGGCTCCATGCTGACAACCCAAAGCCTGGAGCCTGCTTTGGATTCTGTGTGTGTGTATGTGTCTCTGCCCCTCCCCTGCTCACACTCTGTCTCTCAAAAATGAATAAACATTAAAACATTTAAAAAAAAAATAAGGGTGCCTAGGTGGCTAAGTCAGTTAAGCATCTGACTTCAGCTCAGGTCATGATCTCACCATTCGAGCCCCACGCCGGGCTCTGTGCTGACAGCTCAGAGCCTGGAGCCTGCTTCAGATTCTTTGTCTCCCTGTCTCTCGGCTTCTCCGCCACTCGTGCTCTGTCTCTGTCTCTCAAAAATAAACATTTAAAACACATTTTTTTAATTAAAAAATAAGAATAAATAAATAAATAAATAAATAAATAAATAAAAAGATTGCCTGAGCTGTTACCCAGCAAACTAAAGTGATGGGCCAGCAGAAGGCTATCTGCGTGGAGGCAAAGGAATATCCTTGAACTATAATGGAATCCATGTCGATTATGAAGGTGCAACGCATCTTGCGTATATTGGGGTGTGTCAACAGAAGTCCCCTTCTGTGAAAGAATATTGGAAGAGATTTGTGTCAAGTTTGCCTCAGAAGCCAGTCAGTAGCTCCTCCCCCAGCAGAGGACAGAGGCAACCCTACGTCAAACAGGGTAACTAGCCCTGGAATGTCATAGTCCAACACCCACAGTATCTACACACACACACAGATGCACCTTTTTAGTACAGACGGCCACAACCTGATGATTCCTGGGACAGTCTTAGTATCCCTGAGAGGAAAGTATACCAGCTCGAGCAGGAGGGAGAGGACTGCAGTAACCCAAGGAATGGGAGACTTATGAGTGTCCCAGAAAATGTTAAACTGAGGAGTCATCACCTAGGCAGAAGTTGCTTGGCAGCAGGAGGAATGGTGACTCAGAACTAAGGAGTCAGGAGGAACACAGCTGCACCCAGACAAAGGGAGGTTGGTCATGAGCTTTGGAATCATCTTCTAGACACTCCCAGGAACACTGGGGTGTGAGGGGGGATGAGGAACAGTAGAGAAGGCTGGAAATCCACACCTGTGGCTTGGATCATGAGTTATGTGAACCGTTGGTGTTCATGGGACCTCACTGGGAGTCTAGGTCAGTGGGTCCTTTCAAAATTCTGTTGACACGCTGGGTTTCTTGAAGCAGGATGGCCCTGAACAGTGCTGTAAAGAGACTTTGTGAACCACACCCACCCACACAAACACAACTTAAACTCTGTCCCCTGTTTCCAAGACTAAATAGAAAACATGAGTCCTGCGTCCTTTATTGCTTCAGATTCATTCTTGTTGGCTGTGGCACAAATCATAACGCTAAGACTGTGGCCCACATTGGGCCTTCATCACATGGCAGACATTTAGCACTTAGTCCCTGTTTGTGCAGATCCCCTTAGACTCTGAAGGGATTTCTCCTTGGAAACCAGTGAGTAGAAGGACAGCTAATACCACATTACTGGTGATTCTGGGACTAATAAGTTAAAATAGTTTCAGAAGGCCTGCAGAACAGAGGTTTCCTCTTGTTTGCCAACTTCACTCAACTTCAGACAGATGAGTGCGTTGAGGAGGACCCCTACCGCCCAGTCAGGCAAGGTTCAGAAAGAAAATTAAAATGTGACTGTTTAGAGACAAGACCCCCAGACATGAGAGAGTAGGAGCACCTGTCCTACTAATTTGCTGATTTAAAACAAACCTCTTATGTTCTCATCTGCAGGTTAGGGAGCTTAGATGATATGCCCAAGTCACACAGTCAGTGGCAGACCCAGGGATGTGTGACTCCAAGAGTTGTGTCTCTTCCAGTAATGCCCACAGAACCCTTGGAGTAGGTCAGGACCTGTCAGAGTGTGGGGAGATTCAACCCCAAACACCCATGGAGAGGTGGAGCCCACAGAACCATGCAGACAGTATGGATGAACTCCATTAGGTCAAGGCAGGTAGCAATCAAGGTGGGCCATCCCAGGAGGAATGGATTGTGGTCTGGGACTACACCTCGTGGATTGTCTTTATGTCTTCCAATTTGATAAATTTCCTATGGTTCTCTAGCTGCTAAAAGCTATCAGCTTCCACTCTTGCTCCCTTGTTGCCTTACCTGTATCTTCCAGAATATCAGAAACTTCTTTGGCTTTAATGCCTGATATCCAAACATCAGCTTGAATGTTTTCAGAGTACACCGATAAAAAAAAAAAGAAAGAAAGATGGAGAAGTTAGGAAAGATGGAAAGGAAGGAGAAGAAGGAGGGTGGAGGAAGAAATAATGGCAGTGACAATGACAACAATGACAATGATCATGATGATCATGATATTAACAGCTTCTATAAATTATGCCCAGTCATTGAAATGATCAGTTTTCTCATCTCTAAAATGAATAAAGTACCCCTCACTGAATTGTTTTTCTTTTAATTTTTTTTAATGTTTATTTCTGAGACAGAGAGAGACAGAGCATGAGTGAGGGAGGGGCAGAGAGAGAGGGAAACACAGAATCAGAAGCAGGCTCCAGGCTCTGAGCCGTCAGCACAGAGCCCGATGCGGGGCTCGAACTCACAAACCATGAGATCATGACCTGAGCTGAAGTCAGTGGCTCAACCAACTGAGCCACTCAGGCACCCCTACCCCTCACTGAATTGTTGTAAGGACTAAATGAGATAGTACGTATAAAGCACAAGCACCCATGACTGACATATGGTAAGCTCTCAAAAGCAGTAGTTATCTATCTTTACAGATGTTATTACTAATATTCTGTAAAAGATGATTACTATGGCAATGTTATTATGTTACAATGGGGCCGTTTGACACCCACATTCCTATGCTGTCCTCAGTAACCCTATCTTCAGGGTTGAAGGAATTAACCACAAGCCCAATCCAGGGATATGGAGGATGAGGCAACGATATGCACAGAGATCATTTTGTCCATTTTACAGATCAGGAAGCTGAGGCACTGACTGCTGAGATAAGGGAGCCCTGAAACAACAGAGGATGCTTCCCTGTCGCGCATGAGGAGCCGTTCTTTCCATGACTGTGATGGAAAAGATACGTGTGGTTGTTGGCCCTGATCCTGAGGGATCCTGGAACCAGAAGAGGTGTCCCCTCACTTCAGACAATGAACCTATGAGCCCTCTCCTTTCGGCCACTCTGAATCCAACACTGCTTCGTGGAAACCACCCTCCCATTGTGTCCCAGCCAGGTTCTCCTTCCTGATTCTTTTTTTTTTTTTTTCAACGTTTTTTTTTTTTTTTTTTCAACGTTTTTTTTATTTATTTTTGGGACAGAGAGAGACAGAGCATGAACGGGGGAGGGGCAGAGAGAGAGGGAGACACAGAATCGGAAACAGGCTCCAGGCTCTGAGCCATCAGCCCAGAGCCCGACGCGGGGCTCGAACCCACGGAGTGCGAGATCGTGACCTGGCTGAAGTCGGACGCTCAACCGACTGCGCCACCCAGGCGCCCCTCTCCTTCCTGATTCTAAGTCCTGCTTCCCAGTCAGATGCTCTGAGGCATTGTGTGACCGGGTAGGCCCCGCCTCTGCGACAGAGAGGAAGGGCACGCTGGAGCAAGGAAGGACTCCTGGGAGGGAGGCCCTGGTGAGCCACAGAGACTCAGAGAGATGGACAGTGCCTGGCAAGAAGGGCCCCCAAAGAAAAGGAAGCCCTCAAGGCAAGCAATGCCTATGGTTTCCCCTTCTGAGATTGCAGGTGCAGGAGCCTGACCCGTGGAGGGGACAGAAATCAAAGAGGTAGGAGTGAGGCTTGGTGACCTACAATGTTAGGAATGAGAGCAGACAGGAAAAGTGTGAGGGAAGCTCCAGAGTCACCTTAGAAAGAGGTGAGAATTCTGTATCCCTTTCCCAGGACCGTTACATTTGCTATTTCTGTCCTTATTGTTGTTTAATAGCAAACCACTTAAAATGAAAATGAGTACAGGAGTATTTTCACTAAAGGAACGAAAAGAGAAGTCAGGACTTTGTGTTCCCCTTCACATGCAGGCACACACACACACACACACACGCACACACACGCACACACATATGCACACACACGCACACACATATGCACACACACACGCATGTGCAGCTCCCATCCAGACATGTCTCTGTAATTACAGACCAGTCCCTGCAATTGAGACAACAACCCTGATTCTAGAAAGGAAACTACTCAGGATGAAGGAGGCTATCTATTACCTCTTTCCTGTTTTGTCTTCTCGTGCGTCACTGTGTTCCTGCTTCGTTTTGGTGCTAAACAAAGTTGTGCCAACAGCTGCTTCGACATCCCAGCTTCCAGCCCCAGGTGACACAGCTGACAAGTGACACAGCCAGGACTGAAACATGGAGTGGAGGGGCCTCTTCCCTTGGGACTGCGGTTAGCCAGTGGGTGTGCTCGGTTGAATCAGGGCAATCTGAATGACAGGTGGTATGTGGGTCCATCCAGGGAGAAGAGCTCATCAATGGAGAGAGAAAATCAGTGTAAGCCGAAAAAGGGACCCTCAGAGCCTGGGAGAGAAATGCCTTTTTGTTTTCTGTCAAGGACTGACCGCATATATGGCAAGAGCTGTCCTATGGCCCATAACAGGGCCATCCGAACTCTGTCCTACACCTGGGGAAGTCAAGTCCCCCCATCCCCAGGTTTGTTTCAGGTAGGTCTGCCTCTTTGAGGGAATCCAAGCCACTAGACTAACTTTTATTCAACTTCCTCATGGTTCTGATGCTCCTCAGTGGCTCCATATCAGATACGCTTTCTTTTTCTTAATTTTTTTTTTAATTTTTTTTTTCAAACTTTTTTTTAATTTATTTTTGGGACAGAGAGAGACAGAGCATGAACGGGGGAGGGGCAGAGAGAGAGGGAGACACAGAATCGGAAACAGGCTCCAGGCTCTGAGCCATCAGCCCAGAGCCCGACGCGGGGCTCGAACTCACGGACCGCGAGATCGTGACCTGGCTGAAGTCGGACGCTTAACCGACTGCGCCACCCAGGCGCCCCTTTTTCTTAATTTTTTTAATGTTTATTTATTTTTGAGAAAGAGAAGGACAGAGCATGAGTAGGGGAGGGAAAGAGAGACAGAGACAGAGACAAAGAATCCAAAGTAGGCTCCAGACTCCGAGCTGTCAGCACAGAGCCTGACTCAGGGCTCAAACTCATGAACCATGAGATCACGACTGAGCCAAAGTCGGACACCTAACCTACTGGGCCACCCACACGCTCCGCAGATACAGTCTTCAAGAAGACAAAACAGATGAGGGAATAGAAGTGGAAGGAAAACCAAGAAAGTTGTGGGTCTTCGTGCCACATAGACAAGAGCAGAAGTCCTCTCTGAAGGGAAAGGCAGGACACTGACTTTTACTGGAAAGTCATCACGTGTCCAATATTTTCCATTAGTTATCTACTGATGCTTGAATTGCAAGCGGGATCAGCTGGCGGGAGCGTTCCAAAGAAAGGGAAAGCCTACGAAAGCTTTAAGGCACACATGGGGACTTATGAGTCCTCCCGATTGACTGAAATCAGTGAAGATGGCACGAGACACACAGTCAAGAGCTTTATTGTCCGAGCAGATAAGGAGGTATACTCCCATGACATCATCATCTCTGCATCCCTAGACTAGGATGCCTGCCTGCCGTTGGCTGTCCATTTCTCTCCATCACTAGTACTGGGAAGCTCCCGTCCCCAGGGAGCACTCGGGCCGAGGCTTGGGCTTTCTGGGAATCCTCATGTAAGGTTCTCCTTCTAATCCTCAGCCCAGCCACTAAACTCTGACAGGCGTGAGCACCAAGCAAGTTCGAGAAGTGTTTATCCTGAGGTTGGGGGGCCGTTTTCACATTGTAGCTCTTACCTTTCTTTGCCGTATCAGAGAGATTGTGCTTTTATAGCCTGGCGGGTATTTATGGCACCTCTGTGAGTTGATTAGGCTCAGCTGGTTCAGTTTTACCTTTCAAAAGATACACGGAGCCTTTTGTGTGATTTTTTTTTTTTTCTTTTTGTAATCCTTCAAGCAGGAGACAAAGCAAACTGGGGGAAAAAAAATGTGGTCCTGGAAAAAAATCAAAGGATGTTCTCCAGTGCTGTGAACCTCTTTTCCTTGCTTTTGTGATTCAGTGCGCCCTGGGGGCTGTGTCTTTATGGCGTCTCACTTCCAAAGAGCGAGGAATGGGCTACAGGAAGGTGGAGGACTTGACTTGGACCCAAGCCCATAAAAAGGCCGAAGGAAAGAATAGCTTACGCTAGAAACATACAGATCTGGCTGCCCCGACACTTCACTAGAGTGCTTGGAAAGTTCTCTACGATGCGTCTGCATCGAAGACTGGCTCTCCGAGCCCCTGATTTATCTAAGGGGACCGGTAGGATTGGTGGTCTGACCTAGGAAAGCTCCCCTCTCTAGAGAGAGGTGCTGGAGATGCACAGTGGAAGATATTTTTGAGGATTATCAAAACGTAATAATAATAATAATAATAATATGCAGTGGTAATTGCACGTAAGTGATTATTACTTACTCTGTGCCCGGCACTCTGATAAGCCCTTTCCTCATGATTTTATGTAATCTTCACAATCAGATTTTGAGGGGGGTTAGCATTATATTTGGTGTATGGGCAAGGACACTGAGAATCTAAGAAATTAGGTAGCTTGCTCAAGGTATATATATATATATATATATATATATATTTTTTTTTTTTTTTTTTTTTTAACAAAGCCGAGACTGGAAGCCAAGCCGCATCATTTTAGAACAACGGGCCCCAAGCACCATGATGTCCTGCTGCTAGTTAATCAATACCGCCAGGGAGATACGCAGAGCCATTTGGAAACTGTAAAGCTCTCACCAGGCTGGAATGTTGGTGCTGCTCCTGCGGCGTCTGTCCACGTCTGCCTGCCAGCTGCACGCCTCACTCCTCTGGCCGTGCCCAGCCTATGGCTAAGCGTGCCAGGAAAAGTTGCTCTCATGCCCGCCTTATGACCTCCTGTCGACCCCAGGCTCCGCCTCCCACCCTGCCCCTTGAATTCCCTTTCCCCCCCAGCTCCCACCCTGCCACATCTGAGGCCAACCTCTGTCTCCCTAGCCTCCTTGTGGTGGGGGCCTCTACGTGGCTGGCCTTGACCCCCTTCAGTCTGGCTCAGCATGGAGGCAGCGTCCTCAGGATGGCCACGTTTGCCCTGGGCTCCGGACTGCTTCCTGCCCCGGGTCTCTGGCCTCAGCAGCCTCTCCTTGCGCCACAGTTCTTGGGGACCTCCTCCACGTCCCTGATTGCCTCCGGGTTCCTTGGTCTGCAGCTTTGCACATGGTCTGTTCTCCACCTGAAACAGTCTTCCTGGAATAGTCTACCTGCTCTTAATTTCAATCGTTTTTCTTCCTCAGCTTCTGAATCTGCTAGCCGGGTGCTTGGCCTTGCGTGGGGTCCCACAGCGCCCTTCGTTCACCTCTTCCATCCGCTCATCAGCCTCCATCACGTCACACCATGACAACAGAGGAGCAACTGAAACAAGGATGACCCAGATTTCAGTGACCCAAATCCTAGCATAGGCCTGGCACACAGCAGGTACTCCCTTGAAGACTGTTTAGCACCGGACAAATAGCAAAAGCCCGAGTGAATTCTGCACTCCACACCAAACCCAAGACCCAGGAACCCACGCTGCTTTGTCAATTAGCCGAGAGTCACGCTCCTCCCTTTACCTGGACTCCTCACCGGAGGGTCAGGGGAGACTCCAAGATGAGCAGCCTCCTGCTCCTGCTCGCAGGTTCAGAAGCTGAGGGAGAAAAACGATTGAAATTAAGAGCAGGTAGACTATTCCAGGAAGACTGTTTCAGGTGGAGAACAGACCATGTGCAAAGCTGCAGACCAAGGAACCCGGAGGCAATCAGGGACGTGGAGGAGGTCCCCCAGAACTGTGGCGCAAGGAGAGGCTGCTGAGGCCAGAGACCCGGGGCAGGAAGCAGTCCGGAGCCCAGGACAGAGGTGGTAGGCAGCCTACTGTGGTCTGTAAAACAAGGGGTCCCAGGGCACGGTCTGCATCAAGAGGCTTTTTTTTTTTAACTTTTTATTTTGAAATAATTATAGAGTCACGGGAAGTTGCCAAGAATGTGTAGGAAAGTCCCGTGTGCCCTTTAGCCAGTTTCCCTCAACAGTAACATCTTACCTAACTACCATAAAAACCAGAGAACTGGCATTGGTAGAGGCCACAAGCCTCACTCAAATCTCCTCAGTCTCGCCTGCATTCGACTGTGTGTGTGTTTGTGTGTGCGTGTGCGTGCTATGCAATTTTACTACGTACATAGATCTGTGGAGCCACCACCTCGACACGGAGAACCCATTCGTCCCCCCCACAACCATTTTCCGGGTATCATCTCTTTGCAGCCACGTTCATCCCTCTCCCCATCTCTGACTCCTGGCCACCACTCATTTGTTCTCCACCCCTACGATTTTATTTTGAGAATGTTACATAAATGGAATCATACAACATGTAACCATCAGAGATTGATCTTAACATTCAGCATCACCCCCCTTGAGACCATCCAAATCGTTGCGTGTCAATTCTTTGTCCCTTTATGTTGCCGAGCAGTGTTCCGTAGTGTGGAGAGACCACAGTTTGCTTCACCAGTCACCCTACGAAGGACAGACATATGGGTTGTTTCATTTGGGCTATCACAAATAAAGCTGCCAGGCTCTCCTGTGACCATAAGACTTCATTTGGGAGGGGGGCGGGGAGTGGATAAATATCCAAGGGTGTAATTGCTAGATCTTATGATAGTTACATGTTTCTGCTCTTCAGAAACTGTTTTGCAGGGTGACTCAGCCATTTTACGATCCCACCAGAAATGCACGCGTGATCCAGTACGGCCTCTGGCACTGTCCCCGTGCCTTATTTCAGTCATTCTGACACATTCTGGGTAGTGGTATCTTATTATGGGTTTAGTTTGCATTTTCTTAATGGCTAATGACATTGAACATCATTTCATGTACTCATTTGCCTTCTGTGTACCCTCTTTGGCCTTTCCATCTGTCTTTCCATCCCTTCTGCCCATTTTCTAAGTAATTTTTTTTACTGTTGAATTTTGAGATTTCTTTATGTATTCTAGAAACTAGTCAGATCTATTATTGGCAAATATTTTCTCCCAGTCTGTGACTTGTCTTTTCGTCCCCTTCACAGGATCTTTCGTTGAGCAAATTTTACAATTTTTGGTGAATTACAGTTTATTATTTTTTTCCTTTTATGGGTCATGCTTTTATTGTCAAGTCTAAAAGCTCTTTACCTTGTCCTAGGCCCAGATGATTTTCTCCTAAGTTCCCGTTCCTAAAATGTTTATAGTTTCACCTTTCATATTTTAGTCCACAATCCATTTTAAGTTAATTTACATAAAAGACATGAAACTTAGCTTGAGATTCTCTTGTTTTTTTCTTTTTCCTGGTGGATGTACAATTACACCAGCACCGATTACGGAACAGGCTCTTTCCTCCGATAAATGGCTCTTGCAACTATGTTAAAAAATCACTTGGGCTAATTAGTATGGTCACTTCTGGATTCTCTCTTCTGTCCCATTGATCTTTCTGTCTATTTCTGTACCGGTACAACACTTTCCTGATTGCTGAGTTACTCTTTCACTAAAGTTCTTTTTCAAGAAGACTGTAGTCATTAGATGGCCTGTGTCTTTCCATGTAAATTTTAGAATGAGATTCTCCAGGTCCACAAAACTATTATTGGCAGTTTATTAGTAATTATATGAAACTTATCTTGATCTAGGGTGATTTTATTTTGTTGCATTTCTTTCCAGTTCCTGTCAGCCATCTTTGAGAGGCTTGCTGTTGGGACAGTGTGGCCACATGGACGAAACCCAGTTCTCCCTCTTGAGGATGTTGTTACTGTTCTATTCTGCACCAGGACTGGACAGGGCACAGCGGTCCTAGATCCTAAAGGCAGCAACACTTCCCTGTAACCTGCCCACCGCATCTCCCTGGCCCAGCCGCAGGTTGCCTGGGAGTGAATTGCATCTGAAGTGGTATTGCGTCACCTTATCATTCACAATCCTAGGCCGAAGTAGGGTCAGAGCCTCCTTTGGTTCCCTGCTCCCCTTGGCAAGAGTACAGCTTCTGACTTGTAAGTGTGGTGTGGAATGAACAAAGGCACCTGCTTTAAGTGGGTCACTAGAGCTTGGATAATGAGCAAATCTATGGCCAACATAAGCAAGTGACATTGACACTGAAAGGGCCCTTCTCTCATTTTCCTGCCATGATGTCTTTTCCATGCCTGTGTGAGTCTACAGAACAAAAGTAGTCAGGTGATACTGGACTATTCCAAGATAACAGATTCACTCCTAAATGGCCCTGGCTTCACTCAATGAAGATTCCTTTGTTGCTTCCAGAAAATTCGATGTGGACCTAGTGGCCTTATCCTGTATAGAGCAACGCCATCTGGAAAGCAGGATGTTGACGCTTGCTGAGAAGGGAAAAGAGAGCTGGGGGGTGGAGCTGAGACTTCATACTGCCTCAGCCCAGAGACGGTGCACATCACTCTTGTAGTTCATTGGCCAGATCTGGTCACACGGCTCCACTCAACTTCAAGAGTCAGGGAAATGCAATAGCTATGAATACGACACATCTCTGGCAATGGCAATGAAAATGGAAATTCCTCCCACCTAGAGGTAAAATCCAGTTTGATTTAAGAGAAAGAAAGTAATCTAACAATTCCCACACACACATTTTTTAGGTGATACCCTTGCCATATGTTTTAGGCTAGGCGGCTTTAAGCTGAAGCATATGAATGATGCGGCTTGAAAATGTTTAATGCATGTATCAACACCACACTCACTTCTTCTACATGTCATGCTAACACTATTGCTTTGTCTCCTCTTACGTACTCAAAAGAGGGATCAACGGCCAAAAGGAGGATTAGCCCCACATAAAAGTCAGGTTTCAGGTGCTGACTGTTCCTGGGAGGTGTAAACATCATACTCCAAGACTGCCAGGCTGCTGTCTGCTCTGCTTCATCACGACGTGCGGTCGACGCTGGTGGACCAGAATCGAAACTGCTGCACATGGAACTCAGACCCTGGATTAAGTTAATATTTCTGCAAAGGCCTTAATGTGCTCCTTTAAGGGCATTTCGGCGCCTTTAAAGAGCTGCATGCGGTCATAGCTATCTGAGGCAACCATTTAGGCCGTGTTTTGTTTGGTTTGTTTTGGTTTCTTCATTATCATAAGAGTTGCTTTCCCCTGATCTCCCTGAGGATGATTGCTGGGGCAAATAGAGAAAGGCTGAAAAGAGAAATGAAGCTTAAATACATGATGCTTTGCAGAGGATGACGAACATGCCTGCACAACGTAGGTGTTCAATGTCTGGGCCGGTGGCGGCTTTTTCTCCCAAAAAGCAGAGATGGCTGAGCTGGATAAATATCATTTCTGATTTTTCCCCAACAATTATTTGGGGCATATGTGTTTTTTTCCCTTTTCCTTGAACCTCCTTGTCGTATTAATATTCATCAGCACCCAACGCCAAGTTTCTGGCTTTGGAAATTGTCATTTTGACAGCTGAGGCAGGAAGGAGATGGGGAGCACTCCCTTGGCACTCTCACCTCTCCCTGCCATGACAACCTCCCTTCGGATGCATTTACTTTCAGGGACAGCGTTTGAGTGGCTACACGGTGTGTGTCTGATAGACAAATGCATTTCATAATGAATCCTGGCTGAGTTTATTTAAAGGGAGTTGGGGTTTGCCTCCCTTCCCTCAAACAGCCTGGGAGTGAGGCCAGCGAGAAGTACGACCCTCAGGTCGGGAGGAATCGCTCTCGGGGCATGTTCTCAACTCAGCATGACAGGTTTCTCGATCACAGATGGGCTCTCGGGTTGTTTGATGTCCAGGGGCCCGGCTCTGAGAGCCAAGCAAACAGCCACACCCCAAGGGGCTGGAGTTGGTGAGCTTTTCATCCAGGTTTCAGTTTGCCTCAGCCGTTGCCAGTGTGTCACTGGAGATTCTGCAGTAGGTGGGGGAGGGGTGTGCATGCACGTGTGCATATATGCATGCATATATATATGTGTGTTTATATAGGTATGCATATATGTTTGTGTGCTCACGTGGCACGCATGTGTCGGGACACGTGCATACACATATAAATACGTGTGTATACATACACGTGTATGTGTACATATAATGTGCGTATTTAACCGAAATAAAGGTTCATTTGGCATATTTATTTGTGTTTTTTTTTTAATATTTCAAGGCTGGAAAGGGCCTGCTTCCCATCTTGCGTGCAGAAGGACTCCACAGACATAGAACCGTGGGGCAAGTGAGCCTGACTGAGAACACGTATTTGCCTCCCGTGATCAGTTCCTTTTGCCTCCCGAGGGCCCCACCTTCCACCAGAGACACATAAACGCCATGGGGCTCTGTCACTTTCCTGGAGACTATGCCCACATCAGCATTCTGAGCAAGGAGATTGCCCGGTGTGACAGGGGCAGGAACACCTTTTTTGGAGATTGGAAGGCATTACCAAGCTTACACTGATCCCGTCGTCCTCTACGACTAAAACCTCAGAAGGGAAACGATACAAGGAGATCTCTGAAAGTATTCTCTTTGGAGGTCAAGATCCAGCTAGGTTCGAAGGGTGGGATTTGAATAATTGCCCCAACTGGAGGATGAGGCAGCCTTGGAGGTAACTGGGAATTCTGGGGCTGTGTAAGGATGAGGGGCAGTTGAATCCCACGGCATACTTCTAATCCTAGGATTGCACAGAAAATCAACTCTTTTCTTTGAGTTACCTTGGAATGTTGGTTGTTGCAATTGGAAGGGTCCAGGCCATACCATTTGTGCAATTTGGAAATAAAGACCTCGGCACTTCTCGGGTCAGCTACGTGTGAGTGCCGTTCTGCATACTTCATTTCTTACTGGTCTTCATAAATTCCAGTGCTGTCAGCTCAGGTTTTATTTGTGGGAGCTCACACAGGCAGTGGCCAGGAAGAGCAGAGTGAGCCAAATTGTCCATCCGAATCTATTTAGCATCTAATATTGCGAAGTAAAGAAACTGAGAGAGGGGGGAGGCAGATGAGATACTCTGGTGGAAACCTGTTAAACATTGAGACCACTTGGCAAGAGAACCTCAAATAAATCACCAGTGGTCTGAACCTCACAAGGAGACACTTTGGTCCCTGGAAATCTTGGTGGGGGGTGAGATACAGGATAGAGAAGGCAGGCAGTTCCCAGGGAATTTGGTGAAAACGTTTTTACACAAAGCTCCATTCTCTGTACCACTCAAGTCGGCCATGCACAAATCCCTCACCTGTCAACTTGCCCTCGCACTGGAGTTATGGCGGGGGCGGGGGGGGGGGGAGTCACACAGGGTGGCGTCACCGGGTTCCGTGGACCCAGGCAGATGCCCCACAATCTTTCTGCTAGCCACGCTGTCTCCAGGACCAGCCAGTTCAGAAATCATTCTCCTGAGTGCAGCATGCGCTGTGGAGCCCAGAAACATGCCAACTATAATAGTAGTTAGATGATTCCCGCTTCTGAAGCACAGAGAAACTACAGCCTTGCACTTACTATAGAGATAGTAATAGTGATCGTATTAGCTAATATTTATAGAATTCTATATTCTCATCTCCGTGTCACCGAATATAAGTTGCTTCATTAAATATTTATAAAAACTGTGGTTTTCTAAACATTCCCTTTGAGTTCTAAACAGATTGGGGGGGGTCTTCTCTCCAGAGTGTAGCACAGGGTTGACCCTGTATTTGAGTTGTTTAATAAGGAAGTGAACACTGGACCAGTGCTTTCCAATGAAAAACAATGGGGGACCACATATGGAATTCTAAATTTATTAGTCCCCATAGTAAGAAAAGAAAAATATGCAAATGGAATTAATTTTAATAGTAGCCCAATACCTAAAATGTTATCATTTAAACATGTGATTAATGGGGCACCTGGGTGCCTCAGTCAGTTGAGCATCCGACTTTGTCTCGGGTCATGATCTCATGGCTTGTGGGTTCGAGCCCCTCATCGGGCTCTGCGCTGATAGCTCAGAGCCTGGAGCCTGCTTCGGATTCTGTGTCTCCCAATCGCTCTCTCTCTCTCTCAAAATAAAATAACATAATAATAAAAAAGTTTTAAACATGTAATTAATATAGAGTTATCAACAGATATTTTGCATTCTTTTTCTGTATTGTATTTTACACTTACACTCATCCCAATTTAGATGTCACATTTCACATTTCACAGGTTGGGTAGCCTCCTTTGGCTGCTGGCTACCATATGCCCCAGGTTAAGCTTCTCGAAGCTCTCTACCCACAACAAACCCCTAACTCTCTAGTTGTTACTCGCGCCGACGTGAAAATCTGGAAGAACTCCTACGAAAAGTTTTTGTTCCATTAGTGACAATAACAACAGTAAGAAAACAACAGCAAATTTTTAGAACCTATATTATTATAGATACTCTACTAAGAGCTTTACATGGCAGATCTCAATGATTCCTCACTAAATCTTGGGAGATGTCTGTTGTTACCCTATCCTTTAGAGTTGAGCAAGTTCAGGATTAGAGTAGTTCCGTAGATTCCTCAAGGTTATACAGTGAGGACAGGCAAGGCCAGCTCTGAGTCTAGGGAGGCCATCTGGTTCCAAACCTCCACCAAAAAAAAAAAAAAAAAGACAAAAGAAGATAGGCCCAGAGGTATTCCTCAGGTCTGCCTGGGATTTAAGGAAGCAGAATATGCCGGGGGCGGGGTGGGTAAGAAAGGCGTTTAAGCATACACTAAAGACATAAAGAAATATCCCAATGATCAGATGAGGCCAAGGGATATGATTGAGACTAGGCAATCACCTGTCCCTCCCCACTGGAGATATTCTTTGTCTAGCAAGCCTTGAAGGTTCTGAGTTAAATTACTAAGCAAAGCTTTCCTGTTGTTGACAGTACATTTGTGTTCTTACAGGGGACTTGAGAATCTTGAAGAATCAGTTATGGATTTGTAAGGACAGCAGCAGCATGTGGGGGCAGAGTGAGAGAAAGTCAGCTTTGGGCACTGGGGGGAAACGAAATGCTTTGGACGTTCAATTATGCAAAGGCAAGTTCTCTGTGGAAAGCCAAGGGGAAGAAAAATCTATCATCCTAATTTTCTTTTTTTTTCAACGTTTATTTATTTTTGGGACAGAGAGAGACAGAGCATGAACGGGGGAGGGGCAGAGAGAGAGGGAGACACAGAATCGGAAACAGGCTCCAGGCTCTGAGCCATCAGCCCAGAGCCCGACGCGGGGCTCGAACTCACGGACAGCGAGATCGTGACCTGGCTGAAGTCGGACGCCCAACCGACTGCGCCACCCAGGCGCCCCTATCATCCTAATTTTCAAAAGTCTTAGAGTTAGAATAAATACATGAGTCCAATCCCTCACTTCTTGCTTTATACTTCACAATTAAATCCCCCCTAAATATGTCAAGCATATGGGAGGAAGAGTGATAAACTCACAGCATGAACTTTGAAGTCAGGAAGACCCCAGTGTAGTGTTATACAGTTTACTCATTTTCCTCTCTGCACCTGTTTACTCAATCGCAAAAATGGAAAAATGCATAGTTCACTCAGTTACTTTGAGTTTTCAAGGAGAAGCTAAAATAGTGTACGGATCATGGGAGGTGTCCAAAATGTCTAGTGACAGAGAACTCTCTGAGAGAACATCTTTTATTTCTGGATGTGGTGTTAGTCTCCTGTCGCTGCCGTAACAAATTACCACAAATTTCATGGCTCGGATGATATAAATGTGTTAGGTTGCAGTTCTATGGATCGGAATCTGGTACGGTCTCATCAAGCTACATCAAGCTATAATCAAGGTAATGGCCGGTTGCATTTCTTTCTGGAAGGGGAATCCCTTTCCTGTGTATTCAGATCATTGGCAGAGTTCAGATCCTTGCAGTTGCAGGACTGAGGTCCCTAGTTTTGCTTGCTGTAAGCTAGGAGCTATCCCGAACTTCTGGAAGTCACTGCAATCTTTAGCTTCTGGCCCCTTTCCTCCATCTGCAAAGGCAACAATACTGGTGGATGAGTCCTTTCCATGCTTTCCCTCTCTGACCCACTCTTCTGCCTTCCTCTTCCACTTAAAAAAGAATTTTTTTTACATTTTATTTATTTTTGAGAGAGAGAGAGAGAGACAGAGCACAAGTGGGGGAGAGGCAGAGAGAGAGGGAGACACAGAATCCAAAGCAGGCTCCAGGCTGTCAGCACAGAGCCCGACGCGGGGCTCGAACTTCACACACGGTGAGATCATGACCTGAGCCGAAGTCGGACACTTAACTGACTGAGCCACCCAGGCGCTCCCTCCCTCTTCCACTTTTAAGAACTCATCTAACTAGATTGAGCTCAACCAGATAATGCAGAATCATCTTTTCACCTAAAGGCTCGTAATCTCAATCACATCTTCAAAGTCCCTTTTGTCACACAGGGTAACATACCCAGTTTCCGGGGATTAGGTGTGGACGTCCTTGGGAGGGACACCGCTATGCTTACCACAAATACCTTTTGGAGACTTTCATCTACTGATGCTACTTGGGTTCCATGTCATTCCTTTGTGGCAAAGTACTGTTCTAGTTTTTTAAGTTTTCACTTAAATTCCAGTTAGTTAACATACCGTGTCATATTAGTTTCAGGTGTACGATATAATGATTCAACATTTCCACACGGCACCCAGTGCTCATCACAAGTGCACTCCTTAACCCTCGTAACATATTTAACCCATCTCCCAACCCACCTCCCCTCTGGTAACCATCAGCTTATTCTCTCTAGTTAAGAGTCTGTTTCTTAGTTTGCCTCTCTCTCTCTTTTTTCCCCTTTGCTTATTTGTTTTGTTTCTTAAACTCCGCGTATGAATGAAATCATATGATATTTGTCTTTCTCTGACTTACTTACTTCACTATGACTTATTTCATTACTAGCGTAATACTCTCTAGCTCCATTCATGTCATTGCAAGATTTCATTCCTTTTATGGCTGAATAATATTCCATTGTATACACACCACAATATACAGATGTACATGGTCTATTTTGGGCACAAATATACAGTCTTTTTTGTAACCTGTTGGTTCTTCTCTACATTTTTGATGTCCCTCTTGAAGCAATAAATTTCATTTTCAGAAACGGGTTATGTAATGGTGATGATGATATTGATAACTGCTATTTATCATGCTTTTTATTGCGTGTCATGCATGATGCCAAGCACCATGTCTGTTGGCATCACGTATATTATATAGAAATACGTTAATATGTATGTTTATATGTATATATATCATCTAATTCAATCCTCCGACATCCCCATGAGGTAGGGTCTAATTGTCATTTTACGGATGAAGAAACACCTTAAATATTTACTAAACGGTAGCTTTTTTTAATACATCAGATGAAAACTTCAAATATAAGTTATTTTTAATACACTGGGTTCTAAACAATACCATCAATTCACAGTTCTGCCTTCCTAACTGTGCGCGACAATAATATTCACATAAAGCCTTGAAATCTTCCAATCAATAGGTAAATTTCTGAAGGTTATACTAGCCTGCACTCTTCTCTGACAAATGTTGTCTCTTTCTTGTTCAAGGTTCTAACTCCTTCTAGCTGACTGCCTACTTCTGGAGATTTCCTATTTTGAGGTTTCCTATTTTGGCTTCATCTCTCAGCTGCCTCCTGCCGCATTACCTCGGCCACATGCCCTTGATTCGTGCACTGCGCAGGCTTACTTTCTTTTGCTATAACAGCTCATAATCATTAGCGTTTTGTTGCTTGAAAATCACTTGGACCCTCTGCTTAAATGATGTTGGTCTTTCCTTCAAAACATCATACAATAAAACATCCCAAGTCTGCCTGCCATTTCATTTTACATCTTAGTGAGAGCTTTTTTTGGCTTGTGAAGACCTTGGCTTGCAGCTCAAGGACTGGATTTCTCTTTTTTTTTTTTAAGTTTAATTTAAATAATGTTTTCCCACCACATGGGACAGCATAATTCAAAGGAGAGATGTGCTGTAGAAATGAATTTTGGTACTGCAATGTGAAAGTAGCTGACATATATCAAAAAATGTTCCAAATCTATGGGCAATTGGAAAATGCTGAAGCCATTGGAGCAAAAACCTCCACGTCGTCCACAGGCCCAACAGGTCAAGTGAAGGGTGTCTGGAGGTACAGTCCAGAGCCTGTTTACTCATTTCTCTTTTCCCTGAGGCTTTCCCCAGACACCTCATCTATTACAGACTGAACTCTTCAGGCCAGAAATCACAGTCCCATGTCCTCCTTAAAAAAGGGCTATGACTCAATAACTGCCAAATTCGGTTCTTGCTCTGGAAGCGTTCTCATACGAAAGCCTTGGGTGGTGGGTGGGATGGGAAAGGACACATGCAGATGAAACATTTCTGAGCCATTTGTGTGGTTCCTGAGATACTACAAATGTGGAAGAATGGTTCAGCTTTAACTTTTATGCTAACATTTTTTAACAGAAAATGTTAGGTTTAAACCACCCTGGGTATGGCCACATACACAGACTTGGGAGTCACCCAATCACTGTGCATGTGGATCTTACTTCTCATCCTGGACACCTGAGGACCTCACATTGCATTGGGCAGAAAGGATCGTTTTCCTCCAATTATTGTTTTCTGTTAATAATTTAATGACAACACGATGGGAATAAGGACAAATCATTGGTAATATAACAAAATATTTGCCTGTCTTTGGAATGCAAATGCATGAATGCAATTCATAACAACAAGTGTTAAATGAGTTTGCATTGCCAGAAATTAAACCAATTGCTAAGAGAGCAAAAAATCAGCATGGAAACATTCTTAGGCAATAAGAGGTAGTCAATTTGGTATTAGTCTGTAGGTGGATGTACATACTCAATAAACACTTATTTAAACAGATATTAATAAATTATTTACCATGAGCAAAGTAATATCACTTTACCTGAAAGTGGCAAAGGTGGGCATATGAGATGTATAAGATATACTTCCGATGTTCAGTGAGTTTATTTGTTTGTTTTATATATTTTCAATTGTTTTTTAATTTCAGGAATAGAAGTTAGTGATTCATCACTTACACATAACACCCAGTTCTCATCCCAGCAAGTGTCCTCCTTAATTCCTCTCACCCTTTAGCCCTTCCCTGCATCCAACACCCCACCGCAACCCTGTTTCTTCTCTATATTTAAAAGTCTCTTATGGTTTGAGTCCCTCTCTGTTTTTATCTTCTTTTCACTTCCCTTCCCTTATGTTCATCTGTTTTGTATCTCAAATTCCACATATGAGTGAAATCGTATGATAGTCATCTAATTATCTTTTCATCACACCTACAGGAGGCTTCAACTGCGGGAACTCTGGACAATGATAATGTTCAGGGTCTGAGGAGAGATGCTACATCATGTGCAAGGTGGAAGGGCTTTCTTGTATAAGGGCTAACTTTTTCGACAGAGTAAGTGAAGAATTGTAAGTGAAGAATCTTGAGACAACCTCCTTCAAGAAGAAAAGGGATCCGCCCCAGGGAACACTCACAGGACGTCCACTGGTGTTGGAGGAAAGACATACAGAACCAGAGTGGATGATACTCTGTTGGCCATCCCATCAGGGGCGGAAAAGGCTGCTGACCATCAGGGAAAAGTCTGGGCCCAAGGAAGCCACAGCCACACTTCCAACTGCCTGGCAGAAAGTCTGAGAAAGGACAAGAGTCCCAAAACACCAGGTTGATGAAAGCCAAGATCCTGTTGTCCTAGATAGGAGTGTTTTCCAACCCATCCCAGGCTATGTGGGTCAGTTTGCTTTTGAATTTATTTGTCCAGATCTCTTTAATTTTTACTTCTAACAGACAAATATCAAAGCCTATTCCTGAATTTTACATGGATAATCAAATGAGGAGAGGCCAAAGGGTGCAGAGTGAGTGTCAAATCCCGCGTGTCTGTGTCACTACGGCTACCCCGGGGAACGTCAATGATTCTCAGTGGACTATTTTCCCACCGTTAGTTGTCAGCTGTCTGTGTTCACCGGTGTGATTCCAGCTTGGAACACTGTGCCTAGCGCATGATGGGTGCTTGGTAAATAGTTATTGGAAGATTTGAAGGCTTCATGTGAATATCATTGTTTTATATAGTTAAGAAGACAGAACTGTGAACTGAGGGTACAGTTGAGAATTTTATGTTATTAAAAATAGCTTGCATTCTAAGGTTTCACTTAGCATATTATAATAGCTATCATTTAGTAAAAATGTAAGGTGTGCTATAAATGTATATGTGCATGCCCAAACTTCCCAGTGGTTCAGCTAGGTGTGCTTTATGATCGCCAGTTTACAAACGAGGAACTCGTTGCTTAGGGAATTGAGAGACTTAGCCAGGGCCATACAAAGGTAAAGTTGGATCTGAAAACCTGGTCTGGCTGACTCTAAATGTGGTCACTGCTCCTTTATGCAGATGCAGTTCTACCATATGTGTGGGACTCTCAAATCAAGTCCTGAGTATGAGTTGGTAAATCAGAAACATTTCATCAAGACACTCAGGCTTCTGATTGAGGAAACCGATTCACTGTGGCCAAGCTCAGGTTAGACTGACTTCCCAAATAACAATTTGCTAATTTGTGGAGGTGGATGTTGGTTCATAGGGGACCTGAAACACAAATATAAATGTGGAAGAATTTTATTTCCTGTAAGTCTTAGTGAGGTCCGATCGTTTCTGTCCCAAGTGAGCAGGTGTGTGCCTAGAGACTGAATCTTTTATTGAGTGCTTGTTTTCCTTGAAGAATGTGGAAGTTTTAAAACACGGTTACAGATTATTTAAAAGTTGCCCCCATCAAGAGGTTATGACATTTGTCCTGCACCCTTTAATTTGATTGAGCTTGTGACTGCTTCAGGCAACAGAAATTGGAAGAAACACACTAAGTATCTTTTGTAGCTAGGGCATTACTGGAGCATTTGGTCTTTGTAGCCCTAAATTGATGTGTAAGAAGTGTGACTACCCTGAAACTCCATGCTGGGAGGGAACCCATATCACATGGAGAGGCCAACTGAGGCCCTCTGATTCATTGTCACGGTGAAGTCCAGCTTTCAATCAACCGGGCCCAAGAAGTAGACTTGGCAGTGAAGAAGCTTCCAGATGATTATAGGGTTCAGCTACTGAAGTCACCTCTAGCTTTTAAAATGCCCATTAGAAGCCCTGGACATTGTGGTGCAGAAAGACAAGCCATTCCCACTATGCTGTGCCTGAATCACTCACTCACAGAATCTGTGAACCTAATTAGTTAATCATTAGCTATGCCTTTGAGTTTGAAGTGGGTTGTCTTTTCACATGATCATTAAAGGATCATGTCTTTTAATGAACAGAAGGTTTTAGTTTGGGTGAAATCCACTTTATCGGTTTTTCCTTTTTTCTCATGGACTTTTGATGTCATATAAAAGAAACTATTGTCTCACTCAAGGTCATGAAGATATCCTCCTGTGTTTTCTCCTAGGAGTTTTTTTTTTTTATCAGTTTATCTCTTACATGTAGTTCTGTGATCCATTTTGAGTTAATTTGACAGTACTTTTTTAAAGGAGACATTTCAGTCCATAATAGAATTCATTTTTAAAATTAATTAACATCTACAACAAATACAATTATTTACATAAAAACGTTAGAAAGTGAAATCCATACCATAACGGAGGTGAGGAGA